>NC_138862.1:137581794-138299294 GCF_965194805.1 Balaenoptera borealis
AGTAAAATTTTCTCCAATCCTAATCAACCTGAATGAAAATTATATTTTGCTATTTAATTTATAATTCTTTAAATATTTGAATAGTTGAAACCTTTTTACTATATTTGTTGGCCATTGATTTTTTTTTCCTATGCATTGTTGGTTCACTTTATTTTTCTACTTTATAGGTAAAGTGGTTTCTTACTAATTTTAAGGGCTTATTTTATATAAAGAATACAAATTTGCTTTATATTCTTCATATATTTTGTGTACATTGCAAAAAAAGTTTGTCTTTGCACTGAATTTTATTGGAATGAAATTTTGGAGTAGTCATATTTCAAACTTACTCTCTAAAATGTCTTTCATTGCTACTTTTCTTAGAAAAATCCATGGTCATTGGAAGATTGGTTATAGTTATATTTTCATGTACGTTTTCTAGTAATTATTTAGAGTTTTCATTTTTTAAATAATTATTAGTTGATGTTCCTCAAAATAGCAGATTTTCCACCAATGATATTTTGAATAATCAGTTCCTTATATAATTGGTTTGTGACCTTTACTTCCTTTGTTTTTACCTCCATCCCATTCATGCACTGATTCAAAAATATTTACTGAATACTTAACCATGTAGTGGGTTCTGTTAGGGAGGCATCTGGGATATATTAATGAACAAGGCAGACAAACTCTTTGCTGTCATAGATCTTACACACCAAAATTCAAGGCTATTATAATTGAATGTTTTATTAATAAAGAATACTCTTTTTCAATATTTTCATTTCAAAGTGTATTTTTTGGTATTACTATTGCCATTTCTGTATTCCTTTACCAAACCATATCAATGTATTTTAGCTGTCTCTTTTAAGTAGCATGTACTTGGATTTTGTCCATAAAGTCAATCAAGAATAGTCTTTTATTAGGAGAGCTTAAAGCACTTAGGTATAGTACTATACCTACTGTTTGACAGTATCATTTGTCATCTTGTTTTATTGTTTTATGCTTCCTTTGTAAGCTCTTGTTGTTGTTGTTATTATGACTACTTAGTGAGTCTTATGAGCCAGGCAATTGGACTTAGCACATGAAAGTTAATACCTATGAACATTTTTGAGTGTTTACAACATGCCAACTACTGTGCTCTAAATGATATTTTTTCATTTAAAACTCACAATCCTACTGCATGGATACTATTTTGTAGAAGTTTTATAAAACAAAAAACTTCTTTAGTGATTATAAATATCAATGAAATAGTATATATTCCTTCACGTGTGATAAATTATGCAAACTTTTATACTTCTTTCCCACTTTGAATTATTCACTAGAATTAAGTAGATCTAAGATCCAAATAATGTTATAAATTATTTTGACTGCTCTTTAGATGATTATTTTTGACAACTGCATTCAGTTGTAAACACCATATCTTACTGGTTACATTGCTTTTGAGCAGTCCTTTAAGAAACTGCTTTCCCCTTTTGAATTATTCATTTTTATTCACCTTTCTGTGGGAAGAGTATATTTTTACCTAGAAAGATGTGTGGATGGTACTTTTCCTAAATTTCTGCATGTGTAACTAGGCACAGCATTTCCTTCTTGGCCTGTCTATCTTAAAATTCATGATTACTTTGTCAGTACAGATTCCACTTCTTCTATTTCATCAATTAACTCTTTTTGTAGGTCAAGTTAAAGATTAAAGTAGCAGAACACCCTTTCTCCACTTGCTTTCTTATTTTTCTATCCAGTGGCCTGACCTAAATAAGGCCAGTATTGGACCTGGACAAGAAGAGTTAAGCCTCAGGCGATGGCTTATTATTTTACCTACATCTCTGATGCTGCTACCTTTGTGCAGAAGATGCTGTGCTCTTTCTGTCCTGATTCTTGGCATGGCTATGGCTCTCAGGCTCTCCAGTGTCTTTGATTTTCCATTTCCTCCTTACCAGGCTGGTTTCTTTTTTTTATTATTTATTTATTTATTTATTTATTTATTTATTTTTGGCTGTGTTGGGTCTTCGTTTCTGTGCGAGGGCTTTCTCTAGTTGCGCCAAGCGGGGGCCACTCCTCATCGCGGTGCGTGGGCCTCTCACTATCGCGGCCTCTCTTGTTGCGGAGCACAGGCTCCAGACGCACAGGCTCAGTAGTTGTGGCTCACGGGCCCAGCTGCTCCGCGGCATGTGGGATCTTCCCAGACCAGGGCTCGAACCTGTGTCCCCTGCACTGGCAGGCAGACTCTCAACCACTGCGCCACCAGGGAAGCCGAGTAGGCTGGTTTCTGATCACCACTAACAAGACTCCTCTGATTTTGGGCCTCATACCTGTCTGGTCTTTGCTGCTTACCTGCTCACCCTGCATTTGACTCATGGTCCCATCTGATACATAGTACCTTTGGGTACCTTAGTTTTCTACCACACTCATATTTCTAGTCAAATTAGAGTATGAATGTAGGCTCAGGAGTTCAAAGCCTGGCTCAGCTTCTTGGTAGTTAGTTGATCTAAATAAGCCTTTATAAGCCTTGATTTCCTCATCTACAAAATGCAGATGATCACAGCATCTATCCCAATGTGTTGTGAGGACAGATAAGATAATCAACATAAAGCCTTTAGGCACAATGCCTAGTCCACAGGAAATAAAAAATATTAACAATTATTAACCAATATTTCAAATAATTTATTATTCTTCCCCACAATTCTTAATCATAATTCTTCATATATTGTAGGAGGGGGAAAAAGCCAGCTTTTTCAAAAGGAGTAATTTGGGGGGAATGCCCAGTGCTGTATGACAAGGTATCATTGGCTCTTCACCTTCTAATCCCTCATTCTATATTTTATGTTTAATACATAACATAAAGCTCATTGAAAAGAAAAGAATATTTCAATCATTAACTGTGTTTAGAATAGGAAGCCATTTCTTAACCTGTTGAGAGAGAGAATTTTTAAGGTGGGTAATTATATTGACTTTGATGACTGAGAGTTATATTTTTACCCTATGTTTATACTTCCAGTATCAGTTTAAAAAACTTGGTAGTCATACATAATCACACTGATATGTGTTAGAACAAATAAAATGTGATATAAATATTCTGAAACTATACCACAATTTAGCAGATTATTTATCAATAACCAACAACCTCCTCAATTAAATTACTAGAAACCACCACAGCAAAACAACTGCTAATCCAGAAAATAGGAAATAAGGGAAATGAAAGATGTATAAAAAACATTTGGGAGATATGGAATCTATCCCATGTGTGCTGTAAAGAGCTCGTAATTTAAGAATGCCAAAGCCCAAGTGTGTTATGAGGGTCTTTCCTCAAAAGTGACATTAATTGCATATCCCACAGATGCTTATTATGTATTCTATTTATATCAAAGTATAATATGTAGTCGAATATATACAGATTCAATATATTTAAGAGTGATAATAAAACAGTTACTCTGGCCTAGCAAAAACTGTTATTTTTAAACTTCAATTTTTGGTCTTTTTATAAAAGAGTATTTATAGTATTAAGTATTAAGAAAACAGTATTGAATCTTTGTATTTGAATCTGCTGTGATTAAGGGTCTTTTGGACTCAAAACAAGACATATTCAGGGATGGAATTGTAACAGTAATATTTTAGAGGCTTCTGCACAAAAATAATTCCCAAGTGATGAAATCACAGGACATTCTTATTCTCATATTAAAAATGAAGATACCAGGCTTCCCTGGTGGCGCAGTGGTTAGGAATCCGCCTGCCAATGCAGGGGACATGGGTTCGTGCCCCGGTCCGGGAAGATCCCACATGCCGCGGAGCGGCTAGGCCCGTGAGCCACAACTACTGAGCCTGCGCGTCTGGAGCCTGTGCTACACAACGGGAGAGGCCGCGACAGTGAGTGGCCCCCGCTCGCTGCAACTGGAGAAAGCCCTTGCACAGAAACGAAGAACCAACACAGCCAAAAATAAATAAATTAATTAATTAAAAAAAAAAGACAAAACAATGAAGATACCAAACAGCAACTCTTAGAAATTACCTTGGAAAGTTGGAAATGATACAGTCAATGTTTTATTTTGGAAATTAGTATGCATGCACTGACAGGCCCCTACAGAACTTAATTTTTAAGAAGTCTAATACTTATCAATAACTGGCAAGCAAAAGACAACTCAAGATGTTAATTATCTGAATTAAAGTAAAAGAAATTTCATTTTAGGTGCAACAGGAGTAATCTTTCATAAAGTTAATGAAAAACAGTATAAATTACTTTTAGGAAATATTATTTTATAATATCACTTAGAAAGTATTAAATATTTCATTGCAAATTAACTTTGTTTAACCTAAATAGTAAGTTGATTTAACATTTCCTAACAGAAAAACCAGCTACAATTATCCAGGAGATAATGCACTAAAATACATAAAATAATCACATTAATAAGCAAATTATTATATAACATTCAAGATTTCAAGGGATCTTACTCCCATATTTCAAGATAAATATCATCAATTTATTTAAAATTAAGATAAGCTAATTTGGAATGACTTTAGCCAATGTTTGTACAATTAATATTTTTATCCTATTTATTAATTCTAATTGTTAAATACATTTATTAGCAAAATGCAACAAATGCATTTATATATGCTACATCAGGAGACTCCCACATATATTCTCCTACAAAAAACAGAAGAAAAACTACTTCTAAAAACAGGGTAATTATAAAATCATTTTCTTAAAGGTAACCACACCCATATCAGAGGGCAGATTTAAATAAATTTTAATGTATCATGCAACTGCTAAGATTGACTAAAATTAGAAACCTGGACTCAATATGGGATATAATTTCATTTTGCTAAATAACCCTTTCTCCACCATGTAAACAACTTTCTCCCAACAGCAACAGACAGTAGCGTCAGCAATTATTTAGACTAATATTACTTGCATGATATAAAAGAAACAACTTCAATTCATTCCCATGAGATAAAGACCCACAAAATTTATTACCTTCAAGGACATAAAATTATTGTGCCAAATTGCTATGATCTGTTTCTAAAAGTTTACTCTCCACTTCTATACTATCTCTTGAGAAGCACTGGTGCAAAGGATAACTATTATGTTTCCACTTAAGTAGAAGCTTGTATGCTTCCGTGAAGCAAACACAGAAAGCCAAAGCCAGAGCTGGAAGGGTTCATGAATCACATGGTACATCATATTGACAGAGCCATGATATCTTAATTCAGTAATTATAATGACAGATAATGACAACAAAAGCAGTGCTAAACATATATTGAATGTTTATTCCAAACTGAACACTGATTTTTATATATTATGATTTAATTTTCATAGGCACTCCATGAAGCAGGTACCACTATTTTTCATCTCCATTACACAGATGAAGAAACCAAGGCTCTAACTGGTTAAACAGGTCTGCTTCATTTCAAAGCCTGTGCTTCTAACTGCTATTTTATATTATACTGATATTATCCTTCGGGCCCAAAGATTCTAACAGTCATCAATAGGAAATATACAGGTGAGCAGTACAGCTTAGGGTAGCATAAACACATAGGAAAATTCAACCACACTGTCCCACAAATAGAAATAATAAAATCAACTTTAATAAGTGATATGAGTAAGTAAAACTCTTACACTATAAAATGTAGTACAGCCCAATTAAGAGAATGAATGACTTCTTCAAAAATTAAAACAATTACATATTTTTAGATAATGCAGATGAGATTCTATACAAAAATAAAGGGATAACTGAGTCAACTATGGTTACCCCAAGCCCTAATTTTGTTAGTACAGCTGAAAATAAAGTTGAAAGGATTAAGAGTAATTATGTCATGGATCATAGAATTTTATTGGGAAGGTGCTGGCTGGATATCAAAGAAGCTCTATGAATCATTATTATGAAGAGAAAGCTGATGGGAACTAATGTCTGATAAGGAAACCAGAACACACTAGTTATAAATCATTGTACCCAAGTCCATGCCACGACCACCGTAATGTGACGCACCAGCTTGGCCAAAGAGGTAACAAACAATAGAGCATTCAAAGAAATGATCGACGTGTCCGACGTTAGTTTCTTTCTCCAATATTTAAGACCAATTTCTAGACTCGCAAAAATTCTTGAGGCTATAAAATGGATTTCTGTATTTGAGTAAACCAATTCTTTGAGTGCAGAGTAGAGAGGAATATAGAATCAGCCTCCTTACCTTGCCACTAGGTATTGTAAAATAAATTTTTACTCTATAATCACAAATATATTAGCCAGACTTCGAAGTGTAAGAAATGCCAGTTCATTAATAACGTAGAGTGCTGCTGAGGACCCATGTTCCCCAGAACTTTCTCACTTCCATTGGGAATGACGGAGCTGCTCTCAGTGATGAAATCAAGCTTAAGTCACAGAAATGAAAACAGGCATCATGAAAACAGGAGAGCAGAAATATGAATTCATATTCATTGAGCATCTACTATGTATATCTCAGTAACACCTTCTCAATTTTCCATGTTCTATCTGGTTGAGAGATGGGATTTGCAGGAAATATCTACCAGGAATCTGCCCAGCACCAGATATAAATGTGATATTGTTTCTATTTAAAGGATTCTTTTGTTGTCTGTAGCACTACACAACTAATTCATATTTATTAAAGTTGCTATCTTTCTAATTTGCCTACTCATATTATAAGCCACTGAATGCGTACACACACACAACACAACACACACACACACACACACACACACACACACATCTAAGGGTAACTGGCTCCATTTTCTGCTATAGCATGTTACAGAAGTCATCTGGCTGAAGATGATTAATGCATTATTTTCACTGTGAGGGACATTTATCTTACTTTTAGAAATGCACTTCTGAGGGCAGAGCAGATAAGCACACTATAAAATGGAAAGAACGTGAATATCTTACAGGATAGTTTGGGTTCCGGGCTGGCTTCACTGTGTACAACCAGTGTGACCCCGCACTTCTCAGAATGCTTGGTTTAATGATCTGCTGTTGCCATCTTGAAATTCCCACTAATTTTTTTTTAAAGGGCCATTCATTTTTATTTTACACTGGCTCTGCAGATTATAGAGCCAATTCTGCCTGGATTTGAATTACGACTTCACTGTTCAATATGTGTAAGTTTATTGTAAACCTTAGTTTCTTTCTCTGTAACAAAGGGGTCACGTTAGATGAAATAGGACATCTGAAAGCAATGAGCACAGAGTCTGGCACACAGAACACAAAAGGAGATATGAAATGAAATGTAGCCGGCATAGCTCTTACTCTTACTTCTATGAATCTGAAACATATAGAAACCACCATAAATCATAATTAGGTGTTGCTGAAATTTAAACTTGAATACTTACAACCCATATATCTGTGGTGCAATTTCTAGTCTGTTCAGGTGCATGTAAAGCTCAATATCATGCTTCTTCAGTAGATGATCCTGGATCTGGTTGACTTTAGTAACAATAGCAACTGTTGGCCCCAAATCCTGTGGTCTAGCAAAGGGGATAGGAGTCATCAGGGTTTCTTTCCCCTAAACACAGGAAAAATGGAACATGTATTATTTCAATGTGAAGGTAACAAACACATGGACATTATTCTTGAACGTATTTATCAATGGAAGTTTAGAGAAGAACCAACAACTACTTTAACCAACTCAGGAAAAAAGCTTAAAATGTGGGACCATAAACTGATTGTCACATAGATGACTGTGCCCATAAAGGCCAGGAAACATCTTCTAAAAATTTTCTACTTGTATTCCCTCGACCAGTTTATCTGGTGACATTAAGTCTTATAAGATATTTTGGCTAGAGGTAGTGGTGGCCACTAGTCTATCTGTCCATGGCCAGTTTGTCTCAGCAGCAGCCATAGTACCTAAATGGCACACTCTGAGGAAAATATATTTCTTGTAGCATAAAATTTAAACATGAAAAAAAATAATTGAAAACTGTCTTACTTTGAGCTCTCAAAACTATAAAAAAGTCAAGAAATAAAGCAAACCAGTACTAGAAAAGAAGACATCCTCTAACTGTCCTTTGATCAATTTAAATAGCTGGGTAGAAAGATTTTTAAATTCTTCAGACCAAAAATGTAGCTGACTTAAAAAAAAAAAAAAAAAATCTATGTGGGCAGTACAACTTCCGTTCCTGCCACCCAATATTAAGAAAGATCTGTAACTCCTTGTAATGCTTTCATGTAAACGTCAACTACCCCTCAAGTCTGATGATATACTCTAATATATTATGTCTGACCTTTCTTCTGATGTTCAGTTCCCAGTTTCTACCTCTCTCCAATACTGGGATTTATAGCGTCTTCTTTCATGGTTATCTGCCTATCACTCATCCTCAGTCTACTCTAGTTCAAATTCTTGTTTCTGTTTCACAAACGCTGCTTTTGCATACAGTTCTGGTCTCAGTTTAATCTCTACTTACATGCAGTTCCCTGAGTGAGCTCAGTCATTCACAGTGCTTCAACCAAAACCCATTCTCCAAAGACTTCCTAATCTGTATTCGTAACCTAGAACTCTGGAGTGCTTCCCACACACTCAAATGTCGGCAAAGAATGTTAGATTGCCAAAGGGTCTCGAATTCAGCAGGCCTGCGACTGAGCTCCTCACCTTCCTCTTGAAAGCATGTTCATCCTTTCCCACGCCTACCTCAACCCATCCCCCAATACGAATACGTGGTTTGCCAATTTTAGCTCCTCAGAACCACTCCGGGGACTCTGGCATATGTCTCTTCTTCGGCGCGAACACCCTGACTTGGGGCCCTAATCATTCCTTTGCTCCTCATCTTGCTGCCCCCCCAATTTAGCCTGCTTTAAATCCATCTTCCCAAATGCCTGGTGATCTATCTAAAGCAGGTATTACATTATGCCAGATTGCCCTCCTTAGACACTTTTTTTTTTTTTTGGCCACGCCGCGCAGCACACTTAGTTCCCCAACCGACCAGGGACTGAACCCGCGCCCCCTGCAGTGGGAGTGTGGAGTATTAACCACTGGACCGCCAGGGAAGTCCCTCCTTAGACATTTTTAATAGCTCCCCATTATTTTCACTCTGGGAAAAACAAAACGAAACAATTCAAATGCTTTAGCCAGGTCGGCAAGGCTTTCCATCATCTAGTCAGCCTCTGTTCTCACTGTGCTTCCAGAGATACTGGGGATGCCATTCTTTTACCTGAAATATCCCCTCCCCAGTGTTTCCACTGAGGAGCCCCCATGTATATTTTAAGATTTGGCTCAAGTGCCAGGTCTAGTTCATTATCCTCTTCTCTGCTCCCACAGTATGTGTTTCTACTTCTCTTCCTCCTAAACTGTGAGATCTCTGAAAGGAATAACATCTTCTTGTCACTGGACCGGATTCAGGGGTATAAAGATAAAGAAGGTAAAGCTCTTGCCCTAATCATGGAGGGAAGAATTACACAGAAAAAAAGCTCAGAATTCTGCGTGAGAGCTGTGACTAATCAGGCTGGTAGAAAGCACAGAAGAGAGGAGGGGAGGGTCCTGTGTCAGTACAGGGAGAAGGGGCTCCATCTGTCTGTCCAGGATCATTTCAAGTCTTAAAAAAGAAACACAGCCCTTTGGACTTCCTACAGTGTCTGCCCTAGAGTATTTAGGTCCAAAGGACATAAGACCATATTAATCTTTAGGGCTCAATTCACTGTTGTTAATTTGTATAGACAGGAGAAAGGGAAACCTCTATATTGTGCTCATTTATTATAAAAATAGTACATCCAAAACACCTTTTTCTGATTTTGTAACATCTAGTACTCTCTTCAAATAATAGGATGCTTTAACTTAAAAAGATTTCCCCTGAGCTCAGAATACTTTATAGTAAAATCTCTTAAACTTAAAAAACTTGAAAGTAATGTTTCTGGTCACTTAATGCTAAACAGCATAGCTTATCTAACAGTAAAAAATCAAAAACAGTGAAGATAGAGTTAAGGTAAAACACTTCCTTATCTTCAGGATTTCTTATTATAAAGAATGCTACTTGCATTTAACATATATGATCAAATGAGACAGCCACAACTACCGATAAAACTAGAAAACTTTTCTAACCACTTATTAGTGGTACGCAAAGTGTGTTCTACAGATCAGTGCCAGGCCACAGACTGAGCAATGCAGCAAGATAATGATTTCACACCATTACGTAAACCAACACACTGCTTCCATCATCAAGAAAGTCTTATTATAAAAAGTATGTCGCTAAACTAGCCAGCATGCACGGTGATATGACTGAATTTTCTGAGGAACTAGAAGACCTGCACGATGGAGTGATACATCAATTTCTCGACTTCTTTTTAAAAAGATGATCATATCATGAAAAAGAACAAAAAGGGGAGGATGAAAAAGGGATTCACTAGATACGCTTTTTAGGAATATATTATGCACTGATACACACAAATAATTAATATAAATTCTCAGAGGTCACATCTATGTGTTCTTTGATAAAATAAATGTCTTTGTGCTATCTTAGCCATTCTCATGACATGATTCAGTGAAAGCAACATGAATAAGTAAAAGTAAAAACTGGCAGCCCTCTCATTTTTATCATTCAGTTTCTCAGATGTTGTGAATCAGTTATAAAATACAAAATGACCACTGCGTAAAACGATCATGAGGCCTGTTAATTAAATGTCTTCAAAAACTCTGCTCAAAATCTGATGTTCACATAAGTCTATGACTCCATCAGATCACCTGCTGAGAATACAGAGCTACTGTTCATCACACATGCTTACAGCAAGCTTCCCCTGTAACAACCCTTACGGAATGGAGCATGGTGATATACAGCTGGAGTAAGACTTTATCACCTAAGCTCGGGGTAGACAAACTTTCTCTGGAAAGAGCCAGATGGTAAACATTTGAGACGTTCCAGGTCATACAGTCTGTGCTGCAACCACCCAGCTCTGCCTTTGTAACGAGAAAGCAGCAGAAGACAGTAAGTAAACAAGTAGGCATGGCTGTATCCCCAAAAAACTTCTTTTATGGACATGGAAATTTGAATTCTATATAATTTTCATGTCACCAAATACTATTCCTCTTCTGATATTTTTTTCAACCATTTAATAATGTAAAAGCCATTTTTAACTCACAAGCTGTACAAAAACAGATGGCAGGCCAAATTGGCCTGCAGGCAGTAGTTCGCCCTGACCTCGACCAAAGGCATAAAAAGCATTAGTTATCCATCTCATTTGCTAAGAGGCGGAGTGAAGGGACTGAGTAATACATGGTTTCTAACCAGAACTCATTCAATTATACTAACATAAAATAAATTAGTCATATAGAAAATAATATACCAAAAACTCTTAACAACAGCCCTTGCCAGAATAATTTGCAATTTTTCCAATATTGTGTAATAACAATGAAAAGACCATAATGATCTCTAAGTTAGCATATACGGTTGTTTAAAATGACAGTTAATTCGGCAACACCACTCCTAGAGATATGCCGAGAGAATTGAAAACATACGTTCACACAAAAGTTTGTATACAAATGTTCCTAGCAACATTATTCTTAATAGTCAAAAAGTGAAAAGAACCCAAATGTCACCAACTGAGGTATGGAAAAACAAAATGTGGCATATATCTATGCAATGAAACATTATTTAGCCCTGAAAAGGGATGAAGTACTGACACATGCCACAACATGAATGAACAGTGAAAACATTATGCTAAGTGAAAAAAGTCAGTCACAAAAGGTCACATATTGTATGATTCCATTTACATGAAATGTCCAGAATAGGCAAGCCCAAAGGAACAGAAAGTAGATTAGTGATGCCAAAGGCTCTAGGGAGGGGGAAATGGGGAGTGACTGCTAATGGGGCTAGGATTTCTTTTTAGGGTGTTGAAAATGTTTTGAAATTAGACAATGGGGACATTTGCACAACCTTGTGAATATGCTAAAAGCCACTAAATTGTACACTTTAAAAAGGTGAATGTTATGGTATGTTAATTATTTCACAACAAAAATTATACTTAAAGAATAAGGGTAAGAGGGAACCCTCCTACCCTGTTGGTGGGAATGTAAATTGGTACAGCCACTATGGAGAATGGTATGAAGGTTCCTTAAAAAACTAAAAATAGAATTACCATGGGATCCAGCAATCCCATTCCTGGGCATATATCCAGAGAAAACTCTAATTCAAAAAGACACATGCGGGCTTCCCTGGTGGCGCAGTGGTTGAGAATCTGCCTGCTAATGCAGGGGACACGGGTTCGAGCCCTGGTCTGGGAAGATCCCACATGCCGCGGAGCAACTAGGCCCGTGAGCCACAACTACTGAGCCTGCGCGTCTGGAGCCTGTGCTCCGCAACAAGAGAGGCCGTGATAGTGACAGGCCCGCGCACCACGATGAAGAGTGGCCCCCGCTTGCCACAACTAGAGAAAGCCCTTGCACAGAAACGAAGACCCAACACAGCCAAAAATAAATAAATTAATAAATTAATAAAAAAAAAAAAAAAAAAAAAAAGACACATGCACCCTAATGTTCATAGCAGCACTATTTACAAAAGCCAGGACATGGAAGCAACCTAAATGTCCATCAACAGAAGAGTGGATAAAGATGTGGTACATATAGACAATGCAATATTACTCAGCCATAAAAAAGAATGAAACTGGACCTACAGATTGTCATTTGAGTGAAGTAAGTCAGAGAGAGAAAGACAAATATCATATGATATCACTTATATGCAGAACCTAAAAAAAGGGTACAAATGAATTTATCTACAAAACAGAAATAGAGTTACAGATGTAGAAAACAAACTTATGGTTACAAGAGGTGGGCGGGGGTAGGGATAAATTGGGAGATTGGGATTGACATATACACACTACTATATATAAAATAGATAACTAATAAGGACCTACTGTATAGCACAGGGAACTGTACTCAATACTCTGTAACGGCCTATATGGGAAAAGAATCTAAAAAAGAGTGGATATATGTATATGTATAACTGATTCACTTTGCTGTACACCTGAAACTAACACAACATTGTAAATCAACTGTACGCCAGTAAAAATTATTAGGAAAAAAAAAAAGAATAAGGGTAAGAGAAAGTAAGGATAAATGGTATTGATGCTAAACATATAAATTCAATTTAGTGATGCATTAGTAAAAGCAAAACAACCTATTTGACACAGAGTTTATCTACATACTTCCGTGCCTATCAACTCACCAGGACAGCACAGATCAAGTAGATAAATACTCTTTTCATTCAAAGTTTGTAATAGTTTTTAGGAAATTATATTGCATGCATAATATACACACATATAAAAGAAAGTTTCTATTTATTTATATGAAAATTTTTATATTACCTTTGTAACTCTGTCAATAATTAGAGATATGATTTAGACCCCCAGTTCAAACTTACTCCACAGGTATCCTTATATTTTCATTTTTTTATAGTGATAATAATGGCTTTTATTCTCTATGTTGTTACTGAAATCATTTGTTCCCTCAAATATATTGAAAAGATCTGTACTGTAAGATTTACCTTTTGACCATCATGCTCAAAAGTAGAAAACCAAGGTTCAGCAGTTTCCATAAGTTGTGAGAACATTGCACTAAAAATTAGAAAAATAATATAACGCCAATGTTAAATCTTCATTAAAGTAAAAATGGCGTAAAAAAATAAAAACAGAAAGTTTTTGTACTTACTAGGCATCATGTTCCAGATACTCAGGGTTCAAGAGAGTTTTCATTTCCTCACTTAAAAAAGCGATACAGTCAATCAGAATGTGTAATTTTTTAATTGAAGGCGATGCAGAGGTTGCCTTATTCTATACTCATAAGCCAACTTTCATATAATGTGTAAATGAAAAAAAGTTAGCCTTTTTTTAATAAAAAGAGCAACTCCATTAACAAATGAAATCCTTTCTTTCTATAAAGATCAAAAACAAATTAGCTGCCTGTCTGTACCACAACGAGGCAACTATCTAATTGTTCCAAATAACAAAAGTGAATGTGACAATACATTCCCTGAATGCGCCTGATCTAGAATCGACTAATTATTCCACAATTTATCACTTGTCCAAAAACGAAACAGAAAATATATAGTTACTGGTCAAATATCCCATATTAAAACAGTAATTTATTTTCTTTCAATGGCTTCTATTTTTATTATGTTTTAACATCAATTAATCAGTGACAGCACCTCTTCCAAATCTATTTTAGTGCTGCTTTTACTTTATAGAGGATTGAAACAGTTAAAGAAGCATGTAGAACTCATTTAAAAGCTATTTTTTTAAAAAGCAATTTGCAATCATGTATACTTTCCTACGGGGTATATTCTGCATATGTGTTTTTAAAAAGATAAAACTGGCATGAAAACAGGATCCTGATACTAACTGCAACCTTATCATACTTCAGAATAACTGAGGCAACAGCAACTAAGATATGGCTACTATAGTCAGATCCAACAAATTTAGTATAATTAGAAAAACTCAAAGGGACTACAAAATACTAATCTACAATATAGTAAACAAAAGTTGATTTGACAAATGCCATAATATATGTTCAGCAAAATGGATGGCTACATTTGATGACTAAAGATCATACAGATAAACACATGAAATATTATGTTAATCCGTTATTTTCGGCACAGAGAGAGGCTAGCCTGTGGAATATTCCTGAGGAAGTTTTATAATCCCTCAGCTCTCCATTCCCAAGATGCTTCCCGGCTGCCTCTCTGGCCCATCTAGTTAGGGTATCTTAAGTTAGAAAATAAATTCTAACAATCGGCCTAAGTTAAATACAGGATATACTAATTTATTATCTCCAGCAAATAACTTCAGTAATTGTATCTCAAAAACATGAGAAGTCATTTTGTTTCTTTATACTGGGGTGCTTTGGGGGACTGTTCTATTTATGAACTGAACTGAGTCTGGTGAGGACAAAATGTCTCACACATGAGGTTCTCTTACAGCTTACTGTGAAAGAATGGGTCACTGGAGGATAGAACGTATGAATATTAACAATCATCAGCACTTTGCCATTACAACAAAAATTTCCTCTTCTTGATCCATCAGTTACATGTCTTCCTTTGGTACAGCTCTAAGACTTGCAAAGATATTAAGAATTCCAAGTTTGCCCCATAGCTGAAATGGGATTACAGTTATTAAGTGGAATTAATAATGAGGCACGTGAAACACAACCCAATGTTTACAATTTACAAAATACCTTCAATATAAAAGGTGTTGAGGTTAAAAAAGGATTACAGCAGGGCTGACAAAATAGATGGAGCTCATATACAAACTTGCCTTGGCTGTGCAGACTCGCTGGCATGAAGAAAGGCTTGGTGGTCGCAGTGGAGGGTGAAGACCATTGGAGCCAACAGCTCGTGCATGCCCTGAAATAGAGAAAGGGACGGGGGCGTGTCCAGACTCCACTGGTGGACAGAACGGGCTCAGCTAAGAGCCTCTGCAGCTGATCCCCATCCCAGGTATTTTCATATTATACAGAAGAGCATAAACATAAAAACCTACAAAGTGAGATTTTATTTAGTTTTAGAACTTGACTCCAATTCTACCACAGCAGGTATTCTTCTTTAAAACATGGAGAGCAGCTCTCTTTTAAATGACACAACAAACAATAAATCGGCATGGTAGACAACCTTGCACCTGTCAGTTGCTTCAGGATGTGTACTCATAAATATGAATTTCATTTATGCAAATTATAATCATATGCTACAGTATAAAGATCTGCAGTAAGAAGGGCAACTAAGAACTGTAGACCTAAGGAAATTACATCCAATGTTTTCATTATATAATGGCTCAAAATTAGGATGTCTGTAGATTTAGGAAGAGCTGAAGTCAGCTAGCTGGAAATGTTGGATAATAAAAGAAACAACCTTTAGCAGGTATGAGAGAAAACAAAGTTTTTAAAGTACGAGTTTCAACATGTTTAAGCCAAGATGGCCATAATTCTTTTTTCCTGTCTACTTCAACTACAAGGTTACTTTTCAATTCATTTAGTGATTTCACCAACACAACTTTCTTTTTCCTTATATTGTGTTCACCTGTGGATTACATACATAGGCATAGAAACAAAAAGGTATATTAGGTACTAAGTTGCCTTTCAAAGGGTATTATAAAAATCCATTATTTATCCATTCTTGTGAGGAAATAAGATATTCCACATCAGTGACCCGCCTTGTTAGTTAAGATTTTTTTCCCTACTTAGGCATCAAAAACATATTTTAGCAAGTTAAAAATGGACTGTACTCTTTTCTGCCTCTTAAAGTGAGTCACTATTTTCCTTTTGCCTACGATGATCTTTTACAAAAAAAGAAGACAAAACCCCGCCTCTACAGGAAATAACAATAAAATACTGAAGCCGAGAGAAGAGAGAGTTTTTGCCAATGGGATTAGACAAAATCTCCTGTAATGGAAGGACAGCCACACGGACCTCTGCACAGTCTGGCAGCTCTGTGCTGTTCGTAGGACGCTAGTTATTATCATAAAGTAATACAAAAGGAAACTCTATCAGAGTTCATTTATAAGTTATCACTAGCCTTGAATGAGAAGGACTTAATTCCATTTTTACAAAATAATTTATGATCCATTGACAATTTACTTGTGATTTGGGACAAATTACCACACATCACTTCAATTTTTTTAGGTGACCGTCTCCTACTAAACAAATCTTGAAAAGACTATTCCTTAGAAGAACTTGGTACACACCCATAAAGAATGGAATTAAGTGTTGCTAATGTGCTTTAAAATCATTATGAGGGGTTTATCTTCTAGAATAATCTCAAATTATCCCAAAGACCAAGTGACATAATTTTAATCATGAAAGTAATAGTTACTTATTGCACAGAACTACAGAATATCTAAAACAAAAACAAAGGAAGGAGGGAAGGCAGGAAGGAAGGGAAAGAAGGCCAAAAGAGAAAAGAAAGAAAAATTAAAACTGCGATAGATATCTTTGCAATAATCTTTTTTGCTTATTTCTGATAATTTCCTTAGGATAAAGTCCCTAGAAGTAAAATTTCTGGGTAAATGAGTTAATAAGACATTTGATATATATAATTAACCTGCCCTTTAGAAATAATTCCCTCACTTTAGGGCATAAAAATCACCACTTCACATACCCTCACCTTTATTTGTAGCGTTTTTTAAAAATACTGTCAAATTTTACAGTCAAATAATTGTTTTAACTTATTTAAATGCTAGTGAGGTTGAACACAAACATTTCAGTGGTCATTTTTATTTAATGAATTGCCCATTTTCTCCTAATGAAGAGTCTCCCTTCTCCTGATGATTTGTAATAGTTCTTCAGCAATTCAGGAAATTAACCCTTAGTTATTTTTGTTACAAATACTTTCCCACGTTTATAACTTGCCTTTTAATTTTGATTATGTCATAGTAAAGCTGTATACTTTAAAACAGTCAAATCAATAAATCATCTTTCATGATTTCTTATTTTGCTTTTATGCCAAAAAGACCTTCCTCATACTGAGATTAGATTAAATATACAGGTTTCTTTTTTACAGCTAATTCTTTACCCATCTGGTATTTAATTTTGCCCTGAAGAATAATATGTATTTTTCCTTCCCAAAGTGTTAAACTAATTTATTGAATAATCACCATTTATTGAATAATCCATCTTCTCCCAAGAGTTCTGAAATGTCATCTTTATCATAAGCTGAATATTTAGCTCTCATTTTTTCTGAGTTTTTATTGGTATTCCATTGGTTTATGTACTCTTAACAGGAACTTTAGTACTGTAATGACTTGAGCTGTAAAATACTCCATTTCCCCATATTTTCTATTCTTTTTCTCAAAATTATCTTGCCTATTCTAACAACTTTTCATCCAAATGAAAATGTAATTTAGTTACATAAAATGCTAAACAAAATTTTTATTGCCATTGCATTAAAATTAACTCGAAGAAAACAGACTTCTTTAAGAACACCAGATCTTCCAATCCAAAAATATGTGGAACTGCATTGTTTTTATTAGGTTTCTGACTAGGCTTTGGTTGTTGGTGTTGGTGGTGGTGGCGGCAGTGATCTTCTGAATAGAACTCTTCCCTGCAGTATGTGTTCTAACTAATTAAGGCTGGTTTAATACGAAACGGTTCTTGCCTAAATGTATCTTCTCACCTTCCCTGAACATTCTCTTCCCTCTAGTTTCTGTGACACTCCTTTCTCCAGATTCTCCATTTGCTCATGCATCATTCACCTTCATTTATTCCAAAAATTATCTATTAACTACCTATGACATGCTGGTAACACAAAAGTGAATGGAGTGGGCAAACTCCTGACCATTATGGAGCCTGCAGTCTAAACAGCAAGACACACAATAATAAAATGAGCACAGAAGTACTGTAGGTTATAAACTGGGACAAGTGATACATATATGTATATATATATGTACATACATACATAGACAAACCCAGCTCCTACTACAGGCTCAGCACATACAAGGTGCTCACTGCATAGTGACTGAATGAATGAAATAGCTTCCACTCAATATAGTGAGGGGTAGATGTTTCATTTATCAACACAAGGGTAAAAGCTGAACTACGTACGATAAGATGAAAAATGGAAAAGAATCATCCTGAATTATATTTCAACATTTCCCATCAATAAATAAGTGCTTTTTGTGTAATGGAAATTAAGAGTCCCCTGAATACCATTAAGACAATCTTTTACACATTCAGTGTTGACTTCCAACCAAACTAGGGATATTTTTCTCGAATAGACTTGTAAGAGATTACTGGTTTTACTCTCAATTCTAGACTAGTAAAAACCTGATTAATAATTACAAGTGGCAAGTGGCAAGCAAATAGACATCTTTAAAGGAAAAGAGAACTATCTGGAAAGAATGATCATAAATTCAATATGCTGTAAATCTGATAAAGCATAATGAAAAAGAATGTATTGTTGGTATACTTCTTGGTTCCCAAAATGTGTATTTTACTTCCATCCACACCATCAGCATTTCTGCTTGCTTACAGACTTTTTCCCTGCTGGATCCTTAGTAGTCACTGCACTCCAAACTCATGCCAGTTGAAAAGAAAGGTAACAAAGTCTTCCTCATCAACAGCCTGTAGGCTCACAAAATTGAACCTGTTCTTTTATCTGCCTGTGTTCATTTAGCCCACCAAGCAGTCTTTATTAAAGCTGAGGCATCAGGCAGTCAAAGTTCATTAATACCATTTATATAATCTCTGCAGTTTCAATTAACTCAGCAAGACATTCTACTACATGATAACAGTCTCATTAATTCAATAAAATCCCATAACTATTAACAATATGGTCGATGTTAAACGGGGTGTCACCTAGTACAAAATAATAGCTTTAACAGCTTGTGATGAAACGCAAGGTTTTTTCTTAAATTTGATCTGGCTCAAATAGTCAGTCCTTTTACAGCAAGAGATTATTCCTAGGTAAAGAATCTATAGAATTTTTAACATGTACAGGGAGTAATTTAAATCTTAGAAAGTGATACCCAGGAGTAAATTAATAATACTTTCCTATTCAGTAATTGATAGACTTTGTCTAAATTATCAAGAGCCTGATCTGTTCATAGTCTTCCTCACAAATGCAGTGGGCTGCGTGCCTCACAAACGGTGGACGGTGCAGTTACGATGTTTTGGTTCCTTGTCCATGGAACTTGTTTCCATTATTATAAGATTTCCTGAATCTAGATTTTTCTTTCTCTAAAGAAAAAGGGGAAACAAATGCATAACTTGGGATAATTTTATTCCGACTTGATTCGTTATCATCAAATCTTTCACTGTGAGATATTTCCAAATATTTGAAAGAGAAGAGGACACACTGAGGAGACAGGCTTGATGACAAAAGCCAACACAATGAGAAGAGGAGAAGAGAAAAACAGAAGTAAACCTGGATCATTGGTGAAGAGCCTGAGGTACTGAACTAACAAATGCTGCAGAACCATTCTGCCCCCAGACTTCTTACAAAGTGTGTTAATAACATCCTTAGACTGTAAGTCAATCTGAATGGAATTTTCTGTTATTTGCTTCCAAAAAATCCTATACTGATTGAGATTTATTTTCTCCCAGTCTCCTTTTTGGTTTGTTTTTGGTCTTCGCACTTTATATCTGACCTGAATAGCCTGTCTTGCTTGGGAAGACCTTTCCTACCCTGAGATTATAAAAAAAATTCTCCTAAATGTTTTTTCCAGAATTTTTATGTAATTTTAGTTTTTATAATTATATTTTTACTCCATCTGGAATTTCTTCTCCCAATAATGGTATAATTTAATCTTTTTTAAATGGAAAGCCAAATACAGCAAGTCAATATCCTTTTCCCATTGAAAGAAAACGTCCTATCTTATATGAAGATCTCATTTACAACTGAACCTGTTCTTAGCTTGTTCCACTGATCTATTTCTCAGTTCCCACATTACTGTCACATTGGTTTGATCACAGAACATTTATAACAGTTTTCAGATCTCCCTGTGCCATTCTCCCCTTCCCCTGAATTCTGTGGCAGCTCCAACATATTTAATACTGACTGTAGCAATGATCACCATCACAGCTACCAACATGAACTCATAATGAGCACTACATGTTTTTAACTCTACAAAGTCAATACTATTATTGCCCTCATCAACAAAACTAAGGATTAGAAAAGTTACATGTGCATATTGTCTAAGACAAGGTAGCTACTTAAAGTGTTGGAGCCGAGATTCAAATCAAGGAATCTGAGTCTAGAGCCAGTGCTCTTAACCACTAAGCTGTATTATCACCATTAAAATGACTATAAAGCTTCTTGGCATGAAATTTAAAATCACTGTGCCCGGTTTTTAAAAACCATATCTCTCACTTAGACTACCACTGGAATGATAACACACTTATATATTAATTTGGGAAGAAGTAATATTTTTACTTAATGTCTTCCCACCTAAAAATACGTTATCACTTTTCTATTTATTCAACTCTTGCTCCAATAACATTTATAGTTTTCTTCATATACCTTTGTTTCTATATTATTACATTTCTTTTTAGACATTTTATAGTTTTGGTTGCCATTATGAGTAGGATATATTTTTCCATTTCCCTTTCTAAAAGCTAAATATCACCATGTAATTAATATAAAGACATATTACTAGTATCGAAACTAAGATAAAATTAGTTCCCTTGGATATTCTATGTATACAATAACAAATACATTATTTAGGACAACTGTAATATGACTTGATTTATTATCTTTAAACGAATCAAGTTTATCTCAAATTAAATACACTGCTCTCACCATGCAGGTGTTTTCTGTTATATTACACTGAATTTGGGTTGTCATCAGTTGGATGTCATAACTTTGGATTGTTGGAGAATATATTAATATAGTTTGAATTCTCACTTAATATGCATTTTGAGAAATACATAAAAATATCTAACTTTGCGTACTTTTATTGGAACCCCATAAGGTTAAGTGCAAACCTAGATACTTCTTTATGTATTAAATAAAAAATTTACATTTTGAAAAGAATAAACATAATCCAATAATCTTCTTTAATAACGAGATGAATTAAACATCAAGATCACAAGAGTATCATATAAATTTCAGAAAGTTTAAAGGAACTTTCTGCAGTTTTATTACTGGTAGATTTTGAAGAGTAAAAGGACATTTGATTATTCTCTACATGACATGCCAGATATTTATAAATGCTGTACTTAAAAACAATATTTATATATACAACTCTGAAAAGTTTTATTACTAGATTGCCTTCAAAGATGCTGTTTATAAACAAACTCCCAAAAGTTGAAAGCAAAGATTGAATGCCTCATAGAAGACAATTTGGTGGAATGTCTTATAATAAGGAAGAAGCATATGTGCGTCAATGAGCTTACCTTTCTCACCATGCAGCTGACAAGCAGCTCTTTGATTGCTTTACTATTATGATGCAACTTTGGATACAATAAAGGCTACGTTATTGCTCTATCATTTGTCAAGCTGTATAGAAAATTCTGAGTCAATGGATGCCACCTGTACGATATTTTCATTACCTGTTTATAAAGCAACTGCTCGTTTTCTCTAGCATAACAGAAAAGAACATCTGTAAGAATTTTTCTCACATTTTCTTGTTGGAAAAACTGCATTTCAGGAAACCTGAAAAAAGAAAACACAGGATTGAAATCGACTAGCACAATTCCAAGAATTACCCTCAAATTCTCATCTCTGAGAGGTGCCATGGGCGGCTTTTGGTTTTAGTACAAGTCTGTATTTGTCAAGCAACTTATGCCATAGGTGGGACTCATGTGTTAAAGAAAAAAGGGCAAGAAAAAGGGAAACTACTGGATACCCTTCAACATCTACATATTTCAAATGTCTTCATATGTAAATGTCATCATATGCATGATGAATACAACAGTTTTTAAGCAAAACAAATTATAGCCTGTGCATTTGGTGTGGGGATTGCTCTGTTTTACCCCATTTGGTATACTGTGATTTTGTAAGTACCAACTTTGTGAAAAAAAATGATTATCCTATTTTTTTTTGATGCAAATATCATGATTTAAATTATTATACATGACCACACCATTAGTTTTATCTGATTAAAACATAGACTTCAAATGGACCGAGTTAGTCAGTATTGCTTAAATGATTTCTGGATCAAAAATTCTACCAGGTGCTTTGAGGTAATGTGAAATACAAAAGGGCAAGAGTATCCACCTGAAAGGAGCTTAAATAGTTGTTTATAATGCAAGAATTTACGACTGCAACAACCCAAAGAACAAATACAGAGCAGTGCAATACACAGTGAATATACAGTCAACCCTGTGGATCCCTGGGTTTCGAATCTGCAGACTCAACCAACCGTGGATCAAAGATGTTTGGGGAAAAACAATTCCAGAAAGTTCCAAAAAGCAAAACTTGCATTTGCCAGCATGCCAGCCACCATTTACATGGCATTTACATTGTAGTAGGTATTATAAGAAATCTAGAGATGATTTAAAGTATATGAGAGGATATGCACAGATTATATGAGAATATGACTCCATTTTATACAAGAGAGTTGAGCATCCATGGATTTTGGTATCTGCGGGAGTCCTGGAACTAATCTCCTATGAATACCAAGAGACGAGCCTATAAGGGAAGAAGGAATGTCATCTAGAAACAAGCAGTCAAATGGGTTCAATCACAAAAGGTTTGAACAAGAATTTATAGGAGAGGAGGAACATGGAACATGTGTGGGAAAAGTAACCAAATCAGAAGGAAAGCTATGAAGACACAGAAGGCAAAGAGTATTCCAAATGTAGAGCACTGTATGGTATTAGTAATGAAAAGGAAAGTTATCAATACTTCCGTGAAGTACTGCCACTTGGCAGCAGGACAACAGGACAGAAGAAAAGGTGGGAGGTGCAGAAAAGAGCTTTGAATTCAGTATTTACAACTGAGGAAAAGCAACAGAGTGACTCTATATTTCTGAATAGGGAAGTACCAAAGAAGACAGTATTTGAGTAACTCTAAGTGGAATAAGCCTGCAGGAGGAGAGAGTGCAGGAAGGAGATAAGAGGACATTATACTGAGGTTGAGAAGAAAAGCCGGAGTTCAGATTCCTGTTGCGTAATTGCTGGCTGTGTGACCTTGAGTAAATGGCTGCTTAACGGCCTCATCTATAAGTAGGGATAATAATACTGATCTTGTGATCAAGATGAAATAACGTGAAAGCACCAAGAACAGCGCCTGGCAGCAGGCGTTCAGGGAGAGAGGTGACTGCTAGTCTCTGAGTGCTGGTACTTTAGGTGATGAAGATGTGAATGAGGTGGCTTTGGAACTAGAAAAGACGAGAATATGTAATATGCAAGAGGCTGAAAAGGAGGAGCACCTAGAGCACGGATGCACAGGGCATCAAGGAAACAGAAAAATGCTCCTTCGTTAGTCTCGTGAAGGCAGCAATGGTTATTTTATTCAATTTCTGATGGTTTACTGCTTCCTATTTCTGGCGACCTCTGCTATTTTCTGCTTCCTTCTGATCCTCTCCGGGCACCCTGTGAGAGTTAGAACTTTCTCTCCAGTTCAGGCTGGGATCCTGGGTGGACTATGCTAATGGTTTGTGAAGCATCTCTTTCCTGGGCCTAATTTTTATAATAAATTACAGCCTGTTTCATCTTCATCTGTTCATTTGACTTTTGCTTGAAATTCCCTTGGATGTACAGTTTGTCCCCAGACACAGGTATCTGACCTGCTCTCTACCAGCAAGGAAGCCCCTCTTTGGGGGGCCGGTAATCAACAGCCCATGGGCCTGAACAAGGTTATCTCAAGTCCATGCATAAATCTTAATGTGATGGCCCTCCAGACAGCCCACACTCAAGCTCAGGAGCCTGACTAGGCACAAGTGACCACGGCTCCTACAGAGGAGAGAAATTACCTGAGAGCAGATGCAGAGCAAGAATAATAACTATAAGTTCCAGAAAGGTGTCAAATGCACTGAAGCAGGAAAGAAACAGAAAAACTTGTTAAATGACTTATTTGGGACAAAAGAAAGCTGCTAAAACTTTTAGATAGTCAAATATCCCAAATTAGAGTAATCAGGATGAAAGATAGGTAAGTAGTTAATAAAATGCTGAAAAGAAATTTCTTGGGAAAACTTAGTCACTAAAGTAAAAACAGAGTAACCCTTCTGAGATGAAATTGTTTCCCCTCCTTCCTCATCAGGTGACTTAAATCTAGCCCTGTCGTGAAGTAGGCTTACTTCCCAAATTAGAGTAATCAGGATGAAAGATAGGTAAGTAGTTAATAAAATGCTGAGAAGAAATTTCTTGGGAAAACTTAGTCACTAAAGTAAAAACAGAGTAACCCTTCTGAGATGAAATTGTTTCCCCTCCTTCCTCATCAGATGACTTAAATCTAGCCCCGTCGTGAAGTAGGCTTCCTGTCCCAGGATCTGGACAGATCACACGGCTGAGTGATTTTGTGTGTCCCCTTCCATAACTATGCTTTGGAAATTGTCTATGAACACTGGCAACACCAGATTCCCTACAGTCACTGCAGTCTGAATGGACTATGGGAGAAAGTACTAAAACCTACAACATTCACTTTGTAACAAATATCCATGAACTATATAAAGTAAGAATATAATACCTTACTACTAAAAATGTAAATTATACTACATATCAATTCACAGTTTCATTTAAATGCATACTAACCACTCGCAAGACTAAAAACTAGAGAGCTACAAGAATCAAATTGCAGGTAGATAATTTAAATTACCCACTTTTAGCAAATACCCAATCAACTGAAAACGCGTATTAGGCAGGCAGAGCATATCTATGTGATGGCACACCATCCACAATTCTAGTCTACAATGCTGAAGGGTCAGTTTAGGAAGTTTCAGGATATCCTCTTTTTTAGAAAAGTGTGAGGTGTTCTCCAAATTCTGGTGAAGAATCCATCGCATCAAACAAGTAACATGGGAAGATTTCAGAAGAGTTCCAAAAAAGAAACAAAAGTTTATGCTATTTTCAGAAGCTGGAAAAAGAGACGACATTCAGAGAAGTTATAAGCTGAAAGAGTCCAGTTCAGAAGGTAACAGGTAAGGAGAACGGAAGCAGAGAGATTAATACCTGCTCCAGTATATCTGGGTAGTTAGCAGGTTAGCAGTACTTCCCAACTGCTTTGCTAAACAATGTGTCAGAGATATGCATTGAAGTAAAATTCCATGAGTTTAGAGTTACACAGAAGAACCTAGGTCATAAGGTTGATGAATATACCTGAATAATAACATATTTCCTACAACAAATACTTGGTTTCGTATTAACAGGCTTCAAGTGAAAAGGCATTCCATCTATAGGAATCAGAAATAAAAGGGAGAAAAGTAGTGAGTAGGTTCTCTAGGAATAGTGATAAGCAGCTTTGATGATAGGTTTTAAGTTTCAAAATAGCTTCCCTGACATCTGGTGTTGATTCAGGGCAGGTAATTTGAACAGTAGTCTAACCCGAATATCACTGGAAAGGCAAATCTGGTTTTGAGACAATAACAAAAATCACAGAATACAGACCGAGGCTGGAGTCAATAACTGTGAAGATTTTGAAAAATCAATAGTGACTCTACAGTTTCATGCAAAAAAGAGAAATGGTAGTATATTCATTAAAGATGAGATAGAGAAAAAAAAATTTAGGATTGAAGCTAGAGACATCTATGATTCAGTCAAGTCAAACTATCTGATAGGAAAGTAAAAGGAGAAAAGAATCACAATAAATGGGAACTGAAGATAAATTCTAAATTATTATTAGAAAATGAAAGTCAAGAGAAGTAATTCCTGCATTTGGCCAGAAATGAAAGTGGAGACGGTAAACAGGTGAGGATGAAACTCTGATAGAGATAAAAAGCAAAGACAAATTAATATTAAAGTATTCCATGATGTGATTTAGACTAATACCATCGAACATTTTTACCTGATGGAAAAAAAAGGTGATAATTCAGTTTTAACTTAATTGATCAATATTTAAAATGCAGGAGTTTCTCTCTCAAGATGTGTACAGGTATTAAATAGACAAATTTTACACAGTGCAAACTAACATCAAGAGATATAAAAGTCTGCTGTCTGCGTTTTGGTTTGTATCTTGAAATAACCCCACATTCGTAGGCAGTATAGTTTTCAACTTAAGTTTTAAAAAAATCTTTCATTATCTAAAATCTTTCATATATAATCTTTTCATTATAATCTTTCATTATAAATTCCAGCATTTATAAAGAGACAATAGTAGACTGAATTGCAGAGTAGCCATCACCCAGCTTCACCATTAATCAGTTCTTTTTTTTTTTTACATATCCTCCTCTCTCAATGTTGCATTTTGAAGCAAACCTGAGACATCACTACACCTATAATATTGCAGTGTGTATTTCCAAAAGATAAAGACTCTCTAAAAACATAACCATAGCACCACTTTAACACTATAACTAATAAAAATAATCGATTGATTAAATCAAATATACAATCAAAGTTCAAATTTCCCTAAAAATTTTTCAGTTTGTTTCAATCAAGATCCAAGAATTTACACTGCAATTTGCTGATATATCTCTTAAGAGTTTTTTACTCCATAGACTTGCCCCTCCCTCCCTCCTTCCCTCCCTCCCTCCCTTCCTTCCTTCCTCCCTCCCTTCCCTTCATCTCCTTCCTTCCTTCCTTCCTCTCTCCCCTTCCCTCTCTCTCTTACAATGTATTTGTTAAAGAAACCAGGCTCTTTACCCTGTAGAAACTTCCCACATTCTGAATTTTACTTATTGTTCCTCCATTTTGTTACGTAACACATTCCTATCCCCCCCGCTGTATTTCCTATAGACTGGTAGGTAGGTCTTGAGACTTCATCAGGTTCAGGTTCAACTTTCAACAAAAACCTTCATGGGTGGCACGGTGGCTTTAGTACATGTTCACGAATTCTTTGGCACTCCTCCCATACAAAGGCGGAGGAGCCTAACTTCCCTCCCTCTGCAGATGCGCTGTCCTCAGTGACGAGCTTCTCACAAAGAGAAGACAGCACAAGTGACGCTGCGACACAGCTTCTGTCTGCCTCTCCGTCTGGACACATCGTGGAACCCAGACGCTGTGCTGCTAGGACGTCAAGCAGCTACAGGAGAGGCCGTGGGGAGGTGTTCCAGCCACAGCTCCAGAGGTCTCTGCTGAGAGCCAGCTCCAACAGCCAGGCAGGAAAGTGAACACATCTTCCAACGATGCCAGTCCTTAACCTTCAAGCTGGCCTGGCCAACACCATGTGGCACAGAGACAAACTGCCTGCTCAGCCCTACCCAAGTTGGAGGTTCATCAACAAAATTAATTCTGCTGTTCTTTTAAGCTTTGGGGTGGTTTACAATGCAGCAATAGCTAACGGGTACAGATGGTACTGTGTACTTCCATCAGGAGGCATACATTTTTAGCTTCTCTCTCTTTCTGTGATGATCGATGATCATTGCCTAGATGTATTAATTCATTAGAGGTGGTAAGATGGCAAGACTACAACTCTATCCTTTTTTCTTTCATTATTATCTAAAATACATATATATAAAGAAAAATTTACCCTTGCCAATTTTTAGTTATCCTGAAGTACAGATCACTATAATTTTGAAAAACATAGTTGGTTTCCATTGTATTTACTCATGGATGCTTGTAGACATCTAAGCTCTATGAATGATAAATGGCACTAATTCTGTCACGAAAGTAGGTTGTGATAACCCGACTATTCTATTTGCCTTTTGTATATCTTCCCATGCAACTGCAGCATATGGGAACGAGTCAGGAGGTGAGGGATGGAGTACAGCTAAACAACAACGTCAGACCCAGTAACCAGGAACCCAGGTGCCTGATGGGAGCTAACTGGAAAGACGCAGAAACTTCACACAGGGCTGTGGTCGCTCATAACACAGACAGAGGATGAAGAGAAGCTAGGCAAATATCTGGGGTGTCTATGATGGAGAGTTCCTCAGACAACAAAGAGACAAAAAGAACATTTCCTAAGCAAGAAAAGGTTTAAGAAAGGAGTGAAATGACAAAGGGCTTTGTCACTGCATAATAGTACATAATTAGGTAATTAGAAGTATTAAAACAGACAAAGCACTGGGCCCAGCTGAATTACTGAAGTTGCAAGTATTCAATAAGATGCCCCAAGGGAAAAAATAAAGCCCTCAGGGAAGGTTTATAGTCACGAAGGAGGACGGAGCAGCACAGGAGGGCTTGAAGGAACAATAACTGATGCTATGTCGGTACTTTAGAACCAGAACTTCACTACCAGCATCCATCTAAAACTTAAAATGAGCAGATGAAAACTCCCTAGAATACTATTAAACACCAAAATAACTATAATACCTTTCTCTGGTTTGTTGTTTTATTCAAGGAAAACTGAAAAAAAAAAAAAAACACGCAAAAACCATAGAGGAGCAATTTGATATAAAATGAAAGGACGCACACTACATATTTTTTATTCCTGTCCTCCCTACGTTGGTTGATGATTTCACCATCCCCCCTATTCAACCAAATCTGCTTTCTCCTCAGTCCAGGCACATGGCCGGACTGAACTTCCCAGCATCCTCTTCAGTGACCTGTGGCCACTGGGATGGGAGTGGCCATGACATGTGACCACAAAATTCACACTTCCCTCAGCCCCCATCAGGCCGCATCCACATTTCCGCTTCCGGCCGGACAGAATGGAAAAGGTCATCTGGGAAACTTGGGAAGCTACATATGGATTGTGGTGGTTTTAAAAATACATCTGCCAATTCTTTAACACACTGCCCTTCCTCCTTGGATTGTTTGCTTTAGGGGAAGAATCCTCTGGAGAAAAGACACTTAAGCAGTGCCATGGCGAGACCCACATGGAGAGGAACCCACAGGGACGGGTCCTCCAGCCCTCATTAGGACCCCACATGACCGCAGCTCCAGCTGACACCTGACTGCAAGCTCAGGAGAGACCCCTGAGCCAGGACCACAGCTGCTCCCAAACTCCTGATCTCCAGCAACTATGAAATACAATACATGATTATAGTTCCAAGTGATTACATTTTGGTTGATGTATTATACGGCAAATAGATGATGAACAGAGGTTTGGATACCTGAAACTGGGCTGTTTTTAAAAAAACAATAAAATATGTGGTAGAGGTGTCTATAGGACTGGACAGCAGCTGGAAGGACCTTGCAGAGACCTCAGTGAAAGACTAAAGGACCTGAAAGAGACGATTAGCCAGAGAGCCCGTGAGGCTGCCAGTGAGGGCGTAAATCAAAGTGAGGAGAACATCACAAGAAAAGTGGAGAGAAAAGATTCCTTATTATGTACTGACAACACAGCAGCCTCTAGTTGTTTGGAATACTGAAAACGTACCTGATACACTGGGTGATCTAGCCAAGGAGACTGCCCAGGCAGTGCTGAAGCTGCTGCCGGGTGCTGCTTGTTATTTACAGTAGAACGGAAAAGGAGGAACGTGGAAGAACTGCTCAACACAGAGGTGCTGGGACTTGCTGGGCTTGAAAATACAACCTGTTCTCCTTCTCATCCTCTCTAGTCACAAATGAAGCCTTAAGACACTGCTTCTGGGCAAAGATCGAATGTAAGACACCGTCAGAAAAACAAGGTCTGAAGATGAAACCAAGGGTGTGAATGTAAAATACTTTAAGATCTCAGAAAGCTCTAAAGCACTGCATCAGAGAACCCTCCTGTCAGACAAGACACCCTGATGCCCTGGAAAGATCTAAAAACCATGCCCCACGGAGCCTTCAGCAGCCAGAGGTCAGGGACGCTGCTGCTTAACACCTCACTGCGTGGGACAGCCTCTCACAACAAAGAATTAATTGGTCCAAAAGGTCAATACTCCCAAGGGTGAGAAACTCTACATTAGAACATATGAACCCAGAGGGCAGAAACAGTACCTATGTATTGAACCTCTAGAACTTTCTGAATAAGATTTGAGACAACACTCATGCTTTCATGTCCTGTGTGCTCCACAGAGTGCTCTCCATACAGGAAGAATTTGACAAATGCTTCTAGAACTGAAAAAGCGTTAAACTCAGGCAAACCAGATTAACATAACATGTTACAGATCTGTGGAAAGACCTGGAGTCCCAGGTGTTATTTCCATTTCGGCCGTTAACAAGTTGTATTTTCTTAAGTCATTCTTTCTGAGCTTCAACTTTACGCGTTTGCAAAATAAAAGGACTTAAGTAGATGACTACCAATGACACAAATGCCTATTATGGCTGCCGGGTACTGGGGAATATGAAAGATATAAAACAGAAAAACTAAGTACTTAAGAAAATCTAGGCGAGAAAGTAGACATTTTACAGATATTTTTAAAAGGAAGATATTACGATAAAATACGCAGGGTCTACAACTGAACAGAAGAGGCACTATTTTCCTTATCGGGATCCTCAACGTCCGGAATAGCAGCTGCTACATAGTAATTTTTCAAGTAGTATTTGTTGAATGAGTAAATGAATCTACAAACCTACAAATAAACAAACCAATGAAAAATGAGAATGAAATCATGAACTCAAGGACTGGAGGTGAAAAGGCAAAGCATAACAAAGGCCAGACCACAGTTCTGCTACCTTTGTTTTTTGCAACTAATGAATATATAAGCAACATATAGCTTTCACAGGCCATAAACTGGAGGTGAACAGAAAGAAAGTAGGAATCTGTTGTGATGACAAGGGTGTGATCCAGCCCAAGAGGATAGCAGAAAAATCTCCAAGAGCCTAACAGGGAAGGTGGGAATTTGAAATCATCATACAGGTGAGAAGACAAACCAGAAGGGTTAGGATGACAGGAAATATCAAAGAATGATAGTGAGGACAGTGCAGCTGAGGCTGGACTTTCAGGGAGTGGTATCTGTCACCATCCAAATAGAGGTTTGCATCCAAGGTTCTTTCTAGTTCTCCAATGCCCTGAGTTAACATAGCAAGCCCTCTACCCCACTGCCGCTCTGTCTCAAATTAAAAAAAAAAAAAAAAAAAAAAAAAAAAAAATCTTGTTACTGATACCATAAAGGTGAAAAATTAAGAAAAAAAATAGGTAGATAGAAATATGCACTTTAAGTGCAAGGCTTTGTCACACTGAAAATACAGACTTTATTTTGCACTTTTTCAGCAATTAAGAAAAAATTTTAAAACAATTGAAAGCATTTACCCTTGAAGTACTTAAGCGGTGTCAATTCCAAATGTGTGAAAGTTCTGATAATACTGTTACCCTACTGTACAGGCTAGGGCAGCTAGGAATGTTTCAGGATGAGGCATTACTTTGCCACCCCCCCAGACTTTACTTTTTAACCTTCTCATAATCAATATGTGAACCCACAACTACAAATAGTGCTAAAAATTTTTGGCTTAATTTACAACAAGGAGGACCTCAAAAGTAAAACTTCTTCTGGTCAGCTGCTCAGAGTGATGTAACTCTGCTGCCACTACATGGACCGCTGCTCCCGAATTCCACAGACAGGGAGCGCCAGGACGCCAATCAAAGCACCATGACTGCAGCAAATACACCTATATTTTCACTCAAAGACTACAAAATTTTTTTAAAGTTTAAAAATATCCCATAAATTGGAACAAATGTGTGGTAAGAATCTGCATGCTTAAATGGAACAGAAATGAGAAAAATACACATCAAAAACATGAGCAGTACAGGAAAACACACATTTCTAAATATATATATGCAACCACGAGAATCCAATATTTTGTTTTTACCTTAAGTGTTGTCAAATGAGGAAGGACTACAGGCCATTTGACGGAAGAATTGTTTCTTGTGTTCCTGAAAATTTGTTTCTCCGCCTCTTTAATATTTAGGAAACACACACACAGGTTGCCGGCAACTCACAGAGAGCGGCTTGTGTTGTAGTTTTCACTTTCGCGGCTGTGAACAAGTGCATATGCGAAGGCTGGTCGTGAACGCACAAGCATGTACTGTGCCTGCATCAAATAAAATCACAACACAACACCAAGTACAGCCACTCATTCGTGTGTGCCTGCAGTCCACCTCGAGGAGACTGAAAATATAAATACAAGCTGCTATTTTGGTGTGATCACACGAATGTGGCAGCTTGTGTGGGTTTTTTTCTCTGTAACATTTTAACACTGGGCAGATTGTCTGCATTAACACACACCAAAATCAATTCTGCTCCGAAATTGCTTGTAAAAATCTTCTTTCCCTGAGGAATTTGGTTTTTATTTAAGTAAAAAAAAAAAAAAGAGGCTTGGAGGAAACTGTGTAAAAGATAAAAGATACCAACATTTAGGGTATCTTAACTTTGTAAAGTGTGACAATCAATGTTGGACGAGGGAACAGGCAGTACTTCTCGCAAAAACGAGAACTGTGCAGAAGATGGACTTTAAATAAGAAAAAGAAAACAAACAAACAAACAAAAAAAAACAAACCAACAACTTTGTAAAATCACTTTTGTATATTATTAATATAGAAAACATTTTCAAACTAGTCTAATTTCAAGCTGCTCACTACAATATAACATAATAACTAAATTTGATCAAAAACTCAGATAAGACTTGTACACTTTAAAAATTCATGGAGGTTTCTTAAGGGCAGAGAAAGGAAACAAAAGCAAATATTGCGCAGAGGTCATATCTAAAAGTTCACTATGAATAAAAAATAAAATGCAGACATTCCTATCATATACTGCACAATAATATGACAACAATGAATTATTTACACAGCACTGTCCAGTAGAACTTCCTATGATGATAGGAATGTCCGATCTCTGTGCTGGCCTCTCAAGTAGCCATTAGCACTTGAGATGTGGCTTCTGAAGACATATTTTATCTTATTTAATGCAAATTAATTTCAACTTAAATGGCCACATGTGCCTGGTAGCTACCAAACTGGACAGCACACATCTGTGGGTTTTCTTTTTTTTTTTTTTAATTTTTGAATTTTATTTTATACAGCAGGTTCTTATTACTCATCAGTTTTATACACATCAGTGTATACAGGTCAATCCCAATCGCCCAATTCATCACACGACCACCACCACCACCCCCCCACCACTTTCCCCCCTTGGTGTCCATACGTTTATTCTCTACATCTGTGTCTCAATTTCTGCCCTGCAAACCGGTTCATCTGTATCATTTTTCTAGGTTCCACATATATGTGTTAATATACGATATTTGTTTTCCTCTTTCTGACTTACTTCACTCTGTATGACAGTCTCTAGATACATCCACGTCTCAACAAATGACCCAATTTTGTTCCTTTTTATGGCTGAGTAATATTCCATTGTATATATGTACCACATCTGCTTTATCCATTCGTCTGTCGACGGGCATTTAGGTTGCTTCCATGACCTGGCTATTGTAAATAGTGCTGCAATGAACATTAGGGTGCATGTGTCTTTTTGAATTATGCTTTTCTCTGGGTATATGCCCGGTAGTGGGATTGCTGGATCCCCTGGTAATTCTATTTTTAGTTTTTTAAGGAACCTCCATACTATTCTCCATAGTGGCTATATCAATTTACATTCCCACCAACAGTGCAAGAGGGTTCCCTTTTCTCCACACCCTCTCCAGCATTTGTTGTTTGTACATTTTCTGATGATGCCCATTCTAACTGGTGTGAGGTGATACCTCATTGTAGTTTTGATTTGCATTTCTCTAATAATTAGTGATGTTGAGCAGCTTTTCATGTGCTTCTTGGCCATCTGTATATCTTCTTTGGAGAAATGTCTATTTAGGTCTTCTGCCCATTTTTGGATTGGGTTGTTTGTTTCTTTAATATTGAGCTGCATGAGCTGTTTATATATTTTAGAGATTAATCCTTTGTCCGCTGATTCATTTGCAAATATTTTCTCCCATTCTGAGGGTTGTCTTTTCGTCTTGTTTATGGTTTCCTTTGTTGTGCAAAAGCTTTTAAGTTTCATTAGGTCCCATTTGTTTATTTTTGTTTTTATTTCCATTACTCTAGGAGGTGGATCAAAAAAGATCTTGCTGTGATTTATGTCAAAGAGTGTTCTTCATATGTTTTCCTCTAACAGTTTTATAGTGTCCGGTCTTACATTTCAGTCTCTAATCCATTTTGAGTTTATTTTTGTGTATGGTGTTAGGGAGTGTTCTAATTTCATTCTTTTACATGTAGCTGTCCAGTTTTCCCAGCACCACTTATTGAAGAGATTGTCTTTTCTCCATTGTATATCTTTGCCTCCTTTGTCATAGATTAGTTGACCATAGGTGCGTGGGTTTATCTCTGGGCTTTCTATCTTTTCCATTGATCTATGTTTCTGTTTTTGTGCCAGTACCATATTGTCTTGATTACTGTAGCTCTGTAGTATAGTCTGAAGTCAGGGAGTCTGATTCCTCCAGCTCTGTTTTTTTCCCTCAAGACTGCTTTGGCTATTCGGGGTCTTTTGTGTCTCCATACAAATTTTAAGATTTTTTGTTCTAGTTCTGTAAAAAATGCCATTGGTAATTTGACAGGGATTGCACTGAATCTGTAGATTGCTTTGGGTAGTTAGTCATTTTCACAATATTGATTCTTCCAATCCAAGAACATGGTATATCTCTCCATCTGTTGGTATCATCTTTAATTTCTTTCATCAGTGTCTTATAGTTTTCTGCATACAGGTCTTTTGTCTCCCTAGGTAGGTATATTCCTAGGTATTTTATTCCTTTTTTTGCAATGGTAAATGGGAGTGTTTCCTTAATTTCTCTTTCAGATTTTTCATCATTAGCATATAGGAATGCAAGAGATTTCTGTGCATTAAGTTTGTATCCTGCAACTTTACCAAATTCATTGATTAGCTCTAGTAGTTTTCTGGTGGCATCTTTAGGATTCTCTATGTATAGTATCATGTCATCTGCAAAGAGCGACAGTGTTACTTCTTCTTTTCCAATTTGTATTCCTTTTATTTCTTTTTCTTCTCTGATTGCTGTGGCTAGGACTTCCAAAACTATGTTGAATAATAGTGATGAAAGTGGGCATCCTTGTCTTGTTCCTGATCTTAGAGGAAATGCTTTCAGTTTTTCACCGTTGAGAATGATGTTTGCTGTGGCTTTGTCGTATATGGCCTTTATTATGTTGAGGTAGGTTCCCTCTATGCCCACTTTCTGGAGAGATTTTATCATAAATGGGTGTTGAATTTTGTCAAAAGCTTTTTCTGCATCTACTGATACGATCACATGGTTTTTATTCTTCAGTGTGTTAATATGGTGTACCACATTGATTGATTTGCGTATATTGCAGAATCCTTGCATCCCTGGGATAAATCCCACTTGATAATGGTGTATGATCCTTTTAATGTGTTGCTGGATTCTGTTTGCTAGTATTCTGTTGAGGATTTTTGCATCTATATTCATCAGTGATATTGGTCTGTAATTTTCTTTTTTTGTAGTATCTTTGTCTGGTTTTGGTATCAGGATGATGTTGGCCTCATAGACTGAGTTTGGGAGTGTTCCTTCCTCTGCAATTTTTTGTAAGAGTTTGAGAAGGATGGGTGTTAGCTCTTCTCTAAATGTTTGACAGAATTCACCTGTGAAGCCATCTGGTCCTGGACTTTTGTTTGTTGGAAGATTTTTAATCACAGTTTCAACTTCATTACTTGTGATTGGTTTGTTCATATTTTCTATTTCTTCCTGGTTCAGTCTTGGAAGGTAAAACTTTCAAAGAATTTGTCCATTTCTTCCAGGTTGTCCATGTTATTGGCATAGAGTTGCTTGTAGTAGTCTCTTACGACACTTTGTATTTCTGTGGTGTCTGTTGTAACTTCTTTTTCATTTCTGATTTTATTGATTTGAGTCCTCTCTCTCTTTTTCTTGATGAGTCTGGCTAATGGTTTATCAGTTTTATCTTCTCAAAGAACCAGCTTTTAGTTTTATTGATCTTTGCTATCGTTTTCTTTGTTTCTATTTCATTTACTTCTTCTCTGAGCTTTATGATTTCTTTCCTTCTGCTAACTGTGGGTTTTGTTTGTTCTTCTTTCCCTAGTTCCTTTAGGTGTAAGGTTAGATTGTTTATTTGAGATTTTTCTTGTTTCTTGAGGTAGGCTTGTATAGCTATAAACTTCCTTCTTAGGACTGCTTTTGCTGCATCCCACAGGCTTTGGATCATTGTGTTTTCATTGTCATTTGTCTCTAGGTATTTTTTGATTTCCTCTTTGATTTCTTCAGTGATCTCTTGGTTATTTAGTAATGTATCGTTTAGCCTCCATGTGTTTGTGTTTTTTACGTTTTTTTTCCCTGTAATTCATTTCTAATCTCAGAGCATTGTGGTCAGAAAAGATGCTTGATATGATTTCAATTTTCTTAAATTTACTGAGGCTTGATTTGTGACCCAGATGTGATTTATCCTGGAGAATGTTCCATGCGCACTTGAGAGGAAAGTGTAATCTGCTGTTTTTGGATGGAATGTCCTATAAATATCAATTAATCTATCTGTTCTATTGTGTCATTTAAAGCTTCTGTTTCCTTATTTATTTTCATTTTGGATGATCTGTCCATTGGTGTAAGTGAGGTGTTAATGTCCCCCACTATTACTGTGTTACTGTCGATTTCCTCTTTTATAGCTGTTAGCAGTTGCCTTATGTATTGAGGTCCTCCTATGTTGGGTGCATATATATTTATAATTGTTATATCTTCTTCTTGGATTGAGCCCTTGATCATTATGTAGTGTCCTTCCTTGTCTCTTGTAACATTCTTTATTTTAAAGTCTATTTTATCTGATATGAGTATTGCTACTCCAGCTTTCTTTTGATTTCTATTTGCATGGAATATCTTTTTCCATCCCCTCACTTTCAGTCTGTATGTGTCCCTAGGTCTCTTGTAGACAGCATATATATGGGTCTTGTTTTTGTATCCATTCAGCGAGCCTGTGTCTTTTGGTTGGTTAAACGTCCTTAAATTCATGTTTAAGGTAATTATCAACACATATGTTCCTATTACCATTTTCTTAATTGTTTTGGGTTTGTTTTTGTAGGTCTTTTTCTTCTCTTGTGTTTCCCACTTAGAGAAGTTCCTTTAGCATTTGTTGTAGAGCTGGTTTGGTGGTGCTGAATTCTCTTAGCTTTTGCTTGTCTATAAAGCTTTTGATTTCTCCATCGAATCTGAATGAGATCCTTGCTGGGTAGAGTAATCTTGTTTGTAGGTACTTCCCTTTCATCACTTTAAGTATATCATGCCACTCCCTTCTGGCTTGTAGAGTTTCTGCTGAGAAATCAGCTGTTAACCTTATGGGAGTTCCCTTGTATGTTACTTGTCGTTTTTCCCTTGCTGCTTTCAATAATTTTTCTTTGTCTTTAATTTTTGCCAGTTTGATTACTATGTGTCTTAGCGTGTTTCTCCTTGGGTTTACCCTGTATGGGACTCTGTGTTTCCTGGACTTGGGTGGCTATTTCCTTCCCCATGTTAGGGAAGTTTTCGACTATAATCTCTTCAAATATTTTCTCAGGTCCTTTCTCTCTCTCTTCTCCTTCTGGGACCCGTATAATGCGAATGTTGTTGTGTTTAATGTTGTCCCAGAGGTCTCTTAGGCTGTCTTCATTTATTTTCACTCTTTTTTCTTTATTCTGTTCTGCAGCAGTGAATTCCACCATTCTGTCTTCCAGGTCACTTATCCGTTCTTCTGCCTCAGTTATTCTGCTATTGATTCCTTCTAGTGTAGTTTTCATTCTCGATCTTTGCCTCCATTCTTTTTCCGAGGTCCTGAATCATCTTCACTATCATTATTCTGAATTCTTTTTCTGGAAGGTTGCCTATCTCCACTTCATTTAGTTGTTTTTCTGGGGTTTCATCTTGTTCCTTCATCTGGTACATAGCCCTCTGCCTTTTCATCTTGTCTATCTTTCTGTGAATGTGGTTTTTGTTCCACAGGCTGTAGGACTGTTGTTCTTCTTGCTTCTGCTGTCTGCCCTCTGGTGGAAGAGGCTATCTAAGAGGCTTGTGCAAGTTTCCTGATGGGAGGCACTGGTGGTGGGTAGAGCTGACTGTTGCTCTGGTGGGCAGAGCTCAGTAAAACTTTAATCCACTTGACTGCTGATAGGTGGGGCTGGCTTCCCTCCCTGTTGGTTGTTTGGCCTGAGGCAACCCAACACTGGAGCCTACCTGGGCTCTTTGGTGGGGTAATGACAGACTCTGGGAGGGCTCATGCCAAGGAGTACTTCCCAGAACTTCTGCTGCCAGTGTCCTTGTCCCCACGGTGAGCCACAGCCACCCCCCGCCTCTGCAGGAGACCCTCCAACACTAGCAGGTAGGTCTGGTTCAGTCTCCCCCAGGGTCACTGCTCCTTCCCCTGGGTCCCGATGCACACACTACTTTGTGTGTGCCCTCCAAGAGTGGAGTCTCTGTTTCCCCCAGTCCTGTCGAAGTTCTGCAATCAAATCCCACTAGCCTTCAAAGTCTGATTCTCTAGGAATTCCTCCTCCCGTTGCCGGACCCCCAGGTTGGAAAGCCTGATGTGGGTTCAGAACCTTCACTCCAGTGGGTGGACTTCTGTGGTATAAGTGTTCTCCAGTTTGTGAGTCGCCCAACTAGCAGTTATGGGATTTGATTTTGCTGTGATTGCACCCTTCCTACCGTCTCACTGTGGCTTCTCCTTTGTCTTTGGATGTGGGGTATCTTTTTTGGTGAGTTCCAGTGTCTTCCTATCGATGACTGTCCAGCAGCTAGTTGTGATTCTGGGGTTCTCGCAAGAGACAGTGAGAGCATATCCTTCTACTCCGCCATCTTGTTTCCTTCTTTTTTTTTTTTAACAGAAAAAAAAAAAAAATGGTGTGGAAAAATGCTCAACATTAGGAATTTTTACATCTGTTGTTTTAAAGAGAAAATGTTAGCAATTATTAATGAATCCACAAAATATCAAATGACAAGATAAAAAAAAATTGAGGAAAGAAAGTTTGCTGAAATAGATTACATCTAAAGCTTGGCCCATATGGGAAATATAAATGAAAGGGAGCATCAAATGAGAAGGCTGGATCATTAAAGATCTAACCATGTCATGGAGATTCAAGTGGGACAGAGCGGAATGAACTATGAGTGAGCTGCCTGAACTGCCAACCCCAAGAACCCTACAATAAACAGAAACATGAAAGACCAGAAGCTGAAGACAACGACCAGGAAACCCGACAGGCAGTCAGATCGACTGTTAAACATAGGCACCATTACAATAATAAAAGTAAGTTAAAGAATTTTAATCATGTAATTCAGGAGAGAGGGAGAACGCATTTGAAGAAAAGACGGGCCATAGCTTATAAATATGTTTGGCAATAGCTTATAAATATGTTAATTTGCAAATGATGTTATAGACACTATAAATATACTTTTAGAATAGACCTTGATAGACCAAATAACAGACTTCTTTGGTATCTAATATGGAAATGATCTTTTATCCTGAACTCAATATTTCCCATCATTTTAAATAATACTGAATTTCATTTAATGTTACAGCCTTTGAAGCATGGCAAAATTGGTTCAGAATGGACGATTCAAGTTCTGAATTAGAAATGCTGTAAATTGGAAGCTACTTGATTTACCTTTTGATTTTCAGCTGTTTTTTTTTCATTCAGTAATAAAAATGAGAACAGTAACAATCTCATTAGGTTGAGATAAGGAACAATTAATTGAAATGAATACAAAACCCTTTGAGGCAAAAAAGAGTTAGTAAAAGAAAAGAATATTAAAATTAGTTGAAAGAGGAGATGACATTTAATACAGTGACATATTCAGATCGAATACATTCAATAATGATGGCAACAACACAGCTCACGAGACGCAATTATCTTGTTTAAACTCAGACTAGAAGGCTGACAAAAGTATTTTTTTAAGTGTGTTTATGTTTCTGAAGATTGAAAATGTTAGAGACTGTTATTACTAAAATTGAACAATACCGATCATCAGTGATAAGATTCACCATCAAAGAGCGTTTATTAATAAGCATAACCCTGACTCTGCACAGTGTGACAGAAGTAAGATTTGGTCCATGCCCTCCAGGGGTTACCATTAGGTCTGAAAGATGAGACCTGGGCTGACACCAGAGCTCCTGTGCATACTCTTTCCATCACAGTATTGCTATTTTGCACTGTAACTTTTTTTAGGTCTGCTTTCTCTATTAGACTTTGAGCTTCTTAAGGGCCCATGCCATATTTGTCTTGGCATCTGCAGTGCCAAGGAGATTAATATAAATGTATCGAACACATTGGCAGATTGAATACATTGGCAGGTCTAAATAAATATAAGACGAAACAAACTTAAGTAACATTATCACAGAGTTATTAAGAAAATGCCACTGGCACACAGAATCGGCACAAATTATTTCCAGTTGTGAAGACTGGAACATGCTTCATGAACAGGGTGGTGATGAACTCAGGCCTTGAAGGATGAGCTGTCAGGACCCCAACAGGGAGCAGTGGGGGGAAGTGTAATCCCAGCAGAGGAGCAGCTGAGGAATGCAAATGGAAAGCAAAAACCTGTGCCGGAAACAATGCCAGAGCACTGGTCTAAAAGAGAATTCTGGAGGGACGTCAGCTTTCTGGTTCTGCATATAAGTAGCTTGGACTTCACTACTCTATCCTAACAACAAGTAAAAAGCTGAGCAGACTGAGAAATCAACAGCTCTTCTTGGATTCCCAAGAGAGGCGAGGACACAGGGCAAACCGCTGTCCCCAAGATTGGAGAGACAGACAGGCAAATACAGGGAGCCACCCTTACCAGAACAAAGACTCACAAGCAAAACCCCTGGCAGGAACCAGTGCTGGGGAAGGAAAACCTGAACTGTAATTGACAGATTGCTAGAAGCTCACTGGACAGCTCTGAGAGTTCAAAAACTCCAGGAAAACCCCATCACAGGGAGGCCCACACAATACTGTGAGACTTACTTCCAGGAGCTCGACCAGGTTCCCACAGTAAGTATCAGAGAAAAATGCCCTCAGCGTCCAACAGGGGAGGGGAAAAGGGGGCAATCTGAATAGAGCACTCTGCTCTTCTTAACAAGGCCTGCCTGCAGGGAAGACTAGTTAACCAGAGCCTAACCTGCTGGGATACCATCAGACCCTAACTGACCTGGGGAAAGGCAAATACCCAACTCCAACCCCCTCTGCCATCCTGTCCCATCTAGGTGGGGAGGGGGACCTGAGAAACACTTGTGAAGGGCACAGTCCAGAGGCACATCCCTAAAAGACTGGTCGTAAGTCTAAAGAACACTTCCCCTCTCCCCTCACCTTATCACCACATTACTAACGACCTACTTACAGCAGTTCCTTCAGCCAGTACATCATGTCTGGCTATCATAAAACAACAACAACAAACATTACAAGGCATAACAAAAAGCAAAAAACAAACAAACGATTCGAAGAGACAGAGCAAACATCAGAACCAAAGAAAGCAAGGATGCTGGAATTAGGAAATCAGGAATTTAAAACAAGTATGATTAACATGCTCAGGGCTCTAGTGGATAAAGTAGACAGCATGCAAGAACAGACAGGCGATGTAAGCCAAAGATGGAAATCCTAAGCAAGAACCAAAAAGAAATTCTAGACATACAAAAACACTGTAAGAGAAATGAAGAATGCCTTTAATGGGCTCCTTAGTAGACTGGACACAGCTGAGAAAAGAATCTGCACCAGAGGATATCTCAATAGAATCCTCAACAACTGAAAAGCAAAGAAAACAGAGACAAAAAAATAGAAGAGAACACCCAAAGACTGTGGGACAGCCATAAAAGGTGTAACATACACGTCATGGAAATATCAGAAGGAGAAGAGAGAGAAAAAGGAACAGGAGAACTATTTGAAATAATAACTGAGAAATTCCCCCAATTAATGTCAGCTACCAAACCACAGAACCAGGAAGCTCAGAGACCAGCAAGCAGGATAAACGCCAAAAGAATGACACCTAGGTATATCATTTGCAAACTGCTGAAAATCAAAGATAAAGTCCTCAAAGGAGGGGGGAAACATCTTACCTACATAGGAATAAGGAATTACATCCAACTTCTCCTCAGAAACCATGCAAGACAGAAAAGTGTGAACTGAAATATTTAAAGTGTTGAAAGGCAAGAAACCCACCAACTTAGAATTCTGTATCTCGCAAAATTACCCTTCAAAAGTGAAGGAGAAATAAAGACTTTCTCAGACAAGCAAAAATTGTGAGAATCTGTCAGTAGACTTGCCTTACAAGAAATTATTTTAAAAGTTCTTTAGAAAAAAGGAAAATAATTTCTGACTCTGATCTACATAAAGGAAGAGTGTTAAGAAGGAATAAAGGTAAAATAAAAACTTTCTTTTTTCTTGCTCTTAACTGACATAACAGATAACAATTTGTTTAAAATAATAATACCAACAATGTATTCAATTATGCATGCCTGTGCGTATATATACATATGGATACATATGCTTACATATGCTTATGTATAAGTGAAATGAATGACAGAAATCATACAAGGGACAGCAGGGAGGAATTAGAATTATTTTGCTATTATAAGGCACTGACACTATCTTTGAAGTGGTAGAGTGTAATTTGAAAGTGGGTTTGCTGAAATGTATATTGCAAAATCCCAGGTAACTACTAAGAAAAAAGTAAAAGAAGTATAACCAACATGCTAAGAAAGGAGAGAAAATGGAATAACCTAAAATGCTCAATTAAAACTATGAAAGGTGGAAAAGAGTAGAAGACAAAAATAGGAATAAAGAACAAGGTAATGAATAGAAAACAGTAACAAATATGACAGATAATAATCCAACTATATCAGTAATCACTTTGAACATCAATGTAGACCACCTAAACGCACCAATTAAAAGACAGACATTGTCAGAGTGGATCAAAAAAACAAGACCCAACTATACGTTGCCTTTAAGAAACCACTTTAAATAGAACAACACATGTAGATTAAAAGTAAATAGATGGAGAACAACATACCATGCTAACACTAGTTAAAAGATAAGAAAGGACACTGTATAATGATAAAGGGATCAATTCTCCAAGAAGGCATACAACCCTTAACAGGTATGCACCTAGTAAGAGAGCATCACACTATGCAAGGCAAAACCCGATAAAACCGGAAAGAGAAATAAAAGAATCCACTATCACGGTTGGCAACTTCAACACCCCTCTAACAGAAATGGACAGGCCTGGCAGGCAGAAAACCAGTAAGGACCGAGTTGAACTCAGCAACGTCATCAATCAACTGGATCTAACTGACATCTACAGACCACTTTATCCAACAACAGCTGGGTACACATTCTCCTCCAGCTCACATGGAATGTTCACAGAGATAGATCCCATTCTGAACCATAAAACACACTTTAACAAATTTGACAGAAGAGAAATCATACAGTGTCTGCCCACAGACCACAGTGAAATTAAACGAGAAATCAATAACAGAAAGGTAACTGGAAAGCCCTAAAAGGGAACTGTGTGTGTGTTTGGGAGTCTGGGTTAAGTACATCTTCTGCAAACCACAGAGAGTCGCAGAAGGTCTTAGATTAGGCAAGTAGGAGCACGACTAGAAATGTGCTTTGGGAAAACAAGGCTGTAACACGTGGGCTGGACTGGAAGAGAAAGTTAACAGATCCAAAGAAAACAGTTAAACAAGTAAGAAACTCCAGGTAAGAGGTAAAAAGGACCCAAAACAGACTAGTAACAGTGGAATAGAACCGAGGAATGTGAGAAAGCTACAAATAATGACACCTAATTTGTATTTTAAAATATAAAATGTATGTCCTCACCTCATCTCCTCCCATCTTCATCTTCAGTCTATGTCACCGACACCACTGAACTTGGGACACGGCAACCAACTCCTGGCTGCCCTCCCAGCTGCCGTGCTCACGTCCACCTTCACCCCACTGCGTGGCAGCCAGAATTCTCTTCTCAGACCTCATACCCCTGCTCAGTATCCTCCAAGTGGGACCAAACCCAAACTCCTCACTGTGGCCGGCAGGACCACCTCTCAGGCCTCCCTACTGCAATCACCCGCCTCCAGCCACCGCGGCCTCCCTTCAGTTTCTCTGAACCCTCAGCCCACTTTCACTGCGGACTCGGCACCAGCTGCCCCCTCTGCCTGGAATGGGCTTCCCCTACATCTTCACATGGCTGGCTTTTTAAAATGTGTCACTTCTCAGCTCACATGTCGTCTTCTCAGAGATGCCGTTGCCGATGACTGCTCTTAAAGCAGCCACCCGTCTAGCTGTCCTATTATCCTGCTTGATTTCTTCACAGCAATCACCACCCTCTACCATCACCCCCTTCATCTAGACGGGCACACTGTCTCACTCCCCAGCACCCCACCCTGAAATGTACATCCTGTGATGGCAGGCCCTTGTCTGTCTCACTCACCACCCTGTTCCCGCAGGGAAAGGACAGGCCTGAAACAGAGGAGACATTCAGCAAAATATACACTCAAAGAACACCAAATTCCCTCACAGATGCTAGTGAACGAGTAACACCGTGTAACATTCACTGAGCTGTGTGTCTCCCTTTCTTCTCCTGTTGCTCTATGAGCTGCTGTACTGACTGGATTGAAAACCATGCATTTGAGATCACGTAGTGCCTTCTAAAGAGAGTGTATCGGGACCTCCCTGGCAGTCCAGTGGCTAAGACTCTGCGCTTTCAATGCAGGGGGCATGGATGGGATCCCTGGTCAGGGAACTAGGATCCCATGTGCCACGCGTCCAAAAAATAAATAAATGAAATTTGTTTAAAATAAAATAAAATAAATAAATAAATAAATAAAGAGGGTGTATTGCTTAAAGCAGTAAAATTATTCAAGTTATTCAGCTTTTATTAGGCAATTTGGTGGCTTTAAAATAAGACGGACACCCTTACCTTACAAGCTAAGTTACCTGTCCCCAAATTTATACACAGATGGCAAGGAGACTTCCTCTAAATGTAGGGGAGAGCCATTGGGAGAGCCTTCTGGGGAAGCAGGTCTGCAACCTCCCCCTCCCAGGCTATGAACTATAGGCCTCCTAGCAGCCTTCCCTGCATCTCGGGTTTGCCAACTTAACTAAAATGCACCAGTGAAGACAAATCATAAGGGAAAACAAAAATAGCCATGTATGCGTGTTACACGCATACACACATACGTATTTATAAGAAAAATACATAGAAAATATAAAACCAAATAGTTACAAGAATATAGCTTTTGAGAAATAACATTTTCTCACACAGCAAAGCAGAAACGTTTGAGCTAAGGAACCAAAATGATGAAGAGGCTCCCAACGCCACTTCCTGCTTGGTTTGGCCATCCAACTTTTTTTCTTTGCCTTCCTCTTTTTTTTCCTATTTCTTTTGGCCAATCTGGCCCATGTGGCCGCTAGTGTGTGACTCTGCCCCAGTGCCATGGCATGTCCACTTCCATTTGGTAACAGTAGAGGACACTGACTAAAACCCTTCTTAAACAGAAGCTGTCAAGTTTTCTAAGATAACTGCCTGGCATTTTCCAAAACAGATACTTTGACTGCTTGGTTAGCAATATATACCGTGCCTTTTGCTTTTATGAGGTCTGTTTTATTGCCACTGATGACCCAGCTGGCTCCCTAAATGACTGGTGAGGAAATTCACCCTTTTGTTTTACCCAAAAGACATTTACTGAGTGCCTCCCGGGAACCAGTACAGCAGCATTCTGCCTTCTGAAAGCACCTACTAGCGATCCAGCACCACCACCTGACACTGGAGGGTAGCTTCCCTATCACTGCTTAGTCCCCAGTCCTAAGCAAGCTCATCAAAATGATCCCTACCTCACACCTCCAACCCACCATCACGGCCAGTTAGCTATGGTTTTGTTCTTCTCTGAACCCATGACTCCTCTGAATTGTTTCCATTTTAAAATAGAAAATCTCATTTGTTAAATATGTAGTATAACCTTATAAAAGGCCGTGTCATCTGATTATTCTGTTTGGGACCTGGAAAGAGATGAATGTCAGAGAGCCAGTGGCCCTGACATTGCACTAGGGGAGCAGGACTTGAACCAGGAGTGGGGCAGACAAGCAGAGTCGTAGGAGGACCTGGAAGGAAGCAGTGGATTCAGGACTCTGCACATACCTGGCTAGTCCCAAATCCCAATGATGAACTCAAATTTACTAACCTTTATGTAGTTCGCAGTTTAAAGTATAAACACATCTAATTTACTACCATTATCAACATGTTAATCTATAACAATCCCTTGAGGTGGTTACTCTTATCCTTGTTTTACGGAAACAGACACCTAAGGGCGAACGATGTTTGTTGAAATTAATTTGCCCAGGATTATAGCATACATTGCTAGAACTTACCCTGGGCTCTTCCTACACAAATTCCATGTAATTCTCACTACATGACCCAAAAAGATGAGGTCCAATATATAAAAGTTATAGACATTAACTACATGCTAAATAAAGAACCAATCTTCATATAATAAATATTGAGTAGACAGAGTTGTTTGCAAACCTGAATGGTGTCAAGAGGACGAGAAATAAGGGGGGGTAAAAATAATAGTTGTCATTTAAAAAGTAATTTGATTAGAAAGGGATTCAAAGGTGTAAAGCAAAAGATAATTTTTTTTAGCAAAACCAGTATTAATACTATAAAATATAACCTTAATCAGCGCACATGACTTCAAATAATCATTGGGAACTGAAAAACTGATTTAAATAGTTAAGTATTTACATATTATTTTAATATTATAAATGTAATTTACTTTGACAAAGGGAACACAAAAATCTATACTTTAAGAATAGAAAGTAATTATTATTATCAAACTGTGGCCCAAATAACTGTTAACACAAGTAGAATACTGCATTCAATTAAGATTGTATATTTTACTAAAACTGCAAAGAGGTAATGCCAGTTTGAATTACTGAAAGTAACCTGTAAGTAGTTCTACATACGTTCTTTTGACATCTTGTTCAATCATTGACCGAAGTTCTTTATCCTGGAAGAATTTGTTCCAAAGACTCTGAAATAAGGAAAGCAACCTATTTAAAATAATACCACAACTTTGCTTGACTTTCATGATCTCAATTTAATAATTAAATGATTAAATTTATCCCTCTCTGAGTTATGATTTTACATTGCAGATAGCAAACCTGAACCTGGAAAAATTTTTATTAAAATCTACTTTAATCTCAGAAACACATCCTTATTCTAACATCAACTTTTCCAGTGATATTACTGTGTACATTTAAAATTTTCTACTATCTGTTTAAAGTGAATGATACTTTTATTGCTATACATCTGCTGCTACCCCTACAACAACAAAAAGGTCCGCCTGGATTAGAGGAGGCCCATTGGCCAAGCGGTCACACTTGAACCTGACCTGAACTGCCAACGCACTAAGAAAGATAATGTAACATTTTCTATTAGGCTCTGGTTTTATAATCAAATAGATTTTTATGTACTTCTTAAAATGTGAACTTAAAGTTTTAAAAATTGTTTCATATTTCATGCTGCTATACCACAGACTATATTAGAATAATTACATGTATCAGGAAAAAGAAATGTTAATGTTATGTAGAAAATAGAGAAAAAGAAGAGTTCGTTAACACGGAAATAGGAATTAGAGCAGCAACTGAAGCAGTTACACAATCAATACCTCTGAGGTAGTAATTACTCCTCGTGGGCCCGATCTTTTTCGTGATCTTTAAAAACTTGTTCACATATTCACTACAAACAGTTGCTTTCCTTCGTGTGACCTGGTCCTCCCAGGTGAAGCCTTCTCTACCTTTGTCAGGAAGGGAGGCTCTCCGCAGCCTTCCCGCTCCCCCCTGCGACCCTGGGAGGACAGTTCTACCCTCATCTTCGTGCTCTTCTCTCTGACCCTCGGCTCTTGCAGACCCCTGGGGCCTCTTCTTGGCAGTGCCCTTCCCCAGAAATAGACCACTGGCTTCCTACAACACTGTCCATACACAGCACGGAATAAAGGCCATCTGGTTTTAGGCGGTATAACACGCGGGGTAAAAAAATAATAATAATTGGTGTGGAATAACACTGCTTTCGTGGTGATGGATAACAAGACATAAGCATACTCTTATGGGCAAAAGCGGTTGAGATATGAATAAAGACAGACTTTACCCCTTCATCCTGGGAAAGGGGATTATTGATCATCAAGTCTTGCTGGCCAACAACCTTCCTCGGGTTTGTGATGTGCTGGGAAAGAAAGAGAGAAAACACAAATGCAAAGATCAGAGGCTACTGGACTCCAAAGCATACTTAAGAAAACAATTCCATTAATTAAAGTACAACTTACTATTTCTTTAACGTTGCTATACCATGCTCTTAATTCTTTAATTCTATTTATCCACTGACTTTTATCTTGAGGAAGAACACAAAGAAAGAGCTGTCAAAAAAAAAAAAAAAAAAAAAGGAAACTTTTATAAAAATCCTGAGAAGTAAAATATCAAACTATGGCAAATGGCACCACCTGAAAACTGAAGAAGATATTCCTATTCATGTTACCATTCCAATCCTCAGTCAATTATATTTGGGGGTATTTAAGAAATATATAAATTTGGACAATTCCAAAAGTGAACAAAGGCCAAAGAACAAGATCCCAAAAGCTACATCACAAGATGGAATCAACCTCCCCCTCCACATTTATAATAAAAGTGAACAAGAAAAATTCATTGAGGTTCAAGTACAATTCTGTTTTACATTCTTATATTAAGGGGGGCTGCTGGGGTGTATTAACAGGCGCAAGGTCCAATTTGTAGTTTCAAGGTTTCAGGTCTGTCTTCAAACACGCAGGTAAAGGACAGAGAGGAACAATCTGAGGACACAGCCTGAGCACTGAAGCCGTTCCTTCTACAGCAGAAAACGTAATTTACAACTAGCAGTCAGCTTATGAAAATAACAAGCATTCTTAAAAAGACAAATTTGATTTAATTTAGCTTAATACAACATTAAAAAAAATCTGGGTTTGAGTTTATTTTTAGCGAATGAAGGAGACTTAAGAAGTTCAACAACAAGTAGTTGGGGGTGGGCCCAAACCTCCTGGTACAAACAGCCGAGCAGCACAACCCCTGCCTCCACTGCCTGCACCAAACGCAAGAAAAATGCACTTCGACTATTAAATCTAAATAATTAAATTTCAAACTGTCTACTACATTATGTGTTCCTTACTGTCTTCACTTGCAGGCTCCGTATGCTGAACTTGTGCAGATGAATCCTAAACAACTTTCAAGAGAAGTCATTTTAAAAGTGAGTCTCAATCTAAATTGATTCACTTTGAGAGAACAAAAAGGGACAGATTTCCAAGCGATGAAAGAGATACTCTAGCTCATCATCATTCATGTGGTGACCGATGGGCTTTCTCTGGAAGGAGACTGACCTAATCTCCCTCCACTTCTCCTTCTTGCTGCCCTTCTCTCGGTGCTTCTAGGACAAAAAATACGGAAAATCTTTTCCACCTGTTATTTGTGAAGAAAAAAGGGAGGGTGGCCACATGACGGCACTTGATATAACAGGAGCCTGGAAACATTCACACGCACGCACACCCCCTTCCAGCAGCAAGGATTTCTGCAAGTGCCTCTGGGGACCCGGAAGGCGTTGCTTGAGTTCCACGCCATCAAATAGGATGAAAAGACCGTTATTTCAAATGACTCCTTCACCATCGCCGGTTATCCAGGACTGAGGTGGTTCAACCTTATTAGCAAATGTCCTATGAAAGATAAACCTGGATAGCCAAAACCTCGAGAGTGAAGTCTCTTGGAAAATTCAGTGATCCCCCGCATGGGTGATCTTCCGGGGCACCAGGTAATGTGTTGATATACTGCAACCACAAACTGTAAATAAATATTTTCTTCTTACCTTCCAGCAAATGCTGCGGAACCTGCTGCTTCTCAGCTGCCCATTAATCCCCTTCTGCCTTATTGTTGCCAGGTAATTGTTGTTTACAAATAGTTCTTCCCATTCTTTCCTAGATGCAAGAAACCAAAGCGTGGGGATCCTTTTGTTAAAATTCTCTGCTTGGAGAGGACTGCTACAGGAATTTAATTTTAAATAAGTCTCAGAAATGCAACTTTTAAAACGTATATATTTATTTGTGTACTGTTTCTGAACGCATGGCTGTCTTTTTGGACAGAGTTCTTTAGTAGATTTAATGAATATGTAGATCGCTATAATTATGCCAGCTACTGAAATTCATAATGTCTATGGAGGCTATTCCACTGCCTCTAAAATGATGGTACTGCAGTTCAGTGAATCAACAAGAAAGAAATGAATATTAATATAAGTATATGACTGCTTTAGCCATTGACAAAGATATACCTGCTCCAAAAATACACAACCAAAAAGTGGGCCATTGATCGTATTGGCTTCTCACCTGAAATATCTCATTAAATCAACTCATTTTTCTTTCATGTCAAGCTGGGCAGTTATATAGAACACTACTTTCTTTAGTTTTTAGTACTATTTACTATTGAAATCTCTGCAACTTCTTTCCACACGATCAGTTTTAAAATTTTAACAGGTGCAGGCAAATGTGAAAAAAACATCAAAAAAATTAAAAAGCCTCACTGTAAAAACTGTGAAAGGCAAGCTTGAGTACCCTGCCGCCCGTACCTATGGCTGAGGAGATAAACAACTGAAATATGCCTCCCAGGCATGCAGACACCAGGGGCCCAACACCTGTGCCTCATTAATATACAAGTAAATCTGCCCTACCGGGAAACAATTGGAAATTAATTGTCCCAAACCATTTACTGAGTTTGAATAAAGGAAGCAGACCTATATTCCCTGTGTCTGGTACCAAACTAAACATCAAGAATCATTTGTCAACAGTTGAGGCTACTGAGTGCAGCTTTATGAAATTTCTCTCAGATTCCATAATGCCACAATAAAACTTATAATGTAAAATTTATTATCAAAGCTGCAAGCCTGGCAATCTCTTCAGAGACCAACTCGCGAGAGAAAGCCTCTAAACCCTTCAATCATCCTTCTCTGTAATGCACAGTTGTCGCTGGCCAGACCCCACTCGTGTTCAGAAAGGACAGCCATACACAAGGCGATCTTAGAGCCGGTATCATAACCAACTGCACACCTAACGTGCAAAACCCTGACAGCAGAGCAAGCTGCATCTTCCCCACAGAGCTTTCCAGAAGAGTGGCCGAGGCAACGGCACGTTCCCTAATGCCACGAGCAGGAGAACGTCCAGCCTCAGCCCCGCAGCACTGATCTCCAGCCGCGCCAAGCTTCTGCCAGAAGGGGCTTGTGGCTAAGTGTGACAAACGCGACACACAGGCCAACCCTATGCTGGAAAGAAAGAAATTCCTACCACTACTCCATGAAAATGTCTTATTTCCATCACCCTATTCATAAAAGAAAATAATATTTCATTTTGATTTCACTTGCTTTTGTATCATTAGTGAAACCGAAAATTTTTCATGCTTTTGGGCCATTTGATTTCTTCTTTTTTAAAACTTCCTTTCTGTAAAATGGAATAATAATTATAGCATCTACCTCAAATAATTATTATGAGAATTAAAATATGTGAACAGTCCTTAGAAGGGGACTGGCGTATCATAACATTTTAGAAAATTAATATTATTATTAATAATAATTATAACACAGCTTTTATCTTGTTGTCTTGGGCTTATTGTTCCGAGAGGAGTTTTTCATACATTAAAGACATCACACCTTTGTCTGCCATATATACGTATTTTTAACACAATTATTTTGATTTTCAACATGCTGAAGCTTTTTGTGTATAATTTAAACCTAACATTTATTTCCTCTTGATGCTCTTTCCATTGTTTTCAGGCTTAAGTAATTCTTAGCCACTCCAAGTTCAAAGAAATGTTCACTGAATTCTTGAGTTTTTGGAACATCACTTTTGGCCATTTGTATTATCTATCATATTTTAAATACATTATCCATTTCCCAACAGTTTCACGTATATTACCCACATCTCACTGTTCACGTTTTGTTTTTATACAGTTTGGAGTAATACTCAAAGATGAGATAAAAAACGAGTACAAAGAACGTTACAGGAGTACATCTCCGAAAACATGCCTATGTTTAAATAGCTTGTGGTCTATGAACAGAAAGCACAGATTTCAAATGGAATAATTTGTCCGAGACCATGCAGTTCCGTGGCCTGAAAACGCCAATACCTTCCCGATCAGAGAGGTAAAGTGTGAGGCAACGACTCCTCCAGCCTCTTCCAAAATCAGCTCCTATTCACAGGTACCAAGACATTGTGAAAGTAGACACAGCTGGTGGCTAGATTCATTGCCATCTTGTCAAGGTCAGGAGCCTTTCAAGGTCAAGTTACACACCACTTACGTAATGAAGGATAGTTATTTGTTAGCTCAAATAAGACCCTGAGCCTTGATTACCGTGTTGGTAAAGAATAAAGGGGACTGAGGCATGCGAAATGGAAACATTCTCTCTGAAATTCACAATCATTTAAATGTATTCATAGGTCCTCATAGTTCCAATTAAGGCACAAATCTCAAACTGATGGAGAGCTCTAACAACAGAGGTATATAAAGGCCACAAGAAAACGTATTAATTGTCTTTCTCTTCTATGGAATGGTGTTTCATTAATAAACTGTGATACAGAGTAAACATAATAAACATTTATTCAGTGCCTACTGTGTGCTTAGCACTCAGAGATATTTGAAAAAGCATATTTAAAAAAGTTAAGGGAGTAGACGGATGTGTAAACCAATAATCATATGATTAAGGCAAAGCACTCTGGCGGTGCAGAGGAGGGTGAAATAATTTTATATCTAAAAATTAAAACTCGGTGTAAAAAATGATAAACAGTATCCCCGTAGGCACTGAAATGCCACCCTAAAAACTGAGCTGCCAGACGTTAAACAGTCTATAGAGGACAAAATGTTGGAAAGTTGAGCCCTTTGAAGGGAGCTGGAAAAAAATTAAAGTTTTTTCCAATCACAAATACAAATGGTGGACAACACTCCTGAACTCAGGTGAAGACCTGGGAAAACAATAGTAAGTACTGAGGAGTCAGTGGTGGAATTTTGCAGTTTAATTAACAAAAATAAAGAAAAGGTAGTTGCTAAACTTTGTCTTACATAGGAAAACATACAGTCTGTCACAGCAAAAATCTAGCAGTGGTGTTCTCAAAATGCTAAAAAAAAAATCCATTCAAAAATGCTTAAAAAAAGTCCATTCAAAATATATAATATTTTGGGTAAATCACTTTTAACCTCTACAACAACCCTCCTGGGGTGAATAATTTTAACCCCTCCCCCCCCATGAATGACAAAACTGAGGCCCAGAAAAGTTAAATAAGTTGTCAAGAGAGAAATGGAATGAGAATTAGGAAAAGCACCTTCCAGAATAACATGGCTGAAAACACTAAAGGGAAGCATAATACTCCACACATCAAAAGACATAAATGGTCCCTGGCAACAAGGCAAGATAGGAATGCGACCTTATATTTTCTTCCTTACATTTTTAGAGTTTGAACATCAAGTCCAAAAGTATAGAGAGAAGTTTTCACCAGTTGGACTGAGAAGGGAAGTCAACAGATGCTGTGAGTGGTTAAGAACACATGGGACATTTAGGTGCATAATCTCCTCAAATGGAACCTGGGTCTTAAAAACTCTCTGGATAATGCACTAGTGCCATCTAGTGGCAACGACTCTGCATTGCAGGCACTGGGTCCCTGAAAACGTAACCAGCATCTCAGCAAGAGGAGGCAGGAATGGGCTGTTTCGTTTCCCCTGCCAATGTGAGCAGATTAGCAGTGGCTGCCCTGGAAGCACTGTGTTCAGGATTCTGGGAACACCTCTGTGCTCCTCAGGGAAGAACATTCATTGGCCATGAACACTACAATAATTTCTAAATAAGTGAAATTAATTTTTGCAGCAGCAATGGATGCCTTTCATTTAAGAAGAACTATTTAGGTAGTTAAGGCTCTTGCAATTAATTTTTTTTGTTGACATGGGAATCAACTAGAATTTGCAGTGAAGAAATACAACTGATGACCATAAGGAGATAACTATTTCTAATTATATATTTTAATGTATTTTCCCAATATACGCACATAAAATTAGTATGAAACTGGTTAGCACCTTCCCAATTTAATTGTTGAAATATTTTTGTAACCTAAAGAATGCAAAAATGACGAGGCAATTCTGGAATAAAAAATTTCTGAATTGTTGTCCCAAATGAGGATACACTAGAGAAAATAACTTTATACTATATATTTTATATGATGGTTTTACCCGATTTTCTGGCTTTATTTAGACAGGAAACAATGTCTCTGTGAAGCTAACGTAAGAAACCCAGACAATTACAATAACTGAGAAGAGTTCATAGACTACACACTACATACTACTACAGTCTAGTACTGAGTATCTCCAATACTTGGTCAAGAGGAGCTACGTTGGCTTTTACTGATAATAAAGTTGGAGCAGAGGAGGGCTCGTCACCACAGGGAAGGTCGAGAAGTCACAGACAAGCTGCGGGGGGTGGGGGGTGGGGCGGGGTGGAACAGGAGCTCTCAGAGATGGCCCTGTGGTTTACAAGGTCAGCCAGTCAACCATCGTCATCTCGTCTTTGAGATGTAACTAGAGCAACAGTAGAACTAAAGGCCAGGTCAAAGGAAGGTGGTCTTTAAGGCAGACAAGATGGGTAGAATACTTGAAGGTGAGGAACCACAGGTAAGAAAACTGCATCTGATGCACAATGGTTTATACAATTTTATAATCCTAAAGTGCATGCCAATATGTGAGGAGATTGCCATATTAATTACGATCATATTTGCTTTATCAAATGCAAAGGGAGAAAGGGCACAGTACATTTTTTAATCTGTATAGAAATGTATCAGGGAAAGATTTCTCTTAATGAAAGGGCTGTACCATGATTCCAATATTCCACATAGAGGAGTATGTGCCTTTATACCATTTTAAAGGGGTGGTTTTTAAAATACTATTGAAATAGAACAAGGAACATCTAACTTAAAAATCAAAGGAAACAGGAGAAGTGTAAATTAGGTATGTCAGCATCAGACTATAAAGTGTGGCACCAGATCTGGGTAAGCTACAACATTAGGACTGCAGGTGCCAAGATCAACCAGATAAACACTGATGTTATCTGTAATTACCTCATTTTTAGCTTAAATCACAGGTAATGAGGGAACTCAGAGACTCTAAAAGGCAATTAGAAACTGTACTGGCTTTTTTGCTTCCTATATCAGGAATTTTAAAAAACTTACTTTTATTTAAAGCTTTTTTTTCCCCCTCCATAATGAAACATCAGGGCATATTACTTATACATATATAAATACATATAAAAACAAAAACAACTCACAATTACTCCCAAGCCTAAAATGGATTTCTTCATATTTCTAGGTGAAAAACGTTCTCATGTGATGAGGTATCATTGAAACAAAGGCAACTGATAGTTCAGCATGTGGTGGTTTGTTAAAATTAATTTACAATGATGTTTTGATTCGGGTTTGGATTTAACTGTGAATTGAGAAATCTTGAGCCTCCACGTCAATATTCACAAGGTGGATACAACTGAGTCAGCAACAGTTTTGGACTGCCAGATATAATCATCTTTTTTTAAAAAAAATGTATTATTTTCTTCAAAATACAGTGTTTAAGAGCTTCTAAATTCAGGATCATATTAAAAGTACTCAACAAATGTACTTTTAGAAAAGAAATAAGAAAAGCTGTGTCACGAGGTTATAAAAAATTAAGCACATAATAAAAGTCATATTACTAATCAAAGGATCAAACATATAGAAATGAGGTGAGAAAAGGACCTGTTCCAGACAATCGCTACGAAGTTGTCTGAAATGAATGTTTTCTATTCCATGGTTTACTGATGTTTCTTACATAATTAACAAGTAGGGGAAATCCCTTTCTTCGAGACACCTCGGTGCAGACCTCCACCTTCTTGGGCCCCCTGTCCCGCCCTTGTTTTCCTTGCTATTGGTGATAACCAGCATGGACTTGATATCTTATTTTCTATATGATAAAGAATTTACCACACAGTCTATGATGTAAACAATACTGCAATGGAAATACTTACAGAATTGAAAACAAATTATTTTCTAGTCATTTAGAAGAAAGTATTTATTTCCCAAAATCTGATGGCCTAATTAAAAGTCAATCCTGTTTCTTAAACCATGTTTTCCAAGACTGGGTTGACCGGTAGGGAATCACACATATAGAAATACATGTACTTTTGAAATAAATGTTTTCTCTTAAAAAGATTTAAGTGGATTATATTTTAACTGAATCCATCATTCACTTGATGACCAGCACCATGCAACAGAACTTCCTGAGATGACAGAAATGTCCTCTATCTGACCATCCAATATGGTACTCAGTACTCACACGTGGCTACTGAACAGGTGAAATATGGCTAGTGCAACTGATCGACAGTTGTTTATTGTCTTATTTTAATTAATTTAAACCTAAACTTAGCCCCATGTCACTAGTGGTTCCTATATCGGACAGTGAAACCGTTTTTGGATGATAAACCATTCATATATACATTCCCTTTTAAAGTAACAACTAAAAAGGTTCAAGAGATGTAAAGATAAATATGCACATGATACATACTCATACAGTGTCCCTGGGGAAAGAAGACAGAAATACATTAAAAGCTAGACTATACAAGTGGTTAAAAAATCAAGATGATTCTGTGAGAGAGGTAACACAGCATAAAATTCACTCTAAGTAAAATCAGATATACATGTACAAGTTTTTTTTTTCTTTTTCGTCTCTTAGCTCACTGGCTCTCACTGTGTTTCTGTCTCCATCACCACTCTCTGCCTCCTGCTTCCTCCCACCTCCCTCTTCACTCACACAACACACACTCACACACACACACGCACACACACGCTCACACACAACACACACGCTCACACACACACGCTAACACACAGCACACACAACACACACACGCTCACACTCACACACACACAACACTCACACACACAGTCACGCACACTCACACATACACACACACACTCACACACATAAAAGTTAGAAAAGCAGGTCTTTAGTGATGACAGTGGTACATCTATAAGTTACCAAAAATGATCGATACTGGAAAGAATCAGACCTGAGATTTGGACCATGAGCATATTATAACCATACTTGGCAAGAGACTGGCTCAAAGATCCAGGAAATGGTAATTTAAAATGAAGATCAACGGGCCACATGATCAAATAAACTTTAGTTCAAGGTCAATGTGTACTTTATAATTTGTTAGACTAACGTACCTGGGAAAACAACTTTACATGGGCCCCTGGAAAAATAAGGAAATACCCCCAACCCCAGGGTGACTAGAAAACATCACTCATTTATAGTTAAAAAGAAAAAAAAATGCACTGATTTTAAAAATCCATGCTTGAATACCTAATTTACCCAGCATGATGAAAGGCCAATGTATGCCATTTTCTCAACTCAAAAATGTTGAGAGTACCAAAACATTTCTAAAACTTAAAGGAGTTTTTCTCCAGATGTGATATACATTTGGGAAATGCATGGCTATTTGCTTCTACCTTAAATAACTCCACACTGCTTGGCTTTTGGAGTTTTCCATTCTGTTTTTAGCGGCATTTCTCTCATGGCCATCGTTTTCAGGCAATCAGCTATCGATTCGTAAAATGATATGTTAGCTTTCAGAAATCCTAAATCTGCACCCCTGTCACTTGCTCACTTTTTCTTTTCTAAAACCAAGACAACAAAGTAAACTTTGAACTGTCACCCATTCTAGCCTATTTCAATAACATAAACTATATCAGGCTTTTTCAAGAAAAAAAAAAAAAAAGAGAAATTAGATAAGTGGAAGCACTTTAAGAACTGGAAGGGCTTTCCTGGGACTAAATCTACCTCAATAAACAAACTCTTTGGCTATTTTAACATTTTCCCCATTTCTAACTTTCTGATTACATCCTCCTTGGGTGAAGATATTAGAAATTTGACCTCTAAATAACTGATATGTTACTGCATCTACAAAGAAAAGAGGGGAGATCCCTTTTCTCAGCACTAGACACTGGGAAGACACTGAAGTGAAGGAATCAGGGCGTGGAGACCTGGTTCCAGCCCGCACGCTGCTTCCCACGCAGGCCCGAACACCAGTGGGAGCAGTACTTCTCTCACCGATGTTGTAAAACAGCTGCTCCACGTCACAGTGGAAGATGAGTGGTTTTCTCACGACCTCCTTGCCCAAATTAAATTATGCTTCATAAAAAATCCTCTGTTAATATGCAGACATATTCTCCATTGCTGAAATTTTATGTTATTTGAAAGTTCATGTACTTCAAAAGAACCCAAATCTAGTCCTGACTTCATAAAAGACCTCTTGTTACTTTATTTGCTGTTCTGTTAATTCATACACGTGATAATTCAGATATTCCCAAATGGATGCCACAAAACAATTAATTATATGACCACAGATATCATTATAATGAACGAGCGGGATGTTTTCGTAAAGTTGTTGCGTGGAATGCTACTATAAGATTGAAAATCAGCACCGGAAGAAAATTTTCATTTTTTCTACAGAACTTTTAAAAATACTATACTTAGGAATGGCACCTAGAGACACAGAGGCAGGAAAATGGGTTCCTTCTCTAGGGAGCAGCCTCCATCAGCAGCTCAGGGGGCAGCAGGAGAAACAGGGGTGGGAGCAGTGTTCAAAATGCCAAACAGACCACTCTGGCTTTATTTATTTATCCTACTCCCTCCACCCTGTCCCAGATCTCTCAGGTGGGAAAAAATGAGGTCAGAACACAAAGGAGAGACTCAGGCTCTGGGGGTGGCCCTGTGGTGGGGTGGAGGAGGGGCGGGCAAGAAAACAACAGGAGTTACTTTGGAGATTATAAATTTATTCTTGTGAACCGAACAAAATCCAAACAACCAGAGCTCTGTGCCTGATTCAGTGACAGTGGGGCTCGACCACTCAAGGAAGCTTTAAGATCTAGAAGCATGTTAAAGATTGGATTGAGAGTTAAGAGATGGTGTGCAACTATTGTACTTTGCTTCAGATGGGTTCAGAGACTTGGTCATGTCATCCAAATTACTTTTCTAATCTGAACAAGTAGCTGGAAATACAATCTTTGAAACTCCTTGAGAATATGTCAACCAGACTAAACTACTTCTATATCTATCTCAGAAAATCATGGAATGAAAACTAGGTCCATATGTTCAGATGATACTAGGACATCTTTTTAATTTTCAAATATCCTCTCATTACCAGGTTAATTTTATTCCATAGCTGGTTTATTGATTTCTCCCTTATTTCCAGGCACATAATATTCACTCTCAATTGTAACATTATCAATTATTTCATATAATTTTGTGCAATTTAAAGATTCACATTTTCAACTCCCAGTTAAAATTTTTGATCACTGATTTAGATATGTCAAACATCTATGATACACTGAAATCTACTGTCAAAATAGCAGTTCCTGCAAAGTAACAATGTCACCACAATGAAACAGTTATATGTAAATACCCATGTTGTATGAGTTCGTCACTGACAAATACAAGGCCAACCGAATCTACCCATTCTGAGTGCCCCAAACCCCCAAAGAATGCATTGCTGGAGTAGAAAATGAAGAACGTCTTTGTTCATATTGTTCACCTCACGGAAAACTCCTGTTCATCTACTTTGCCTAGCAAACATATCCTTCCTCCCAACCACAACCCACCCTCAATATTAACTAGCCCGTCTGGTATTCCCCTAGTTCTTGGTGAAATGCCCCCACGATGACATCAGTCCTGGTGTATGCTAGCTGCTTCCATGTCTGTCTCCCCTCCTAGATCACGAGTGCACCAAGAGCAGGGTCTTTGTTTTAATCTTTGTCTAGCACACTGGCTGGCCTGTAATGAATGGGTGCAGAATAACGATCTGCAGAATGAATGAAGATATGTTAGGTCTCATGATGAACAACAACAAACTTTCATATATATTTGGGTTGGCCAAAACGTTTGTTTGGGTTTTTCCATACGCCGGAATGGAAATGGATGTTTATATATATATATATTTGTTTATATCTATATAAACAAATGTCAGAAAAGCACTTTTGAATGCTCTGGATTAATAATAAATGAAAAAATAGGATTATTAACCACTGCCACTTTCCCTCAAAAGGCAAGGTAATCTGATATAGAAAAGAGACAAATATTAAATACTAATTTTATTAAAATATTCTATGTAAATTTCACCCTTAAACTTTATCTTTGAGACTTATAAATTGTCCATCAAATCAAACATCAGAAATTTATTGCCACTTTAAAACTATATACAATTTTAAAATACTTCCCTGGTGGCGCAGTGGTTAAGAATCCGCCTGCCAAGGCAGGGGACACGGGTTCTATCCCTGGTCCAGGAAGATCCCACATGCCAAGGAGCAACTAAGCCCGTGCGCCACAGCTACTGAGCCCGTGTGCCACAACTACTGAAGCCTGCATGCCTAGAGCCCATGCCCCACAACAAAGAGTAGCCCCCACTCGCTGCAACTAGAGAAAGCCTGCGCACAGCAACGAAGACCCAAAGCAGCCAAAAATAAAAAAAATGAGTAAATTTAAAATACTTTTCTGAGATGAAGGCCAACTTTGTTAGGTGAAAAAGTTGATTAAAACTTAAAGGAAGTTTTACAAAAGAGAGAAAAAAGAAAGAAACTAGTATTGTTACTCACTATGTGTTAGGTGACTGGTCCAGCAGTTCTACACATTTGTAGGTATGCCCTCTATAACTCTGTGATATAGGAGTTGTTAATAGTCCAGCTTCACAAATGAAGTAATTAGGAATCAGGGAAGTTAATTACCTTGCCTAAGATCACACAGTCAGTAAATGCTGGAGCTAAGATGTAAACTTTATTCTGTCTTATTTCTATCTGTGTATTTTTTCTAAACTGTTTCCCTAAATTATGTATTTATTCTTAAAGAACTTAAAGAGTCAGTGTCATATAATTATATAGATTCTCAACAAAATACAGGCAACACATCAAAGTGAGGAAAGCAACCTTCTAAGAATCAGGAAAGAAACCCTAATTCTAGGTCCTCCTCTTTCAACTATTTACTAAGCTATGTCCTGGAAAAATAATTTAAAAGGCAAGGCCTCAGGAACTTAAGATGAGTGGGTGGAGAAGGAGTGGGATGGGGAATTCACTTTGGTCTTGATTATCTTTAGTATGTGTTATGGACTGAATGTGGCCCCCACAGATTCATGTTCTGAATCCTGACACCCAATGTGACAGTGTTTGGGGGTGGGGCCTTTCGGAGGTGATTAAGTCATCAGGGCTGAGCCCTAATGAATGGAATTAATGCCTTTACAAAAGAGGCTCCCAGAGATCTTTCTTGCCCCTATAGCCAAGTGAGAATGCAGTGAAAAGACTCCATCTATGAACCCAGAAGTGGGCTCCATCAAACACCAAATCTACCAGCATCTTAATCTTGAACTTCCCAGACTCTAAATTGTGAGAAATAAATTTCTGTTGTTTATAAGCTACCTAGTCTCTGGTATTTTGTTATAGCAGCCCAAACAAACTAATACAGTATAACTTTCAATAATTAAATTGTTTCTATAATTCCATATTCCTAAAAATAACAGATTAACAAATTTATATCATTCTAAGAGTATAATCAGAACCTAGATTTCTAATTTTAAATCCAAAGTATGCTTTTGCCCTATTATCTCTAATATTTTGAATCACTGCTTCATTGTCATTTCAAGAGACATATGACCCTCTTACATACAAATCGGGGTGAGGAGGAAGGTACTATACCAACAATAAATGCAAATGATATAAGGATATTTCCCACATCCTCCCAAATTATTAATTACATATAAATAGGATACATAAACGTCTTTGTGATAAAACTTGAAGCCTAATTTTAAAAATTTCCTCACTGACTAAAGAAAGTTCAAATTAATGGTTTCCTTCCTTATTCAGAAAAAGACAACTCTTAAATTCAAAAAGCTAAACCAACTATAATTTTTTTAAAACTTTTAACCAACTTAAACAGCCTTTGACTCTGTGGGCTACAAATACACCATACTGAGAAAGGGAGGCAACTGTGGAAGCTCTGATCAATATCAAGAAATAAGAGAAAAACAAATACCATATGCTAACACATATATATGGAATCTAAAAAATAAAATTGGTTCTAATGAACGTAGGGGCAGGACAGGAATAAAGACGCAGACATAGAGAATGGACTTGAGGACACGGGGAGGGGGAAGGGTAAGCTGGGGCGAACTGAAAGAGTGGCATGGACATATATACACTACCAAATGTAAAACAGATAGCTAGTGGGAAGCAGCCGCATAGCACAGGGAGATCAGCTTTGTGCTTTGTGACCACCTAGAGGGGTGGGATAGGGAAGGTGGGAGGGAGATGCAAGAGGGAGGAGATATGGGGATATATGTATACGTATAGCTGATTCACTTTGTTATAAAGCAGAAACTAACACACCATTGTAAAGCAATTATACTCCAATAAAGACGTTTATATATATATATATATCAATAAATAATGCCATCAGTACTTTAGCGCCAAGTGGCTTTTTATTTTCTTTCCTTAAAAAGAAAATAAAATATATAAAGGGGAAATTTTTCCCTTATTTCTTCAACAAAAGTTCTTTTGAAATATGAAACTTGGTCCTTCTTTAGAGGGAAAAAACTATGAAGCCAAAAAGAATGAATATTTCTTAGTTAAAAAAAACCAGTGTGTAGTTTATAGTCTTTATGCAAGGACTACACATTTTTCAAGGCTCAAGTCACCCCGTTATGCCAGCTGTAGGATTTGCTAATTCAAAAGACACACGTAAGTATTTTGCAATTCCTTTTTGCATTCAACTACCTATGTTTTTTAATTCAACATCAGGGTTTCTGACTAAATCATTACAAGTTTTGTTGATCGGCTATGACTCATAGCTGAACAATCACTGGTCGTTATTATTTTGAACTGTCTCTTGGAGTCAGCATTTCATTTAAGGTATTATTTGAAAATTATCCAATTGTCAAAATCCAGAAGATAATACATGTTTACTAATGGCACAGCTTGGGAAAATACACTCAAAAATGGTACCATATGAAATTAAATTGTAAAAGTAATTAGGGTCAGCTAAGATGATTTACCACTGAATACACAGAATCTAGAAAATCAGAGTTAAATAGACAAAGTTATTTTAAAATAATCTAAAATGATTTATATTCCATCCTATGCCATTTATACAATGCCAAGATGTTGTCTGAAATTTAAGCAATATTTTGAGTTTCCCAGAGAAACTCAAAATAACTGGTCTGAGTTTTCTCTAAATTGACTCTTAAAGGAACAGATTTTAACATGAATTTGTGGCTACATAAACACAGCCTAACTCTTTCAAAAATGAGGTAAAAATGAAGTTATTTTTATACTGGTAATTATAACATTATACTTTTAAAAGCTTTACACTGACTCAAAAAACCATACAGACTTCCAATGAACTTTTGCAGAATATCATAATTTGATCAATCAAGATATTTAAAAACATAGGGTAAAAAAGGGAAAATTTTTAAATGCTCACCTTCAATTTATTTCATAGGTCACTGTTATACCATCTAATAAGATAATTAAAAACATGCAAGCAGCTGGTACTACAGCTAAACAGATTAATGTAATAGTCTGTAGTCATATGTGCTGGCAAGGGGCTCGCCTCTTTGGAGAGGAGAAGGTCAGCTGCCCTTGGGAAGAGGAGGGGGGATGAGGAGAGAACGCTCCTACCATGTGGCCCTGTGCTACAGTCACTAAGTTAAACATCTACTGCAAACTGCTCATCGGCAAACTACTTCTCTGCTTTCATACCCTCGGTTTGAAAGGGTCTCAGTTTTAATGGTGAAATAAGAAACAGAGAAAGCTCATTTAATCTAACAGAAAACATTAACACTAGTCTTTAAAAAGCACAAGGTATACTGCATAAACCAGTAATATCTTCTCAGTTCTTCTAATCTTTCCATTTTACCACATCACCTGCAAATTAGTTGGGAGACAAACAATTAAATTTTAACAGAAACTTCCAAAACAAGATCTAGCTATTACCCAGGCACCATATAATCATCATACTGGAGTTAAATGCAGCTGTACTCTATCTGAATCAATGAAGCAAACCACAAGAGACACAAATCCAAAGTGAAACCTCCTAGCCTCTGAAAAACAAATCTATGAGCCTTAGGCACATAAAGCTATAGATACGGTCCATTGACTGTAAATTTCAAACTTTGTCAAAATTCCAAAAATCCACCTCTGAACTTATACTCATAATAAAACATCTTCCTCTTATCTCCACTACGTGTACATCTTTCCTACTATTTCTCTACTATTTGTACTATGTGTACAAATGTGCTATGCAAAGGCAACCTGGAATATACAGCAGAGACAGAGTATCAAGCCTCAGGTTAAGCTTGTTCTTAGCCTCCTTTCTGCTAAAAAACAAAAGTTATTTTCCGGTAAGACATTTGTTTTTAAATCGTCCTTTTGGTGTCTCCACATTAGCGCACTGTAAAAATATTCTACAACACCCGAAGATGAACAGGGATGACAATGATGAGGATGGCATGCACTGGAAGATAAAAGCAGCTAACGTTGATTCAGCATTTGCCTCACCACATTAGCCCATCAGCTCCTTGTAACAAATGTGTTGTATCATCCCCACGTGCAAGGTGAGGAAACTGAGCCTAAGACTTGTCCAAAGTCTCCATTTGGAGTCAGGATACGAACCAACTCGCTATGTTTAGATATCATTAATAAACAAAAAACAAAACAACAACCAAAAAAGATACTGTGCCCTCTCATAACTGACCATCTAAGACCACAATAATATAAACAAATAATGGAAAGAATATAGACTTAGGTGACCAATTCAAGACTGAATTGGAAAGTTAATAAAACCTTGGCACATGCTATAAAAGGGTACACACGTGGAAGGTTAAGTGAACACTAAGGCAGCAAAGTTGCCAGTTCACATGAGGTAAGCACAAAGAATTAATAATATTAATGCATGGCTTTGCATTTAGATTTTCAAAAGGCTTTATCTTATACAGTCCTATCTCGATCTTTGAAACAGTTGTGAGAAGGAAGCAGGTCAGACATTATAATGTCCATTCTATAGATAAAAAATTAGAGCTAATCATTATCCCAAGACACAGCATATATAGCTTGAGTATCCTAGTACTAGGTTGACAGCCAGAATTATCTGCAAAGAAAGGTCAGCATTTCTGAGGTGGTTTAAAACACAAAGGTAGACTTGTTAGGCTAAAGATATTTGACGGTTGGAACATTCACATTTTTCTAATAACCTATTTCTACTTGCTTTAAAAGAGCTCCGATAGTAATGGAAAAATAATTTTCATTTTCAGACGTAAATTTTATTGACAATTCTGTTGCCATTTTAGTGTGATTCTGCAACAATTCCTAGGTTTTATCAGTTAACCTGATATGAAAATATACCCTAGAGCTGTGCTTCTATGAATTCTGCATTTAACCCAAGTGTCAGATTCACAAGTAAGCTCATTATATTGTAAGAGCTATTGCCTACTCAGTAGAAAAATATTCATTTCACACCTTAAATACTATAATACTATTTAATAACAGCACTGGCCTGCCAACTATTAAAAGCTCATTTTTATACACTGTACTACCTGAGCTTTTTATCTTGCCTTTTTAATTACAACAATAAATTAATATCCTAACATTACAACACTGACAGGCATTGATTAAAACTATATTAGTTAACAATATTAGTATTTACTGTGCAAAGTTGCATTAGGAGTTCATTTTCAAAGTACAATTATCATTCAATAATACTAAAATACTTTAATCTTCAAACTACTCAAGAACAAAATAAACTACCAGATAACACTGTGCCTTTATATTAACACATTTCTCTTAACTTGCTGTCCATTAGTTACTATAATTAGCTAACTACAAATGTAGTTATGAAGTATAATTCACCAATGAAACTGATATATACATATGGGTTTTCCTGCTTTGAAATACATCTTTATTTTCCTTTTGTCTTGGATTTTTTTAAACTGTATTTATATCTAATACTGATATTTCCACCATGGATTTCACACATATTATCATCTTAGCATTCCTCAGTTACATGACAAACATGAGTATTTAATTTAAATATCTTTTATAGAGAGTTCCCTGGTGGTCTAGTGGTCAGGATTCTGCACTTTCACTGCTGTGGCCCAGGTTCAATCCCTGGTCGGGGAACTGAAATCCTGTAAGCTGTGCAGCATGGCCATAAATAAATAAATAAATATCTTTTATAGTCATCTTTTTTTTTTTTTGGTGTGATCAACATGTTCAGATAGAGGATTCTACCTATTATTTAATATGTCAAATTCCAAACTTTATATTACACTTCAGCACTAAAAGAAGGTTCTGGAGAACTCCAACATTTATAAGGTAGGACGGGTACAGAGAAAATATAATGACAACATGTGAGCTTTTACTGCTGTGAAAATACGCTTCTAGAACACCATGGGAACATAAGCCTTCTGCAGTATCCATGACACTTGAATGACTGATTATTTATAAAGACTCCAACTGGTATAAAATAAAGATGTCAAGCATCTCAATTACCACCTCATTTCTGGAATTCATAAACAAACTGTAAAAACTTTCACAATTACCACACTTTTATTAAGTGCTTCCTGAATATAAGGCCCTACTCTAGATGTTAAAAGCTTGCCTGGGATCTGAAGAAACAAATGACACAGTTCCAGCTAGGTATACAGAATATGTATTCAAGAAAAACATAAAGATTCTAAGCATAAATTCCATATTTATTATAGAAAAGAAGGAATTATAGCTTAATATTCAAATGAGTTTCCAAGTGTACAGTGGTTCTTGCATATATTTTATAGCATCAACACACAGAAGTATCAGAACTTATTAACCATAAGGACAATGTACTCCAATTAAAGTACTTCTTCAAGAATCTGCATTGCTACCTATAATGTCAAAATGTATTATTACTCAATCTGTACTTTTTATTCCCCAAAAGAAAACAACCTATTTCTTACATCACTTTGGTTCAGTATATGAATTTTCAAATATTACTGGAAATACATTAATCTTTCTTCTTCCTAGGTTTCCCTGTTAAGAAGATACAAAATATATAAACACTTACTCAAGCAAATTCAAGTTATAAAGAGAATATTAACAAATAACTAGATAAGATGCATGCTTCCTTAATTGCTGTATCCTTTTTAAAAACTGTTAATTGAGATGTAACTGCCCTGTTTGCTGAAGAGCCAAATGGGATATTAACAAACAACACGTAATGTAACCACGGGTTATGTTTTATACTCTCTGAGATGCTCACAAGCAGTACACTCTGTATTAGCAGGAAACTTAGACAAAGGAAGCCTTTAGTACTGTAAGAGATACACTGGAAAAACAAAAACAAAAATGGATTATATTGACGCTTAATACTACATACACATTCATTCTAATCATCCTACTCTAGGATAACGCCAGATATCTACAATAAGTCCATCTACTCAAGAACTAAGAATGCTACATTTTCAATTACTCAATAAGTCTGCAGGACAATTGCATACCACAATATTCTTCACATTTGTCAGATTTTTTAGAACCCTGTAAGATTAGATATCTTGTAATATTATATATCTATGTATTCATCACCTACCTATAGGAATTAAAAGTTCCATCAGAGTCTAAAGTAGAACTTGTTCTTCTTCCATTTTGATTTGAATCTCCTGGAAAAAAAATTTTTAAATACTGAGATTATGAAACTTGAGTATTTCAGTTGAAAAGCTACTGTGTGGCAGCTCCACGCAGTTACTGAGTCAAAACAACAAATATCCCCTTATCCCACCCCCAAATATCTTTTGTAATCAGAGTCCTTTAAACAAAAAATTCATTTTGATGTTAAAATATAGACTAACACCACCACTCCTAACTTGGATAGGAATACTACAGAAGTAATTGCAAACAGGAACAAAATTTATACACCATTTAATCACAGACTAATGCTTATAAACAAAGGGCAACTTTTTATTAGTGTCCTGTCCACTGGAAGAGTCAAAAGAGAGCAGGCAGACAGCAGACTTGGACTACCCTCCCCCAGCCCACCTCACCCCCTGGCCCCCCAGTCCTCCACTCTCTGGGAATCTGGTCTGCAGAGAGGGAGAACAGAAAGCTGAGAGGTGGTGATCAAGAATGCAGTCTATAAAGAAGCAGACCTACTAGAGAATGGACTTGAGGACACGGGGAGGGGGAAGGGTATGCTGGGATGAAGTGAGAGAGTGGCATGGACATATATACACTACCAAATGTAAAATAGATAGCTAGTGGGAAGCAGTCGCATAGCACAGGGAGATCAGCTCGGTGCTTTGTGACCAGCTAGAAGGGTGGGATAGGGAGGGTGGGAGGGAGACAAAAGGGGGAGGAGATATGGGGATATATGTATATGTATAACTGATTCACTTTGTTATAAAGCAGAAACTAACACACCATTGTAAAGCAGTTATACTCCAATAAAAATGTTAAAAAAAAAAAAAAAAGAATGCATTCTAAGGATCTTTTAATACATCTTAATAGTCTTCCCCAAACTTTATGTTTTAACTGTGGGCAAAAGTTCAGCAGTTTAAAAAAATAAAAAAACAACAACATCTAAAGGTATTTCTGCCTCATGTAGTAATATCAAACTTTTAGGGGAAAAAAACAATTCCTCTCAAGCATATTCATAAAATCAGATTAGAACAAATTCATACCTATCAGTTTAGAGATCATAGAATAAAAATAAATTTGCTGAAGAAGTTTAAACAAGTGCTTGCCAATGCCATAATATAAAATATACATTCTTACTGACAGAAAATTAATTTTAGCTTAAAATTTAAAATATATACTTAAAAGTATAGTTTTTAGGAAACCACAGATACTACTATTAAATATATCATTTATTCTTAGAAACAAATTAAATAGACCAGAATCTGATTACATTTTATACTCCTAATTCCTATAATGCAACTTTCAAACATCAGGTTATATTCACTTTTAAGATATTTAAAGCTTAATAATTTAAATGATTTATTCAATTGTTATTTATACTTTCACTCCACTTTGAACATTCTAAGGTACCACGGGAGATTATCACAGTGGTCCTGGTTAAGTCAAATAGTAATTACAGAGCTTTCAGTTTAGAGGCGAGATTATTTTAAATTACTGAATACAGCACTTAAGGTACCATACTTATATGATTATGTTGCTCATTAATGGTTATTGAAAGCAAAAGTGTAATTTTAATGATAGCTACCTATTTTTCTTTGCACATTTTATAGCTGATTGACTAGTCAAAAATGTTGGTTCTCTTCAAAATCTTTGCAGCTGCACCCAAAATGTTTAGAAGAACGAGAATTGGTCTGAGCTCACTTACTGAACTTTTAAGTCTACTCTTTTTTCCAAAATACACTTTCAGGTTTTTGGGGTTTTTTCATTAAACAAAAACCCTAAAATGGATTACAGCATTTGAAAATGTTGCCAAATTTTATAGAAGAAAATAATCCAAAACACTTAAATGTTTAAAATCAATCTACTTGAGTATACTCTGTTAATTCTTTGAAAACATGGGTACCGTAAGATGACTCATGCAACATACTTCATTTGCTTTTTAAAAAAATTAATGGTATTATCATAAATAAACTAAAAAGATTTAAGGAAAATTAGTCTCTCCCTGTCTTGCTAAATGAAAATTTCCTACAACACATGTTATTTAACAGCTTGCAGACATTTCCTGTAAAATGTTCCACAATCAGCACAGAATAAGTACTATATCATACATTTAAAATATAAGCTTTCTTTGTCTTTGAAACTAAAGATTATGATTACTTAAATACATAAAATCTCACCAATGGAATATTTCTTATCCTCTGCTTATATTTATCATAATAAATATAAAATACTTCAAATAATTAAGAGATTTTCAGTTTTTTAAACACCAAAGTTTTGTCATCAAAATACATCACAAAAGTTTTCTTCATTTTATACCTGTATGGAAACGAATATATCACATTAAATGTAACCCTCAAAGGATTGTAATAAGGAAAAATAGCAGCTTTTCTTTCTCAGAAACATACCAAATAAGAAGTACAGTTGTTTCTCACAAAAATATTAGAGAAAAGATTTCAGAGTTTGCTATATGGGGAAAAGGCTATAAAGTTTTGAAGTGGGAAAAACTGCTTTGTTCCTTCAATCCTCTAGATGAAATTAATTATAGCAAATGTTTATGAAAACATCTGTTCCTTACAGTTATAAATTCTTAATTTTAGTATGGACGATTCCAGACTCTTATTTTGGAAGGTAACTGTCTGACAATTGAAAGGTTTACCAAGGAACAGACAGAATTTGTAATTCTGGAAAATGGTATATACAGTGTGCTATATCCAGTAGAGATTTTCATTTGCGTGAAACGCTTGGAGGGGCTTAAAACTGGTAACCAGGAGAGATCAAAGAAAAACAGAAAGGCTCATTTTTCATTTAAGCTGTTATACAACAAAAACATATCTGTAACACAAGAAAAGACCAACTAAGAATTAAAAACAAATGCTACTTTACTATCAACCTAATTTGGAGGTAAGTATAACAAAGTATTAATTTTATCAGGATTTTAGTAAGTCTAATGCCAATACAGCCATGGGAAAGTATATGTAGTGTTCCTCAAAAATAACAACAGAGGGTGCAAGAGAGTTTAATATGATGTTTTTAGTTGCTGTTCTGATTCTTGAACTAAGTTGTCAGGTAGCTGTAACTGTAACAAGGATACATAGGTTGTTTTCAGACTTTCCCTCTCTCTCTCTCACAAACACACAAACACACGCACAGACACACACACGCAAAAATACATTTTTAAAGTAATCTCAAAGGCCTTTAAATGACCAAACAGCACAAATACTTAAATATGTTTTAAGATAACAGAGTTCCTTTCACTTGCTTGAAAAGCAATTTAACAATAGAGTAAAAATACAATAGTGACTTTAAAGGTATTCGAATATTTAATGTAAACTAAGCCAGTAAAATAAAATGGATGTGTTTACTGAGTAAATCTTAAATAAATACATAAATTATATACAATATATAACATACGAATTTTGTATGTCACTATATGTATGTGTAAGATTGTACAACATATATATTTGTAGGAATGGTTCATCAATTATTTGTGACCATTATAGTTTGAAATTTACATAACACATTCATTTCTCATTAATTGGTAAGTAACTTTGTGAAATGAGTTCATAACATTCATAATTAAAATAAGTTGGCTGATTTGAAAAAAATATGCTCATAGTTACATTGTTTTTAATGAGGATACAAAGAGCATAGTATTTTCCATTAGTAATTCCTAACATATATGTATCTAACTTATTAAAACAATAATATGTATAATGGTGACTTAAATAGGATAAATTAAATTTGGACTCCTTTTTTAGCTTTTACTGTAGTCATGTTTAGCTAAGAACATTTACAGTATCTATCTGTGCACTGTTGAAACCATGCTGAACAAAGGTTTACAGTAGATTTCCAGAGTGCTTTTTATGCACAAATATCTGCTTTATAAGAGAGGTTGAAGATTTTAAACTAGGCTAGGTTAAAAACAACCAGAATAATGTTATAAGTAAGCACAGCTACTCAACTGTGCCTTCTTCAGTTTACATGTAAAAAAGTCAAGTTTTAAAGGATCACATGGTACTAAGTATGAATTCTGAAAAATATTACGTAAGTTTTAAAAAGGCTGATCTCAGAATTGTTAGAGAAATGTCATCACGTATGTGTGATGAATTATTAATAGTAAGGGGAAAATATTTGGTTCAAACTTAAGTTGAAAGCAAACTTATGGGTAGCCACATCTTACTTGTGATAGGATAATATGGCATAAATGAATAGTGTAAACACCTAAAACCTTGTGTGTCTTTTAAATGAATGAGGATTACTACTGAAATGTTTTAGCTAAATCTGAAATCCCATTCAAAGTGAATGATTCAAAAAAATCTATAAATTAAGTATATTCATGCATTGACACAGTTAAGGCAAAGCATAATAACTCAGCATCATCTATGAAAACAGTAGCCACAAAGGATATTACCTCATTTCAGGAATCAGGTAAACAACAGGCTCTGTAGGCTAATTATTTATGCTAAAAATCTAGGACCACCCATTAGGTTTAAGAGCCAGTGCTCAAGTAAATACAGGAAATTTGTTTATTTAATAATTTTCCATTTTCTCTATCATTGTTAATTTATCTAGATTCTAATGATTTAATGGCCATATTTAGTTCTCTACATAATATTTTCAAATTATTAACTTAGATAATGAAACTCAGATGTAAAACAAATACATAGGAACTATTTTAAATAAATAACATTTCAAGTGCACAATTTTAATTTAAGAAGATAATACTTCTGTTATTCTTGTTAAATATTGAACAGAATTCTTTTTAAAAAGAAAGCAGAATGACATCAGCAGAGTGGCAGAAGATACAACTCCAAGTTCTCATCCTCCCACAGAAACGTCAAAAAACAAGAACTGTCGGGACCAACTTTGTAATGACTCTGGAAAATAGTCAAAGATTTACAAGAACCAAGTGAGCAATGAGCCAAGAAAAAGGCAACTGGAAAGCTCTGTGGGGTTTTTACTTGCCTGTTCTACCATCTCCCTAGATCAGCAGCAGTCTTGAAGAAGTAAGCTAGTTCCCAGTGTGGGAGAACAGTACCTGGTTCTGGAGGGAGCAGAGAAGACCATATTTTCAAAGTATTGTGTAAATCAATTCTAACTTGTTAGGAGCTACCTGAAGAACCGACATAAGATGTTCATCTATTTTTCATCTAAATAAAAAAAAGGAAACAAAAATGGTGGGCTTTGCTCTTGTACCCACTGCAAGTCAAATTAAGAGCCAGCAGATGCCTGAGGTAAAAGAATACAATCAAAACATAAAATAGAGCACCTAAGGCCTAGGAGAAAAAGCTAGCGAGAGTTTCTTTGAGAAATTAGGACATTCAAAAGCACCTGGGTATGCAGGGGAATGTAGAACACTATGCACATACCCAGGGCAAGATGCATGATGATACAGAAACTGAGAAGACCGTTAAGTTTCCACCTGAAGCTGACCACTAGGAGGAATGCAAGCCTGGCTAAATGATGAAGGACTGCTGCAGCAGAGACAATCTGAAAAGACAAGGAGAGGTTCAGGGTTTTGCTGCTCTTCTTAGCTCCTGGCATTCAGAAAATCTCTGTTAAAATCCTAGCTGAACACAACCTAAGAAATAAAGACTTCAATGACTATGTATGTCAAACAATAAGTCTTTGCAAAAATAAAAAATATTTCAGGAGAATAACTAAACAAATGGACTGAAATGGTCTTCAAGAATATAGAAAATAACAAACCCAGGAGAAGGGGAGAATCTGATTTCTGGAGTAACCAATATAATATTTAAATATCAAGTTGTCAAAAACAACAAAATCATGAAGCATACAAAGAAACAGGAAGCATGGCTCGTCAAAGGAATGAAAATAAATTGACAGAAACTATCCCTCAGAAATAACTGGATTTACTAGACAAAGATTTTGAAACAACTGTCTTAAGGATGTTCAAAGAGCAAAAGGAAAACATAGACCAAAAAAGGAAAGAAATCATGTAGAGAATGAATCAATAAAATGACATCAATAGAGAGGCAGAAACAATAAAAGGAAATAGAATTTCTGGAGCTGAAAAATACAATAACTGAATTGAAAAATTCACTAGAGGGGCTCAACCACAGGTGTGAGCAGGCAAAACACAAAAACAACAAAGTTGAATGTACAACAATTGAAATTATGGAGTCTGAGGAGCAAAAATAGGAAAAAAGTGAAGAAAAGTGAGCATACCCTAAGAAACCTGTATGACACCATCAAGCACATCAACATATGCATTATGAGAGCCTGAGAAATAGAAGAAAGAGGCAGAAAGAATATTTGGAGAAATAATGGCCAAAAACTTCCCAAATTTGATGAAAGACAAATATCTACAAATCCAAGAAGTTCAATTAACTCTAGGTAGGATTAACTCAGAGACTCACACCAAGACACATTATAAGCAAACTGTTCTAAGACAAAAACAAAGAGAGAATCCTGAAAGATACAACAGAGAAGTACTTTGTCACAACAGAGAATCCTCAGTAAGATTAATAGATCATTTCTCATCAGAAAACATGCAGGCCAAAAGACTGGGAAGATATGTATATATAGATATATATCTATATATATCTATATCTATATATAAAGTGCTTTTAAAAAAGGCTATCAACCAAGAATTTTATATCTAGCAAAATATTCCTTTGAAAATGAGTGAGAAGTTAAGACATTCCTAGAAACACAAAAGCTGAAACTAGACATACCATAAAAAAAAAGCTAATGGCAGTCTTTCAGGTTGAAAGGAAAGAATACCACACAATAACTCAAAGCTGTGGGAAGAAATAAAGACCTCTGGTAAAGGTGAATATGTGAGCAAACATAAAGCCAGCATTGTTGTATTTAAGGTCTGTGATGCCACCCTTTGTTTCCTACAGGATATAAAAATCAAATGGATAAAAATAATTATAAGTTAATACAACTGAGCAACAATGTATTAAAATGTAATTTATGACACAACATTAAAAGGGAAAAGGACAGAGCAGTATAGGAGCACATATTTTGTATGCTATAAAATTAAGTTTGGTTATCGACTTGAAGTAGATTGTTAAAAATTTAGGATTTAAATTTTATCATTTAATCCCTATGATAACCACAAAGAAGAGATCTAAAAATTTACACAACAGGAATGAGAAGGGAACCAAAATGGTCACTGCAGAACAAAAACAGAAAAAACACAACCAAACACAAGCAAAAGCAGTAATGGAGGAAATGAGGAGAAATAAGGTATAAAACATACAGAAAACAACAGCATCATGGCAGAAGTAAGTTCTTTCTTATCAGTAGTTAACTTAAATGTAAATGGATTAAAGTTTCAATCAAAAGGCAGAGATCAGCAAAAATGGATTAAAAAAAAACCAATGTAACTGTATGTCGTCTACAAGAGACTCATTTAAGAACCAAAGTAAAAGTATGGAAAAGAAAATAACCAAAAAAAGAGATACTTGGCTATACCAATATTAGACAAATAGACTTTAAGTCAAAAACTGCTACAACAAAGAAGGACGTTATATATTGATAAAAGGGTCAAACCATGAAGAAGATATAACAATTACAAACATATGCACCAAACAATAGAACATGAAAATATATGAAGCAAACATTGACAGAATTGAAGGGAGAAACAGACAGTTCTACAATGAAAATTGACAGAATGTCTAGACAGAATATCAGTAAGGAAACAGAGGACTCAAACAAGATTGTAAACCAAGTAGACCTAACAGACATAAAACACCAGCCAACAACAGAATATACAATCTTCTCAAGTGCACATGGAACACTGTCTAGAACATACCATATGTTAAGCCATAAAACAAGTCTCAATATATTTAAAAAGACTGAAATCATACAAAGTATCTTTTATGACTACAAAGGAATAAAGCTAGAAGTCAATTACTGAAGGAAAACGGGAAAATTCTCAAGTATAGTAAATGCAAATATGTGTGTCTATAGATGGAAAGACAGAAAAACAGGTAAGTATGTAGGTAGGGTCTGTATGAACACACAGTGGTTGTAAATTTTAAGAAAAAAAATGCTGATGATGATCTTTGATTAAACTTTAATTTCCAGGAAAGAAAACACTTAATGAATTGGTAAAATTAAACTGCCCTGTTCAGTTTAATGAAATTATAAAGTAGAGGTATTACAGCATCATGATTAAAAGCTAAGGCTCAGGCAAGATAGACCTGAGTACATGCTCCACCATTTACTTTCCCTCTGACTTAACTGTTCAATACTTCAGTTTCCTCATCTGTAAAATGAAGATGATACCAGTTTCTACCACAAAGTGTGGTTATGAAGATTAGATAAGTGCAAATAAAGAGCTTAGTATAGCATGTAGCACAATGTAAGTTCCTTGATAAATGTTAGCTATTAATTTATGAATGTTTTAATCAGTGAATGTGTTTAAAATACTGTAGCCAGTAAAGGAATAAAAGTAGAAGTCTATTGGTGCTACGTAAAGAGAATAAACTTATTCATAATTTAAATAACTGAAAATTGTAACTCTTCTTAGCAATTAAAAAGCATTATTTCTACATTGCTTTTTTTTCTTGGTCCACACTGCACAGCTTGTGTGATTTTAGTTCCCCAACCAGGGATCAAACTGGGGCTCTCGGCAGTGAGAGCATGGAGTCCTAACCACTGGACTGCCAGGGAATTCCCTAAAAAGCACTATTTCTGATAAAATTTATAATTAACAAAAGTTTATTCCATGAATTATACAACTCTGTGCAAGATTTGTGGTATACTTTAATATCCTTCCTGATGATGATATCAAACATTGAATATGATATAAAGAAAGCGAGTGGAAAAATAGTAAAATTAAATAAAATCAGACCCTTGAAATATAAAGCTATCTAATCCATGAGCTGAATATATATGTTTCTTGGTATTGATAAAATGCAGATAAAGAACTAAAACTACAGTCAATCTAGTAATAAACTAAAACTATCACATATAGGATAGTATACAATATTACACACGCATCAGAATAAAACAAGCTTTAAGAAGAATTCATTAAGGATTCTGAGACTAAATGGAAACAAGGTCTAATTCCAAAAATAATCACAAATATAACTACCCAACTTAAGTTAACATGTAATAACACACAAATGCAAATATTTCTATTTATTTTCATTGTCATTACTGGACATATTGTTGTCTCTCCAGGCATTCCATGGGCTTAAATCTGCTTGATGTCTCAGAAAAAAACAAAGTAGACCAGGAATCAATCAAGTAAAGAGAATTCCAATGCAAAATTAACCTCTCTGGGTCCTACCATCCACATCTACAACAAAGAAAGGCAGGACCAGATCAGACCAAGTTCATGAACATGCTGATCATCCAAATCACCTGGGGACAGGTATTTAGGGTGTGTGTGTGTGCGTGTGCACGCATGTGGTGTGTTTGTGGGAGAGAAAGAGATTGAAAAAAAGGATGAGATTGAGACAACCGTGGGTGTGGTCCAGGATCCTCTACTTTTAAAGGGTTTCCTAGATTATTGTGATGATCCAAAAGTCTTTCCTAGTACGAAACGATAAACTTCTACTGTGCTAAAAGTGACAGTCTCTTGTAGAAGGCAATTTAATTTGCCCCAAACAGGGAGAGTGCCTCATGTATCATCATTTACTATGAGCTATCAATGAGGCACAAGATTTGGTCACATCTTCCAGCAGTAGTAGAGGACTGCTTTGAGCTCTGCCAATTCTGCACATTACCCTATATTATCAGTTGCATGTACTGATTACTGGGGGAGGGTGCACAATGGAGCTGCCCAGCAGATCACTGCTATTGGCCTGTGTGGTCCTCCTGTGGACTACCTGGGCTTCAAAAGCACCTTCCTACAAAAGAGTTACATAATGCCAATGCTATAATTTAGACAATTGCAAGTAAGTAGATAAATAGCAAAATAGATCTTAAAAAGAGCTTCCTTAGAAGTAAATGTTTTGACAAAGAATATTTGAAAATATTACTCCAAGTTTAAAACTTGGAGAAAGAGTATCAAGGCCAAAGACGATTATTATATAATTTGCCCTTTGCTACAATTTTTCTTAACAAAAATACAAATAATGACTTGGTTTAAATTTTGACTGACATTTTAAATTTTGTACTAGTCTTACACAAGTTTCAATGAAATACCTCCCATCCACAAAAACAACAACAAACAAACAAAAACACACAGTAGCTTTTCAAAGATAATCTAACTGAGACCTAGGGAATTCTAAAGCTGACATCAAATTACGTGTTCAGTGCCTAAATAACACAGCAGAAGTCATATACATATTATCCGCTAGATAAAAGAGTACATCTGCTATTGAAATCCTATTTCATTTTCTATAAATCTTTTAAATAATAACTATAAAACATGTATATTAATTATTCTTTTCTTCAGTGTATAAAAAAAGGAAATATCTTTTTCTACAAAACATTCCTTTGAGCAATTCTCGTTTTCACTACTGATTATAATCAATGCTAGAACCTTTAAGATTGTTTGACATCAACGGGACATCAAATGTAAAGACACCATTAACCTCAAGTGCTTAACTTTGGATAGTTAATATTAGATATCCCCCTTTTTGGTATAAAAAACTAAAGTGGGACTATTTGAAGGATATAAATTACCATCCATGAACTAGGATAAATCATTCTATTAATGTCTTTTAAATGACAGCTAACTGAACAAGGTCTTATATCAAAGATCTACTTAAAAAGCATAAAGGGGGTTTTAACTATAAAGTCCCAAAGCTCAGATGAAGAACCAAGGGTAAATATTCTCAAACCTATCTTTAGTTTTAAAAACAATTTACTAAACTAAATTACATTAAATATAGTAATCTAAAATTCTCAAAATATCAAAAATGTTCAAGTGTTTACCATTTCCTTCAAATAAAAAAATTTGAAAAGTATTTTAATTGATCTATAAAAATGTTTTATTTCATAAACTATTTTTGTTTTGACATTAAAGAATTGTACTAAAATACAATTTTTAAAGAAAAATTCTAAATATACAAACTGATTTCTATTTATCATTTTATGATAAAGTCTATTTATTAGTGGAGATGATTTTTTAAATCTAATAATAACTAGTTTTAAAATGGTGACACCTTTAAATTTGCTAGTAAATGTGTAACATACTAAATTCAACTATCCTTGTAGAGTATTAAAAATATCATTCAAAGTAGTTATTTATTGATCACTTTATCTAAACTAACAAATAGTTACCTAGACAAATGGTAAATGGGCCTAATTAATAAATGCATTTATGTACTAATTCAAACTGCTAGTCATGCACCTGGATCACATGATAGCTTTTCCACTTTTTAAAATTCTTTCAACAATCACCTGTTAAGCACCTCCTATGTTTTAGTACTAGTGATACGGTGTAAAACAAAGGTCAAAACCCATCCCTGACATCCTGGAATTTGTTGAAAGTTCAGCAGAGAAGAACAGTCAAATCAATGTACAATGACAACTTTCAGAACTGTTAGAGAATAAAGTCACACAGCCTACTGTAAAATAACATATGAGAGAGGAGGGGGTCCCTGGCCCAAAGGAGCATGGAGAGCACCTCACTTGGGATCTGCATGCGCCAAGAGTCTTTAAAGGTCACGCTAAGAATTTTGGTCCAGATGAACAGGAAGTCAGTGAAAGAAGGGTTTAAGCAGAAGTAGAACATGATGAAGCCTTTTAAAAGATCACTTGAACTAGGGAGAAAGCAATTAGAGTGCAGGTGTAGGGGGAAGAGTGGATGGAGGGAGACTAAGAAGCCTGCATACTCCAAGGTGAAAAATGATGACAGAACAGTCATATTGATGATACTGTTTTCATATGATCTTAGGTACAGTAATTTATCATTTTTAAAACTCATTGCTATTATTTGCTGAGAGGCTACTATGTGCTAGGCACTGTTCTTGGACATGGAAGTACCATAGTGAACAAAACAGAACCAAGTGTGTGTGTGGGTGCAGGGGGAAAAAAAAACAAGAAAATACATTTTATAACAAATAAATTCAGATAATCATAAAAGCTTAAAAACAAAAACAATAGATTAATGTGACATCCAGTGACTGGAAGAGGGTGTTCTCTGCAGGGAGAGGTAATATCCAATGAGATTCTAGTTATAAGGAAAAAATTAGCCAGGCAAGGGACGTACAGCAGAAGCTGGCTTTTAGAAAAGAAAAAGAAAAAAAAAAAAAAAAAAAGGCCATGGTGGCTGGAAGGCTAGGAGTAGAGTAGCATGAGATGAAGTCTGTGCAACAAGGAGGAGCCAGAGACCTTGGGGTTTTATAGGAAGAAAGTCTAGATTTTACACATATAATGAGAAGTCAACATAAAGTTTCAAAATGATGAAAAAGATTGTCTACTTCAGGTTTGGAAATCATTATTTTAGCTGCTATGTGAAGATTAGGTTGAACAGGGAGGGGCAAGACAGACGCTAAGAGATCAGTTGGGATCTGGATCATAGGATAAACTGATAATACAGAGGGACAACTGTATACTTAATTCTAAGATAGTCTAAATGAGGATTTGAAAATTGAAATCCTTTAAAATAATTTGAAATTATTTCCATGGTGGAAAAATAAATAATTGTTCCTAATATTTTATTTCCATGTACAATTATCTGAATTTGATTATTAATAAATTTATTTATTTTTATAAGTTGCTTTCTATATAGATCAGTAATTAATGTGGTTTCTAAATAAGACTGACATCTGAATCACAAAAAAAAAAAGGTAAGAGAGAAAAGAAACAGTAAAATAGCACATTATAGATTATTAATAGGATTTCCAGTACCATCCAACAAGGAGGACCACTGCAAGCCTCTCTCTCCCACTGATTACAACTAAAAACTCCGGGCAAAGTACAAAAAGCAACTTCTTGAGGAATCTGAAAAGTAAATAATAGCAGACATATTGGATAACAGAGTCAAAGATACAGTGGTGAGGAGTGGTCTGTTTGGTTTTTGTTTTTCCTCCTTTTATATCCTAACTTTGAGCTCAAGTCAGGCTGAATCTGAGAACTAAACGCCGGGTATGAAGAGCAAAAACTCCAACCCCATTTTTCTGGGACTGGGAAAAGAATCTTTTCCCTGTTGTCCACTTCCAACCTTGCTACAAGACCAGGACTAACCATAGAACTATACTGCCACCATGGGTGGGTGACAGAAGTGAGGAATAAAGCTATCTTTCATAATAGAAAACTAGGAAAATGGGGCCTCTGTTGTGTGAACATTGAGTGGGGAATCCCCATTATGTTTTCTTTCTCTTCCTCTTATCAATTTGCCACAAAAGCAGGCCCATTCATGTGCATCCGTATGACAGCACAAGAGGCAAAAGCTCTGATAAAACAAGCCAGAGAATGTACAGTTAGTCTCAAAAAGAAAGCCTTGGACAAGGCGATTCTCTAACTCTGTGTATGAACTGACACAAACCCTGGGTTCACCCCTAAGATGTATACGCTCAAAACGTACTCAAAGAAGCACAGCAAAAGCTGTGAGAACTGACCTATGATATAAACCATCGCCAAAGTCCCAGATTAAAACCCTGAGAGTCACATACAAGGTGAAGACTCAAAAAGCATAGAAAGGACTTTGAAAACTGAACTGACACTGGAACTAACACCCACAGAAAGTGAACCAGAATTTGTAGGTTGAACCTAATTGCAATGACTGCCGGTGAAAAGAAAAGGAAAAGAAAGCAAAAAGGAAAGAAAGAAGGAGAGGGGAAAGAAAAGAGAGAGACAGGAAAGGAAAGATTTCTCCAGTGGATTCAATGAGATCTAGAGTTTCAAAGCAAAATATTCAAAATGTTCAGGATACAATCTAAAATTACTTGATATACCCAAGAATCAGGAAAATCTGGCCAACTCTTAAGGTATAATACAATCAACACACTTCAACCCTGAAATGACCCAAATATAGGAATCAACAAAGATTTAAAGAAGCCATTATCACTCTTCTCCAAGAAGCAATAGTGCACACTCTTGAAATGAATGGAAAGACAGTATGAAAAAAAAAACTATTAAAACAAATCAAACTGTTAAAGCTGTAAAGTACAGTATGTGAAATACAAAAAAAAATATTTCACTAGGTGCGCTCAGTAACAACATGGAGTTGACAGAGGAACGAGTCAGTGAACTAGAAGGTAGATGAATGTAAGTTATCGAATCTGAAGAAGTGAAAGATTAAAAAAAAATAATAATAGGGACTTCCCTGGTGGCGCAGCGATTAAGAATCCACCTGCCAATGCAGGGGACATGGGTTCAATCCCTGGTCAGGGAAGATCCCACATGCCATGGAACAACTAAGCCCATGTGCCACAACTACTGAGCCTGTGCTCTAGAGCCCATGAGCCATAACTACTGAGCCCAGGAGCCACAACTACTGAGCCCACGTACTACAACTACTGAAGCCTGTGTGCCTAGAGCCCATGTTCCACAAGAGAAGCCACCTCAATGAGAAGCCCATGCACGCAAAGAGTAGCCCCCGCTCACCACAACTAGAGAAAGCCTGTGCACAGCAACGAAGACCCAATGCAGCCAAAAAAAAATTTTTAAATAAAAAATAAATAAAATAAAACGAACAGAACTTCAGGGAACTGTGGGGCAACACAGACTCCTGGTAAATTTTTGAAATTCAACCATTTTTAAAAACATTATCAGAATCACATTATATAAATTATCACTATAACTATCTTCTCATTAGTTGTATTCAAATATAGTTTCATCATAAAGAATAGATGTAAAGATTATCTAAATAAAAAGTGAGATTATAATAGAATAAGGAAATTAATTTGATCCACTCTAGAATTCAATTATCTTTCATTTCTTGGATATATTTTATTTTTCCATTGTAAAAGAAATACATATATTATACCTTAAAAACTTGTACATTTGAAATAAATTATTCAGACAAAACTAACCAAATAAAAAAAAGAAAAAGAAAACGATTTTGAAAAAAGAAAGAAAAAAAAGAGAAAAGGAAAATCAACCTACAATATAATTACATGGCGAAAATATTTTTCTGTCTTCTATAAAACTGAAAACACACTACATAAACAATTTTGGTTTCTATTATTTCATGTATTTTAAGTATAAGAATATCTGCCATGTTATTTTTAAAGGGTTTTACAACAAAATTTTAAATGAGTGCATAATGCAGCTATTAATGAATGTTCTATAATTTATTTAACCAATATTCTATCAATATTTTCATATTTAAAATAGTTAGCTGTTCTTATATAACACTATAAGTATCATTGTGCATAAATCTCTCCCTGGCTGCCTTAAGATAAAAAAATAAATTGGTTGATTGAAAGGTATTTTTAAAATTATAAAATTAATAGAAATTGATAAAAATTACAAACATGATTATTATGGAAAACTTTCAAATGCAGAGCCATACAAGGAAGAAAATTAAAAGTCATACATAATTCTACTGCTGTTAGTATTCTGACATATTTCCTCAATTTTTTAGTGAAATTCACTATATATATTCTATAATTTGAATATAATATTATTTGTTTTAATAGTATTTTAAAATGACTTTCAATGGCGGCACAGAATTTTAAACAACAGCTGATCTTTATGGCATAGGCCAAAATAACTATAAACCACTAATAAATAAATATATTCCTACTGCCATTCACCCTAAAGCATCCTATACAGAACTGTCCATGTAAGAAATAATTTGAAAGTCAATGCCTGAAAGATGAGCATCTGCATTTTGTGAACCTAGATTTAGGTATTAAAGAATACTGATTGTTCCCCCAAATCTATTTTCCCCTTTTTCTTGGGCATATGGCAACCCAGTTACAGAATACATTTCACAGCTTCTTCATTCCTGGATGCAGCCCTGTATGCACAAGGGATAACGGAAAATTCTATTTCAACTGTTTAAAAATATTCTGATACCTTCCTTTTTTTCCCATGGACTAGAACATGGGAAAACAATAACCAAGGCTTAATCAAGCCCAAAGAGTAGCTATTACCAAAGAGATGAGAAGATATCAAGTATTGGTAATGATGTAGAGAAACTACAGCCCTCATACATTGCTGGTAGGAATGTAAAACAATGCAGCCACTTCAGAAAAGAGTATGGCAATTTCATCAAAAGTTAAACATAAATTTAGCATATGACCCAGCAATTCTTCTCCTAGGAATCTATCCAAGGGAAATGAACATACATGTCTACATGAAAATCTATGTTCAAATGTTTATAGCAGCATTGTTTGTAATAGCCCCAAACAAGAAATGATATAAATGTCTTTCAACCATTGAATAAACACACAAAATGTGGTATATCCATACAATGAAATACTATTCAGCAATAAAAATGGAACAAAATATTGATATATGCTACAATGTGGTTGGACCCGAAAACATTAAGTGAAATACGCCAGACACAATCACAGGTAATGACCCTCTTAATAATCCTTGTTCTGATGTCTACTTAGTCTAATATTAATAGTTACTGCGGTTTTCTTTTGTGTAGTGTTTTCATGGTATAACTTTCTGAATCCTTTTATTTTTGACATTTCTATCTCATTTGTATTAGTTTTCTATTATTGTTATAATAAATTATCACAAGCTTAGCAGATTAAAACAACACAAATACATTATCTTACAGTTCTGTAGGTCAGAATTCAAATACAGATCCTCAGAGCTAAAATTAAGGTGTGAGCCGGGCTGTGTATCTTATTGGAGGCTCTTGGGAAGAATCTGTTTCCTTGCTCATTCAGGTGTTCAGAGAATTCAGTTCCTCAACATATAACCATAAAAACATCTGCAAAATTCTTCCTGCCATGTAAGGTAACACATTCAAAGGTTCTGGAGGTTAGGGTATAAAAATATTTGGGAGGGAGGCATTATTCAGCCTGCCACACCATTTTATTTAAAGTATCTTGGGACTTCCCTGGTGGTCCAGTGGCTAAGACTCCGCGCTCCCAATGAAGGGGATCTGGGTTCGATCCCTGGTCAGGGAATTAGATCCTGCATGCTGCAACCAAGAGCCTGCATGCTGCAACTAAAAGATCCTGCATGCCTCAACTAAAGATCCTGCGTGCCGCAACTAAGACCTGGTGCAGCTAAATAAATAAAAATAAATAAATATAAAAAAAATTTAGTATCTCGTAGATAGCAAATAACTGCTTCTTGTTTTTTAAAATCTTTTCTGACAATCTCTGCCTTTTAACTGCTGTGTTTAGACTGTACATATTAATGTGATTATTGATATGGATGAATTAAAATATAGCACCCAACTACTTGTTTTGTATCTGTTCTTGTTCCATCTATCCTTTATTTCTTTTTTCCTCATTTTATGCTTTAAGTCGAGGATATTTTATGATTCCATTTGATCTCCTCTACTGAATTATTATTTATATTTCTGTATTCCATTTTTTAATGGATGTTCTAGAGCAGGGGTTGACAAACCCATGGCGTGGGCCAGCCAAATGTTTTTGTATATTAAATTTTACTGAAACAGAACCATGCCAATTAGTTTTTGTACTAAGGCTGCTTTCACACTACAGTGGAAGAGTTGAGTAGTTGAGAGAGAGGTCATAAAGCAAGGAAGCCTTAAATATATATTATACTGTCCTTTAAGAAAGTGTTTCCTGACCCCTGCTCTAGGCTTACAATACAGTGTATACATATTTAATTAATCAGAGCTATCTTCAAACAACATTATATAGTCACGTGTAATGTCACAACCTTACAACAGTATATTTCCAATTCTTCCCTCTCATCCTTTGTGCTACTGTTGTCATGTATTTCACTTTTATATATGCTGTAAACACAAAACATATTGCTACTGTTTTTGCTTTAGACACTCATATTTTAGAGCAATAAAAAAGAAAAAATAGTTTTACTTTCACTTATTCCACTTCCAATACTGTTTCTCTTCTTTGTATAGATCTCAGTGTCTTTGTCCTATCTGTTCCTTCTGCCTGACAACCGTCCTTTAGCATTTCTTATAGGGTTGGCTTGCTAATAAATTCCAATGGATTTTGCTTATCTGGAAAAGTCTTTATTTCTTCTTCATTTATTTCGAATATTTTTTCATCAGGTATAGAAATTTGGTTTGAGAAGTTTTGCTTTTCCTTTCAGCACATTAAAGATGTTACTCCATGGTCTTCAGCTTGCATGATTTCTGAAGAGAGATTTGCTCTAATTCTTACCTTTTCTTATACCCGTCTGTAATATTTTTATATTAGTTTTCTATTATTGCTATAACAATTTTTTTCCGGTTGCCTTTCATTATTTGTCTTTTGTTTTTATCAGTTTGAATATGATATGACTATGTTTTGAAATTATTTTTGTTTGTTTTCTGTATTTATTATGCTTTATGTTCTCTTAGTTTCTTGGATCTACAGTTTAGTGTCTGTCATTAATTTTGGGAAATTATCGACCATTATTTCTTCAAACATTTCTTCTGAACCTCTCTTCTTCTGGGATTCCAGTTACATGTACCATTTGACACTGTCTCATGGTTCTTGGGTGTTTTGTTTGTTTCATTCCTATTTCTCTTTATGTTTCCATTTGAATTATTTCTATTGACATTTTCCAGTTTATTGATTCTTCTTTTATCTGTGTCAACTCTACTGATAACCCTTGTCATAGACATTCTCTGTCTCGGTTGCTTTGTTTTATATTTCTAGGCTTTCAATTCAATTTGTTGAGATAATTTTCATCTCTGCTGAAATTAACCATGTGATCTTGCATGTTGACCTACTTTTCCACTAGAGCCTTTAACATATAATTCATAGTTATTTAAATTTCCTTGTGAGATAGTGCCAACATCTGTGTAATAGTTGTATCTGACTGTGATGAGTACTTTCTCTCTTTTGAGTGCTGTTTTTTTTCCTTTGGGGGGGGCGTCCCTTGCCTTTTCATATTCTTTTTAACTTTTTGCTGAAGTTCTTATGTCCTACTGTTATCAGGTGTACAGTAGTAGAGACTAAGGTAGCTTTTATGCTTAGAAATGAGCACACACTTCCCTCTACTAGAACTTTAGCACAGGGGTTTGAGTTAACCTAATCAGGAGTTGAGCTAGGTTTGAATTTTGTAGTTGCAATGGTTACACTTGGGCACCACAGGCTACAAAATCCCGTGTTAGGGATGGGGGATATAGTTTGCCAGACTTTTTTTTTTCATTCTCACAACTGCTCCATATTCAGTCTTAAATCTTTGTGATCCAAAAAGGTCTGTCTCTTGCAAGTTACCTAGAATTTGACAGTTATTACTCTGGCAGCAGGGAATGAACAATGAGGGAGAGTGTTCTTTGATCTTCTGATTAAGTCTTAGTCTTAGGTGAGCACTGTGTCCCTAGGTCTCACGTGTATGCCTTCTCAGTGATCCTTCCCCTCACCTGGTATAGTTTTGGTTCCTGTAGATATTCCTGCCCTTTCCCTAGGGGCTAAGGTTTATTTTTTTCCCTGTTCCGAATCCCCAGCTACAAAGGGATTCACCAGTGCCCTAAGGCATTGCAGTTCTCCCAACAGAATACGGTTTTGTTCTGTAAGAGAACAGAGGGAGAAGAGTCCAGATGGAGTATATTGCTCCTCTTGCTATGGCTGCTGTACCACCCCAGTTCTTCACCACACAGGAAATTTTCTTTGTGTGGCTGATGGGGTTCAGGAAGAAAAATCCACACAAGAAAAACAGGCTCTCCTATTTTTGTGCCCCCCCACCCCACCCCCACCCCGGGCTTCACTTTTTCTCACCAGTACACACTTGACCTCCACAATTCAACAATCATTTTAGTTGAACCCTTTCTATAGGTGTCTGGCTGTGTCATGCCCTGGTTAGTACTTGCACCTTGCCTCCCTCTGCAAGAGCAAGGTGTTTGTCTCTTTCTAGATTCTGGACCAGTTCATTGGCTTGCAACTTCAGCACTCAGTGGGTTTAAGAAAAGTAGTGAACCTGCTGTCAGTCCAGCTTTTTACTGTTGTAAGTTGGGAAATGATTTTTTCCAGGTTTCTACAACTCTGGTCAGAAAACTGAAATCATCCAAACTATTTCTATTTAATTCTACACATTATGATTTTCAAAGCTTACCATCATAACTTTCCATTAAGTTCACGCATTCATCAAATGTCCACATAAAGCTTACTAGATGGCAAGCATTGGGCCAGAAGCCGATGCCTTCATTCTGCCAAAGTTTAAGCAGCTAACTAATGTCTGCCATACCAAATGCCTCACCAAGAGAAGCTGACCCAATTTCTAATCTGAAGGTCAAGGGAAAAGATTTCATGATTGCATTTACATGTAGTTAGCTTCAAATAAATATTGTAGTTTAATTCAAACAACTTCAAAGACTTTATGTGATGCTGTAGAGAATATATATACGAATAAGATAAAAACTTTACCTCTTAACTCTACATTACTTGCTTATAGAGAACAGCTTGAACATTTAAAAAACAATACTGTGGAGCACACTTTATCAATAATCCACAGTCATACATGCTTAAGGAGACTGTTAAGGCACAGCAAAGTGATTAAGAATCACTATTCATGGGTAACAGACAGATTAATTGAAGGCACAATGCCTTAGAAAAATATGGAGTTTTCCTTGCAAAATTAATCCAATAAGTTTATAGCAAATAGCAGACAATGACAGTTATTTAAAAAATCCAGTAGGATATATTCATTATATTACGCGAATATATTACATGGAATTGAGGGCAACCTTCATGGAATGTGGTTTATTTATATTTGTACCTCTAGCACTCTGGTGGTAAGTACTCAGTCTTAAATCCTAAAGCCTGAATTTTTCAGTGCATCAGATTTTACTGGAGACAGATACTTCAAGCCAATTCTGTTCATATAAGAAATTAAAGTATATAAGCCAATTAATTAATGTGTTTTATATGGAGCAAAAAAAAAAAAATCTGTGAGGAGGATCAGGTATTTGTGAGAATCTAACCACTATAGTCTCTACATCTAAGAAAGAGTACCGCAGAAATCAAGGTTTCAGAATGTAAGTTGATAAGGAAAATACCACAGTTTCGGAAAAGGAGATTAGAATACTCTAATTTTAATGACTTCAAAGTTTTCTAACTTGATACATGCAGCCTGCCACATCTCTGTAGATAACTACTGAGAACATTATGATTGTCTAAAACAATTGCTCCTTCTGTAGCTAATGCTCAAATGGTTATTACTAATATTTATTACTTTCCATTTCTAGATTAAGTTATTCTCTAGGTATGCTAGTATCATTAGTTACATTACAGCCAAGTTCTTGATCTGGTCTCTCAGTCATTTTGCCTCTCTAATATGACCATTTCTACTGTGTAATCTACTTTACATAGATTTTATAGTTTGACTCTCAAAAGGTAATGTTTTAAAATTTTTTCAGTTCTCAGTGCATATGCCCCACTATTTCATTTCACTATATATTCTAAAAAGATAAAAGATGAGGGACTGCTTAAACACCAATGAATATCTAACTCATAGGGTTATGAAAGTTAAATTTAAAAAAAAAGATACTACACAGAAACGTTAGTAATCAAACAATAAAAATTAGCTTCAATATAATAGTGGGTCAAAGACATTACTATACTAGCACATGTATGATTCAGTCTTTTGATTAAAAAAGTGCTATAACTTTGAGTTATAAAAAGCTCTGAGAACTGGAAACAGAAATGCAGTCTAGGATAGATTATTCAGACTAATATAGAAGTCTTGGCATGAATAATGAGATAACTGTGGTTGATCCGCAGAACAGTTGGATTATGAACCAGAATATGCAAATCAGGTAACTATTTATGATAATTATTAAAATGTTAACTTGCAAAATAAAGCACAGAAAATAATATTCTACAGTAGGCTGATTCAAGCACAGTACAGGACAAGGCTGTATAATTAGAAGTATATGTACTTTATGGTCTGTATTACTCTGAGGCATATTAATACCAAAGCAATAATGCAAGCACAGTTTAACTTCATTTTCAGTTAGGATAACCGTTCATGATTTCTTTACACATATGTACACAGGCATGCGGGAGCATGTACACACATACACCTCAGTCTGGTCGAAAGTCTCCTTTCCTTACATTTCCAACAGGTTTTGTTAACTATGTTTTACGTATTTACTGTGGGCTTCTCTCAAATCCCAGACTTGAAAATTTTCACTCTTTCACTTCTATATTTGGTAGGTACTGAGTTGTGCTGATTTACTATCCACAACACTTTAATGCTGCTTACATTGTTCTTCATTTGCAAAAACACCACACTCTTTTCCCTGGCTTCATAACCCAACCCATGGACTGCTATTTCTCTGAAGATCTGGTATCTACTTTTGTTTTCTCCATTAATAGTTCTAAAAATAACTATCAGAATAACCTTCACATAAATAACCATGTTTATCAAGGTAAGACGTAAGTCAAGGGCTTGCAATGCTGTGTGTGTGTGTGTGTGTGTGTGTGTGTGTGTGTGTGTGTGTGTGTGTGTTGTTTTACCTGATGACTAATTCAAATCTAAACTCCCAACAAAAGATTCAGAGGTCCCTGTGAAGTGGTCTCCTATCTTCCTCACTCCATATTCTAGAAGGGACTTTGGTTTTCATCACACCCATCACCTCATTTTATTTGTCCTATCTATGCTCTGAATTTCTGCTTTATTGATTCTGTTCTTTACTGCTTCTAACAGATATTTCACCTCAGCTATTAAATTTTAATTGCTTATCATTTCTTTTCAGCTCTCTATCTTTTCCTATATCTCAGCCAGATTTTTTTTCACCTCAGTCTTTTAACATTTTTCATACTTTGTTTCAAAAGAACATGTATGCTCTTACTAAAAATACAAAGCATTTTTTTAATAAAATTTAATTTTTTTCCTAGATTTAAATCTTTTCCATGAATATGCCTTTTCTCTGTCCCCTAATAACAATGTTCTCCTTATTTCATACTACTGAATCCTTTGGCCTTTGTTTGGCTGTTTACTCATTCCTGAAGAAGTCAACTCTCTCATTTCCTAATAAGTGGGAGAGAAGGGGGAGGTAGGGGGGGTGAATTAATTTCCTTGGTTTCCTTCATTACTCACATATTTACATTTAAATCTTTCAGACCTTAAGGACTTTTGCCAAATTTCTATTATTAGTTATCATCTGCTTACCATGGCTCTAAAGAGAAGAGCTCTCCTGGGCTCCACTGCTTCCAGTCTATATAAAAGAATAATAAATCCTGGATAAACTGAAGCATCACCTTCTCTTTAAAGATACAGCAATAAAAAGTCAATGCCAGAATGCATAGGTCCCATGGTTTGACACACATTCCTCGCATTAATTTTCCTATTTCCAAATGAAATGTGCCATTATCTACCTTTTTTTACCTTGGTCACATTACATTATCAGGAACTTCACTTCTGAATAAAGCAAGGCCCTAACAGGTGAATAATTGGTGGTAAGGGGTCAGTATGGTCATGAAATGGTCCTCTCTGTTAGAAAGCAACTCTCTTAGAGCAGAAAAGAACTTCTTTCCTCAAAGGCCTGGTATCTCAGAGGTACAGCATGCAATGGAATTGAACACCAACTAAAACAAAAATTTTTAAACCTACTACCATTCTGTCTTAACCTGCTACCATTCTGCCTCTGTTTTGGTTGGTAGAAGCTCTTCATGTTGTCTGGCAGGTTACTGATAAATATTCTGGATTACAGCAATGCATAATTTTGTATCTCTTTGTCTACCAGCATTTTGAAGGTAGCATGAGAAATTATGGACTGGCTCAATCCTTAACTTGCTGGTCCCTTTTTGCCTGCTTCTAGGTTCTATACTGCACTGGACACCGTGATCCATATTCTCAAGCACGCATTCTCCAAGATGCTGTGTTCTGGCTTCTCTGATCGTGAGCCATGCTCTCCACATCAGCCATCAACTCTGGGGGACCTTACTGTTTGTTCAACAAATTTGGACTGAGATTAGGGTGAAGGGAGTGAGGAAAGCTAGGTACTTAGACGTTGCTCATAAAATTTAAGGGGATGCCAAAAACTCAGAAAGATAAAAATATTTTAATGTAGTATATTTTAAAAATCACATGAATGCAAAAAAAAAATCAATGATTAACAAAATAAACTTTTAAATGAAGATTAGTAACATTGCTATTTGAAGCCACACTGAAGCCCAAGGCCAAAGAAAAATCAGTAATACCAATCCTTTTACCTGCCTCATCCTAATTTCAGTCTTGAAACAAGTATTTGAGCAACTATACTTCTCACTCACTAATCGCTGCTCTGGTCATTGCAGAAGGAAGACCATGAGGCCTGCTGATGGGATCCACACAATTCTATGTGATCCTATCTCAACTGTATCCTTTTCTCATAGCTGTCGGTGATTTATTAACTTTATTGACACGTTATCTCTGAAGTTCCTTATCTGTACTTGCCTTCCTTACTCTTTAATAAATAAACTAAAATCAAGGTCATCAGACAAGAGTTACTGGTTTCCCAAGTGACTGCTCCACTTCAACCCAAAGTGTCACCACATACTTCTCATTACTCAGAACTTCTCTGGATAGTCACCCACATTCTTCTGCTTCTCTCCTGTCTCAGAGGAAGAGGGTTCTCTTTTGATTACTGAATATTTTATTCTCTCCTTTCTCCTTTACTGGGATGGTTTCCTGTAAGCACTCCTTTCTACATCAAACTCAAATCCTTCCTCTTTGTTGATTCCATCCCCTTTCAAGGGAAATTGGGTCCCACAGCCTTAAAAATCCTTTCTAGAGCTCGAGCATTCTTCCTGACCTTATTTCATGTGCTTCACCTGTTTCCAACACCGGTGCACAGACACTGCTTCCACTCCCTCATTTATTTACTCACCCATCCAGCATTCATGACTTGTCCCCAACACTTGATTAAAACTATACATGAAGCACCTTGTACAGTTTTGTATCTATATCCTTTCTCACCTATATTCACTTTCTCGTCTATATCTTTCTTCCATTACCAGCACTAGGTCCCTTCTTAGCAGCTTCACCACCTCACAGCCAACTGAAATAGCCTGCTGTGACCTAGCTTTTCAACCTGCTTGATTCTCTCTCTCCATTTTGTAATCCATTCTATACTGTGCGACTCCTATTCCCTTATCTCCCAGCCATCACCACCAAGAAATCTAAGCTCCACCCAAACCTAGACAATCACCTTTTTCAACACGTTGTAGATCCCTTTCTGCCATCTTTGATTTTTATCACTCCCTACATTTTGAATGCTCCTCCCATTCCTCCCTGGTAAAAACTCACCATGTACAAGGTACATTTTAAGTGATAATATTTATTTTCTCACTAGACTATAAATTCCTCGGACCCTGGGGTTCTCTCACTCATCTTAGTATTCCCCACACCGAACAAACAAAAGAATGAATCCACCTTAGTGAAAAGGAACAGATGGGGCCCAACCACATGGTGCAACTGTCTTCTTTGGAAAACCTAAGCTATATGGTAAAAAATTTGGTTTTCTTCAAGATAACAACAGATATCATCAAAATCATAATACATTGAGAAGAAAAGGAATTTTCAAGCAAGCAAAGCCCAACGGTGATTCTGCCTGAACAAAGCTAGAGATCAGGGGTCCTCAAATTACCGCTGTTTTTGTATGGCCTAATGAGCTAAGAATGGCTTCTATATTTCAAATTTTTTTTTAAATCAGAAGGATATCTTGGGACACATCAAAATTATATGATATTCAAAGTTTGGTCATCATAAATATAGTTTTATTGGAACACAGCCATACCCATTCATTTATATGTTTTCTGTGGGTGCTTTTTCATGACAAGGACAGAGCTGAGTAGGTGCTGCAGACCATATGGCCTGTGATGTCTGAAATATTTATTATCTGACCATTTACAGAAAAAAAATTTGTCCACTCCTGCTCTAGATCAACACAGTCCTACCTTGAGAAACCTCACCAGCAGAGGGTAAAGGTGTTACAGGAGATAAAGAAAAGGCTCTGGTGAGCCTCTGGTGCGCTCCCACAGGGAGCTTTCTGTGACGGGGAAAGGCTGGAAGGGGTCATCCTGCTAGTTGACAGGAAGCAACCAGCTGGGGAATAAGACTGGACTGTTCACTTTTAAATCATTCCTCATCTTCAGAAAAAAAAAAAAAAAAAAAAACTGATTTCCCCCACTCTCCAACCCACCCCCCCCAACACACACACACTTACTTTAAATTTATTTATACATTTTATAAACATGGATCAACTGACACCCAACCTCTTGCTGTGGCGAACAGAAATACGCCAGGTCCTCCAAATAGATCTTAAGGTTACATTATCATAAACTGAGAATTATTTCAGGAAACAATGAATTCTACTGTGTAACTATTGTGAGTAAAACGGACTCAGTATCAAATACACCCAAATTCAAGTCTTTGGTTTCGGCAGCCACTTTACAGTGTACAGTTGGTAAATGCCAAACAAAGTCAATTAGGCAGGGCAATTCCTGGAAGAATTATATTTTTAGCCAATTCCTTCTGGTCCATTAAGAGGTGATGTTACTTCAACTCAGATGTTGTGCAGACCTGAGTTGCCTCACAATTGATACAGACAAACTGATTACACTTTCTCTTCCTGTTTTCCAGATCCTTGCCATCTTTTGCGGCACAAAACTCTGAGGTATCAACACATCACTTTCTCTCATGGATTGCTTCTCGAAAAAATACTTTGGCTCTGCCTGTAAGTATCCCTACAGTCCACATCAATGAAAGAACAGGTCCCAGTGAGAATACACGTCGGTATTCTCATATAACGATGAAATGCTACTACCTCGCCGTAAGCGTGTTTGCTACCTAAAACATCTGAGTCAGTTCATTTCGTCAAAACTTAGTGAGCTTCTGCTGTGTGCCATGGGGAATTCGGGGATGAAACGCACAGCCTCTGCTTTCAAAGAACAAATAGTTTAGTTGGGAAAACAGATGAATAAACCAAACATAAAGAATATTTCTATAACAGGCTCCAGAACTGGTAACTCCATAGCTCCTGTTAAGTAGCTAAGACAGCCAAAGGGTAAGAAAAACCATCTAAGGCACTGTGAAGGCAAACTTTTTTTTTAAAATTATCTCATTTCCATTTCTCTTCTCTATTTGCTAACTTCCTCTTTTCCCTAGCTCCAGGAAACAGTGATGGGGATTTTAGATAGTTTATTGGCTAAGAGGATAATTTGGGTTGGCAGATAGTGATCTGATACGTAGGCTAGACAACATTTCCTTGAAGGATTTTTTTTCTCTCTCTTTGGATCAAGTTAGACCACTAGACAAGAGATTCCTATAGGAATAAAGGGTCTTAGATTTGACTGCCATAGGCCCTCCCCCCAGAATTATAATTATTTCTTAGGAATTATATCCCTAATTTTTTTTTTTATTACCATCAGGGTGACTAAAGTAGTACATCTTCAACAGGAATAGCTAAGTTACTGAAAAATACCAGGACTGGAAATTTTATCACCAAGAAATTTAAAAGTTGATCATGAAAACAGGATGAGGAAGACTGAATTTTGGAGGTACATTTTTAAAAGCCCTAATAAATATTTTGTGTTTTCTAAAATAAAGCAATACTACTTAAAAGAAGGTATGCTGTGTTGTTCATATGTAAGTATTAATAATGGGTATGACACATTTTCCATGTAGCCACTCTTGTTTTTTAAAATCCTATCAGGATCTCTCTTCCCCCCAAATTTTAATGAGACGATTATAACCACTCTGCTTTGCCACAGATAAAATGCAAACGAAGAAGTAGGTTTCATTGCTCTTATTCTGGGTCTGACCCTTCATCCAGCTGTTCAGGGCCTTTCTGACTCCTGAATCTACCCAGATAGTGCCCAGCTTCCGCCAGCCCTTCTTAGCTGATCCTTAGCTCTCTCCCTCCTGACACTGAAGGAATCATTTCAGTGTCAAAATGGTACAGATACAAAACGTTAGTTATTCAAGACAACAGAATGATGAATAATTAGCAAAACTTTATGAATATTTACACATTTTCTTAAAAAATATTCTTATCAATAACTTTTACCTAAGATCAATTATTACATAAGAGCCAATTTGATTAATTCCTTTTGAAGTTAATACCAAGAAATACTTTCTTAGAAATGATGCTTTTTCTTTCATTAAAGGATGAGAATTATGCAAACCATAATGTTAAACTTTTGTCCTGGCCAGGACCTAAGGCTGTGTGTCTCTGGTGTGTTTCATTCATTTCATTACAAATAATTATTTAGCCCTGGTGCTGGAGATCCTGAAGTGAACAAAATAGACAAGGGACCTGCTGCGTTTTAAAAACACTCTTTTTAAAAGTTTTTCAAAATATTATTTCTCCCCTTTCTATACAATTTTGGTTCTCAATGATCAGATATTTTAGTATGTGAGACTGTTCTACTCCTAAACTAAACCAGAAAAGGTACTTATATAGCCAATATTCACTTCTGTGAGTTGTCTTGGAAATTAAAATTCTCATTTCCAAGAGAATTTATATAGAAACATGTGCTATAAGGTCTTTAAAAGCAAGTTGGCAACTTTAAAAACAAAACAATTTGCAATTATCAGAATTCCTACCCCAGCCAATCATGTATTTAAAATAAAACACATGTATTCTCTAAGGCTTCATTAACTAGTACCAGATCACCATAATATGAAATTCTCATTATTTAACTATGTTTCATATTTAAGCATTGAGGCTAATGGAGTCTTCTGAGTACCTGTAGGGTTCTGCCTTTGACTATGTGTACACAAAGACATACCTTTATCTAGAAGCCTTTGCTTCCCCACTCAGCCTAGAGTTTCCAGCTCATTAGGCCAGGAAATTCCTCTTGCTTTCAGTCTTTACTCTTCCAGAAAACTACCTTCCCAAGTTCTATAGTACTCTCTTGCTTGCATGGACTAACCTGGTCCTTAGTATCTCTGTCTCAGTACTTCTCGGTGGTATAGCTGTGGGCATTTGGAGCAAGGCATTTCTTCATTATGTGGAACAGTTTGCACTGCAAACCTTTAGCACTTAACGCACTAAATGCCAGTGGAGTTTCTTAGCTACCAAGACAAGCCCTCCTGCAAAAATCCCCTGCCTTTATGTGTTTCCCAATGTTTGGGAGTGGAGGTGGGAGGGGGAAGAGGGGAAATGGAGCACCGCTCCCAATCGATCTCTGTAACATACAGTGTGTGGACCTAGTACCTAAATTCTTTGTATCATGACAACTCATTTGCTGGGTTTTCCTCACTTTCAGAATCTGAACTCTGTATCCCCTAACTGAATCTACTTTCTCCTATAGCTTTCTTATACACTAAAGAAAATCCTGCCCTTGCTTCTGCTGAACTCAATCTGTGTTAAGGTGAAGACAGAGACTAAATCAAGAAAAAATGATATCAGAAGGGAAATACACATCTTGAATAAACAGTATAGAATAAATAAAGTGACAAAATGCAAAAGGTCTAAAGGGAAGAACGACCAAAAGGTCAGCGGCATCCAGCAGTAAGACCACTGCAGATGGCGATTCAGTCAACCTGGATCAAGTGTACGTCATTTAGGCAAACTTGAGGATTCTAACACCTACTGAGGGTTAGAGAGAAGTCCTACATGAACTTACATCCCTCTCTGCCCACTTGACTTGCAGCACGTGCTTGGCAGCTCCTACCCTAGCACCTCTGTACTTGGCTATTTCCTCAGCCTGCAATGCCCTTGGCACCAATGTTCACATGGCTTGTTCCTTCATTTCTTTTAAAGTCTTGGCTCAAATTTTTTTCCCAATAAGATCTACCCTGATATTTAATTCTGCAACCTCCTGACTCATACATACACTATCAATCCCCTTGAACTGCAATGTCTGTTTCTTTCTTCCAAAGCAATTCTTACTTTCTAAGACGCAATCCTAATTCTTTATTATGCTTGTTATTTACTCTCTCCCTCTGCTAGAATGTAAGCTCTACGAGGGCAAGGACCTTTGCTTTGTTCACTGATATATCCCAAGCACCCAGAACAGAGCTGCAGATCTCAAAAGGCCTAATGTTCACATCAGCAACCGTGATCTGCAGCATGATGGATGCAGGCTGTAGAGAATTCAGTTCTGTCTCAACAAACCAAAAACATGATTCCTTTGAAACCACAGGCACTTTCATGGTATTACACTAATGCTGCTTCTTATTCACTAGTTTATTACTAGAGGAAGACAGCAAAACTCTTCTCTTACAGACATGGGCACTAACTGATCCCTTAATGCCTTTAGCTAGCAAATCTCTGAACCCTCCACAGCAATAATGCTTAAGACTCTGCACCAGGAAATCCAAAGCCACATTTCTCCTTCCATTTATCTGAAATGACTTGCGCCTAAGGAGGGAATTAACAGTCCCCAAAGTCACCTAGTGGCCGAGGCGTGGACCCAAAACCAGAGATCCACTGACATTAGCGTTTAGGCATGTACTTTCTAATACAGCTCCTTCAGAGTTTATGAATGCCCATCTGGAAGGGCCAGAAAAAGCACAGGTATCAAGAACTGAAAAAATAAAAATTATTAAAAAGATACATTTTGGTTAAAGACTATCAAAACAGTAGTATGAAATGAAGAAACAGAGATGTCATTGTTAGGAGCTAAATAAACATAGAGAGGATATGAAATATATAGAGAGTCAAAGTTAACTGCTATGTCACATCTTTATTTCCAAAAGAAACTTCCTATAACCATGCATCATTTTCCAATATAACAACAGAGATTTCTCAAAGATCCTTACCCCCTCTCCAGCCCCAGATGCACAGCCTCTCTCTCACATGTTCCTCCATCTATTGTATGTGAGGGCCAACCAGCCTGTAGACAATTCAATTAATCTTACAAGTGACACACAAAAAAACCAACAACAACAACAACAACAAAAACAGATGTGGCATTAAGATTTACAAAGTTATTGAAACTTTTTAACAAGTAAAACGCATCTTTACTTAGCTACACCAGAATGAGGAATAAAGGGGTTTACATATGTTCCAATTCTAAACCTATCAATCAAACCCATGTTATTCCTTTGGGAGCTTATTTACATGCATATTTATCAGCCTCACATGCTAATTCCCTGCTGTTTTATGCCTGCGAGGCATGTTTATGAGTCATAATTGTTGATCTCATTTGATGTATTTCACTGAAGGAAGACATTATTCAGTTATGTGGCCTAATGTCAATGAGTTACGATGACCCGATCTTCCAAATGCAACTTGCTCTTTAATTTTTATTAGGACATAATTTATTGTACAGGAAAGGTAGTATACTAAAATAAAAGAATAAATGCTTTATACAAAGAATTTAGTTAATCATCTCATTTTTGATCCACCTCAGCCCTCCCATTCAAGGTGAACCATAGCTGTAAAAACCGTGTCCCTCATTCAGTCCCTCATTTCCCACACTCTTGTCCTGAGCCGTAACTTCCTGGTCTGTCACTTGAACTCTCAGGACCCTCCTCCAGTTCATACTGAAACATGTTTTTCTTCATATACTCTACTGTCATATTCCTTTGTTATCATTTTGCTTTTCCCCCCTCACTCAAGATTCAGTGACTTCATATATATGGAATCTAAAAAAAATGGTTCTGAAGAACCTAGGGGCAGGACAGGAATAAAGACACAGATGTAGAGAATGGACTTCAGGACACGGGGAGGGGGAAGGGTAAGCTGGGACAAAGTGAGAGAGTGGCATGTACATATGTACACTACCAAATGTAAAATAGATAGCTAGTGGGATGCAGCCACATAGCACAGGGAGATCAGCTCAGTGCTCTGTGACCACCTAGAGGGGTGGGATAGGGAGGATGGGAGGGAGACGCCAGAGGGAGGGGATATGAGGATATATGTATATATATACCTGATTCACTTTGTTATACAGCAGAAACTAACACACCATTGCAAAGCAATTATACCCCAATAAAGATGTTAAAAAAAAAAAAAAGATTCAGTGACTTTTTTAGTCTGTACTACAAAACTTGACTTGCCAAGCTATTTTCTTCAACTCACGTAAAATGTTACTTCAGGCAGGAAGTCTTCCTAAAATAGGTAAATTGTGTAATGAGTAACTATATCTACATTCATCCAAACCTTTAGAAATATTAAGTATCCACTGGTTATTTCACAACATAACTAATTTTACAAAAAGTAAAAACACCCTATGCAACAAAGAGCAGGATACAATTTAGTGGAGGCATTAAGGGATAGCACACACTAAGAATGTTTGTTACTGTGAAAGATAAATGGAATGTATTGCAGTGTACCTTTATTTCTACAAATAATTATAAATTGGCATTGCAATGAGGTGCTTTAAAATAATGAAATATGACTTAGATGACTACAAGACATATGTAGTAATATCACAAGGGTCTTGAAATAACAGCTTCTACCCTATGATGAGAAATCTAACGTAAAAATAAAATTGATTTTTGTGACGTGGACTTGCGTAAAGAAAATAGTATATGCTTTTCCATACCCAGCACTTTTTGTGTGTAAATATTTCACGTTACTGGAATATCATTGCCAGGGGCTACCATACTGGGGTCAACGGGCAGCGTGGCTCAAGGGACAGCAGGAGAGCATGAAGCCCACCTCCACTCTTCTACTAGGGGATCCCTAGATTGAACTGCAGCCCAGAAGATTAAGTAGGAGAAGACAGGCACATTTGGCACAGAGATAAATGGAGCCCAGCAGTCATTCTCTCTTCTCTTGGCCTATACGTGAAGAATAAAAATTACAAAGAATTCTATTCTTAAAGAGTATTAGAAAATGTTTTATAGCAGGATTAAAATCTTAGAATGCAATGAAATGTTATCAGTATTGATACTCTTATGCTCAAATAATTTTTTAAAAGTTTGGCTAAGCAATAAGCTAAAAAAAACAGATTTTAGAGGAAGAATTATAAGTATAAAAAAACTAAAAGAAACTACTCAGCTTTTCCCATTTCTGAGCATTTGCCAAAGATCTAAGAAAAGTTGACAAATAATAGCACTACACAGACAGCATTTTTTTTAATTAGAACAAGTTGATATCCAAAACATGTATTCACAATACTGTGGGATTTGAAATGTACTTTAGTGCATTAGAACCTACATGTGTTAATAGAACTTAACTGATTTTCTTTCTACCACAGAGATAAAACCAACGAAATTACATATTTTCTGCAGTAGGAGGTCAGAATGGTTAGTAGTTACTATATAAAGCAAGATATTTATCCTTTAAAGTACTATAAATACCTAATAAACTATACTAACAGGACACACTAAATAAATGGTGATGCCAGTTGCAGGATATTATAGGTTTTTCAATATTCTTATCATTGTTACGTAATTAGAAGAATATTATAATTTAACACTAATGTAGTATGTTATTTCAATACACTGGGGTTTCATGAAAGAAATTTTTTTCATTGGACACTTTCTTCGGGTCTTTACACAAGTGAAGGCAGCCTTTCCTGCTGCCCTCACTGACATCCTTCACTCACTGCCTACCCTCTCCCCAGCTTCGTTTTTCTCCTTAGCCCTTATCACCGCCAAACGTGATATATGTTTTACACATTAATCTTGCTTATTGTCTTTCACTAAAATCATAAACTTCTTGAGAGCAGAGATCACTGCGTGTTTTGTTCACCACAGGGTCCCCAGCACCTACAGCAGAGTAAGGCATGGAGCAGGCACTCAACAAATAGCTAGCGAATGAAGCCATCAATGAATATTAAACCCTACAATGAATGAGGACACCTGAGGTAGAAACATTGTTTTACATTAACAACCAAACCAGACCACTTAAGACTAGTACTGAAGGTCTGACAGCCCTGTTAAATTCTAAATATTAACATCATCAGAATATGTGTGGCTAAGTTACCAGAGCACCTTAACCCGCCCAACTCAGTCATCGTAGCTGAGCTATTCAATCGCTGAAATAGAACTGAGAGAAAATGTATCACCAACTACTAATCCTATAAAAAGCTACAATTTTGACCTCACCTCCCCCAATAATTATTCCGATTAAAACGTACAGAATAAAAACTAACAAAATTGGTTAATATTCTTACGTGTCAACACCTTGAAAGTATGTTCGATTTATCAGAGATTAAATAAAAGAACAATTAATGATCTTGAGCAATTTAAAAATTACAAAAATGTGTGATTTTTGATAGAGGATTAAATAACTTAGCATATTAATGTGAACATATGAATTCATATACAAATTTATAACATTAAAAATTCCCTGAATATTTCAATATTCACTCTTTATATATTTAAACTGTACTTTTAAAATTTAAACACCTGGAGTATAAAACACTGAGTTCTGGTATAGTACTAGCAAATGGCAGGAAATAGGGTTTTGAACTTTTCTTGTACCTACAAAGGATAAAATTTGGAAGTGCCTCTGTGGCTCACCACACAATTTTCTACTTCTCTCCTCCATTAAGATAACATGTGTTCTGGCCATGAGTCACTAAATCCAATTTGATGAGAATTTAGTTGACTTTAAGGTGGAAACGTCTACTGATGGACAGATTTGTGGCTTTTTCTATTTAATAGAACCTATATTTTTTATTTACAAAGTAAACAAACGTACAGGTTTTGTAAATAAGACAAAACACATGCACTGGCTAAATCCCCTCTTATTAAATTTTATTTCACTCTCTTATAAAAAGCTCTTGCTTTTTACCTATTTATAATACATGATGGAACAAACAGGAATATATCTCACAAGAGGAAGGACTCATAAACCTCACCAGACATAATTTCCAAATAGGGTGTTTTCCTCTTAAAGAATGTACCTAACAATGGTGAAGAGACATGAAATTAAGACATAAAAAGAGAGACTTTAAAATAGGACCCACCTTATAATCTACTAAAGGTACACACAGGCAAAGTCAATAATCACTGGGTAAAAATTGCTACTTTCATTTATTTTACCTTTTGGGAATACAGTATTGACAGAGTTACATTGGCAAATGTTTTCCTGGAATATTAACTGCTTATCCATCAAAACAGATTTCTGAGTTACAGCACTTACTGAGTTAAAAAGCCCTATCATAATCTGAGTTTATTTATGTTTGCTGTAGGAGAAGTTTCATCATATCTTTGTTTTCCTCTAGGCAAAATAGGGAAACCATACACTACTTCCTATTTAATTCACTTAAAAAGTGAATGTCTTGGGCTTCCCCGGTGGCGCAGTGGTTAAGAATCCACCTGCCAATGCAGGGGACATGCGTTCAAGCCCTGGTCCGGGAAGATCCCACATGCCGCGGAGCAACTAAGCCCGTGGGCCACAACGACTGAGCCTGCTCTCCAGAGCCAGCGAGCCACAACTCCTGAAGCCTGTGCACCTAGAGCTCATGCTCTGCAACAAGAGAAGCCACCACAGTGAGAAGCCCACGCACCACAATGAAGAGTAGCCCCCGCTCGCCGCAACTAGAAAAAGCCGATGTGCAGCAACGAAGACCCAACACAGACAAATATTAAAAAAAAAAAAAAAAGTGAACGTCTAAGTCAATTCGGGCTGCTATAACAAAAACACCATAGACAGGGCGGCTTCAACAACAAATACTATCTTCACATGGTATGAAGAGGAGGAGAGAGCTCTCAGAGGTCCCTTTTATAAGGGTACTAATCCCATTCAAAAGGGCTCTACCCTCATAACCTAATCATGTCCCAAAGTCCCCACATCCGAACACCATCACATTGGGGGTTCAAATTTCAATATATAAATTTTGTAAGGATGCAAACATTCATTCCATAACAGTGCACATTTCAGTATTTATTATAAATAAGGTTCTCTGTGCTAGGTATGGACAACATTAGCAATATTTGAAAGGTGGAATAAATTCATTATCCATTAGGGGTAGAAAAGCTGGAAGGTATATGAAAGTAAAAGAAATGAAAACTAACAAAAAGTAAACATAGAACTATAAACAACTACTCCAGTCTTCAGAAGACATATTTAGACAGACTTTCAGATGAGTAAGGGCTTTACATTCAACAAACTCTCCACATTTTAATCTATTTTGATGCATCGTTGACAGTGAAAGTAAAAAACCACAAAGAACAGGGGAAAAAAAATCACAGGATTTCAGAAAAAGAAAATAAATTAAACTGGAAAGTTAATGGATAAGGACACAGTAAGGCTTTTGATAAATATTGCCAAACTGATTGCCATTCTGAAAATGTCCATCTCTCTAGACCTCAGCCAACGCCCACTTTTATTATATTTTGAATCTTTGACAATATGTTAAAAAAATTATCTTGTCTCAATGTCATTCTATAGATGGAAAATGAAGTCATTCTGTATATAATTATTAAACATCTAAAACACTAAATACTTTTTGAGAATTACCTATTTATGCTCTTTGGCCATTTTTCTATTACATTCATCTTTTTTTACTAATTTTTCGGAATTCTCAAACACTAAGGATATCAAACACTTACTTACCAACTCTAAAGGTTAGTGTCTTGAGTTTTCACCTTGCCATATTCTCAAAGCCAACATCATCCTGTGTTGACACGTCCCAAATCCATCTCTCCAGACTGTATTCTCAGAATTTTTGACTCACATATCTGTCTGCTCAGTGACATCTGCACAAGAATATCTACCGGATACCTTGGATGTTGTGACACAGGACAAACAAAAATCTTGATTTCTCCTCCCCACTCCCATTCTCTACAAACTTAATTTTCCCTCTGTTTCCAACATTTCAGTATATAGCACCATCCACCTAGTCAGTTACCCAAGACAGAAATCTAGAAATCTTTCTGAATTCCTCTCTTATACTAACTGCCCTGCCATCAATTCATCAATGAGTAGTCTTCTCTGCTCATCTCAAAAATATATCTTTATTCGGCTATTCAGGGTCTTCTGTGTTGCCACACAACAAAAAAAATTTTTTTAATTTTTATTATAGTTCTGTGAGAAATGCCATTGGTAATTTGAGAGGGATTACACTGAATCTGTAGATCGCTTTGGGTAGTATAATCATTTTGACAATATTGGTTCTTCCAATCCAAGAACATGGTATATCTTTCCATCTGTTTCTGTCATCTTCAATTTATTTCATCAGTGTCTTACAGTTTTCAGAGTACAGGTCTTCTGCCTCCGTAGGTAGGTTTATTCCTAGGTATTTTATTCTTTTTATATGACGGTAAACAGCGTTGTTTCCTTAATTTCTTTCTGATCTTTTGTTGTTAGTGTATAGAAATGCAAGAGGTTTCTGTGCATTAATTTTTGATCCTACAACCTTACTGAATTCATTGATGGGCTCTATAGTTTCCTGGTAGCTTTCAGTTCTTTTTTTCCCCTCTGATTGCTGTGACTAGGACTTCGAAAACTATGTTAAGTAAAAGTGGCGAGAGTGGACATCCTTGTCTTGTTCCTGATCTTACAGGAAATGCTTTCCGCTTTTCACCATTGAGTATGATGTAGGCTGTGCGTTTATCATATATGGCTGTTATTATTTGGAGGTAGGTTCCCTCTATGCCCACTTTCTGGAGAGTTATTATCATAAATCGATGTTGAATTTTGTCAAAAGCTTTTTCTGCAGCATCTATTGAGATGATCATATGGTTTTTATTCTTTGATTTGTTAATGTGGTGTATCACACTGATTGATTTGTGGATATTGAAAAATCCTTGCATCCCTGGGATAAATCCCACTTGATAGTGGTGTATGAACCTTTTAATGTATTGTTGGACTCGGTTTGTGCATATTTTGTTGTGGATTTTTGCATCTATGTTCATCAGTAACACTGGCCTATAATTTTCTTTTTTTTCCTAATTGCTTCCCATCTATGATATTTTAATGCCGCAAATATACTGTATACCTATTATATATTGTGGCCCCTTGCAGAGCCACAACGGTTGTAATGTCTAAGATTTTTTTCAACCCACAAGAATACATTTTTGCCCCCCGTGGGGGCAGTATCATCGTCATTGAAAATGCATGCTATATAGCTGCAGTATTCAAGACAGTACATTACTGGTGGAAGGATAGACATTTTGGTCAATGGAACAGAAAAGAGCCCACTAATAGTCCCAAAAAAGTACAAATGATTTTTGACAAAGGTACACAAGCACCTCCATGAAGGAAGAATAATCTTCTCAACAAATGGCACTGGAACAATTAGATGAGCAAAAAAATAGACGTTGATGTAAACCTCACACCTTATACAAAAATAAAAATAAATGGGTCATGTATCTAAATGTAAAATACAAAACGTTTAGAAGGAAATAGACAAAATCATCAAGACCTAGGGTAAGGTTAAGAGTTATCTGATGTGAGTTCTTAGATATGACACCAAAGGTGTAATTCATCAATGAAAAAAATACATCAAAATAAAATAAATTCCTCTGTGAAGGAGTCTGTTAGAAGGGCTGAAAAGACAAGCCAGAGACAAGGAGAAAATATTTGCAGATCACATATCTGACAAAGCACTTGTAGGCAGAATATAAAAAGAATTCTCTAAATTCAATAGTAAAAAAAAAAAAAAATCCAATTTGGCAAACAACTTGAACAGACACTTCACCAAAGAGGAAATACAGATGGTAAATATGCACATAAAAAAATGTTCAACATCATTAGCCATTAGGGAAGTGCATAGTAAAACCACAATGTGATACTATTACATCCTTATTAGAATGGCTAAAAATTCCTGACAATATCAAAATGCTGGTGAGGATGCTGAGCAACTGGACTTCTCACACGTTGCTGATGGAAAAGTAAAATAGTACAACTACTCTGGAAAGTAGCTCAACAGAACTTACATCCACGCAAAATCCTGTACACAAATGCTCCCTGTAGCTCTGTTAGTAACTGTTAAAATTTGTTAAAAACCCACATGTCATTCACAGGAGAATGGATAATACAAACTGTAGTACATCCATACAATGGAATTCTATTCAGCAATAAAAAGGAACAAACTACTGATACATCTAACAACTTAGATCTGAAGATCATTTTGTGAATAAAAAAGCCAATCAAAAACTGTTATACTCTATATGATTTCACTTATATAACATTCTTTAAGTGACAAAATTATAATGATGGAGAATAGATCAATGGTAGTTAAGGGTTAGAATTGGGGGAAAAGGTCTTATATACAATCTGATTTTGTTTAGGTTTTTCTTACATGTATGGCTATTACGTATTTCCTTTTCTACAAAATGTATGCCTGTTCATGTCTTTTACCTATTGATTCACAGAAATTCTTTATATATTTTGGATATCAAACTTTTGTTAGTTTTGTGTATTATCTTTTCCCAGAATCTAGCTTGTATTTTCACTTTCTTTATGGTATCTTCTGAAAGAATTTCTTGATAAACTCAATCTAATTCTATATGATTTGCTTTTTTCGTCTTAAACATTTTGCTACCCTAAAGCATAACGGCAATGTGGGAGGAACTGGTATTTTCCATAAGACGTGAAAAAGGGATTTATTCTCATTTTTCCCCCATATGGAAAATCGGTTGTCCTCAGACCATTTAATGAATAACCCATTCTTTACCACTGATCTGCAATGCTAGCTTTGCAATATATTAGGTTTTAATATATGTGTGGGTCTATCTGGACTTTCTGTTCTTTTCACTGGTCTATTTGTCAAGTCATGAGCCATTACCATATTACCTTGTTACACAGTACACCTTCGCTCTTCAGAAGTGTCTTGGCAATGGAATATCTTGTTCCTCTATGCAAATATTAGAATCAGTCTGCCAAGTTATGCAAAAACCACTGTTGAAATTTTGATTTAAAAGTGTACTGAATCTATAGATCAATTTGAAAACGACCTAATAGCTCTGTGACAATGAGTTCTCCCTTCCACAATCATGGTGAATTCTCTGAATCTATTTACTCAGGTCTCATATGTCTTTCCATAAAGTTTCATAATATTCTCCATAAAAGCTGTCATATTGTTTATTGAATTTATTCAAGGGCATTTCTATTTTTATATTATTACAAAACGCTTTATTTTTATGACTCATGTATTTCTAAGTGCAAATGATATTGCATGTTAATTTTATAACAGGGTATATTTGTAAAATAAATTGTTAATTCTAATAACTTATCTATAGATTCTCATCTTGTACCCAATCTTAAAGAGAAGAACATTTTAAACATTTCACCATTGAAGATGGTTTTGCTAGGGTTCTTTTATACATGCTCTTTTTCATATTATGGAAGTTGTATTCTATTCACAATTTGCTAAGAGCTTTTCTTTTTATCATAAAGTTATCTGAATTTTTCTTAATGTTTTCCCTGTATCTACTGAAATGACCTTTCTTCTTTATTTTGTTAGTAAGGTGAATCACTTTAAAAATTTTTGTAATGAACAAACCTTACATTCCCAGGATAAACAAGATTTGGTAAGATGTGTTATCCTTTTACACATTGCTCGACTCAGTTTACCGGTATTTTATTGGTATTATATTCATGCACAAGAATGGCCTGTATTTTCTCATAATGCCCTTGTCTGATATTGTTATGAAGGTTGTATTAGCCATGTGATATGAATGTGAGAACATTCCCTGTATTTCAACTCTCTGAAAGAATTTTTAACTAGAGCTAAATTGTCTTTTTGTCTGCTGGAAATCATCTGTCACCGAATTGGGACTGGTATTTTCTCTGTGGGATATGATTAAGTATTTATTCCATTATATTAATGGCTATGGGATCACCTAGAATTTTTTAATTTATTTTATATTTTAATGTTTGTGATCCACAATATATGGTTGTATGTATTTTATAAAAATCACTTTAGCAAATAAATTTTTCCCATTTTAAAATAAACTCTTTGTATATGTGGTAATAGTTTACATAGCCACAGTTTTTTATGTGTAAAATATAACTCAGAAAGCAATGCAAGTACTCTAGCCTCATAGAGGACTTAGTATTTTACTTAAAATGGATTTAACTGTCTTTTAGTCACTTTTAATAATTCTTTTTTAATAGAAATTTTTCCACTTCATCTTAGTTTTCAAGTTTGTTGTCATAAAAATTTTCACTATATTTTCTTGCTGTCTTTTTAATAAGCTTATAATTCTGAATGAGTTTTAGAGAGATATTTTCCAAGTTCAAAGAATCTCTCTGGGAATTGACAAAGTTATACAACACTTGTTGAAAGATTTTATTTAAAGATCTTATTAACTCACTTCATATGTAATATACTTTTAATCTGGTAATTCCAGAAATACAGGAAAACTATAGTTTTTCCTTAATTATTTCCCAGTGGCCACTACATTGTTGAGCTCTCTTATTTCTTCTGTTATTTTTCAGTCAACTGTCCTAGATTTTCAGTTCATTCTTTTGTGTTTTCCGTCACACCATCCTTTTTTGACTGATTCTTATTAACATAAAGTACGTACATTACAATTACTTACTTATACTTTTGCTTCACTATCTGCAGCAAACTGATGGTATAAATGGCCCTGATTATTCCTCTTTTTGAAAACATGCCTTTTATGATGTGGCTTTCCAGTTCCTTCCATCAAGAGGCCATGGCATCATAACAATAATGAGTTCCCTAATCCATGAACATCAAATTTCTCTCCATTTATTTATGTCTTCCTTACAGTAATGTTTTGTCAGAAGTACTCCTAAGTATTTAATTCTTTCTAATGCTACTGTGAATAGAATTTTTGGCTTAAAATTACTGTTGGATTGTCCATTGCTAGTCTATAGAAATACAATTTTGCTACTACTCTACTTTGGCTGGTTCCGTTACCTCCTGTGGCCAACAAAATGTGGTAGAGGTGACAAAGTGCCAGTAATAAGCTTAGTTCTCATGAAAACCTGCAGCTTCTGTTTGTCTTCATGGAATGCTGACACCTCCACGTAAACAGGTGATGGCTGGCCTACTGAAGGATGAAACATGTGACTCAGTCACTCCATCACTTCACCAAACTGTCAGCCAGTCACCAGACACATGAGTGAGGCCATCTTAAACCAGCTATTCCCCAAACATATAAGCAAGCTCAGCCCAGAGTAAGAGAATTACCAACCTTACCAACTTTCTCATTAGCAATAATAAACACTTATTGTTTTATGCAACTGAGTTTAGGGATGGTTTGTTACACAGCAAAAGCCAACTGATAGACACGTACAAGTGACCAACACAGCTCATTTTAGTTATCAAGCTCAGCTATATACCATTTGGAAACATTTTCAATCTGTAAATGTAAAATACATCAAAAAGTAGTTCAAGGAACTTTTTATTTTTTATTTTTTTAACACCCTTATTCGAGTATAATAGCTTTAAAACAGTGTGTTAGTTTCTGCTGTATAACAAAGTGAATCAGCTATACATATACATATATCCCCATATCCCCTCCCTTTTGCGTCTCCCTCCCACCCTCCCTATCCCACCCCTCTCGGTGGACACAAAGCACTGAGCTGATCTCCCTGTGCTATGCGGCTGCTTCCCACTAGCTATCTATTTTACATTTGGTAGTGTACATATGTACATGCCACTCTCTCACTTCGTCCCAGTTTACCCTTCCCCCTCCCTGTGTCCTCAAGTCCATTCTCTACGTCTTTATTCCTGTCCTGCCCCTAGGCTCTTCAGAACCGTTTTTTTTTTTTTTTTACATTCCATATGTATGTGTTAGCATACGGTATTTGTTTTTCTCTTTCTGACTTACTTCACTCTGTATGACAGTCTCTAGGTCCATCCACCTCACTACAAATAACTCAATTTCGTATCTTTATATGACTGAGTAATATTCCACTGTATATATGTGCCACATCTTCTTTATCCATTCATCTGTCGATGGACATTTAGGTTGCTTCCATGTCCTGGTTATTGTAAATAGAGCTGCAATGAACATTGTGGTACATGACTCTTTTTGAATTATGGTTTTCTCAGGGTATATGCCCAGTAGTGGGATTGCTGGGTCATATGGTAGTTTTATTTTTAGTTTTTTAAGGAACCTCCATACTGTTCTCCATAGTGGCTGCATCAATTTTCATTCCCACCAACAGTGCAAGAGGGTTCCCTTTTCTCCACACCCTCTCCAGCATTTATTGTTTGTAGATTTTTTGACGACGGCCATGTGAGGTGATACCTCATTGTAGTTTTGATTTGCATTTCTCTAATGATTAGTGATGTTGAGCATCCTTTCATGTGTTTAGGAACTTTTTAAAAATAATTCTAAAATTGTAAAAGTTTTGGCATATGCTTTTACTGAAAAGTATTTTGTAAATAGAATATAAAAAACAATTAGAACTTTAAAAATCAGAAAAGCTAATCTTCTCAGACAATGTCTCAAATTATGCCTCAAACCTTTTTGAAAGGAGATAGGATATACATATGCAAATTAAAAAATAAAAATTTCTCACTAAGAAACATTTATCTCAGAAAGATAAATATCACTCTTCATAAGAATGACCATGTTGAATAAGCATACTGTGACCCTTAAAAAAAAGCATTACACTAAAATATTACAATATTGCTTTCTTTGCAAATGACTCCTCTTCTTTAATCACTTAAGATATAAAGTAAATGATCCTTAAATAAACACCTTCAGAACACAATTGTCTGGTATTTGGAAGAGGTTTACTTTTCAAGGAATTATCCAAAGCCTAAACATGAATAATGTATTTTGATATTTAATCACATACATCAAAGGCAATGTTTAAGTGTTCCCTATAATATGTACTTTTAAGTCGTATTTTTAAAAAAGTACTTCTTAAAATCACTTTGTTTAAAAAATCACGTGATTAATAATAAGGTATTATATCTAAAAAGTAAACACAAAGACATTTATTAGCAAAGAAATAGGGAAATTTAAAAATAACCTTGAAACACTGTTGTGTATGCAATTTATCAAGAAATGTTGTAAAAGAACAAAACAAATGTTGGCTCATTCTGGAGCTTCTTTGTCATCATTAATGTATTCAGGTTTTCACAGCCGAACTGCTATACTTTGAAAAGACTTTCATGAAAGGAAACTCATATTCAATGTTTAAACAAAGCTGTCAGGTTACCAAGATTAAAATGTGTTTGAGTGTCCAGAAAATCTTTACTTAAAAAAATAAAAACAAAAACTATGTTGGCAAACAAAATAAAATAAGCTTTTGTTTAACCATGCGTATTTATTTTGGGGAAAAACTAGAGAAAGAACAATTTTAACATAAAAGTGAGACTATTTTTGAGCGGCTATTTTGTTTCATTACTTGTTCTATTTCTCAAATTGATACAAATGATCTCCTTCTGTTTCTATCTGCTTGCCTTGTCAGTACAACTAACTGTCAGGGTTGGGGAGATCTCTTCTATCTAAACAGAAGATGTGCAGTTTGTAACCTGCTTAATTCGCCTTATGTCCTATGTCCTCAGTATGGTGTTCATTAAAATCTCAGCTGTTTTGTTCATAGCAGTGGCAGCCTAAACACAGGCTTATTTTTCTCTGTTAAAAGGCCAGATTGTACATAAATATACCCCTAATCTCTCTCTGTGTGTGTGTGTGTGTGTGTGCGTGTTAATGGCAAGAAATTAAACCAAGTATGCAAATGCTTCTTGGTGTTTTCATCACTCAAGTCAGGCATGTGAACTCACTTAGTCCCTTGCCTAGATGTTCATAAAAATAGCACCTCTCAGTCTTTGGAGAGAGGTTTAATGTAACAGCCATCTCTAAAATCAGATAACCTATATTAAGAACCACAAGTTGGTATAGATGAATTCTATAAATTGCCATTAACAACCATCCTTAAGAGTCCCCATCCCTCCCCCTCCTAGAAGTTCCTGGTAGGCCCTAGGTTTCCAATCCCATTTGCTTCCATGTATTTGATTATATAAAAGGTTTAAATGAAACCTACTTACACTGCCTTAGCAATAAGATGAAATGGCTCGAATCAATTACTTTTTTTTTTTTTTTTTCGGCTTGGACAGAAAACTCAAAACTTTACATTTAACTGGCCAATCCAGTTACTGAACAGAATTTCTGTTCAGTTCTGACCTGTTCATCAGTAGACTTCAACACTAAGTTTTTTAAGTGCAATATAAAAACATCTCATTGATGTGTATAAAATAATTTCAAAACTCCTGTATGAATTGTATACATCCATGTATGAACTGTATAGTTAACAGTGTTCACATGTATCAAATTAATCCCATACTGAAACCATTAAAAGTAGAAGGTATAAAAATGTGTCAAATGTTTAATTACTACATTTTTGTGTGAAGTTTGATTAACAAGACAAAAGATTTATTTTTAACTTGTTACTAAGTTACTTGCAGTTAATTAAATGTACATAAAGGACTATTAAAATATTACGCCTGACAGCTGCAAAAAATAATTTAACCTCAGAACGACTGAAAACTACATACTGTCTACAGCTCGTTTTGACTGATACAACATACATTTTTAAAATAACATTACATTAACTATTAAACAGAGCTGCCTGAATATGACGACTTTAAGAAAACAACCGTAATTGTATCTTCAAAAGCTTTCCTCAAGAACTATCAGACAGCTGATTGCAGAAAATGGCCTTATTAGGCAAAGATCTTGGAGATAACTGGCCAAGCATCAAAAGAACCACACCGAAGAGTCTCCTCTTCGTTCCTAATGTTAACTTGTGAATCATTTGTCGTGTATGGACTTACAAAGCTGCTTTTAGATAGAAAAGGAGCACTGACTTTTACCCTTGTGTTGAAGCTTTACTATCATTAATCCACCCAGGTTTAAGGAGAAAAGAGATTCCCATACTAGAGTACTGAGGATGAAGCATCATAACTGAAGACCAGCTGAGCATGAGGAAATTACAGGATAGAAAGCGAGTCCAGCAATAAAAAGCTGGGTAAGGTTACGACAACTACCTTGAAAGGAAGCAAGGCTACAACGATCTCATGTTTCATCCTTAAGGACACGAACAGAAGGACTTTTCAACACAATATGGCATGTAATACTATTTCCCAGTATGAAACCTGTCATACTCCTGATGTCATAATCAGGACAAACTTAATCATAAGGCCCTATCAAAAGATAACATAACTTAGGTTTTACTATGTTATGAGTAGAACTAAAACTTCAGGAACAAATTTATCAGAAACTCAATAGCTCAGAGAAAGTCTCGCTCCTGGTTTGGATAACCCTTGTGCTACTCTAAGCACCCTGGGGGTTCTTTTGTAACTAGGATAACCAGTAACACTGGATATATAACCTACTATAGGCTAAATTAACCTTCCCCAGAGTGAATTGAGGGGATCCAAGATAGGGTCTCTGTACTCACAGGAACAGAAGAGGGAGAGGAATGAGGCACCCACATTAACCCAACTGAATCTCCTTAACAAAATCAAAGAGAATAATACAGTTCTTCACATTTGAAAAGTGACTGTGGACAGCAACACGAAATTACTTAAAAGAAATATGAACAACATAAAAAACTGGAAGTTATATTAAAGTATATAAATCAACCCTGAGAAATTTTAAAGTATGATACTATTATCCCTACCACCTTTTAATAATGAAGGAAAATAAAGTAAATCACTATATAGGATTTATTAATACTAAGTGCTTCTGGTGTTGAAGAAACAGGCTTACCTTCTTAAAAGGTATTGTGAGGTTTGTGATTCTTCTGTGCACATCTGAAAACATTATTGCCAGTTTTTCTGCTGTCTCTCCACACTCAATTATTTTAAAAGACAAGATTTTTGAAATTATCGTTATGAAAATCTCTTCATAGTACATCAGTAGGAGTTACTCTGAAAAATGGCAGAGCAGGGAAATCCAGAGCTCCATCCCTCCACAAAAGCAACTAGTAAGCTGGCAAAAACTGTTAAGAATCAGCTTTCGCAGAACTCTGAAATCTAGTTCAAAACTGATGACAAACGGGAAAGATGAATGAATAAAGAAGCTGCTGCATGGTGGGAGCCTGCAGCAGGTTGCTAAGCCAGAGTGAGCTACGGACTTTGTTCAGGATGAAACGTAGTTGAATGTTTCAACCTGTCTGGGTGCTCCCTGCAGAACCAGTGCAAACACCTGCCTTTGTTTGGCCAATTCTAGTGATCCCAGGGCTGGGGCAGCTTCCCTGGTGGCATTTGCTAAAAGCAGTGAAAGTCAAAACTATTGGCTACAGCAGGCTAGTGCTAGAAATAACAGTCAGGACAAATAATAGACAAACCAAGTAGCCTGGGAAGGAAAAGGCTGGGAAAGGAGGTATGTGGTGGAGTGAGGGCTTTTAAAAGTTACCTGTATACAAGGGAATCGAGAGTATGAGACACACGCTCAGAAAGGGCCTGAAAAGACCCTAAACGTTCACTCCTGACTGAACTTCATGGTTCACACAAGCAGGACGTAAAGGCTAAGGCAAGGCTGTAAGTAGCCTGGTCAAGCAATGAGGGTGCGCCTGCCTTAACACAGACCCAACACACAAAGTCTACGACAGCGCTGTTTCCTTCTTCTTTTCCTGGCTCCTGGTATTTAAGGAAACTCTGTCAAAACGGTAGCTGACCACTGAGGTAACAGACCAGACAGAGCAGAGACTTCAATGGTTATACACAACAAAGACTTTATATATATTTATTTATACACACACACACACACAGACTTTATAATAATGGTTTATAAAAGACACTAAAACAGTAACAATCCACAACTACCAGAAACAACAAACCCCAAGGAGGAGGGGAAGAATCTAATTTCCAAAGTTGGCACACTATAATATTCAAAATAATCCAGTTTTCAACAAAAAATTAAGAGAAACAAGAAACAAATGCAAAGAAACAAGAAAGAATGGTCCATTCACAGAAAAAAAAATTAACAGGAAACGTCCCTGAGGAAGCCCAGGCATTGCACTTACTAGACAAAGACTTTACACCAATGGTCACAAATATGTTCAAACAGATAAAGGAAACCATGAACAAAGAAATAAAGGACACCAGGGGAACAATGTCTAAACAAACAATATCAATAAAAAGATAGATATTACAAACAGAAACAAAATAGCAATTCTGTAGCTGAAAATTACAACAAATAAAATTAAAATCCACTGGAGGCATTCAACAGCAGATTTGAGCACGCAGAAGAATCAGCACAGTCGAATATGTCCACTGAGATTATTTAGTCTGAGGGGAAGAAAAAAGAACAAGGAGAAGAACAGAGCAGAGATAAATAAAACAGAGAATAGAAAAACAATACAGAATCAATGAAACAGAAAGTAGGTTCTTTGAAAAGAACAAAATTGACAAACCTTTAGCTAGACTGACATAGGGGAAAAAAATACTTTACTAAAATCAGAAATGAAAGTGGGGACTTTACTACAGATCTTACAGAAACAAATAGGATTATACAAAATACTACAAACAACAGTTCACTGACAAATTTGATAATCTAAATGAAATGGACAGATTCCTAGAAACACACAAATTGCCAAAACTGCATCAAGAAGAAAAAGAAAATCTGAACAGACCTGTAAGAAGTAAAGAGATTGGGTCAATAATCAAAAAACTCCCAACAAAAAGTCTAGGACCAGATGGCTTCACTAGTAATTCTACCAAATATTAATAATAATACCAATCCTTCTCAAACTCTTCTAAAAACTAGGAGGGAGTACTTACCTACAAAGCCAGCATTACCCTGATACCAAGCCAGATAAGGATATTACAGGAAAACTATAGACCAATATCCCATATCAGTATAGTCACAAAAATAAATTCTCAACAAAATAATAGCAGACTGAATCCAGCTGCACTTTAAGAGAACTAAACATCACAACCAAGTGGGGTTTATCCCAGGAATGCAAAGATGGTTCAGTATATGAATATCAATCAGTGTAACACACCATGTTCATAAAATGAAGGAAAAAACAACATGATCATCTCAATGCAGAAAAAGCATTTGACAGAATCCAACATCCTTTCTTGATAAAAACACCGAACAAACTAGGAATGGAAGGGAACTTTCTCAACATAAAAAAGGGCATTTATGAAAAACTCATATCTAACATCAGTCAATGGTGAAAGACTGAAAGCTTTCTTCCCAAAATCGCAAACCAGACACCACTTCTATTCAGCACTGCACTAGAAGTTCTAGCCAGTGTAATTAGATAAGAAAAGCAAAAGTTATTCAAATTAAAAAGGGAAGAGTAAAAAGATCACTATTAGAAGCTGACATGATCTTACATAGAAAAAATAGTAAAGAATCCACACACACAAAAGCACTAGCTAATAAATGAATTCAGCAAAGTTGCAGGATACAAGATCATCATATGAAAATCAGTGTATTTCTTTACACTAAGCATAGTTGCAATCCAGCTAAATTCAGTAAGTATATTAAGGAGTCAGAATAAAAGAGTCTCTTTGACAGGAGCCTCGAAATTCATGTGAAGAAACACTTTTGGTTTAGCAGTCCCAATGCTATGAAACCCAGTTTTTAGGATATTCTATTTGAAGAAAATTTTGGAAAAAATAACATCCTATCACTCTCTGTTTCACTTCCATTATATACATTTATTTTAATAGCATAGTAATAGTTATTCTAAAACAAGGGTCAACAAATTACAGCCCACAGGCCAAACTGATCAACCTCCTGTTAGGTAATGTTTTATTGAAACACATTCCCAGGCATTTGTTTACATACTGTTTCTGACTGCTCTCAGGCTGAAATGGCATGGCCTGCAAACCTAAAGTATTTACTATCCGGCCCTTTAAGAAAAAAATTGACAACCTCAGTTCTGAAAAATAATCTAGTATAAAGATTGACCTCAGATTCACATCTGACAGGTATATCAAGATTCCTCTTTTACCTTGTCAATTACAAGTAACCACCCTATTCAAAATCAAAGAAAAACTCTAAAAGTATGGCTGAGTTAATGTTCAAATGATTATGAGAGTATTTCCAATCCAGAGCCAAGGACTGGTCATACAAAAAAGGGCTTTGCTCATTAATTAAAGAGAGAATGCTTTTAAAAAAATGTTACATGACTGATTATCTATCCAAGCCTAGTTTTAACTGTTCTCTGATTATCTGATGTAGTTCTAAGCTCAAAGGTTTTTGCTTCCCCTGCAGTACCTTGTGTGGAACAAAGCTGTGCTTAATGCAGGTTACTTTGATTTCATAAAGTATATAAAAATCAGAAGAGTTAAGTAACTTTCACTGGGAAGGAAAAAATGACATTTTTACTTTTCCTTTTTTATATTATTTTCATGAAGAGTCCAACTCTTTGCCCATTGCCTGTTGACACTGGCCCAAATGCTATGACACTGCAAAACTAAGATCATATAAACTGGTTTTTTTGGACACTTGATTTTGCCCATGTTAGAGGAATATAACTGAATAACACACTCACTTAAAATTCTATTACAAATAAGCATACTTTCTCTACTGCCCCTGTGATAATGCCATGATCCCATTTGTATAGACTCTTACTCACTGAAAGTACAATAAATATTTGTTGATTATAAATGAATGAATGAACGGATGAATAAATAAATAAATAAATAAAGTTATATGAAGGATTAGATCAGTAGTAGGTAATGCTGATGGGAAAGACTATCCACCCAAAGATTAGATTACAAGAGGATTTGGCCTGTTTCAGGAGTGAGACAGAGAACTATTATAAACTAAAAAGGTTTGAGAGATGTTGTAAGCAAGGAGTGTAGCACACTTTTAAAAAAATAATGTGTCCTTTCAAGAACCCCTAGTCTTGCGTATTCTGTATATTTCAAATAAATTAAGCATGTGTTTTATATTAAACTGGCATGATGAATGAAGGGGAAATGTATGGTGCCACTTGAAAAAAAGTAAAAATCAGTGAATGAGGAACCCTAGTATCTTTTATTTTTAATTAATAAATCTTATTTTTTAGAGTTGTTTTGGGTTTAAAAAAAACAACTGAGCAGAAAGTACGGAGTTCCTACATATTCCCATCCCTCACATCCATAGCTTCCCCTAGTATGCACATCTTGCATTAATGTGGTACATTTGTTACACTGATTCATCAATGGTGATACACTATTAACTAAAGTTTATAATTTACATTAGGATTTATTCTTTGTGTTGTACATTGTAGGGCTTTTGACAAATACCTAATGTCATATCTAATGACATGTATTCATGTATCTTGTTTGGTAAAATTTCTGCTCAGATATTTTGCCCACTTTTTAACTGATTGGGTTGTTTTCTTATTCCTGGGTTATGAAAGTTCTCTGTATATCTTAAGATACCAGTCTTTTATCAGATAATTTTTATAAAGATTTTTCTCCCAGTCTCTGGCTTGTCTTTCATTCCCTTATAGTTTTAATTCTAATGAAATCCAACTTATCAATTCTTTCTTTCACTGATCATGCTTTTTGGTTTTGAAACTAAAATGTTATCATCAAACCCAAGGTCATGAAGATTTTCTCCTATGTCATCTTCTGGAAATTTTACAGTTTTGCATTTTACATTTAGGTTGATGATCCATTTTGAGTTAACTGTTTGTGAAAGGCATAAAATCAATGTCTAGATTTCTTCCCCCCACCCCCATGGAGATATCTAACTGGTCCAGCTCCACTTGTTGAAAAGACTATCCCTTTTTCCACTGAATTGCCTTTGCTCCTTTGTCAGTATCACTTAAAACTGTATTTGCATAGGTCTATTTCTGGGCTCTCTATTCTGAAGTCAGATATTGTCAGTCCTCTAATTTTGTTCTCCTTCAATGTTATATTGTCTATTCTGGGTGGGTGTTGGACTTTAATAGAGAAATCCTGTGTAGTCACACTGGAAAGAGATTGAACAAGCAGAGAACCAGGTTGTGAAGGCTTTTTAGAACTTTCTTTAAAACTTCACTTAATCCAAAAAACAAACAAACAAAAACAAAAAACAACAACAAGAGAAAAACACAGGCTGCTCACAAGGCACTTCTGAATTGCTTATAACCCTGACATGCAGTGAATTAATCTTCAGACCTAACATAAAATAAACACTTTAAGGGCATATTATGTTGTTTCAAGAAGTTTTGGGGGAATTCATTGATGGCCCAGTGGTTAGGACTTGGCATTTTCACTGCCATGGTCCAGGTTCAATCCCTGGTCAGGGAACTAAGATCCTCATGGCATGGCAAAAAAAAAAAACAAAAACAAAAACATCGGGGCAATTTCTTACTTACAAGATAGAGAACTAAGAATGAATATGTGGCAAGATTTGGAAGAGAGCAATTAACTTCTTGTATTTGGCCTTCTTTGAGAAAGCAAATCAATGTCTTATTTTAAAATCTATTACATTTTAAAGAACAAGTATTTAAATAATCAGATTCTGGTTACTCTTCTAATATTCTATAACACAGGCTAAGGAATCAATAGACAAATATATTTAAAAGTCAAGATAGAATTTAGAGATGAGGTATAATAAGAATCAGATGAGGGCCAAATGAGAACTGCTTACTGTAGTATATGTAGCAGCTAACTAAAAGCTGTAGTTTACCCATGCAAAACTCAAAATGCTATTTAAAGAATCACCTAAGCTAATTTTCTACTATTGCTAAGTAGACTGTTCTTCTAGTAAATGACTCTATTCTGACTCATCTGACCTATGAACACCCTGATAGACTGAATTCAGAATTTAGGGCACAAAAGGAGAGCCAATGACGGATTGCTGCATAAACATTCACAAGCACTGAAAAACTAAATATACTCCTATGAACCTCTTTCCTAGAAATGTGAGATATAGTTAATTTTTCAAAGTCTGGATTCGCTAAGCTTCTTGCATTTGACATTTAAATATTTACTACCTAATTACTCTTCTGCCCGTTTTTTTTTTTTTACTCCCAACTTTAGGAATTTTTGTCATTAACCAAAGAAGGAAAGGAAAGAAGATAAAAACAGTAGAAACTTAAATCAATCAAATTAGGCAAAAAGATTGTCAAACTAATTTTTAAAATTACAGTATTGAATTATCTGGATTGCATTTATCTCCCTTCCACATAAAATCACTACTTGATTACATGACAGTAAATCTTGCTCTTGTGTTTATGGAGAAATGCAGATCTTATTAGGACTTGGTTGCCCATCCATCTCCTTCTGCTTACTCTGCATATCTAGAAACAGAAACATAACCATTTATTCCTCCCCGGATCTTCTGATCTCAATGTACAGCGTAGGCCGGGTAGAAGAAGAGCTTTTTTTCATTGGCTATAAAAGTGAACTCTTGGGTAAGAAATGGGCAGAAATAGAGACACAGATGTAGAGAACAAACATATGGACACCAAGGGGGGAAAGTGGCAGGGGGCGGGTAGTTGTGTAGTGAATTGGGAGACTGGGATTGACATGTACACACTAATATGTATAAGATGGATAACTAATAAGAACCTGCTGTATAAAATAAATAAATAAATAAAATTCAAAAATTACAAAAAAAAAAGAAAACAAAAGCCGAATTGAGAATTAAAACATTTTGCTTCCTACCTTTCCTATATGCCACACCATTCTGTTCCTCTCTATTAGCGTGACTAATTATTTTAACAATTAACTTATAATACTGATGATAATAACAGTAATTTAACTATTAATCATTTTAACTATTTGATGATATTCAAAAAGTGGAATATTATTGCAGTATTAAGCAAAGACCAGATAAAACTGAACACAAAATTTTCGAGGATCTATGTTCTCTTATTTTTAAATGGTAATTAAAAGTTTCTGATACTATTTACACAATGATAAATAGGACATATATGTATTGCTAAGTGCCAAAAAGGTATCTGTTTTATTTACACTCTTGCACACTTTGCTTTCTGGCTTTGTACTTTCCCTTCCATCACTTTATATCTAGTAGCAATTCTGCAAAATCACTCAGTCCATTAAAAGTTTCTTTCTTTCTGCTATAAGGAGCCAAGAATGCATTATTACATTTTTCCATGTGAGGTATGCTATTAAATAATAGCTTGTACACTAATTAAAGCAAATGTAATTGTGAGAACACATTGACATTGTTAAAGTAAATTACTCAATTTGTTAACAGTTTCATTTCAAGTGACCTTAATTGTATTAATTGTGATACTAGCTAATTAAATTGAACAGCATTAAATACATTGTTCTATATGTCCTAAAGGAGCAAATTTTCCATCACATCAGCAAAAGAAAAATAATGATTATATGGAACCCCCCCAACCCCAAAGTCTCCTAAACACATGTACACACAATGGGTCAAGCAGAAAAGGTCTCACCAGACTGCATTTATCATTACTATTTTAACATTGCTAGCATGGAATAAAACAGACCACATAGAAGTAACTGATCTTTAGATAAATGGTTAATTTTAGGACATTCTTTTATGTCATTATTCTGCCTACCTGTCTGTCCATCTGTCTCCCTCTTTCTGTCACCACCTTTGCGTGCCTGGCTCATCTGTCATTCACATGTAACTGACATATCACCTTCTCAGAGAGATCTTCTCTGACAATCTAAAGTACGCACATAGACGCTCATGGTTAACACTACCCTATCTTGATTCTTACCTAGACTTTATCATTCTCTGGTATGTTTTTTCTCATTTTTGTACTTTTCCTTTTTTTTTTTTTTTTTTTTTTTTGCTGTCTCTCTCATGCTAAAATGTGAATTTCATTGAAAGAGAGCACCTGGACTATTTGTTTAATAGCCTATCCCCAGATACTAGATGATCAATGAATATTTTTGAATGAATGAATAAACGTCAGGTCTGTGACCCACAGCCCCTACTGTGTGTGATAAAATATACGTGCCTTTATGGTCTCTATTCATTAATTAAGTATGACTGAAATCTCTTAACCATCATGCCAACATGTCTGATTGAAAATCTGTAAGTTCAACAAAACAGATCTATTCACAAGTCTAATTAAAGATTCAAATTGATAGCATTGTTCTAAGCTTGGTCAAAATCAGTCATATTCTATTCTGCTGTCTTTTCTGGCCCTACTGATGCACTAGCAGAAAACAACTAATATAAATCTCTGATAAGAAATCCACTGTGTGTCACTGCACCTAAATGGGGCTTTTGGTTTATGTTCTAAGGTTTTAAGATAATACTGTCACTCTACATCACCTCTATAGCTCTAGTTATGCCTAGACCCAACCAACCAAACCACCATCACACAGCCTCTCATTTTTGGTGATCCAAGAATATTATAAGGCTGACTAAGCATGGTGGGAAAAATATCTCAAGGTACGGATATTCCTTTGCAGATAACTTTGCCCAAGGGGGTAGTGGTGACAGCTCTTGCAGGGCTACTGTTTCTGTCTGCCACCAGAGCAAGCAGTGAGGTCTCCTTTGCCCCTAAAGACATGGGAAATGAAAAAAATCCCGGTAAAACTAAAATAACTCTTCACACAACCCCCACTCTAAAGGAACTGAAAAGGGGCCTCTCCATTAAGTAAATACTAGGAATTGCCACACCAACAGAAAACTTCAAATAAAACTAAAAACTGGATTCAATTAATGAGAAATAGACAACACAATAAAAAAAGATCAGAATTCAGACCAGAAGACTTTTTTTCTTTTTTTATTTCAAGAGTCCATTTTACCAACAGTGAGTTTCATTGTTACCATTAAAATGTCTAACTTGCTAAATCTCAATCCACTGTGAGAGCATGAATACATAAAATCCATATATAGTGATCTAAATCTAATATTAAAGAGTGACTTGAAACTTCCTCGCCATTTAAATGTTTACGACTGATATTTAACCACTACCTTTTCATGTTAATTCCATCTACTCAAGTCAGCTAGTGAGTGGTATCTTGAAAATGCCTTACCACTAATTACAGATCATCAATACTCTTCCCATCACCAAATCATAGATTTTCTCCTTTTATAGTCTTTAACCTATGCAATTCTGAAGCACTGACCACCCTGGACCTACTGGAAGCTCTCACATCTATAGCTTCTTTAATTTTGGTCCTCCTTTATCTTTCCCCAACTTTGACTGTTTTAAAATACTGCTCTCTCTATCCAATTTCTAATCACGGAGAATTCTGACCAATCAATCCTCAGTTCTTTTCTCTTTCTTTGAATTTCTAACCTGTCTCATACTGTGAACTGGTATCTCTGGAGGATGACTTTCAGATCTCTAACTCATGGCCTTTCAAACTGAAGTCTCTCATTTCCCACTTTCTTTCGGACAGTGTAATTTAGAGGAACAGGGCATGGCATGTTCTCTGCTCTTTGATATAACTTCTACCTACTGTCACACCACGTAACAAAATCCGTCTTTAAGGAGACATTTTAAAAAACAACCATTTTTTAAAAATCCTTGTTACTGTCATTTAAGAACTTCCAAGTCGCTCTACCATTTATTTAACAATCTTTATCTTCAACAAAGCCACCATTTTCCTTAATGACTTAATAGCCTTACTTACAGTTTTTCATCTATCTAAACTGCCGTTTTCCTCCATATGTAGAGAGAAGTTTTCATTAAGATGGTACTTTTTGCAAAACGACACAGACAGTAAAAAGATCAGTGGTTGACAGGGGCTGAGGGGCACGGGATGGGGAAGATGAACAGGCAGAGCACAGAGAATTTTGTGAAAATACTCTGTATGACACTATAATGACAGGTACACGTCATTATACATTCGTCCAAACTCATAGAACGTCCACCACCAAGAGTGAATCCTAATGTAAACTACAGAGTTTGGGTGATTATCATGTGTCAATGTAGGCTCATCAGTTGTCACAAATGTACCACTCTGGTTGGAGATATAGATAATGGGGAGGCTGTGCATATATGGGAACCAGAGGGTATATGGGAAATCTGTACCTTCCTCTTAATTTTGCTGTGAACCTAAAACTGCTCTAAAAAAATTAAGTGTTTAAAATTAAAAAAAAAAAAAAGATTTCAAACCAAAACCTATCCAAATCGACGTAGATCCAATTTATTACACAGAGCTAACGAAGGTACTGAGCTGGTTTATTGGCTACCACTAGACAATGTTCCAACGAATTAACATAGTTATCAAAGACTTATATACTGTTCCCATGTTCCCTTTATGACTCCCATCACCATGCTACTCTATGCTTCATGTCTCCTAACTCAATCCCTTCCAAAACCTTCTACTCTGCCCTCTTATAAGCCCCTTCCATAACAGCAAACTTCTTTATATTCTCAAACTATCAATGAATTCTTCTGCCATCAACTTCCTTGCCTACTGTCTACCTATTATACTCCCCTGACAAAACCACTGCCTCCTTTTTTTTTTTATTACTATCTTTTTTTGGCTGTGTTGGGTCTTCGATGCTGTGCAGGCTTTCTCTAGTTGCGGCGAGCGGAGGCTACTCTTCATTGCGGTGCGTGGGCTTCTCATTGCTGTGGATTCTCTTGCTGCGGAGCACGGGCTCTAGGTGTGCGAGCTTCAGTAGTTGCAGCACGCAGGCTCAGTAGTTGCGGCACGTGGGCTCTAGGGTACGCAGGTTTCAGTAGTTGCATCATGCAGGCTCAGTAATTGCAGCACATGGGCTCTAGGGCGTGCAGGCTTCGCAGCATGCAGGCTCAGTAGTTGTGGGACGTGGGCTCTAGGGCACACGGGGTTTAATAGCTGCAGCATGCAGGCTCAGTAGTTGTGGCACTCAGGCTTAGCTGCTCCGCGGCATGTGGGATCTTCCCAGACCAGGGATCGAACCCGTGTCCCCTGCATTATTGGCAGGCGGATTCTTAACCACTGCACCACCAGGGAAGTCCAACCACTGCCTGCTTTTGATTGTGGCTAAATCCTAGGTGCTGAATTCTGCTAGACATAATCACACACGTTTATAAGCTAGTATCACCTATAAATTATGATGTCTAATATCACCTTGGCCCCCAAGATTATATATTCTTTTTCAACTCAATCTAACCTTTGTTGCTCTCCACAAATCTTCAAATGCTTCATTCTGTCACTCCCTATCAGCAAATTACCTCACCCTAACATATCAAGAAAGAGAAATATCAATGACATTTCACTGAACCCTCTGCCATCAAACAAATGAACTTACTGCACCTGAACATCTGTTCTCCATCCTTCCTCTCCTTCTCTCTCTATGAATCCCTCCATCTTGGCTCTAGACTGCATCTGAAACCAAGCAGAGCCCTGCCACTGCCCTGTCCCAAGTACAAAGGCCCCTCCACACCCCCTAGCTCTTGTTTACAGAAGAGTTGAAGTCTCCCAAGCTTCCCTGAGTCACAGAATAGCAGGCTCAAGCAGTTAATGATTAGGACAATAGAAGCACAGAATCTTTCAGTGTCTGATGCACATTCCTGAGTTGTTTTACAGATACTGTAACTGCCACCAGAGGGAAAACGCTAACTGCATGATGACCAGACTGTAGCCATGACATAAGCTGTTCCACCTTGAGCAGTACTGAATCTATGGCTAGCACAATTCCAAGAACTGGCCTTAAAGACAGTGGGATTAACACTATTGCTCATAATAATCTGTAACTTTGTGGGCATCAAAATAATTGTGGCTTTTTCTGCCCATATATGTAAGCAGGCAACTAAAATTATCAGCAAAGAGATGTTACAGACCCATGTCGACATCTTCCATTCTAAGAATATGGCACCCTGTGTCAGCATGAAGAAGTTACAGAAGATGGACCTTCGCCCATAGTCCCACAGAAATGGAATGATGTCTGACAGTGGTGATTTGTAAGCAGATTTTTGCAGGCAGTTTGTTGCAAGAAGTAGCTCTCTGCAGGAGGCCACTTTTGTCCTGTCAGTTTAGCAAGGCTATATTTTAACTAACCTCCGGCCCAAGCACACCTTTCAAATCTTTTTGATCACACAGTACTTTGCCTAACCTGCTGATTCTTTCCATAGATCAAAGAAGTAGAATTGAAGAATAAGTAATTAACAGATGACCGGATCTCTTCCCCAGCTCCCCCTTCAGTAATCTCGCAAACAAACTGTGAGAACAAAATAGCATCTAAAGAAAGACCACACTGCTCAATGCTCTGTGGTGACCTGAATGAGAAGGAAATCCAAAAAAAGAGGGGATATATGTATGCGTATAGCTGACTCATTTTGCTGTACAGTATAAACTAACACAATATTGTAAAGCAACCATACCAATAAAAATTTTTTAAAAAATAATTTTTAAAAAAAGAAAGATCATTTTCTGGATCTTTCCAAAAAATGGAAAGGAGTCGACAAGCCTGCACACAATGGGAGATGGCAACAAATCTGACCCCCTATCTCAATGAGTAACTGAGATTATTTCCCTCTTTCCTTTTAAAAACTTTCATGGCCGAGCAGAATCTTCAGAGTTGGTTGTGGGACAGGAGTCCGCGTTCTCCCCAGATTGCCGGCTCTCTGATTAATGTGACCTTTCCGTTCTTAATCAGCACTTGTCACACAAGTGTTGACTTTTCGAGCAGTGAGCAGCCAAACCTGAGTTCAGTAACACTTCTACTACCTGGAAAAACCGTACTAAAGATCATAATGGGACAGTGTCATTTATCACATCAACTTCAGTAAACTAATTGAATTACCACCAATTTATTCATCAGTAAAGCCAAGCACCCCCTTCTAGTCATAAAACTCTATGATATAGTAACAGAAAGAAAGGAAGATTGGGACAAAAAAGTACAAGAGACAAAAATGGAGTAGGCAGGATATTCTGAATGTCTTGGGTTTTTCTTAAGTAGGTTACTGAATATTTTATACATGAGCTAGAAAGAAAGCTTTGAAACAGATATTATATAAAAAGGTATTACATTAAGTAATTATCTGAATACTATAAAAGCTGTAAGTAAGAAGGCATATAAAATTGAAGCTAAAAACTCTGGCTACATGTAACAAAATGCTATTCTCAAAAGAGACCTAATAGAGGAAAATGTTCTTTCATCATGAGCAAGATTCCAAGCTCTTGTAAGACTGGAAAACAATTAGTAATTCTGAGAATATTATTTTATTAATAGGTTAAGTTTCCCTAGATCTTGATATTGTTGTTTCCAGTTTAAAATAAAATAATTACTTTTTCATTTAATCCTTGAAAGTTCCATGCTAAGAATGAATAATCATGAGTAGCTGAACAAACAGCTTTGCTTTTTTTTAACGGCTTCAATTGAATTACAGGTAACTTGTCAATTATTAATTAATACCCTCTGATCAAAGATCTTGGAATTTAAGGTGGTAATTTTTGTATATGACCAAATGCAACAGAGTACAGAGAAAACAGCATACTTTCTATGCTGTTTTCTATTTGAAAAAGAAATTAAAGCAGTTAAAAGTTAATTCACATGGAAAATGAGCCCTAAGATTTTGCATGTATATATCCAGTTCTTTTTTCTGCCCTTACCCACTTTCCTCAAACATCCATGAAAGTAAACCAATGATATGTAATTTTCTCTCTATCATACCTATTATGTGGCTATTTTTGCTACTCCTTTCCAGAATACTCAGAATCATTGAACTCAGTAATGTACTGTTTTTCTATAAATGTTAAAAATTCAGATTTGAGAAATTAAAGATTTATTTGTTTACTTACGGAATATAGAACAGGAAATTTTAAAAAATCAAACAAAAAAACATGACTTCTACACAGGGGAAACCACTGATTAAGTCCAATGTCTGACTACTTACAAAATGAGTCATTCAGTTGTGTAAAAGGCTTCAAATACGTGGAGAACCCCAAGAAAGACATATAGTAAAATAAACCAATATACTAAAAAGGTGATGATTTTTCAAGTAAATATGACAACCCCATTAAAATGCAACACACGGTTTTGTGCAAAAAGAAAACCTAAGATGAAATATATGCTTTATATAAAATCTTTACATATACAATGCACAAAACCCACTACGGTTAGTAACCTTTATGGCTTTGAAGAACTAGATATTTACATATCTTTCTTCTGCATGTGGGTACGTGTATGTGTGTTTTGTATATATTTTTAACAGTTGACAGCTGTTTTAGAGCATACAGAGATGCCAAGCTGAATGAGGGTCTTGATTACTTCAAGATTAGCTATCTAAAGTTTCTATTCATTTTAAGTGTTGTTAGTTGGAAGAGTCATTAGTCACTTCCTTGTCTCATAGAACATCAGCATACATTTACATTGTTAATGAACATTTGGGGTAAATGAATTAATGGCACTTTTAAACATCAATTCAGTCCTAATAACTTTGTATGTCATAGAAATGTTGGCTAGGATATAAACGAAAAGCCTTTTCAGTAAAGGTAACTCCTCATTCCTGCAAACAATAAAGGATAAAATTAATTTAAAATGTTTTTTAACCGGTTTAAAAAAATAGAACAATATTTAATGAACTAGTCCAGAGAAAAATAGGCACTTAAGGAAAAAACAAAACAAAACAAAAAAAACCCTATGTTCTAAAATAAGCATAAAAACCAGAACATTTTGGTGAAAATATTTCATATACTGATAACACAAAAATATATTCACTTTTAAAATATCCACTTATCAAAGCGCTTGCAGAATAATTTGACTTATTTCATTATGAGTACTTCTTACAGGTATGACATTTAAGAAAAAACATCACGAGGGAGGATTGTATCATTCTTACCACTGAAATTCTTTAAATGCTGAAACTGAAATTGGACACAAATAATTTTTTCATATTATCAAAACCTTAAACAGCAGTTTAAATAAAAGCAAATATAAAAATAAAATCACAAAAATAAGTTGTATGCTATCTTCATTAAAAACAACAAGGGCATTTGTATGATGTGGAAGGTATTAAAGATGCACAAAAAACATAAACACACTCCATAAACTCAATAGCTTGTATATGAAAGAAATAACTACTTAAGGTATCAATTTTTCTTTTAATTCCCAAAACAAGAGTTAATGGCAGACCTTTATTTACATCAATACAGAAAAAAAAATCATATTTGAAGTATATAAAATATATGCGAATGACTTTGACTAATTATAATTTCTTAAAATAGATCTTATAATCCTGATATATGTATTGAGTGAAAAATTACAAATAGTTACTTGAGTCAATGAATCAACTTTAGCAAATATTTAGTGAATTAGCTGAAATAAGGAAAGGCGTCAAGAATGCTCACAAACTCATTGTTTCCTTCTAAGATGCTATGTTATTACTAATACTGAGAAAATAATACAAAGCTCTGATACATATACATTTAATACATTTTTATAGGGCAGACCCCGAATACAGTTGATCTTTTAACAATTTCACTACACAGAGCTTTAAAAGTAAAACACAAATCCCAATTATTAAAAAAAAAAAGAAAATAATCAGGCAAGTGCTTTATCCTGTAATAATCTCAACTTGCTGAAGGAAAAAAAAAAAATCCCTGCAAAAATCAACACCAAGAGCTTAGACTTCTTTAAAAGATGTTTGAGAAAGGCCATTTTGCATTTCAACATTCTTATGCTAAAGCAATAAACTGTTTAAGTTTATGATTTTTTTAAAAAAGAATGACAGTGCATTAAACAGTTGGCTATGGCTAATGCGTCTGTCTATAATTAAAAGTTGACGTTTTGTGGAAGCCATCAGTGTCAGAGCGCTCCACATCTATCCAGGGAAATGTTCTTAAAGCTCTCCCGCTCAGCCTCTCTAGAGAATGACACACAAGGCAGGCAGAGCTAGCGGGAGACCCTCTGCCAGGTTTCCCAGTAACCTCAAAGTTATCTGCATACAAAACTCACCTCCAGGCTTGTGTGAGTAACTCAACAAGGGGTCAATGCCCACTTCTTGTTCTTCTGGCTGCAGAGGATGTCTAGTTTCAGATAAGGAATGATACATTGTGAGAACTGGACAATGTCACCAAGAGTGACCACCTGGGAGATGAAAAATATGGAGAAAAATGATAAATTTTTTTTCTGCTATGACTGAGAATAAATGCAAAATGGAAAATGATTAAATGAGCATTACAAACATTAACAAGTTTTCCACAGGCTCCAGGGACTGTTACTACACATTGCTAGGCATATATATAAAGAAGCGAAAAAGTGGCACAAGATTTTCATTTCAACAATTTCTTCCCAAATCTGGACTTCACTGGTAACCTCTACCTCAACATTCAATTACATTTATTTTCAGTAAACTTCTGCACAAAAAGCTGAATTGTAAGTTAAATCACTGTCACATTTATAACATCCTTCATTTTACTGCCAAAATAATACACATTTACGATAGGAACTTTCAAAATATAGAAAATATAGCTAACTAAAATCATTCGTAATTATATTAGCTAAAAACACCACTGTTAACATTTCAGTTTATTATATGTATTCTTTCTGGGCATTTAAAATACATATAGTTTAATGTGATCCACCATGCTAAGTATACTGATTATATAAATTATCATGAGTATTTTCCTTCCCATAAAAAAGTCTATATTATCACTTCTAATGGATCCCTGGTATTCTATTATATAGCTATAACAATTGATGTAACCAATTCCTTATTAGCAAACAATTAGGATGCTTTCAGTTCGCCAACACTATAAACAGCCTCACAATGAATATCTTCCAGTAATATCTCTGTGCTGTATCCATGATTATTTCCTTAGGATAAAATCCTATAAGCATAATTGCTGGACCAAAATATTTATTTTAAAAAAATAAGATTTTAAGATAAGTTTTGCCAAATTATGCTCTAGAAAGATTTGTATATAATAGAACAATTCATTTCCCCTGGACCCTCATCAACAGTGGGAATGAGTAATTCCTTAGGCTTTTTTTTTTTTTTGGGGACCTATATGATAGTCAAATTTTATATTGCATTTGCTTGATACCTAGGTGAGATCACTGAAGACTTCATATGTTTTCTCTGACATTTGTTATTGTCTTTTGTGGATGCAGTTTATTATTATGATTGCCTTCATTTGTAAGCATGCTTTAAATATTAAGGATATTAAACCTTTGTCATATGCTACATATATTTTTCTCAGGGTGTGTCTGTCTTCAAATTATATATAGTTGTTGTGGAGATAGTAACTTCTTCATTTTCATGTAGCCAAATATATCTGTATCTCCTTTATGGATTCTGCCTCTGGTATTACGCTTCCAAAGGCAAGATTATATAAATAACCACCTGTGTCTTCTCTTATAGTTTTGAAGGTTTTCCTCCTCAATTCTCATTTCTATGACTAGTTCTAATTTAAACATAGATTTTTTTTTTAGAAATTAAATTGTTTTTGAACTTCCAAGCTACACTAACTACTTATAATTTTTTTATGTCTATAAAGTACAAATGACCTTCCCAAATCAGAATCTTCCAAAAAATAGACTGGGTTCGCTACTTTTCATCCAAAATAATGTAAGTAACATAATCTTTTAAATTTTAAGAGCAGGGGGGACAGGAAGAGGAAATGTGTAATGCTAAATTGGAAAAGCAAGTCCAACCAAAATGGGTATGTAATTTTACAAGATATAGTCTCCACTTACGGAGGAAAATTCCAGAGAAGCCCATGAACACACAAATCCTTGACCTATCTTTTCCTATCACAAAATGCTCCTTTATCTTGTTTACTTAATTTCTAAAACTCTCATTTCATAAAATCACTCTTGAACACTTTCTCATTTTTATCAGAACCCTCCAACTCTCACCCACCCTCACTCTTGGATCAGATGTTAACATCCTTTGCCCCTCAGATTATGGTTAAAACAAAAGAAGCAGAGGGTTAGGCTAAATCAACACTTGGGAAAGCAGAACTTTTGTGGCCAACATAGTAAGAATTTCTAAAGCCATAAATCCTAAATCCATAAAGCTAAACCGTTGTCAGTTCTTGTTTCTTATGTGTACAAATCAATTAACATATATAGAGCACTAACTATACAGAAGGAACTCTGGGGAATATAATCTAGTAGAGCAGCGGTCCCCAACCTTCTTGGCACCAGGGACTGGTTTTGTGAAAGACAATTTTTCCACAGATCGGGGTGGTGGGGGGGGAGGCTAGGGGGGATGGTGTTGGGATGATTCAAGCACATTACATTTATTGTGCACTTTATTTCTGTTATTATTACATTGTAATATATAATGAAATAGTTCTACAACTCACTCTAATGCAGAATCAGTGGGAGCCCTGAGCTTGTCTTCACTTACCACTCACTGATAGAGTTTTTTTTTTTGGTTTTTTTTTTTACTGATAGGGTTTTGATACGAGTCTGCAAGCAATTGATTTACTATGGTCCCGGTGCAGTCAAACCTCTCTGCTAATGATCTGTATTTGCAGCCACTCCCCAGTGCTAGCATCACCGCCTCAGCTCTACCTCTGATCACCAGGCATTAGATTCTCATAAGGAATGCTCAACCTAGATCCCTTGCATGTGCAGTTCACAGTAAGTTTCCCGCTCCTATGAGAATCTAATGCCGCCACTGACCTGACAGGAGGCGGAGCTCAGGTGGTAATGTGAGCGATGGGGAGCGGCTGTAAATACGGATGAAGCTGCGCTCACTTGCCCGCTGCTCACCTCCTGCTGTGCAGCCCAGTTGCTAACAGGCCACAGACTGCTGCTGGTCCGTGGCCTGGGGGTTGGGGGCCCCTGTAGTAGAGGAGAGCAAAATGTAGATAAGCAATTATATTATAAAATAGAATCTGACACGTTCTGCTGATCAAATGAATGAGCACATTAAAAAATAAAGTCCTCTACTATGGAGAAGTAAGGCTCACCAAACGCCAGCACCTAATGGGGTCAGGCAAAAAGCATTATTAATTACAGTTAACATCTAGTAAGTAGTGAACATATGACAAAAACTACTCTAAACACTTCACATATACTCAACATTTCATCCTCCCAACAACTCAGTGATGTATCTTCATCATCATTTTCATTTTACCAAAGAGAAAACTGAGGTACAGAGAGATGAAGCAATTTGCTTAACGTCGCACAACTAGTAAGTGTTGAAGCCAGACTGTGAACCCATCCTATCTGGCTCCAAAGCTCACCCTCTACTCAGTACTACACTTGGCTCCTGTTAAGTCAGTGAGACAGACAGAGAGGCATAAAACAAGGGGGTCTAAGAGGACCGGGTCTGTGAATTATTGGAACATCCTTTTCTCTGCTTCAACATTTTCAAGAAAAACTGGAAATACAGAATTTTATGTGAAATCTCTTTACTTGTAAGTGTTGGCAAATAATAAAAAAAAAAAAAAAGAAAGAAAGAAACTGTGTGGAACTGATTAAACACATGTCAAAACTGTATTTGGCCATGGACAACTATTTTAATGTAAAATTCATATTCTCTATACACTCTGTCATACTCTTTAAAAATACAAGGGTAAACATTTGAAAACGAGTATTGCAAGTTAACTGCCAGACTTCCTTAAAATTTCTTTAATATCCTATACTATGTTTTCATATCATTTCTCATTTTTGTAGTATATACTTCTGTTAGACTTCATATACCTAAAATATATAAATAAGGGGATTTTATGTATTTTAAACTCTATGAGAAATAGACAAGCAACAAGGAAACTGATATCAAAGTGTATTTCAAAAAGGAACATCAGAAGAAGAAGAAAAAACCCTCTCTATAGCTAAAATAAAATACAACATGACGATGTTCAAATATTCACTCAAGATGCTCAAAGAGACTTAAGATCTTTTAAACTCCTTAGAGAAAGTTAAGTTCAAGTCATTTACTGATTTTAGCTTTAATAATAATTCTTTAGAAACTGAGATGTCTGTGGTAACACCCAATAAACAGAATACAAAATTTACCAAACACACCAGTCTACAACCATTCTACAGAATCAGGCATCTACTATATGCTAATTTATCATGCCTATAGGTTGAAACTGAGTCACTGAAATGCTTTTATTGTCAAATAAAGCAAACCTGCTGAATAGTAATAATGAGTTATTTTCAAGAAATACATTGAAGAAAAAGTTTGGACAATATCCTTAATTTTCTTTTAATTGTAGATTTAAATAATAATCTAGTTCAAAAGTAACTTATTAAAAGTAGGTGCTGTTTTGTTTTTTGTTGTTGTTTTAAATACAAAGGGCTATTTTTGCTTTTTAGAACATAAAAGAATATTTACCTTTGTTGGTTACTGCTACTGTGATTACCTTATAAAATCACAATACGTTGCTTTCAAATATGAAGTAATTTTTCCAATTTGTGTTCTGTGACTATGACAACAACCAAAAATAAAGCAGGATAGAAAAGGTTTTTAAACAAATGTATCTATATTTGTTTTAATCACTATTTTGAATAAATTTTGTATCTATGAATATCAGACTATAAGAAAATATTTAATAAAAATTCAAATATTTAAGGGAATTTTTTGTGGTCTGAAGATTTTAAGATAACCCCTATAAAAGTCAAAATGGCATAAACATTTTGAAACTCACAGTGGACCACTGCATCTTATGTTTGTATACTTGCTATGCCTTAATCTTCTCTACATAGAAGCTAGACATATATGTAGAAATATATATATATATAACGACCAAAAATATGTATCTTGGTAAATGACTACTCAAATCCATAAATGATGGAGTTCAGTTTTCTTAAATAACGCCAAGTTGTCTCTAGAATTTCTCTGACTGACAAAAATGGTAAAGAATTTTAAAAAATAAAGGCAATCTTATTTTTTCTAATTCAGAAAGCACAGCAGTATACCTTCTAAGACCTGAGAAAGGAGATATCCCTTCTTTGCTACACTTACTATAAATAACAAAGTTCCTACTGCACATGAACTCAACATTCACAAAACTCAAAATTGGTTGTGCAACGTGGTTTTACTGCCATCCTGGTCACAGGAACTGACACATTAGGCTGAAAGTGCCATTTAAAATCCCAGACTAATCTTAGGACAGTTGTATTGGCTTCACATATCTGGTTCTTGCAGTATTAAATCTTAAGATAAAAGTGATCTGTCTGAAAGAAGGGAAGTCTTGTGAAAATAGTATTTAATGAAAGGGTAAGAGTTCAGCACTAAAGCTTGGAAGACAGTCTTAAAGTATGTTAATTAAATTTCAGAATAATCTATTTTCCAGGTAAACTGAAGCAACACAAGCAGTCTGTAAGTGAAAATTTCAAATTATTAGCATGATACAGACAAAAGGTTAGCTGAATAAAATTTCTCACTTTTAAAATGGCATCATATAAACAAAACCTCTAGAAAAATAGTTTATTCCCTCTGAATCTGAAGTTCTACGTATTTCAGCTTATATTCATTCTATCACTGTTTCTATTACATAGGCATAGAATTAGCATTCTGAATTGTGTCTTCTAAAGACATCCGTATTCAGAAAAGCTCATATAAGCATACTCCATTCATTTAAATTCTTGCCTGATGGTAAACTTAGAAGTCAAACACTGAAGTTACAGAGTAATGTTACTTTACATAAAGGTATCTCCTGTAAGAAAAGCATATCAAAGAGCTTAAATGAACTATTTCCAGAGCACAATCATAAAAGGGGGAGAGGGCTTCCCTGGTGGCGCAGTGGTTGAGAATCTGCCTGCCAATGCAGGGGACACGGGTTTGAGCCCTGGTCTGGGAAGATCCCACATGCCGCGGAGCAACTAGGCCCGTGAGCCACAACCACTGAGCCTGCGCGTCTGGAGCCTGTGCTCCGCAACAAGAGAGGCCGCGATAGTGAGAGGCCGCGATAGTGAGAGGCCCACACACCGCGATGAAGAGTGGCCCCCACTCGCCGCAACTGGGGAAAGCCCTTGCACGGAAACGAAGACCCAACACAGCCAAAAATAAATAAATAAATAAATTTATTAAAAAAATAAATAAAAGGGGGAGAGCATACAGCATGAATGAGTATCTGTTACAGGTAGCATGCATTCACCATGATGGGTATGTAACCTAAAATATGACATATTGGCTACAAAAGCAAGAAACTGATAGAAGCTAGATTTTTTGTAATTAAGAGAGTAATGGACCATTACCTGTAGAATTGGCAAAAAACAAAAAAATAAAAGCTTTTATTTAGAAATACTGGTAGCTAGAGGTAAATTTGATGGTCAGGAATAATGATGTTTTAAAGTCTTAGTTATAAGGGAGAGAAGGAGGTAGAAAAGGAGGAAGGAAGAAAGAAAAAGAAATGAGAAAGAAAACAAAGACAAAGGATGAAGTTCCATTTTTAAATTCTGTCAATCTTGAATGCAAGAGTGCTACACTGGACTTTAAATAAGTTAATTAAGTATTAAAATCAATAATCTGAAAGTCTTAATATTTAATATTGGTTAGATTGTATATCAAAGTAGTTTTATTATTTATTTACTCCAAACCTTTCCAGAATACTTCATCTGACAACAGGGGGTCTGTTTCTCACAAGACAAATGCGTTTACACTGCCAAATAAATTATATATAAAAGCGTTTGTCTTAATACACGTCATTCAATATTAAAAATCACCCACTGGTAAAATCCTGAAACCCTAATTCATTTTTACCAACCACACAATTGTATTATTCAAGTGCTGTCTATTAAATACCTCAGTGTAGGTACAGGACTACAATGAGGGTCTACACACTGAGAGCAATGATCAAAAGAAAATTAACACAGATTTAATCCTTATAATTAACAGGCTATTAGAACAAGAATTTTAGGGTAAACAATCCACTATAAATATACCAGATTCACAAACGATACACACAATCAGAAGTATGTAGAATATACGAAAGGTTCACAGGTGGGCTTAAATATTTTATATTACAAAATAGGAATATGTTTGGCCTTTCAATATCCAAATGCTATAAAGTAATAGAACGTGGCACTTGTGACCATATAAACAAGAGGAAATTGAGCATTATAAAGAGTTAAAGTGGCCTGACAAAAAGCTCTCCAGCATGTATGCTCATATGGTTTCAGAGCTCTCTTGAATACATGCTCACAAAGCAAAGATTGGGAAAGCAGCTCAGCCTAGTAACCAAGCATTTTGTTTATTATAGCCTTCCATTGCTATTGCCGTATTTTATATGTATAGACACCACCTCTAGCCTTTACACTATTCGGTCAGCTTTTCATAAAATCAAGAGAACTACAACAATTAGGAGTTCAGGAAGAATGAGCAAAACAGAAAATGAAAAGAGAAAACAGTCACAGTAACTTGGTCAATTACATTAAACTGATGATGATACCAAGAACAAGGAAAAGAAATAAATGGCTACTCTTCGCATACGCAGCACATCAAATCAAGCATTTCGGTCAAAAAACAAACAAAAAACATCCCTTCAGTGCAAGCTGGGGAGGCCTGACTTGTTTCCAGAAGCCTATGAGCAACTGTGAGGAGATCTGTCTAAAAGTCCACGGGGATCTTATATTTATCCCTTGGCTATTAGTAAGTGGTAGGGCTGCGAAACCCAAAGAAACTTTACTAAAAACAGTACTTTTAATTAAACAATAATAACAGCAAAAACAGCATTTATTAGGAAGCAGGCACTGTTTAGGCACTTTTACTTTTCAACCTTACAATTCCTCTGTGTGGCAGACACTCTTCATTATCCCCTTTTATGATTAGGCAACCACAGAGAAGTTAGAGAACTTAGAGTCACAGAGCTGTTAGTGGCAAAACCACCTCAGGATTTACAGGATAAAAAGTTTTCTTTATTGTTATGTTAAATATAATTCACAGGCAGACCTCAGACATACTGCGGGTTCGGTTCCAGACCACCGCAATAGAGCAAGTATCGCAATAGAGTCACTGGAATATTTTGGTTTCCCGGTGAATTGGAAAGTTATGTTTATGCTATACTGTACTCTATTATGTGTGCAATAGCATGTCTAAAAAATGTACCTACCTTAATTAAAAATACTTTATTGCTAAAATATGTTAATGATCAGCTGACAACGCAGGGTTGCCACAAACCCTCAAATTTGTTAAAAAACACCATGATCTGCAAAACACAATAAAACGAGGTATGCTTGTAAGGCAAAGCATTCTAGTTTACTTTGCTCCCATACAAGCTTTGCAAAATCTAGGATTAAAAGTTCAACAGGCCCTTTATATTTACCGGGTATATGTGCCCTCCCAAATCACCATCTGAGAATAAATGCGTTATCTAGCGAGAAAAGAAAATAACAAGTAAGCCATGGATGCAGACATAGTTTATATACGCCTCAGCAAAATTATAATTTATGAGGAAGCCACACGGCCTTTGGAGTCACTATCAAACAGCCAAAATTGTGAACTACTTAAACCCCGCAATGCTATGATTCACGTTACGCCAATCACTGCCATTCCAGCAGCATCACTGAGGGGAGGCCAGCTGCTCAGAAGCACCACCTGATCCTCTCTAGCCAGAGGAGCCTACACAAAAACATCTACTTTCCTCCCTCCGCAGTTTCATTCACACCCCTTTCCCTCCTGATGAGGCCTTTCCCATTCACTTTTCTAAATGCTAGACATAATCTGAACACCCATCTTTTCCTCTGTGGACCAATGCCAGAAGTCATTTCTCCCTGCTCCTCCATAGCAGTACTTCCCTCATGTGATGGACCACAGGAGCCTGCAGGACAATATTAAGCCATAAATACTAGCAGTTAGAATATGAAGAACTACGTTTGTTCTAAATACCTTTTGGTCAACAGCATTAGTACAGATTTTTCCTACAGAGAGAAGGTATGTAATTGAAGACTTCAGTAGAAAGTAAAAATTTTTGATTCAAGTTTTTGCTTCCCCTCTGTAGTGTGACCACTCCTAACCCCCTAATTGTAGATTCATCTCTCACTGACACTCTGGCAATATCCTCCCCTAACTGGTCTCCCAGCTTACATTCTTCCTTGCTGCTGTCAACAGTGTTGATTGCCTTTCCGACAAAATTCAAATTTTGTTCGGTCCAAGTGCTCCTGGAGAGATACCCAGGGGGGTAGTTATAATTGGTCTAAGCCAATCATGATGGTCCCATTTCCTGTGTCAGATTGGCTGGGATGAGCCATTCGATGTGAATGGAAGTTGCCCAAGGGCTTCTAGAGGTTTTTCTCTCAATTACAAAGACATATACTCTTTTTTTTTTTTTAAACATCTTTATTGGAGTATAATTGCTTTACAATGGTGTGTTAGTTTCTGCTTTATAACAAAGTGAATCAGTTATACATACACATATGTTCCCATATCTCTTCCCTCTTGCATCTCCCTCCCTCCCACCCTCCCTATCCCACCCCTCTAGGTGGTCACAAAGCACCAAGCTGATCTCCCTGTGCTATGCGGTTGCTTCCCACTAGCAGTGGATTAACCAACCTAGATTCACCCTACCTCTAGCCATCTTGCTATAGGTAATAACAGAATCCTTACTGTATAACCCAACTGAGATTTCCTGTTACTGCCAGATTTCACAGCCTAGCATACCCACCTCCTACAGTCCATTATCACACAACATCCAATGCGATTTTTTTCCATTGTAAACTGTTTCCCAACATACTTAGCATAAAATCCAAACTCCTGTTAAGAGGCCCTGAATCCAGACCCACGCCTAACCCTCTGACCCCACTCTCCCCTCGGTCAGGATGCTCTGGCCACACAGGACTTCTTTCTGCTCCTTAAACAAAAATCCAGCTCAGTGCCACTTTAGGTCTTCGCACAACCCCATTTCCTCTGCTGGGACGCTCCGCCCCTTAATATCCTTCAGCTATCTGCTCACATTCAGGGCAGTGCAGAAAGCTTTTCCTGGAGCATATCTAATCCACTGGCAAATCTTGTTGGTCCTACCTTCCAAACAAAATCAAGCATTAGGCCGTTCTGTACCACAACCACCCTGACCCAGGTCACTGCCAACCCCGGCACGGACTATTTAATTTCCTCCAATACGGCTCCCTGTTTCCAACCTGGCTGGTCATCTACGGTCCATCGACCCACAGCAGCCTGTGTGATCCACCTAAGATTTTAACTCAGCTCGTGCCTCACCTCTGCTCAAAGCTTTCCACTGGCTTCCCATCTCACTCAGAAGAAAACAAAACATCTTCACCGGACTCCACAGGATCTTGCCCCCAGCACCGCTTTTTCTGAGCTTTTACCCTACAGCTCCCCCTGCCCCTGCCGCTCAGGCTCTCCAGGCCTCATGGCCTCTCCGCAGCTCCTCACATGTGCTAGGCAAGTTCTTGCCGCCGGGGGGCCTTTGTATAATACTTTCCTCAGTTCCTAAACGCTTCCGTGAGGTATCCATCCTCAGAGATGGCTCTCCCACACTGCCTTTCAAAGTCCAGGTTCAACCGTCACCTCATTTGTTAGGTGACCCATGATCACAGGGCCACACTCGGCACACCCCCTCCCTTACTCTTCATCCCATTATCCAGCTTTACTTAGAACATGTATCACTACCTCACACAGTACACACTTACTCGTGTTTTGTTTAGTGTCCATCACCCCCTATTATAAATTCTATGAATGCAAAGGCTTTGCCTATTTTATGCACTTCTGTATCTCCCGTACCTGGAAGGTACCCTTATTTTTTTATTATGGCATTCCTGATGACAGTTTGGACGAATCCAATAAAGTACAATGAGAGAAGCCTAATTTGAGTCCCAGTTAGTTATTAATTTAAATCAGTTTTTCAAGAATTCCTAGGTACATGTTAGGGATGTATATTAGCACAAAATACATGAAAGAGATTAGAATTAAAGATATTTGAGAAGACAAATCCCATAGAATGGACTAGAAATTAGGAAGATCCTCTAATAAGAATTACTCTAAAGAATCAAGGACTGGTCCCTCTGGGTGAGAGGCAGCACAAGACCCTGGGCTCTCTCTTGGGAGAGCCTGCGGCAGCTGAACAAACACTCGGTGGTGCTGCTCAGAAACACAGCATGGGAGGAGACAGCCCAGGTTCCCTGTAGACCAGCAGGTTCTCAGACACCCCACACCCCCCCACACACACACAGACACACACACACTCTTCTGCCACCTGCACGCACCACACTCTACAGTGGCCAAACTGCTCCCTTTTAACAGTGCCCATTGGTTAGAAATGCTCCACGGAAGCCAAGGAAGACCAAAGACGGCAAGAAATCCGCACATTTTACCCAACCTGTGATCCGTGCTCTGTGAGTCAAGCCCAACCACTTACTGAAAAAATAACCCATGTCTTGTTCAGGGCTGGAACCAGAAGGTTAGCGGCTCAATATACTAGTACAGTGGGTGAGAACTGGCATAAGCCCTTGCATTCCAACTGTAAATGCTTAGATTTTGAGAAATTTCTGAGAAACTAGTAACATATTATTAACTGTTATGTCATATGCAAGCTTTACAAAGTTAGCCATCCCACAAATAAACAATAAAAGGACCACACACAGGCCAATGATGAGAATGTGTCATAAACCCATGACTGCGATTAATCAAATTAATGAAGTTCCTGACAAAAGTTAACCACTGGAATTTCTAAGTTTCCTTATATAAATTACCAAAACAAACAAAGAAAAAAGGAATAGTATTTCAATGATAAAAGTAGAGTTTGAAAGTATTTTAGAATAACATCTGGTTTATATTTGACATCAAGTAGATGATATCTTGTGGCTAATCTTTTAAGTCAATTTTATTAAAAATATACAAACACAAAGAAGGTATGCTATACAACTAACTCTATATCTCCTCTTGTTTTGAAAGATTTTTTCCTTTTATTTCGATTATCTCAATTATCTTTCTCTTCAGAAGAAATTAAATTCTAGCTAAAAGATATTTTTTCTATTTGTTAATTTCATGTAAGACCTATCTCATGACTAACATGAGAATTAAATAAGATCACGTGTGGGAATACATACCAAAAACTGTAGTGGAACCAAGGTTCTGCGTTGTAGTTTACTGACAATAATAATCAATATTAACATTTTTTATATAAGATAGCAGATGTATGATTAACTACATCTTTTTAAGGTTATATTGATACTTTTACTAAGTAAAAGTGGTGCAGACTGTAAGTAGAGAGCAAGAATTATCTGGAAGAGGGAGGCAGAGAAACATCCTGTGGGAGGGCTCAGGGGAGACACAGGACGTGCACGTTCCATTCAGAGTCCTGAGGAGTCAGGCTCAGCTTGGTTGATAATCAGGCTCAGTAAGGAAGTGGAGACTATATGTATAAGGCTTGACTTGCAGACCACACTAAGATCCTGAGCTGTTTCCTAAGGACAGTGGAAGCTACTGAATAACTTTAGGTAAAGAGGAGAGAACGCGGGCTGTGGCTTCTCCACATTTACTCTTTCTTCAGCTATACAAAACTGCATCCCTCAAAACTTCCATACATATGGCTCCTCTGTCTGGCATTACTTTCCTCGCCTTCTTTGCTTAACCAACTGCTACCTGTCCTTAAGATTAAGCTCAAAAGTCACCTTCCCCCACCTTACTTCAGACGCCCATTTACCTTGTGTACAACTCCACACTAAAGTGAACCATTCTTCAGTATAATGGTTGGTTTTCCACTAACCTCTACTCTTTCTAAGGATAGAGGATGTGTTTTATTCATCTATACTCCAAGGAACGAATACACAAGCACTTGCAAAAATCATTATTCAATGAATCAACAAAACCCAAGACACGATTTAGTATAATTCCCAGATATGAGGACTTATTGAATTATACTTGCTCCTATACATAAGCATACAAATTGGCCTCACAGTATGTCATAGGAACAAATACTGCCTTAAATTACACTGAGCTACAAGAGCTGAGCTATGCCGCATACTGTTTAATATGACCTAAAACACTTATTTAACAAATACATGTTGAATACCTACTAGGGGCCAAGTACCACAGCACTGTTCCTCAAAAGAAACGCAAATTCAATAAGCAGTGAGCTTAATTCTATATACTACTTGGTGAAAATTACCACTGTGATACTGTATGTTACAACAGCACTGAAATGTAATACTCACTTCCAACCATAACTTTGGACATTCTCACATCAGATAACAAACTAGATTACTCAGAATGTTTTCTTTTCCACAAAATCAAAAACCTTTTTGAAATGTCAGCCTTGAACATCATAAAATTATACAGAATGATGAGGAACCAAGCCTATAGTGCATATAAATATGAGAGCATATTAGACTGCATTTAATTACCAATTCAAACAACAACCTGATCTAACCTTTGACAAGTAAAATAAATGTTCTGAATAATTTAACTAAAGCAAACATTTGCTGTTAATGCTGCTAATTATAGTAAGAGCTGGAAAGAGAAGGGAAGAGAGATGACGAAGGGAAGAGAAGGGGAGATGGAATTTTTTTAATTAAGGTTGAGATCTGCAACTATTCTTTGAAACATGATTTTTTTCAATGAATTCAATTCGCATAAAAGGGCAAACTCAGTTGAGCAAAGTTGCTTTATGAATACTCAGATAAAGTAACATTTATAGCTGATTAGAGAGCCCACTCTTTCAGCCAGTAAAAATCACTAGATTATCATGGGGAGGGGAAAACTAGGTACAGATGAATTAGGGTATAACTGCCCCCCCTTTCATTCAAGGGGCTCAAAGTTTAGTGAGAAAAAGCTGAGGAAACAGGTTGCCAGCCTTAGCATTAATTAATCAATTGAAATAATAAAAATAAAAATACAGATGCCCAGTTTAATCTGAATTTTAGAAAAACAACAAAAGCAATATTTGGAACATGCTTAAACTAAATGTATTCATTACTTATCTGATTGTGCACCCTGTATTTTATCTGACAGCCCTACAAGTAGATAAATGAAGACAAGTATTTATGGGAAAATATGTGGTATATCCACTGTAGGAGCTCCAGGATTAAATGAGACCAAAACTGTCAAAAGGTGAGATCCCCAAAGAACTCACCCTCAGGCAGGAAAGAGTTGTTTTTCCAGAGCTGCTATCTGATTGCTAATGGGAAAGACCAAAATACACTGCACAAATGGACAGCTCCAGCCCACCGGAACTTGTTTTTCAATTGTCCTAAGAAAAGGAACTATAAAAAAAATACAATAAACAAATGAACAAACAAATGTCTTAATGGAAATCATCAGCTATTAAATAGCAGAAAAATGAAACATCCTGACAAAACTCCAAGAGCCACCGAGGACCCTGCTGAGTGGAAAGAGAGTACAGGACTACTCTTATATTGAGATTATTATCTTTACCCCTGAGAGGAGGTGCATTTAGAAATAAAAAATCCAAAGAAAATTGGACTTTGTTAATTTGTTGAGACCACTCTTATTCAAATATATAATCTTCTCATTTGTGTATTATAAATGTTAACTATGATTGATACTGCACAAGAATCTAAGGTATGATAAGCTCTTAGTGTAGCCTTAAATTTAAAATAATTATTCAATAATGCGTAATGTGAAGACAAGTTATACTCCATATGAAAACTGCCAACTTAACTGATTAGTGACTTCAAAAGGGACTACCCTATTTGCTCATGTAGTCTAAGCTTCCACATGAGAACCAAGAAGCCTCAATATGAACATGAAAATGTTTCAATTATAGTAGAAGGTCATCATTATTAATAGAGGCAAGAAAAACTCCAAATCCCCAACTTGATGACATATAAATATATATAGATTTTATATAATTGATAACAGAAAATGGCAATCATTTAAAATATTAAAACTTACCATAAAATAATGAATATGACTTGAGGGTTTCTCTCAGAATCTTTGATATCCAGGTTGATTGTAATTATTTCATCTTTACCCAAAAGATATGTGTGCATGTAACTTCTGTATGTGTTCTAACACCAAAACCATTTAGATGTCCATGTAAAAACACTGATATATATGTGTAGCTTAAAAATGTAAACATTATAGGCTCTCAAAATAAGAATTAAAATATTTAGGTTTCACTTTTATGAGAGGGAAAGTTTCAAGCACTGACAAAATGGAAGATGGATAAAGAAGAAAGGGCTAATTATAAAGACAGAAGACAATACATACCACTCACATAATATCCTGATGTCACGAACACTACGGCTATACTAAAAAAAATTTCAAGACGTTAATGCATACTAAAAAACAAAATAATTCCATGAACTCCATATAGAGCCAATGAAGGCCCAAAAGGGTTTACCAAAGGGTACAACTAACAAAACTGTATAAATACACAGATAGTGATGTGGGTACACAGGGACAACAGGGGAACTACACAAATCCTATCCCAATCACCAGAGAATTTCACCGGCAAAAAGAGATACCTCTTCTTCCTGCGTATATGCTTTAGGCAGAAGACAGCAGCACACTAGCTCCAATATTTCATTGAATACCACAAAAAAATGTTTAAAAATACATTAAATTAGATATGTATAATTCTTGCCATACTGATTTAAATGAAATCACTGTAGAATTTTTAAGACTTTGATAATTTGCTCCTAAACTTCGGTAAATAATTTAAAAGTAGATGACAAACTTCACGCCATGCTTTCCTATTTGTAAAACAATGACACAGTCATTTGGAATTACAATGTGCTATTTATACACTGAACGAGATATATAGATATCTGAAGGCCCTGAAAACTGTGTCACGTCTGGAAATTTTGTCCTAGTTTCTAACGGGAATAAACAGGATCAAGCACTTTAAGTGTTATTATTACAAGTAATTTTTTCCTATAAAAATAGAGGCTTTCAAAACCAAATAATTTTCCCCCACAAGCCCAAATATACTTTTATGTGTACATTTTTACGAAGTCTTCCTTAGCAAAGAAATGTTTTCATGCTATAACTTTTAAAACTATAAATGTATATTTTAAATTTCCAGGATTTTAAATCCTACAAAATCAAGTAAAAGATTAAGATGGCCAATTACTCTTAATACAGTAGGAAGATTCTGCTGAAGTTGTGTAAAGCTCTAAGTTTTTAAGCAAATATTTGAGAAAGGTCACTACTTATTTAAATGTAGTAACAATATAAGTGGTCAAAGCAGTAAATTTACAGAGTTTAATTATAAAATACACGTGTATGGCCTATTCTCTTTCTCATATTCAGAAACGAATACTTTGCTTTCTAATATAATATGCGTTATTTATATATAGCATGTACATCCCTTGAAACACCAGCATTATTCCTTACAAAATTTTTCTAGTGATTTACTGACAGAGAGCCTTAGCACCAAAAAAGAAAAAAAAGTATGAAAACGTTACTACTAGAATTTAATATTGGACATGGTGAGTGAAATTCTTGATATATTTATTTAAACCATCTCATTTCAAAAATAATTTTATTAAGTACTCTATAGAATTTTGTGCAAAACAACAACTGTGAGCCCACATGGCAGGGCACATACATGTATCTATAGTTAAATAAGCAACCAAATATAAAAATGGATCATAAAACGATTTTATTAGAAGCATGTGAACACAAAACTAAATTTTGAGATATACTTTATTAACATTTAATGTAATCTTATTTTGAGGACAAACCTAGTAATTTTACTAGATTTTAAAACTTCTAAACTGAAATTTTAAAAGTGAAATTGCTGGATTAAATCCTTTGCCCATCGCTAACTCTAATAAAATACTGTCAAACTCCTATCCAAAGTCACTGTTCCAAATTACGTGTTGATGTGGGAGAGTCCCCAGTTCTTAGTATCATGAGCCATTTCACTTTTTGTCAGTCTGAATGTTATGAAATGGTATCTCACTGTGGTTTTAATGAGCATCTCCTTGACTACTTGATTGGAAATATTTTCATTTATTAGTCAGGGTTCTCTAGAGAAACAGAACCAATAGGAGACCAATATAGTACTTCATACTATATAAAATAGTATATATATATGTAAAATGGTATATATTTATATAAAGATATATATAGAGAGAGATATTTATTATAAAGAAATTGGCTCTCATGATTATGGAACCTAGAAAGTTCAATCATTAAAATAGGCAAGCAGGCTGGAGATTCAGGAAGAGCCAATGTTCTAGTCTCTCAGACAGGAGGAGACAATGTTCTGGTTTAAAGGCAGTAAGAGATGATGATATATATGAAGTCCAAGTCACTGCACTGTAGAATTCCTCTTGCTTGGGGGAAAGGTCAGCCTTTTGTGCTATTCAGAACTTCAACTGATTAGATGAGGCCCACCCATGTTGCGGGGGCCAATCTTCTTCCTACCCATTTAAATATTAATTTCATCCAAAACATCCTCACTGCAATACCCACAATAATGTCTGAGCAAATACCTGGGCACCCCATGGCCCAGTCAAGGTGACAAATAAAATGAACCATTCACATCTGTTTACTGGCCATTTGAGTCTCCTTTTCTGAGTGCTGACAGTTCATAGCTTTTGCCCAATTCTCAACTGGGCTGTCTTTTGCTTAATGATTTATATAGAATTTTTTTAAAAATCATGGATATGTAATAATTCTAATACTGTACTGAAAAAAAAAGTATAATGCACATTATATTATTAGTCAGGTATACTTTAAATGGTTCCCATATGTTGAATTATATTGCAGGATGCATTCTGGAAAAAACTGATTTAAAGAAAACCACATTTTCCCTGTGCACGTATGGTACAATGAACAACAGATTATGCTCCTGAACAAGAAAGAAACAGAAATAATTACGATAATACTTTGTTCAGTGTCTTTCTCTGTGCTAAGAAATGTTTGCAGAACTGATGATTATTAATATTTAAATGAATGCTTACCAAACTCCAGACACTATGCTTTATGTTATTATGCCATTCAATCTCCTCAGCAGTCTTATCAAAAAGGTGGCATTATTATCCCTATCTTGTACAGGTGGATATTGAGGCTCCCAGGTTAAGGACCTCAGCCCAAGGTCACACACCGAGTGGCTGGGACATGAATTCAGAATGTTTTAGAAATTCATTAATAACAAACAAACAAAAAAATTCATTGCAAGACGTCCCTCCTGGCTTTGCACCATGTACAGTGGCACTGGGAAAGGAACCTAAGGGAATAAAGAAGGAAAAGAGACAACATCCTTGCTATCTTGACACTAACAATCTGTCAGGAAGTAGAATATGGAAAATATATAGACCTGGTAATAAAAGACAGAACGTCACAGCAAAGGAGATATATTAAAAGAGCTCTAACCCTAAAAGGTCAAGGGATAATTACAAGGGACTAAATAGACTTCATGGAGAAAGCGAACTTATCTAGGACAGGCTCTGAAGGAAGAGTAACATTTTGACTGGCACAGATGGGCGGAGAGAGCTGAGCAGAGGTCAACTCAAGAAAGATTGTTCCAAAGGCAGCAAAATGAACAGCAAAATAGTAAATGCCTAGGTTTGCAAAAGGGAAATCTGTGATGAGAAAAAGGCAGCTGCAAAACAGACACATAATATTATAGCACACAAAATGCAAATTATTAACAACAAAGCTTTATATTTGAATAGCACTTTGCACTTTACAAAAACTTTCACATATACCATGTGATCTCAGCAGGAGTGACACTGTCCTTGAGGGGATGAAAATTGGTTATTGGGGTGGGGTGGGGGGAAATGTTAGATATTACAATGGCTTATGGCCCTCCAACAGGCCACAGTACATAAACAGACACGCAGTGCATCTGTGTACATCTGTGGTACTAAGACGTCACTGTGAAAGGAAGATGATTATGGGGACATTTTTTTAAAGATTTTTTTAGGGAAGCAGTAATGAAAAAAAGGTTGATCATCCCAACCATCTAGTGGGTAAGAAGGGTACCAGTCCTCTTTTTAAAAAGTACATGAGAAAAATAAAACTCGAAGAGTTAAATGAATGAATAAAGGAGAGCATCAGGTAGCTCACAGCAAAATGAAATGTTACTGTGTATACGAATACTTTGGGGGGATGTGTGTGTGTGCGCAACATAAAATAATGTGCAACCCCACTCATAATTAAAGAAATGTCAAGTAAAAAACTTGATGTAATTCTCATCAAATTTGCCAAATAATAAAAGGTGGATAATACCTAGTGTTGATAAGGATGTGGAGAAATATGTATTTTGATTTTGATTAACTTGATTATAGAAGCTCAAATTTTTGAAAAGCAACCTGGCAACAATTATCAAAATTACAAATGCATATACCCTTTGGTTCAGCAGTTCTACTGTGAGGAATTCATCCTACTGACATACCCTCTAGCCAAATCCATGCAGAAAGAGGTTGACTGTAACAGCCAAAAACTATAAACAACCTAAATACCCATCAATAAGGAACTGGTTTTATATATTTTGGTAATCCGGAAATGGAATAACACAGAGGCATTAAAACTGTAAATTCACTGATGTAGAAAATATACAAAGGATACTGAAATCAGCAAGTAGCAGAATATATATAGCATGACCCCCATTATTTTGTAAAAATATATAAATATAAGCTTGCTATGCATGAGGAAAGATGCTTCAGTTTAGAGCCCTGTGTATGCTTTAAAAAAACTAAACCATGAGGATGTATCCTATAAGAAATATTTGCTTTTAAAAACATTAAAATGACTTGTTCAAGTTCATACGATTAGGAAGCAGAGCTATTAATAAAATTCTATTCTTTCGACTCATACTCCACTTTATATTTCGTATTATATTACTTGATAAAGCTTACTACTGTTCAGAAAAATCCATTTGGTTAACTAAATATGGTAACTGTGGTTGCAAAATGCCTACTGAAATATAAATATACCTAACAGGTTCTCAATACCTTTCATGACCTACCCACATCTATCCTTCTAATCTTCTTCTCATCTTTTCATTCTCTAAAGATATCCAGTGTTTTCCTACCTCTCTCTATTTATTTGGGCAACTAGCCTTGGTCAAGGAAACCTATCCCAACCCATTCCTCTCTCTGAACCTTCCTTTTTTTTAAAAAAAAAAAAACTCTTCTATCCTCATGGCTTAACAAAGAATAGATAGTAAATATTGTCAAATTAATGAATAAATATCCATCAGACCCGATCCCACTAATCACTTCTCGAAGTTCATCTCACATATTCCATTCTCTCTGAAATGTTTCCTAACTCCTTTTCATTCAATTTTAAACTGATAAATTGAATAAATTCAGAAATTGGATCATGTAAAAGTCAGTCCCCTATTTCTACTTCAAATGAGAAAAAAGTAAGTGAAACAGAAGGTTTCTTTCTTCTAAGAGAACGAAAGGGGAAGAAGAGCCCAGAGAAGAGGCCCCAGACGGCACCAGCACCACGCTTTACCATTCCTGCAAAAGGAAGCCTCCAGTCTAACACTGTTGACACCAGGGACAGAGTCAGTTTCTAGGCTCAAACTGAGAAAATGTCTTTACTAACTACCTGACCTTAGGCAAGTTGGTTAAACGCCCTGTGCCTCAGTACCCTCAATGTAAAAGTGGGAAGTACACATTTCACAGGTTTTGTGAGGATTAAATAAATATCCCTGAAGGATTTACAACACCTGAAACATTCATAGTAAGCACTCAATAACTGTTAGCTATTATTGTTATTACCATCACTGTCACACTGTCACCGGTCTGGTGGATATATTTACTCAGCTAGGTGATCAGAACAAGATCAAAAACAAGATGGTGGGTTTCCCTGGTGGTGCAGTGGTTAAGAATCCGCCTCCCAATGCAGGGGACATGGGTTCAAGCCCTGGTCCGGGAAGATCCCACATGCCACGGAGCAACTAAGCCCGTGTGCCACAACTACTGAGCCTGCACGCTAGAGCCCGCGAGCCACAACTACTGAGCCTGCACTCTAGAGCCCGCGAGCCACAACTACTGAGCCTGCATGCCTAGAGCCCGTGCTCCGCAACAAGAGAAGCCACCGCAGTGAGAAGCCCATGCACCGCAACGAAGAGTAGCCCCTGCTCGTGGCAACTAGAGAAAGCCCGTGCGCAGCAACGAAGACCTAACGCAGCCAAAAATAAATAAATAAATTTAAAAAAACAAACAAACAAACAAAAAAACAAGATGGTACTTACAGTTCAAAAACACAGATCCTTTGAGGGTCCCATTAGATTTGTTCACTACCTTACACATTAAAATTAGATTTCATGTCATGTTTCCTCAATATGTCTCTTAAGGAAGGAAAGAAGGTAGTAAGCAGAAACTGGAGAAAGCAGGGGTGGCACAGGTGTAACATACATTCAACTGAATAAATACCTGTTGAATCCTCCCGCGTGCCAGACGCTAGGCTAGAAGATAATCATTTTGTGGTAAACAAGACAGTCAAAGTCTCGAAGAATTAATATTCTAGGTGAAGGCACATACTAAGTCAAGGATAAAATATAGTTCGCATGTCAAGTAGTGTCATATGTTATGAAGAAAATGTAAAGAGGATGAGGACACAGAATGACAGGGCAGGACTGAGAGCTTATTTGACAGCTGGGAGCTTATATAAGAAACTGTAGTCTTGGAAGGCCACAACCCAGAAAGTATATAATTCAACAGGAACAAGTGTACAAATACACACTTTATCTTTAGAATCAAAATACCAACCACAGGGGGTGGAAAGGGTTGATGGTTACAACTAAGCTCATCAGCAACAGCAAAGTAACTAGAGCTCATTTCTCTCTCTGGAGGAAGTGATCATAATTTAGATTAAAGGAACGCGAAAGGAAGTACAATATTTTAAAAGCAATAAGCATGGGAATTAACCCTTCCCCTCATAGCCTCTTCATTCTCTAGTTCCCCAAGGCACTCTTGCATATTTCAGTATTAGGCATAAAATATTATCCATCAGCCAAGCCTTTTACCTAGAATACTTGTATTTGCTTGGAAACTAAGTGGACAAAAATCTCCTCCAATTATTTACCTAAGTTCAAACACATTCTCAATTTTTTTCATGAGGAAAACTCATTTTTTACATTCCAATAATACATAAATCTGTTTTTTCCTTACAATTCAAAGATAAAATATTTAAGACAGAGCACTAGCTTATTTGACCTATTAATGCCAATATATAAAGAAAGCAAAAATATTGAAGCCTGAAACCAAATTTAAAAGTATAAATATCATTAAGTAAATCCAAGACCTTGAGTTGTTTTTGAGTAAAGGACAACTGTCGAAGGTCAGGAGCTCGCAGCCCAGTGTCTGGCATATCAAGTCCTAATAAGAGAGAACTAAGGGGGAGGATGAACCCATGAATGACCTGGGAAAAGAAAATTCTGGCGCCAACTCACCCAATCTCCGCTTCATGGGGCACAAAGGCAAAGCAAAATCTAAGTCTCTTCTTTCATTGATTAAAAATATTGCCCTTCCTAAAACCAATTTTAGTCAGAAACTGCTAATGGTAAGTATGCATTGGATAAATTTATTAATAGAGTCAGTATAAAAGAGAGTTTGTGAATTGTCTGATACGCCATTAGGCCCTTAATGGTTATCAGCCCTCTCAGCTGTGGAGGTAAATGACAAAAGAAAGTTTAGTCAGCTCTAGAAATTCTTCCGGATTTTGGTTTCATGTAGTATTATGCTTATGTTATTGTACGTTTTTTTCCAGAACAATTTATAAAGCAGATAAATCTGTAAATCTAGGAACTCAGTGTATGTCTGTTTCTCTCCTTCTCTGCTCCCCCCACCCCCATACAGACAGACAGACAGACACACACACACACACACACACACACCCTCTTCATTTTACTGCATAGTGAAGTACCTTCATGAAATGGAACTTCTAAAATATACTATCTTCTACCTATATAACCAAGATCAACATTGTATTTCCTTAAACCCGTGGTAAAGTTTTCTACAGCAATGGCGAGGAGAAGTAGGTAAGAGTTAGTATACAGACTCTCTTCCCTAAAGAAATAGAGCAAAAAGTAAAAGATGGAAATGAGGGCTGCCCATTCTAGAATTAGTACAACTGCACAGAATTAAATAACTTACTTTAGAAGTTTTCCAGCTTTCAGGATACTAAAGCATTATTTCTAACACATCAGGTGAAGAAATTTAATGACTGATGCAAAAATCTTAAACTACTCAAAAATGTCCATATTCTCTTCATTAATGGAAAACCAGTCTGATGCGTAAAAGACACCTCTTAGGACAGAAGCATGTCTCCTATCTAAAAGGTATTAAATGTACATGGATATAGGTCAAAGGATAAGGAAAATTTAACTAGAACAGAAAATCTGATTCAGATCCAAATTAACATCTTCCCCTTACCTCTTCCTTCTGGCAGAACTTGCAAAACCTGTAGCAACAAACTATCACTTCATTATCTTCCCACAAGACACTGGTGTTCTCTAACACTTCGCAATGCTTCTAAGATAGCATATCTGACATAACACCTCCACTTCTGTCCCACACTTAACAAGATAAAGAAAAGGAAGAAAGAGAGTAGACAACGTTGGTGTTAAAAGTGCGAGAACACAACCCTTCGTGAACATTCAAATTAACTATAGAGCTCAAACCATTTTCACTATTTTCCCATATAGGCATCTGACATGTTCTGAGTTTTCCGTTTAAAGTACTTAATACACTGTAGGCTCATTCATTCTGTGTTAACTGATGGCAATCATTAACTAATGGTAGGAGAACCAGTACCATTTAAACTAAAATATTACTAAAATAAAGCACAGTAATTAAAAATCCCATGGTGGTTGTTTTAATGATTTTTGTTTAATCAAAGTTGAGTAATCAAACACAGTCTTTGAAAAAGGCTATTTTTATTTTTTTACCTAAATAGGATCCCTCAAAGAGGGAGTAAATGGTAAGTCTTCAATTCAACTACCCAGTATCAAACTGTGTAACACATAGTGTTTAAGCTTTCTTCAGTGATAGTATTAAAATGAAGATGCAACTGATTAGTTCTGCCTGCTTTGTAATAATACCCAGAATCATGTGTAGTGATCTACATGCAAAAACATGCAAGATTTTCAGGGTTGAGCCACGAATTAAACCTAGAGATCAGGAAGTGCACGTATTTCTCTCCAACCAAACCCACTCACAAGGCTGTTTCCCAACAGGTTTATTTCAGTGCTTCTCAGTGTCTGTATACCTGCGGACAAGCGTTCAGAGGGCAGGAATCGGCCCATACACTGTGCTTTCAAGGCCCCGAGCACAGCTACATTTGCACATGACGCTTACTAAATCCTAGTTGAAAGGCATTTGACAATACAATTGCTGAAAAATTCAATGTTCACCCTGCATGTGAAATCTTGTGCCTTGTACCTTATGATTTCAGCAGTGCCATGTGTGCTGTGATAGTTAAGGGCCTGTCAGTGTTTCCATTATAAACTCTGGTTTTCAGAGGTTTGTATCTTGGCCTATAAAAATAGATTCCGGTCTGTAACTTGGCATAGAAAGTACTGGTATCAGCCCAAGAGAACATTTTTTGTTCCAACGATTAAAATAAAAATCTGTTTAGTAGTTTTAAGTTAAGAGAGTGTTAAAAAAAAAGGGGGGGGGGAGTATAGAATGTTTTTAAAAACACACAAAAAACCCAATGCTCTGTGCCTCACTCACTGCTTCATTTTAGATTTTGAAATGATTAACACAATATAAACCAATGATACTGCGTAAATGAAAAGCCTAAAAAGGGTTTTAATTAAAAACATTATGGTCTGGGACTTCCCTGGTGGCGCAGTGGTTAAGAATTTGCCCGCCAATGCAGAGGTCACAGGTTTGATCTCTGGTCCGGGAAGATCACACATGCCGCGGAGCAACTAAGCCCGTGCACCACAACTACTGAGCGCCTGCGCTCTAAAGCCCGCGAGCCACAACTACTGAGCCCGCGTGGCACAAGTACTGAAGCCCGCGCGCCTAGAGCCCATGCTCCGCAACAAGAGAAACCACCGCAATGAGAAGCCTGCACACCGCAACGAAGAGTAGCCCCTGCTCACTGCAGCTAGAGAAAGCCCGCACCCATCAATGAAGACCCAACGCAGCCAAAAATAAATAAATAAATAAAATAAATTTATTTAAAAAATGAAAAATAAAAAAATAAAATAAAAGCATTATGGTGGATACCAAAAAAAAATCGTAAATTTTTAAACAACTACATATGTAGGATTTCAAATAATCCTCACATTTAAAGACTGTCCAAGTACTCACTGACAGTAAACCAACACTATTTCAAAGATATGTTTTTCCAGATATGTAAAAATTACTTTTTAATGAATCACTAAAATGTAGATTTACTTCAGATTAGTGGAAACAAATCTTCAATTCTATCTTCAATTTGTGCAGCAAGAAATTTCTAAAACAAATTATAACTTAAATGTAAGAAACTCCGAAGTAGTCTTATATACTGTTTATTAAAACTTTAAGTTTTGTGGGTTTCTTTTTTTTAGCTTAACATAGATGTTTCCTTCAAAAACATAATGCTGTTACATAACACTGTTGCATCTTTCAAAAACACATTTTTGAAGCAATAACATATCTGTTATAGGGGGTATAAATTGGTACAACTGCCATGGAGGGTAACTTGGAAACAGCCATCAATTATATGTGTGTATATATATACACTCATATATATACACACACACACACACTCTCTTTGTCCTTGAAGTTACATTCTTATGAAATTATGCTATGAATATACCTGTGTATATGTGAAATTATAGATATAACTTAAACACACAATAATATTCCTCACAGAATTTTTACGATAGCAAAATGTTGAAACTAACCTGAATGTCCATCAATTGGGGACCTGTTAAATAAGTTATATTGTACATGCATACAGTGGTATTACCATCTAGATATTAAAAAGGAATAAAGAAGAAAAAACATACAAAAGAACGATGTATTGATACAGAAAGACTTCCAAGTTATAATAAGTGAAAATAGCAAGGTCCTATGTTACTATCTGCAGAAGGAGAAAAAGAAGAGGGAATTATTATATATATATATACTTAGAGAGAAAGTTGTATATGCTTTTGCAAACATAAAACATTTCAAAAAAGATAACACAATAAACCAACAACAGAGATTAATGTTTTCCACAAAAATACTGTAATAATTTTGGGTGGCACTCCTAATCAAAATCTCAGTATCAAGTAATATAAGGAAAGTCATAAGAGAAAGAAAAAAATAACTCTAAGCTTGTATAATTACTGAAAACAATAAAATTAGGCATTATACCTACATTCAGTGGTTCTCAAATGTTGGTGTACACCAGAATCACCCAAGGTCTCAGTAAAACAAAGAGTCCTGGACTCCACCCTCAGAATTTCTGATCAATAGGTAAATCTGAGCTGCTGGTCCAGGGACCATACTTCTAGAGAATTTGTTCTAGATAAGTGGCTACCTGTTCAAAACTGTACATAAAAACCCACCTGGTACAACATTATAATCTAGTTATTACCAATAATATTTCAATACTAATGCTTGTTTTCTTAAAACAAGAAGTCTGTGTGGTGAGGGTGGATGATGATTTAGATTATTCTAAACAAGGTGAAATAAAAGGGGAATTTAGTTCTATTGTACTTTTGAAACTTAGCCTTCCATCTCTACTTCTGCCACTAGATGAAAACCAGTACAATGATTAGCTGTCAATTTGCAGATATAAATTGAAAAATAGTAAAATAAATTGAGGTGAAAATTACGTCACATGGTATTAATTACAAAGGGACATATAGCTGTGGGTCCCTATACTGACATATTTCTTTTTTGTTTATGACTATATTTATTTTTTGATTAACTGTATGTGTCATTAGCCATTGGCTTGTAAACCGTATCAACTTCAAATAGAGGTGTTATGGGTTGATTTATGACCCCTCAACATTATATGTTTAAGTCCTAATCCCCAGTGCCTCAGAGTGTGACCTTATCTGGAGACACAGCATTACGGGGGAAAGTTAAAATGTCATTATCAAGGTGGGCCCTCATGCAATATGACTGGCGTTCTTATCGAAAGAGGAAATTTAGCCACATACAGAGGGAAGATGATGTGAAGACACAGGGTGAAGATGATCATCTACAGTCCCAGGAGAGAGGCCTGGAACAGATCCTTCTCCAGAGGGCTCAGTAGGAACCAATCCTGCTAACTCCCTGACCTCAGAATTCTAGCCTCCAGAACTGTGATATAATACATTTCTGTTGTTTCAGCCACTCCGTTTGTGATACTTTGTTATGGTAGCCCTAGCAAACCAATACAAGATCCTTCTGTTTACTTTTTTTCACTTTAAAAGGTTGAATGACTACCGTAAGCAACACATTGTGTCAAATGCTGAGATCACAAATATGAGTAATATTTGCCCTCAAGGAGTTTACAGTCTAACGGTTTATTACTTAAGAAGACATGAATGTTCACTACTTAATAACAGTGAACATTCATTAAGATTTCAGCATTTTTTTCAGAGTTTATTGATGCTTGATTCAATGAGTCGCTAACAAAAAGAGACACCAGCACTGAATACTACTTCGTTTCTATTGTCAACCATAGAACTGTGTCAATTTTCTAACTGGTCTCTCCAACCCAGTGTATACATTACTGGCAGCGCCCTTCCAGCCAGCATCCTTCATGCAATTTCCCTGATCAAAATGTTTCAATAAATATCTTAAAAGAACATTCGCTTTTTCCCATTTCAAGTTCTAGTCAGTCATACCTCTCAACAGATGTATGTAACATCAAGCTAATTACTTAAAACCATTGGTTTAGTCTGCACCTAGAAACCTGAAATGGCTTTAAAAGAAGAAGCAATTATTTATAATGAACAGAAGGGGTAGTAATAAAGTATCATGTAATACACTTGTGTATAACTATTCCCCTTCAAATAATCTCTCACCAAGTTCCAACAAAGGATTATCTCAAATTTTGAAGTAGTGAGGGTACAATATGACAGTTGTTCTTGATTTGTGGATGCTTCATAAAGTACTCACAGCTATCATGGAAATCTTATCTCTAGATTCCAAAAGTTGTATGTAAACTTCTCCTGGAGCTTGTATCTTACATAACCTGCATTTTATATTGTGCGCTGGGGTTTACAAACAGAGCCTCGGTTACAAATGAAAACTTAACTTTGAATTTCTTGCCATTGTATTATCAAATGTCTCAACAACTGAATTAACAATTATACATATAGCTATCCATTTATTTTAGCTTTATAAAAACGAACAGCATTCAACTGCCAGAGAAAAATAATTGTTAGTACTAAATTTTCTCTAGCATTTCTCCTTCCTTCTCCTTTCCTCTCAACAGAGTTCACATACATGGTTTAGGAATCCAACCAGGCTGCTGATAAACCTCAATTATGTTACAAGTAAATAAATTCACTAAGTAAATAAATTTCACACCTTCAAAAATTATTAAAGACTATTTCTTGGCCTCTTTGTACATACCACTCGAGTGCCACTATTTCTTTTAGGCCGCAGAGAGAACATCTCTTATTAGTCCTACAATTAAATGATTCAGCAACCCGCCACACTATCTTTGCCTTTTAACAGTTCCAATCAGTAGCAGATCTAGGTGTAATCAACAGCAGCAGGGGGCTTTGGGAAGCAAAACAAAACAAAAACAGTAGGAATCTTTACTAGAATACAGTAATTGATACAAGGGAACATTATAGGCTATTTTAATCCAAGTTAGTCTAAGATATTAGAGTCTGATTTTATAATCAGAAGTCAAATAAGCAGGGCAACTTTTGAATATCTGAACACAGAACAAATTTCAAACAGTTAATAAGGTTAAAATAAAAGGGGACTGTTTTCAAAATGAATCTTCTCAGTCTCGGAAGGGTCATTACTTCTGTTTTGGTTATTTAGCACCCATTTAGCTGATAAATTAAAGCCCTCCTTACCTCCTACTGCTACCATGCCTAACCAATTTCATATGATATACTTATAAAATTAAAGCGTAACTGGCAATGCTCTTACTCCTCCAAAGAAATGCCTAAAATTCTACCAGCAACATCAGGACAGTCTTAAAATGTAATTTAGCAAAATGTTCTCATTTCTTTCATTTTCCTATTTTTGATTCCCTAGCCTAGAGTATAGGGGTGGTGGTTAAGTGCTGTGGCTGGTGTCACTTAATAGTACGCAGGTAGCACAGTGATATATTTACATGAAAAATCAAAAGCCAATGATGGTATGATGGGATGACTACAAATTTTAACTCTACAAAAATTCACAAATGGAAATGTTACCATAGTAACCACCTGATCATTGCACATGAGGATAGCTGATTTCATGATCTAATTCTATAGCTGTTTCTTGCAATATGTGCAACGAGACATCTACAACACTTCAGTTCTTCTATTTCCTTACACTGCTCTGAAGAACAAGATGCGAGGGATGTGGCTGAAACATTTATTTACAATCTTGTCCAATTTTTCTTTTACTTCTTTTAAATCTTTCAAAACATAAAACATTTAAAAAAATCAGTTGGCTAAGATTTAAAATATCTAACTATAGAATTCTGCATAGGACATATTCCAACCCAGGGTGTTAGAATTTCACACAGCAGGAAACCAGTGTACCTAATGGCAATCATTTCTCTTTCTGAAAATAACTTCAAAGTTATCAGCAACTATGCTTTTACCTCAAAAAGCAGTGTTTTGTATTGTAAAAGGAAAAATACAAACAAAAATAAAAACACATTGTGCATCCTCCATCCAGAAAGTACATTAAGACAAATGTTAATAAAAATCATTATCAGTAAATTGACATTTGTCTTGAAAAGATGCTTTTCATAACAATCTTTCTAGACTTCTCGTAGCTATTGTTGAGGGAAAAAATTGCATTAAACATAAACATGGGAGGGAAAAGAGAATGCTGATATTAATTTGTTCCTCCCTGTAACAAAAAATTTACTACATGATTAGAGCTCTGAATATAAAAATAATTTACACTGAAAAATAATAAAGCCATTCACTTATCAGGGTTGACAGAAAAGAGGATATATGTGCATTAGATAAACTATTTAAAATATACATTTAAAAAATCACTTTCTTGGCCCCTTAAAGTATAAATTCTTCAGTATACCTAAACGGAATTTCCAAAAACTTTTCAATTATTCTACTGAAAATTATTTCGAACAGCATTAATTTGAATAACTTTGGTTATCAATTATAAACCACTGCAAAGAATGGGTGTGTTTTTCTTAACACTTGTATCAAGTGGAAATTTCTCTTCCATATCTAATTTGTACTGTTTGACCAAAACAGAAGCAGGTATCTCTTCATTTTCCTATTCAGTGAAGTTGACTACTAGTCACAAAACATTTAAGTTATCTAAAAACGAATCCTTATTAATTTTATGGGTTTTGTCCCCTGATAAATAAATGAATAAAAATACAGACGTTAACTGATTAGGAAAAAGCTTATATTTTTATTATAAGTTACAAAAGAGAATCACACTATAACTATTCAGCAAATATGCAACAGGCTGTACTTTCCTCTCACATACAGAAAGTGCTTCAATAATGAATACTTTTCTAGTATCCTTTTGAAATTGGATTGTCACATAAAACAAAAAATTAATCCATTTAATTTTACTTCCCAACCTCTACCGGTTTTTCCCAAGCATCCTGTGAAATAATCTAATGTGAAGGAAGCTGCCCTCAGAAACATTATGTAGGCTAATTTTTTTTTACATGTAATAATGATATAGCATTATCAAGTCAAGTCTCTTAAATCACTGAATCTCTCTCTTTCTATGTGATTTGTAATTATTACCGAAGTATTCATTTAAAAAAATTTTACTACTATGAGTATGCTTTAAATGGCTAAAACTCAGGGTTAAAAGTGGACCATTTAAGCATACTCATATCCCCTTATCTCACTGGTCACTATCCACAGTGTTACTTTAGGACTGTGATTCCACTGCCTGTAATTTCAATTTCTTAAATCACTCAGAAATAACACTAAACTGCTAAAAAGGCCCACGTTCATGTGAACTGAAACACATCTATAAAAGAAAAATAGAATTCACCAAACACTGAAACTTAAAAATACAAGTGTACGTACACAAAGTTAAAAAAATACACCAGAGACTGTCCTCTTCTGTAGTCTTACCCACAGTCAAGGTGAGAAGCACTTTATCTGTAATGCTTACATCCTGGTCACAGTTAAGACTGCCATCAAGCAGAAACTGTCATGAAATAACTCATAATTTTTATTCCAATATAAGTAATGCATTTAGTACTTGAAATACAAAAGTATCCAGCCTTCTGGAAATAGACTGAGACATATTAAGTGATGCTCACAAGGCAATCCACCTGCTGTGCTTCACTAAATGGTGTTCTGCCATCAAGACAGAGCACTTACATATCTGTGAATATCACTGGATACCACACACACATAAAGCTTTCAGTAAAAATATCAGTAAACTGTCATCACCCTGACTTTTACAATGCACCTGCAATAAGACATGACTGTAAATTCACATCCCCGTTCACGGGAAACCGTCTAAAACCAACAAATGCGACATTCCCATTACTTTCCTCCTGCATTTGCCCTTTAAAAATTAATTTGGAACAGAAATTAAAATTATTAAAAAGAACTTTCAATATATAGCTTTATTCTCAAAAACAAGTAAGAATTGAACAGTAAGGCAACAGTAAGGGAGAGACGTGTGGGTGCGTGCACAAGTACGCACTCACACACACACACACACACACACTCTGCAAAAGGCTTCCATGGCTACACCACTGCTTTGCAGACAACAAGCTAATTTGGGTTCCTATCATGCATCTGATCGGTCATACAGCAATACAAAACAGAAACAAGTAAAGACGACCATCTGCTTGTTAGCTGAAACTATAAAAGTATATCTTTTTAATAAACAATAAAATTAGTTTGACAGGGCAGAGACCACCCGAATAGAAAATCAAATATTTCATGTTATTTAAGGTGTATGTCTGCTGGCTATTAAAATACTCCTCTTTAATTTATTACAGCAACACACACAATACTCATGTCATCCTCATTTTCTAAATCAATAATCAGCACAGCATGCTTCATTAACAGTGACCAATCACGGATGAGCTGGGGATCTCATTTTACAACATGAGCATTCCTAAGACATAAACCATCTGCTACTTGTAGTAACAGAAAAATCAAATTAATCCATTCTTATCATGCATTCAGATTTTAAAGCAATTAAAGATGCTCTCAGTGTAATCGCAGCCACAGAAGTAGTTCTGTAATGAGGGAAGCAAACTCTTCACTGAACTTTCTGTCATTTTCAATACATTTGAAAACTTTACAAGCTTTCTGCACTCCAGTGGGCCATTGTTCTCTGAACACAGATGTTGAAAACAACAAGCAATTTTTATTAAACATTTAATCTTTGCACATTTGAAGGAGTTTAAATACTGAACAGTGATCAAAACATAAAACATACAAACACCCCAAATAACTGCATATTAAAATGAGGCGCAACGTCTAGTTTAAACTTACAATAGCAAGAAATCCGGAAACGAGGTTTTTCTGATTCCTTAAACTCCTGCCCTTACCCCTTTTATTTTCTAACACATATAGTATGTGTTACGCCATCTCCAACATCTGCAACACCTGAGCAATGGCATGGGCAGCTTTATTTCTGAGTAGTAAAGATTTGTGGTTTTATGTAACTTTTCCCCTCTTAGGCTATCTCTAATGGGAAAACTATTACTCAATAACTAAAAGCTGAGTACATGGAACACCAATCCTTCCAAATGATCAACACAAGAACCTATGCTCTTAAGAGAAAAAAAAAAAAAAAAGGTAACAATCACAGAAATAACAAAGAAGCAATCTTTTTAAAGCAAAGAAAGCAACTTAGCTAGGCAAAAGTCACTCCTGTTAAAGCTCCCCCATGCCCCGCCAAAAAAAAAATAATAATAATAATGTTTAGAATATCAAAACTCAGCTTCAAAGTTTTAGTTCAAATCAGGAAATTTTGGAAATGTTTCAAAAGAGAACCAAAATTATTATTATAGTTTCGGAATGAAATCAAATTGTACATATCATCTTCCTTCCTGAATCAAACAGCATATTGAAGGATGAATAGGAGTTTGGGAGCAAGAAAAGGGAAGGGTGGGGGAAGGGTAATCTGGAAGCCGCAGCAAGCAGAAAGGCCGAGGATGAAAGAAGACATTCTTTCCAGGAGCAATTACTAAAAATGCAGGCCACGCCGGGCACTGTTCCAGGCCCTGGGACACAGCACTAAACAAGACACAAGTCCTGATCAAATGGAGCTTAAATGCTAGTGGTGGGAGTCAGACAATAAACAAACATCAAAACACCGGGTGGTACTGACAGCTATGATGAAAATAAAACAAGCTGGTGAGATGGAAAGACTCTAAGGCTATTTCAGACTGGGTACTCAAGTATCTGACTGAAGAAGTGATGTTTAAACTGAGGGCTGAGTGATAAAAAGAAGCCCATCCTGGATGGAAGTCTAGAAAAATGTTATTCCACTGGGAAGAAACAGATAGTATAAAAGCCCAAAGGCAGAGACGAGCTTTACAACAATTGCCAAAGTTCCTTAGCCTACAGAAACAGTGTATCCTAACATTTAGCATGGAATTTTGCATTTTCCAGGGGTTTTGTTCACTATTAATATTCTAGCTCCAAATCCTGCCTGGGAAACAGAAAATAAACTTTCACCATATAAGCTCAGGGACAAACATAAAATTGACTGTATAGTAAATGTCCACTCTTGACTAGATTAACAGACTGAGCACAGATGTAACCTTGGGCCATCATGTTTGGGACAAAAGAGAGACAGGTAAGAAAGGAGAGGGAACAATGCCCTGTGTCCCTGCCGTCAGAGTCACTGTTAAAAGGTGATCAGTCAATACAAAAGTCCTTAACCAAAGCCATATGAACTGCCATTCCTTGTCTTACAAAATGTTCTTTGTAAAACTACGAGATTCTATTTTTCACTTATCAGATTGGCAAAAATCCTAAAGTCTGACAGCACAGACTAGTAGTAATACTGGGAAAGACCAGCTCTGCCTCCACATGTTGCTGGTCAGAGTAGAAACAGGTACAATGCCAGCAAGGGAAATTTGGCAATACTGAATAAAACTACAAATGCATTTTCTCTTGATCCAGAAAAATCCACAATGGAAATTATTCCCTCAAATATACTAGCACACATACATATATGCACATTCCATAATCGCCAAAAACCAAAAGCAATTTCCTAACTTTGCTTTTTAAAGTCATTCCGCAATAAAATTAACCTGAATTAATATGAAGCTGTTTACAGTCTTTATTTAGCCAACACTGTGATAATGGTAACCATACCATACACCTTCCATCAGAACCAGTAACCTGTTTGTTTACCTGGTGCTGCCTCCTCTAGAACTGCTCTAATTTTGGAACATGCATCACATTAACAATTGTAAAAATCCAAAAAATTGTGAATTTCGAAACATATCTAGTCCCCCTATGGATTTCAGATAAGGAACTGAGGATCTGTACAAGCTTATTCATTACAATATTTTAAATAAAAGCAAAATGCTGGAAACAACCCAAGTGTTCAACAACAGGAGACCGGCTGAATCAACTATGGACAACTGCTCTTTCCTGCCTGTAAATCCTATCAACATCTATTCACTAAACACTCAGCCTACTATGTAGGTGTAATATCTTCTGTTTGTAGGGCATATGCTATTTTTACAGGCAACTTTCGCCTCATCTGTCTCTTACAGTAAAGGTATAAAGACACATCAGATAGAATCCCTACTCCACAGGAGGGTAAGTATATTTGGTGAGAAAAGACTGTATGAAATAACCTAAGGTGTAAATAACAGCTCAAGGTCGCTATAAAGAGGTCATCAGTCAATACAAAAAGTCCTTTAACCAAAGCCATTATTTACCATTTCACTAATCCATTCTTTTAAAAGGAACGCACCCAAAAACATCTTCTGAAAAGAACCATAGTATGTTAGCTCATGGGGGAGTAATTTGGGAAGCTTTAGTCAGAGTTCCACAGGTAACCCATAGCTAATGTAATCAGTGGGAAGCTCTCATGGATTAGAGCTAGTATGTGTCCTTAAAGGACAGTGAGAAGGTTAAACAACAACAACAACCAAAAAAACAGGGTTGTAGGCAGGAACTTTTATCTAGGAGGCTTAGTTTGAACATATTCTGATCAAGGAGAACCACAGAGATCCAACTGTTCTTTTGTCATATGATGCTCAGGAACACATTCTAGAAACTCAACAAAGGTTGTTGACAAATGAATACATAGGTTCTTTACCCTCTCCCATCATGGAGCACTTTTCTGCCACTTGGGTGCTGAGTAAAAACAATACAAATAGGATCTGAAGTAGATCCTAAAGGGTATGTAGGAGGTGGATGTTAGAAAACATATCAACTCTCTCCATAAAATCCTTCCATTCTAGTGTTACTGACGCCTTCCTTATAAATACTACAGCCGTTCAGTGTTTGCCTTCATTTCAAATATTAACAGTTGTATTTTTCTTTACTGACACAAGTTGATAATGAATGTATTAAGTTGAACTATAGAAAATTGCTGAAATGTAAGTTTTTTACCTCCCATAAGAGGTCATTTCCAATGGTTTAAACTTCATCCCGATTCCTTGAACTGTCATTGCCGTCTTCTCTTCATGTCTAGTCATTACTCGACTCAGGCTCTCCCTAGTGCTTTTACCACGACACACAAGAGCTACTGAGCCTGTCTGCAACACCACCGGCACACTCACCCCTCAGCCTCATCCACGAGCACAGGGCTGATCACGACATGCCTTTTTGCATACCTTTCTCTCCCATCCCTGAAAGCTTATTAGAATGCAACTGATCACAGGTGACATTTTTAAAGGATAATCTTAAAACAGCTCTAGTTTATCAAAAGGGTAACTCATTTTCAAATTCGATAGTTTAATTATTTTTATTAACTAACTACTCGGGAAAACATTCCAAAAATGATTGTTACAGATTATAAAACTCCTGAAGAGCAAGAAGTGACCATTATTAACTGCCCTTAGAACAATAATTTACATACAAAAGTGAATTACACTCACTGACCATTTCTATTATTTTGGTGAGTACGAAAAGTAGGAATAGAAAAAGGATAAACAAGCAGAAGGAACATTTAAGACACTGCTAAACACATACTTAGGAAAAGTCGAAGCAAATTTACATTTTATACTACTGCGAAACATGTCACACAACGTGAAGGACCTTCCTCCCTTAACACAAAATAAAAATTAAAAAATAAATACTTAACTGCCTAACACGAATGAAAAGCATATTATATGTTGATAAATGCTTAAATCATTAGTCAAAGAATAGGTATTGATTCTAACTATTCACTGGTGACAAAACTAGATAAATGAGTGTAAATCAAGAATTAATCACAATGGGGCTTCCCTGGTGGCGCAGTGGTTGAGAGTCTGTCTGCCAATGCAGGGGACACGGGTTCGAGCCCTGGTCTGGGAAGATCCCACATGCCGCGGAGCAACTAGGCCCGTGAGCCACAATTGCTGAGCCTGCGCATCCGGAGCCTGTGCTCCGCAACAAGAGAGGCCGCGATAGTGAGAGGCCCGCGCACCGCGATGAAGAGTGGCCCCCGCTTGCCACAACTACGGAAAGCCCTCGCACAGAAACAAAGACCCAACACAGCCAAAAATAAATAAATTAATTAATCAATTAAAAAAAAGAATTAATCACAATGAAAATTAACAAATTTCCCAACAACAATTTTTAAAACAAGATAGCTATAAAACCTGCGTATTAGGGAAAAGAACAGAGTGGTGGGTGCTTATTTCTCAGAGCTACTTTGACACACAATGGCTTAAATGAATTAACATTCCCATTTAGATGTAATTATTGATGCGATAAGAAGTTTGTGTGTCAATAAATAACTCTTTAAAAACATTTATAAAGTTTAACAATGTGCTTTGCTGCTAGCAAGCATTAGAATGGAAATATACTTTGCTTGCTTTTCACGGCAATTTCCATTGGTAGTCATCTTCCAGCCTTTTTTTTTTTTTTTTTTTTTTTTTGGTATCCGAGCACAAGTAACAGCCATAGGAAGGTGAAAAAAAAAAAAAAAAGAATATTTTACATAATATAACATAATTTGTCAGGCATAAATATTAGAAATTTAAATAAAACAGATACAGATGCAGAGAAAGACACATACCAAAACAAAACAGTAATCTTGAATCCTTAAGGAAGGGTCAGTCCTGGCTTCCTGATTACCCAGCACAACTAAGTTATAAAAACGTTAGAAATTCCCATGATACCAATTTTTCTCTCTTGCGAATTAGAGTAACCCATTTATACAGTTGTACCAGCTGTTAAAAAACAAAATTCAACTGAGTAAATTTTAAAGATCTTATTGGCTTTATCCAACAAACATGAATCGGCAGTATCCCATCTAGCAGACAAAAAGGAGCTCCAAAGAGGTGTACAAAATGAGAGACTTTTTTACAGGCAGAAGGAACAGGGAACTTCTTTGCCTAAAAAGAAGTGGATTGGTTATGGCAAGATCACTCTCCTTTAGGGGACGGCAGGGGTCTATCAGGCAGATTACCGAACTAGTGCTGATTAGGTGATTCCTGATTGACCGGTTTAAGATTCCATTTCTGTGAGAGCCGAAACGATAATTGTCTCGGTTTGGTAACATGGGGCTTGGCATAACTGACTCCATTTTGGGCCTGTTGTCTTGTTTTTAACACAGCCAAATTCTATTTTAAAATACCTTAACAAATCAATAAACTATGACTTTGTACAGAAAGTCTACTCTAACACTGAATCTTTAATAAAACTAAAATCCTGCTCCCAAAACCGCAAAGGATTTGCTCTCAGAATGATTTTAACAATTTGTTTATTTAAATTGCAGTTTGATTTCATGGAAAAAAGGAAACTGTATAGAAAATACAAACATAACAGATTGTACAATATAAAATTATTACCTTAAATTACAATTTAATATTAATAATGGCCAAGACTGTCTGAATAAAATTTAGGAAAAGCCACTTTAATAGCATACCATCAATATCAAATGGACTTCTCTTTTAAAAGCTTTCAATAATTATACACAAAAGACCCAAAAAAATTGCATGGGAAATGGACTTCAATATGGTCAAATATTAATGGTCATGAGCAGGGTTGAATTCATGTAGTTATATAGGGGAATTCTTTTTCAATAGTCCCATAACAAATTACTGGTTATGAACACCAGATTGAAAGGGAATGCGAAAGATAAGGAAAAAGAGGATATTTCACCGCTAGGAATTAGAAAACTCTGTAAAGGGCCACACAGTAAGTATTTTAGGCTTTGTGGGCCAGTCTCTCTCTTAACTTACTCAATTTTGCTATAAACTAATGAGCATGGCTGTATTACAGTAAAACTTTATTTACAGGCACTGAAATTTAAATTTCATATAAATGTCCCTGTGTCACAAAATACACTTTTCTTTTGACTTTTTAAAAAACATTTTAAAACGTAAAAGCTATTCTCATTTGTGTTGTACAAAAATGGATGGCAGACCAGACTTAGCCATGAACCAGATTTAAGTCAACCCCTGTTCTAAGTCACATGCTTAACCACACTGTCATCTCTTAACACAAAATAGAAACTAGACCCTTTCATCTCCCTCATTTTCTACATCAATACTTCCTAAATATTTTAAGATCTCCTACTTTCTATCAACAACATCTTAATTCAGAGTCATCATTTCTCACTTAGATAACTGCCAAAAAGCAGAACAAAATTTTAAAAATTCTATGTGATCTTGATGCCTCCACTAACGGTCATACCTCCAACCCATCCTAAAAAACTACTAGTACTAGAGTAATCTTTCTAGAATGCAAGCCTACTCCCATAATTTGGTTGATCAGGTAGAGATACATAAATAAAAATACAGACCATTTGAAGAATACATTAATAAACTTGATTTAATATTTCAATATAAAATACTGAAATCACGAGCAAAAGAAAAATAACAGTTCTTTACAAATGCCAATGGAACATTTGTAAATTTGCATATGTAAGGGGAGACAAAGGTTATCTTCATACATTGTGAAAACGTAGAGCCCACATTTCCTGACCACAATACAAATCTAGAATTTTTTAAATGTCAAAAAATACTTGTTAGATAACCAGAAATTGAAACAAATTTCACTTCTAGACTGGTTATACAAGAAGAACACAGCAGAGCAAATGAAATAATGAGTTAATGCATTTAGGCTTTGAGCATCAATGTTGCCAAAGTTAAAATGATAGAGAGGTGTTATGTGCCTCCTGATGAACCGACTCAATTGCACCTATAATTTGCCTAAGAGATGAAGCCTAAATCCAATCTAGCTCTGATGCGACCTCCCAATTTGGAGAAAATATAGAAGAAAATGTTGAGTTGAACCATGAGAACTCTACAGGTCAAACAGCCCAGATTCTTCAGCAGATCACTTGTAAAGAAAAAGTGCTGGAGGGAGAAACTACAGGTTAAAAAAGACTTACAAGACAAAAATAGTTTTTTTAAAATAGGCAACACTAAACTGTTGTGTCTGGAGAGGCTCACGTGGGTGATAAAAACTATAAAGAAAATTAAATAAGTTATTATTCTGAAAGTCAGGAAAGTGGCTAATTTTGGAGAGAAAAGGATGCTTTAATTGGCAAAAGGCACAAGGAAGGGCTTCTGCAGTGGCTGGCAAAGCTCTACTTCTTGACCTGGGTGATCATTACAGCCATGTTTGTCTTATAATAACTCACCAAGATATACATTTGTTCTTATACTTTTCTGTATCAGTATTCCATTTTATAATGGAAAGGTTAAGAGCAAATTAATTAAAGCAAAAAAGAAAAAATCTTTAATAATAGAAACAAGAAGAGGATGTAATACCAGACCCAAATAGGATTTTAAAAATACAGGGGTTAAAAAGAGTACTATCTACAACTTTGTGCCCCAAAATGTCAAGATCCAAATGAAATTAAAAGAAAGTTGATGAAATGGACAGTTTTCTAAGAAAAAACAAATTTTCACAATCTGAACTGTGCTGCAAAGAAACTGAATACACCCAAAATTTTAGAAGATAATCATAAATGTAAGTCAAAGATTTTCCTTTATCACCACAGTTCCCCTCACTCCCAACCAAAGGCGCCTCAATTATAGTATGGGTAAATTTTAACAACCCTTAAAGTAATTATTAATCTCTATTATGTTTAAACTGCTCAGTAACAAAAAAAGGAAGGGAAGTGTTGCAATTCATTTTATGTTAACATGACTGTATAACACCAAAACATGACAAAGAGAGCACAAGAACAAATGACCTCACAATACCATAACCAAGATGGATTCCTTCCAGAAATGCAAGGGCAATTTATTACTAGAGAATCTATTAACTGTTTGTATAAGTAAGCTAAAGGAGAAAAGACCATAATATCATTTCATTAAATGTAGCAAACCTTCAATAAAATTTAATACTCGTTCCTAATTAAAAAAATAAGCTAAGCAAGAAGAAGAAAAAAAAAAAAAAACCTTCCATTCCTTAACAGAGCATTTATTCCTATGGAAAACAAAACACAAATAGCAGATATAATGGTAAACATAAATACATTTCTCTTAACAGAAAGTCAAGATGTTGGCTATTTTATTCAACATTGTTAAGGAGATTTTAGCTAACCCAATATGTCAAATAAAAGAAACAAGAAGTATAAACTTTAAAAGGAAGACAGGGTTATAATTTGCAGCTTTCACTATGTACAAAAACCTAAGTAATTGAAAAAATGTTTTTAATTTATAAAATGCTTAAAACTAGTGACTTAGAAAAAAGCTTTCCTATGTACCCAAAACTGCTCGAAATTCAATAAATATTTGCTTGATGTGCCAGGGACTATGCTGAACACTAGACAAACCAAAAAGAAGGTAAGGGAAATATCCCAGCACAAGAGCAACAACAAACTTAGTGCATTGTGAAAAACACTGTGTGGAGAAAAATGTGTGACTTGTTTGAAAGGTTTAAATAGCATTTGATTAAGTCAAGATGCACAACATGTTCCTGGATGAGAAGACTCGTTATTGGGAAGATATAAATTCCCCTCAAAGTAATCGGTACCTCTAATGCAGTTCTAATAGAAATTCCAAAGGGATTGAGAAGGCAGAAAGCGGCAGGCTTAACAAACAGATACTGAAGCCCATGCAGAGTGCCCGAAAACACCTAGGATTTTTTAAAAAGAACAAGATGAAGGAAATAGCTCTGCAAGGTGGGAAATCCACAATAAATCTACAGTTATTTAAAAGTGTAAGGTCTGTATAAAGAGAGACAAATAGATCAACAGATTAAAACTAAGTCCAAAAGAGATCCATAACTATATCAAAATTTAGAATATGACCCAGGGACATTGGTTGATGGATTGAATATGATGATGAAAAGTTTTCTGGTTGCATCACTAATCATTAGAGAAATGCAAATCAAAACTACAATGAGCTATCACCTCACACCACTCAGAATGGCCATCATCAAAAAGTCTACAAACAATAAATGCTAGAGAGGGTGTGTAGAAAAGGGAACCCTCTTGCACTGTTGGTGGGAATGTAAATTGATACAGCCACTATGGAGAACAGTATGGAGGTTCCTTAAAAAACTAAAAATAGAACTACCATACGACCCAGCAATCCCACTACTGGGCATATACCCTGAGAAAAACCATAATTCAAAAAGAGTCATGTACCACAATGTTCACTGTGGCTCTATTTACAATAGCCAGGACATGGAAGCAACCTAAGTGTCCATCGACAGATGAATGGATAAAGAAGATGTGGCACATATATACAATGGAATATTACTCAGTCACATAAAGAAACGAAATTGAGTTATTTGTAGTAAGGTGGATGGACCTAGAATCTGTCATACAGAGTGAAGTAAGTCAAAAAGAGAAAAACAAATACCGTATGCTAACACATATATATGGAATCTAAAAAAAAAAAAAAAAAAAATGGTTCTGAAGAACCTAGGAGCAGGACAGGAATAAAGATGCAGAAGTGTCTTTAATTTACAAGAGAATGGACTTGAGGACACGGGGAGGGGGAAGGGTAAGCTGGGACAAAGTGAGAGAGTGGCATGGACATATATACACTACCAAATGTAAAATAGATAGCTAGTGGGAAGCAGCCGCATAACACAGGGAGATCAGCTCGGTGCTTTATGACCACCTAGAGGGGTGGGGTAGGGAGGGTGGGAGGGAGATGATATGGGGATATATGTATACGTATAGCTGATTCACTTTGTTAAAAAGCAGAAACTAACACACCATTGTAAAGCAATTATACTCCAATAAAGATGTTTAAAAAAAAAGAGTTTTCTGGTTGCACAACTGGGAAGAAAGATATTACTGATTGAAACTGGGGAAACTAAATAAAGACCAAATGAAGCAAGAATAGAATAAATTTAATTGTAGACCTGTCGGATTTGAAGAATTCTCGTGGAGTCCAAGTACAGAAATATCAAGTAAACAGTGAGATAAATGGGTCTGGAGGTCAACAGTGCTCTAGGCTGGAGCTGTCAACTTGAGAGTGACACGAAGCTGCTAACTGAACTCTTGGACACAGGTGAGACTTGTCAAGAGGAACGAGTAGTGACAGGAGAAAAGCACTGGATCTTGAGAAATGCAAACACTTAAAAACCAAGTAGAGGAAAATGAGCTCAAAGAGATGTGATAATCCATCAAGAAACAGGAAAACCAGGAATGTGTAATATCATAGAATCAAGGGCAAAAACGTCTTTCAAAATGGAGGAAAGTCCAACCTAAAGGTCTGAAAATGTCTACTGCAATTACCAAAGTACATTCTGCATGGTGTAAGGTTATAAAAAGAGATTCACGGTGTGAAGAATTCCAGTGAAGAACCCATATTTCAAAAGCACCTTTAAAGGGCTTATGTAGATAAAATTTTTAAAAGAGAATGAGAGGAGAAAGACATTAAAAAGGGAGGGAGGGAAGTCTAGAAGGACATACAAACAAGAAACACTGTTCGTCACTGGGGGAAGAATTACAGGTAGTTTTAAATTTTATATACTTCCGTATTGTTTGACTATCTTTACCAAAAACATGGACTACTTATATGTTAGCAAAAAATAAAGATCATTTATTTGGGGGAGAGCGGATGGAGGAAAAAAAAATCACCTCCCAGACATTTTCTTTATAAGAAAACATTTTATTATGATTTAAAAGTTAAAAAAAATTCACAAAGGTCCCACATACAGATCCATAGCATTCTAACTCTTTTATTACAGCCACATCGTATGAAGTGATATGCTTTTATTCATTCCTTTAACCAGCATCTATGAAACATCTATTATGAATCACTCACTGTGCTAAAAACACTAGAGGTAAAAATATAATTCAGATACTGCCCTTAAGCCACAAGAGCCGACAATACGGTAAAGAACACAGACATGTTAACAATTATAATTCAATATGACAAGTGTATACACAAAGTGCCAAGGAAGGTGTAAGTTAAAGTATTTGATGAAAGAAAGAAAATTTGATCTGAATCTTGAAGAAAGATTAGGTAGGAGTTCCAGTCAAGGTCATCTGATTCAAGAGGAACAGAAAAGCAAAAGCAGAGAAGCATAAAGAAATGTTTGGGAAGCCTGAGTACTTCTAACAAACTTAAACTCTGCATTCACCCACTCTCCCCACCAGGCCTCTTGGCTCCCTGAGTGTGCCCCACCACCCTGATGAGCTCCTCATCAGACCTTCCTCTCTATCTGAAGCACTCAGCACAGGAAAATGCTTATCTTTTTTTTTCCCCTATGTGCTTTCAAAAAAAGTAGCATCCATACATGAATTCATGAGTCCTTAACTCTTGAATACCCTGCTTACAGATTATTTTAACTTTGAACCTACCACATTGCACAGTAACACCCTTCTGCTGAGTGAAAAAAAAGAAGAAAATAATAAAGTTGAGTCCAAAAAGCTAATGTGGTTTAAATCAGTATCAAGGAATAAGACTGATTTATCAACTACCACATTTTCCTAAATAGTTTTCATACACTGCTATTTCAAGGAAAGAAAGAACCTTAATAATTCCAGAAAAATAAATCGGTACTGCCGTTTTCTTTGGAAAAGTTATATATGTACATGGTTGGCTGTTGAAATAAAAGTCTTCCCAAGGGATAAAGTGGTGGGCCAGGGGCTGGGGGGGAAGAAACCCAAAACAAAACCTCATTCCTAAAAGAGCATTTCTCTTTTCACTTGCTATTTCTGTTAACAATCACCAAATAGTCTTTATTTGTTCATTCATTCATTCATTCATTTCCCCAGATTAAACGAAATAACAGAATATATGTATGGTATATTTCATATGCTTTAAAAACAAAGAAATCAAGTTATCATCTCATTTCTTTATAAAAGATAACTATATTTAATTTTAAAATTAATTAGAAATTAAATTTCTTTCATTTATTTATATGTTTCAATTTAGTTTTCTTTTTTTTGTGTGGAAGTAAGTGCATGTTACATTTGATAAATTTTGCCAAAAAATATACAATCCCACATATTCACAAAGGGTAGAAATGTTAAAAGTTCAAACTTTCAAACTAAGGCTGTTATGTATTCTAAATGAAAAATAATTTTCTCCTTTGATATTCTAATTACTGTAAATATAATGCAGAATCCTCCCTATATTATAACATTATAGCACAATATTTGAGATCGGTTTTTAAGCACTCAACATTCTAGGGGGAAAAACCATGAAACTAAAGCCTCATTAAAGTGATAATTTCAGTTACATGAGCATTTCACACGTTATAAGAGTCCTGTATTACACACACATCTGTAACCGTCTACTGTGAACATGTGGAATCATACTCTTTGGTGTTAACGCACCACCCCACCATAAAGAATTAGTGATGACAGCAAAAGACAAATATATTTCTAAAAACTGACATGGTTTAAGTGTAGACAAACTAAAATATAAAAACAAGATAAAATAAAACTAACAAAAAACAATGCTGCTTACTGAAGGTAACACAGGTAACAGAAGTCCATAATTCTGAAGATCTGATACACATCAGGGAGCCCCTCCAGAGCAAACACTGAAATTAGTAAAAGTGGGGCTGGGCCTTCCATGTCTTTTTGCTATAAAACACTGACCAAGGTTTTTGACATAAGAACTTTAAGAAATAGCAACCAAATGTACTTTTAAGTTAATGATATTAAAGGACTAGAATAAATTGCAGACAAACTGTATAAGATTAAAATTTTAAACCCTCCCTCTTTTCCCCCCTTTATTCCTCCCCTCTCTGTTTTTCTGTCTCTCTCCATACATGCATGCATATATGCATTTGTATAATTAATTCATCTTAGGAAGCTGAGTTGGTAACACAAAAATTAATAAAATCTTGTATAAACAAACTTAGAAGGCCGTTCCATTTAGTTGGTATTGACTTTTTTTTTTTTGACATCTTTATTGTAGTATAATTCTTTACAATGGTGTGTTAGTTTCTGCTGTATAACAAAGTGAATCAGCTATATGTATACATATATCCCTATCTCCCCTCCCTCTTGTGTCTCCCTCCCACCCTCCCTATCCCACCCCTCTAGGTGGTCACAAAGCACCGAGCTGATCTGGCGTTGACTTTTTGAATAAGGAAATTCTGTAGATCAACTTCACTAGGAGACAGAGTCTGCTCTTAGATATTTTGGTAAACAAAAAATCTTGTCTTCCTGTTAAATTCGATACTCAGAGAAGGCATGTGTTTGAAATAAATAACTGAATCATCACCCTATTATTTCTCATACCCTAAATCATCACCATATATATATAAAACATTCCCTACGTCTACATTTTTACCAATAAATAAAATTCTGATTCCCTGACATTGTCTTAGCAAAATGCACTAAACCTCATACCAATTATACTACTGACAGTACATACTCTTTAAGAATAAAAGAATCCTAAAGTAATCCATTTTGTTTCTAAGCAGACATCACTCATCTCAGACTTCGTCTTCAACATTTCCACAAAAGAATAATTATCAAAATTAGTGAAATGTTGCACAGTTCTTATTCAGGAGAATACCCTGACTAAAGCAGACCACTCACTAATAAAGTGCAACTTAATAAATCATGTGGAATCTTATTTTGTTCAAACCCTTACTAACTCCTAGCACCATCTGTTACCATCAAAACTATATGACAAGATATGATATATAATTAATAGGTAAACAACAATCTAATTAAAATGGACAAATACTCCATGTTCCTGCCATTTGGGAGCTCTAATTACAGACTAAATTTTAAGCTTGAATTAAATATTTAAGCTGGAAAATTAACTTTCCTTCTCGAGCCTTGAATACATTAATACAGATATGTGAAGCGACTTCCTGATGGGAACTTAAACATGTAATTTAGTTTCATCAGAGCAGTTACTAATTGTTAAGCAGCAGTACCTTACCATATGTACACAATAGCTATTCAGAGCTGAAAAGGTGGTTCCAAAGCACCCCTCTGCAACCCTTTCCTGACATAAATATAAAATGTATATACTGCACAGCAGTAAATACACACACTGAAAATAAATTAGAGTCTTCAGCTTTCAATGCTTTCTGAAGACAATTAGAAATTGGTCTAAATAAACAAAATATACCTATATTTGACAAGGTAAAAACCACACACATGTATAAAAGGCCAGAAGATATTAAAGGATGAGAAGGATCCAGGTATAAAATTCTAAGATTACACAAAGTTAATTAAAGACCCTGACCTACTGAACCAAAATAACAAGTTAAGACGGGATACTAATTCTTTTCTTCCTACCTCTTCCCTTCATAGAGTATAGCAGACTTCGGTAATAATGTTCTAGAAAGCATTTAGAAAGACGACATCTTAAAGGTGAACCTTTTTCTACATTTTTCACTAATTTTTGAATGTAGGAAGAAAAAATTTCAGAACAAATGACCCTAACAAGCACATGTTTAAGAAAACAAATTCTACAAGAATGTGAGAAATACACTAAATTGCCATTTTATGTTGAGCAAACAGAGAAAATGACAAATCGCTAAAGAAAGGTGTACATCACTCTTTTTAAAAATAAGTTATTCTAATTCCTTATAAACATAAACAATGGCAGGTCAACAGAGTTCGGTTATGAAAAGAGAACACGGTCATTAAATATTTCTTTGTTAAGCATTAAATAGCATTTAACTTTTAGCTTATATTAAAAATTACCTGATTTTTATACTTACATAGAAACAGTACTATACTGCACTGTTTAACATTCAGGCCAGTGAAAAATATCTAACACTTGCTTACATTAAATTTCCTATATTTGAAATTTTCACCAGAATTTAAGTGAATAAAATTTAAATCATAAAAAGATCTGCATATAAGAATAAAAAGGAACCTTCTGTTCTATTTGACAATAGGAAATATATTTACTGTTTTGTAATTCATAACTCTTATTCTAGGTTTTTGCTCAAGAATAAGTTTGCCTGTTTTGTCTACCAATATTTCCTTACATCTATTCCTTCCTAAAGTTGCCAAAACTGTACTCATGCTTAAATTTTACTCATGTAAATTACAGAACACTTGAAGTTCCTAGTATATTAGTGATCCCTAATTATCTGAATATGAAGATACTCTTTTTAATTTCAAAAAATATCACAGATTTGTTACAGGATGTAATGTATAGCACGGGATATATTCAGTATTTCACAGTACTTTTGTATGGAGTATAATCCATAAAAATATCAAATTACTGTTTTGTATACCTGAAACTAACATAATATTGTAAATCAACTATACTTCAATAATTAATAAAATAATACATACATACATACTTTTTTTTTTTTTTTTGGCTGAGTTGGGTCTTTGTTGCAGCGCACGGGCTTTCTCTAGTTGAGGCAAGCAGGGGCCTCTCTTCATTGTGGTGTGCGGGCTTCTCATTGCAGTGGCTTCTCTTGTGGCGGGCTTCAGTAGTTGTGGCACGCAGGCTCAGTAGTTGTGGCACACGGGCCCAGTTGCTCCGCGGCCTATGGGATCCTCCCGGACCAGGGATCGAACCTGTGTCCCCTGCATTGGCAGGCGGATTCTTAACCACTGCGCCACCAGGGAAGCCCCATACATATTTTAAAGAATAAAGTTTGTGTAAATTTTATAGTTGGAAAAAAAATCAAAGATCTGCCCTACACACACATAAGTAAATGTACTTTCAGTCTCTGACAAAATACACTGACTAAATACACAAATGTACATGGGTTTAAAGATGCTTTGTCATTCCCCTCAAGTTTCATAATGATTTGCAGCCACAGACTGGCAAATACCCACAGAAAGAAAACGAGGACAGTCTTTGAACAATCTTTTGAAGTGAATATTTATTTTCATGTTACCCTGTATCACACAAAGAATAGCAAATGAAGGACAACCAGTAAATACTGCTGAGAGATAAAAACTCTGTCCTAAAAAGATTTGATGGATATACAAAATACAGCTGATTCATATTTAAGTAGCACAGTTCTTTTCTAATACTAAATCAGTCAACTAGAAGATAATAGAAGGTCCTCCATAACGCAGGCTAGAAAAGTCTATTCAATTTTACTTAAAATCTGTATGCTGTTAAAGTACATGCCATGGAATTTACTAGGATGACAACTACATAGATATGAAATTCATGACATATTGATTCAACATATTGAACTGGTTTTTAAAACCGATTTATATAAATGATTATAATAGTCTATATTATGTTTAGCCCTTGAGGCATATGGTAGTAAATTTGAATTAATTTTAAATAAATTTACATAAATATAAAAAGTTCAGTAATTTTTATCCACCCTGCATATGAAACAGAACAAATTAAAAAACAAGAGGACTGTACTTTATAAATGCACTTGAGGCCAAAGTTCAAACAAACCAGAAATCTAAGTTTATTTCTTACAAAGAAATGAAATAACTGATTTTCATAAGACAAAAAAAGAAAAAGAAAGTCATCAATGGAGAAGCTACTACTGAATATTAAGCAGTAAATATTTATATAAATATGTATGTAAATATATATTTGGCAGTAAATATGATTTACATTTACTATACATTCTTTAAAAATTAATGTAACTGAAAAAACTTCACACTGATGTATGGTGTACATATATTTAGATGGAACTACTAATTAAGACAGGAATACAGTAAATCCCGTTTGGAGAATTTATGCAATTTACAAAATGAAAAAATTTTTAAAGGCTGTCAAGTTTTCCTTGATAGGTTACTAGAAAGTCAGAGATTCCATCCTTTGTATAAGGATGGTTCTAACTTCCCATCAGTTAATCGGGGCACAAGTTCTGATTAACTTGGAGACTAAGCCAGAAAACATACAGGCTCTAAACATGGCGCACGGACAGCATGTGTGTGAAATTAAGCAGCCTTGATAATAAAAATTTGCACTTTGACCTCTCACCCTCATCCCTGTTCCATCAAATAATTAAATGCCCATATATCCAGAAATTCTAAACATATTAACCCAAAACCAAGATATGATTCCTAAATTTGGAGCTTATTACTTTGGTATCATCAGAGGCATTTCCTGACTATCATTTGCCAGTTGCTTGACAGAAATATTTTCTAATTTTTGAAGCCACAGACGAGGAAACTGTAGCTCAGAGATGAGTTATGTTTCTCAAAGTTGCACTGTTAACTGAAACTCTTCTTCCCCATCCTGTCTCAGGTCACACAGTCAGAACTCAGATCTCTAATGCCAAACACTGTTCTCTTTATGACACTTTTCCTCCAACATGTTATTCTGAAAATTTTTTAAATTCAGAAAAGTTTACAAGAATGTTACAGTCAACATTCATATACTCACCACCTAGATTCTAACACTGACATTTTACTTTACTTGTCTATCCATCAGACCCTCACTTTCTTAAGTGTTTCAAAGTTGCAGATGCTATGATATTGGTTTTTCAACATCTTATTACAAATATTTCCAAATATACAGAAAAGATGAACACCCACCTAGAATCTTCAATTCATTTGAGTACATTTGCTTTATTATAATGTCTATCTGTCCATCATTCTGTCAATCCATCTTATTGTATTATTTTAATTACCTAAATTATTTGTTGCCACTCCTGACTCCCTTCTGCAAAAGGACAGCTACTGAAAAGTTGTTTGTATGTATTTAAAACTGTTATCTTACCTTTATTGCTTTCAGTTCAAGAAATGTTTGGCGATACATGCTATGAACGTTTTGTCACTTCTCTAAATTGTCTATCGGGTATAAAGACAAACCCTTCAGGAGAGGAGAGCTCACTCATTTCTCTTTTGCAAAAAAAAAGAAAAGAAAAAGACACTGAAACATTTTCTAAGGTTACTAGATAAATTGAAAAACTCACAGAAAACCAAGTTTTTAGGGGGAAAAAAACCTGTCAGCTTTAGTTAATCAAGCAATTTGACATACAAGTGGCTTTGAAACCACTTTGCAGAAAAGTTACACTACTAAAGCTAAGTAATTATGTTATCTTTATACCTTCTCATGGTATGTAATTCTATGATGTATACATTCCACAATGTGATTCTATGATGCATAATTGTCATTTTCTGTCAGTAAAAATTTTACTCCCAATTCACATGATGGAATTTAAATGCATCAGTATTTCCTGGAGTTTGGTTATTAATCTAAACGAATATACCACTGTATCTCCACGATTCCCTTTATCCTTAAGGTCTCTTAGTCCCTCACTCAGTACAAGTGCTTTCAAACTCACTGAAACACCTAGTTCTTTGACTTCATTTCATTTCAATCCCCTCTTCCCCTTCTAGTTTCCCTTCCTTCCCTATCAGAACTAGACTATCTGAGCTACTATTGCAACTAAGCTTTTCCCAGTACAATGCCCTCTCCTGCTCCGTGCCTATCAGCTGTGTCTTTCCTGAAAACCCTCCAACGCTTGTTCAGTCTCAGTTGCCTTCTCTGACTCTACACTCCGTTTGCTGAAAGCAGGGGAAATAATGGGCGAACCGGAATTCCTTCCACGTTTCCGCGCAGCTGAAACACACCCACAGGCGCTGTGGCTGTCAGGGAGGTGCACCACTCAGAGAGAACCTGCTGGAAGGAGTGCCGTCCACTGTCATACCTTCTGGATCCACCACAGTGCTCACGCCAGAGACAGGGATGCCAGGGGAGCCCGTTCCCACCCAACACAGGGCATCTCTCAGGCAGCATGTGCTCTGCCCACTGCCCACCACCCCGCACCACGGGTCTGGCTGGGACCTTCTCAAAGCTGCACTGGTGTCTGAGGCTCCTCTTCCCCAACCTGTCTTCCCTCCTCTTCTCTCATCACAGGTGTCAGGCTTGCATTAAGGTCTGAAGCTCTCCCTCCTCACTCCCGCTCCCTTTCTCCCTTACCTTCTGACGGCCTCCCCTGATAAATTTCTTAAAACTTCCATTTCTATCTTGGCATCTGCTTCCTGGAGGACCTGAACTGTCGCATCCACTATTTCCTACTTCTGGGACTGTCGGTTAAAAAAAAAAAAAAAAAAATTCACCCTCCTCCTATAAAAACAAATCTCTCCACTAGCGTTGGCTCCAAATCTGTCTCATCTTTTCACAGATTTCAATCAACAATATGCCTAAACAGAAGTCATTCTCTTCCCCTTCAAAATGTTGCTCTTGTGCTCGCTATCTATGGAAAGACACCACCAAGATACAGCCAGATACCTGTATTTTCCTCTTGCCCCTCTCACATCAATCACCTGTTAAATCCAGTCAATTCTACCTCCTAAATTAGTCCCTTCTTCCTTACTCATGACTCTGACTTAATCTAGTGTCTCAATTCTTCCCTGACCTCCTGCAGTAGTCTCCTACCTAGTAGCCTGGCTCTTTAGATCTCCCTCCAATTCACTTAAATACCTAAATGTCACTTAAGTGCTTCTTCTAAAATTCAAATCCCATCACACCACTCCTTGGCTTAAATTCCTTCAGTAAGTCACAATACCTAGCAATGCAATCCGAGGCTCTTCCTACCCTATCTGTCTTCCTCTTCTTTTTCCGCCAAGAAAAAAAGCCCAAACTCTTAGTATAATCCACAAAACTCTTCAAAAATCTAGATTTTATACCTTACAATCTCAGGTGTCAATATTACCTAACATGTGAACCTAAACTGCTTGCAGTTCCTCAAATACACTTTAGGTTTGCAATCATCTCTGGGCCACTGCAGGCAATACTTACCTCTTGTCTGTCTTCAACGTGCCTCACACACAGCTCAGTCTGCACCTTCTCTGGAAGTCTCCTTGGAACCATCCCCCAGTCCTACCTCCAAGCTGCTTTAAGTACTTTTTGTCTGCGGTCCACTATCTCCCATGCATGACTCTATCATGTCATTCATACCCCTAGATGTTAATTTTTTTAACTGCCATTCTCCCTCCTATAAACTGAAAGCTCCTAAAGGAAGAATCATATTTTAACTTGTTGATCCAACACCTAGAATACTGTTTGCAGTAATAGGTAACTAACCAAAAAGTTTTGTGCAAGGAAGGAAGGAAGAAAAAAAGGAAGGAAGGAAGGGAGGGAGGGAGGGAAGAAGGAAGGAAGAAAAGATCCTTAGTATCTCAATAAATTTGTAAATTATTTTACAAAGTAAATGTAACTCACACTTGCTGGTTCTTGTCTTCACCCCTGTGATAGTTAATTTTATACGTCAACCTGACTGGGCTAAGGGATGCCAAGGTAGCTGATAAAACATCATTTCTGGGTGTGTCTGTGTTAAGTGTCTCCATAAGAGATGAGCATTTAAAGTAGACTGAGTTTTTAAGAAGCCAATGTGAGTGGGCATCACCCAATATATCCAAGGCCCAAACAGAACAAAAGGTGAAGGAATTCGCGCTCTTAGCTCAGGCTGAGATATTTGGACACAGACCAGGATTTAGTCCATCTCCCCCATTCCCCATGCCATCACCCCAATTCTCAGGCCTTCAGACTCAACATGAATCACACACCGTAGGTCTTCCTAGTTCTTCAGCTCGCAGGCAGCAGATCAGGGGACTTCTTAGCCCCTAAGCCGCATGAGACAATGTCTGTATTTTATACATACAGATCCTTTTGGTGCTGTTTCCCTGGAGGACTCTGACTAATACAACCCACAGTGCAGGATTCCAGGCTCCTGTATTATTGTTCCCCGAACATTTCCAGGAGTCATCTTGAAGTGTCTCACATGTGTTCATGAGCCAGACCAGTCAGCTGGCAGTCACCTCCCAGGGCACGTCTATCATTCACCTCTCTTTGTGCCTCTCTGGGTGGTATCTGAGGTCTGCTGGTTCCATTCCCTCCAAAATAAGCTTGGGTGGGCCTCATGTGTTCCCCCCCGCCAGGTACTGCCTCTGCTCTGGACTGCTGATCACCGGTGGCGACTGTCACCCACAGGGCCCCATTCGCTGCAGCCTGCTTCCCCTCCACTGGGCGCTAGCCACTGCTTTATCCAGCAGCACCGCCGTCACCCAGCCCCTCTCCCCCACCTTTCTAACACGGCCAGTGCAGTGTGGTCCGTAAAATGCCAGTCACTCAGTGGATGGTGGCAAAAAAGGGGAAAGAATGCCTTTCTACTGGACTCTCAGTTTAGAGGGTACAAGGGCCATGCCACTTGTCCCCAAACATCTTATATTTCTCCTTGTTCTCTTGTTCTTTCTCAATTTCTTTTTCTTACAGCCCAGGTATCCTTCTATCTCCAGTGGTCTCTGACGCAAGGCCTGAGAGGTCTAGGCCCGAAAGCAAAACAGACTCCAGGCCGAATTCAGAAATGCTCCTTCTCTAGCAGCCAAGATGGCATCACCAGGTCTGGCTCTTTAGTCTTTATTTTTTCTTTACAAAATTTTCACTTTTGTTCCTACACATCGAAGACCAGTGGCAGGCCAGCCACGCCCCAGATGTGGCTGAACCCCTGCAAGGAACACAAGCAAGGGCCACACGGGGGACATGCTGCACAGAAGGAGTCTTAAACACTAAAACAAAACACACAACTACTGAAACATGCACTGCCCTTTCGTGCTCCATGTTTCTCATATTTAATACACTCCATTAAAAACTTTACATTAAAATTCCTGAATTATGTGTGTCACTCAAAGCAGCTTGCCCACTGACAAACGAAAGCCTCCCTTTTGGGGAAATATTTCACAAATTACCCTTTTTATCTGAATTCCAGGGTGATTAGGCCAGCAGCGTCACATCACCCACCCCGCAGCACGTCGGGCAGTAGCAGGCATCCCTCCTCTGTCGGCATTCCGAAAGGCATTTCCAGACCGACACCAGGGTGGGAAAAGAATGGCCAGAGAGAGGAGAGCAAGCAAGAAGCCGCCTGGCTGGGGATCACCAGAGAGTCATCCCTACAATGGGAGGATCCATTCTTTATGCCACGAGAACACAGGCAAGAAAGAACAATAACTTTTCTTGCAAGTTCCACACTGGATTCAGACTCTACATTAGAGGGTAATCTGTACCAATAAAGTATGAATGTAAATAAGACAAAGAATGGACTAGAGGAAAAAAACATAATGCAAGGTCTCTGAAAACAAAAGCACATTTTACAGAAAATGTGCAGTGAACATCAACATTACTGGTAGTTCAATTTCATTCAAAAATTGATATACACTTAGAAATTAAATCCTTGGCTTTATAAACATGATGAATAAGCAAATACTTCAGGATAATATACTTTTTACCACAAGCATTTTATGAGAGAAAATTTTCCTCAAAGCTCCAACACTAACAAATTCCAAAGTCTTCAGTCACTAAAAATAGAGCTCCTTATTTTTCCTTATCTATTTTGATACTTTTAGCCGTCTCATAAATTGCCTATTTTTTGGATTTTAACAACCAGTCATCCTAGAATTTTTATATTTTCGTAAAGAAAAAGGAAATACATATGTGTGTTTTAAATTTTATGCTTTAAAAAATTATTCTTTACAACAAATACAACTCGATCTTTAAAAGGAGAGAGAAGAGGCTTTAAAGGCATAAAGGAAATAAAAATGGACAAGGATTGAGGCAGTATGGTGTAGATTTCAGGTAATTTTAAGCACTGGATAATTTTAATCTAGAAAGAAGGCCTCAATTCAGTTATAAATATATTTTGAAAAATAGCACACTATTCCCTTAGAGAATCTGGATGGTGGCATTTTTTGAAATAAGCAACGAAACGGCGGGGGAAAAACAACCTCTCCTTATGTTGCATTTATTCAATTTGTGGACTCCTACTGCAGGTGGTCCTTGAAACAATAACATAAAAGACTTCTAAAACAAAATGGATAAATATGACCATTTATTTAAAATTCAGGCAGTTTTTTAAAACTCTATTTCTATTCAGAGAGTCCAATTATCTACAAGATATATACAAGCTGCAGTACAAGCCATTATAATGGATTGATTTTAAACAAAAATACTAGCACATATATACACAAAATGAATCTTATCTCCCTTCAAAATATCCATTTTGAGCAGCTATACATCAATTCCACTGAATTCAAAAAGAGGCATTGCTAAAATACTTTGATTAATGGATTATGTATACATCTTCCCAAGGGGACTATTTCAAAGGGAATAACACACATTTGAATAAACAGGTTCTGATGTATTTATTTTAAAATTGACCTCACTAATCTATAGTCAAATATAATATAGAAAACAAACTTTAAACGACATAACGTTCTCTGAACAAATAAATTTGCATTTGAAATTTACACGTTCAAAATAAATCTTTTCCTGCCACCCACGTAAGAAAATGGAAAGTGATGAGGGATAGAAAGGTTAAGTATTATAAAGTCAAATAAGTATAAAAGGCCATTATATTCACTACCTTTTGAGAAGTAAGTTGCCTATTGAGGAAAAAAAAAAAAAAAAACCTCCAAATTTAGACTAAGCATTCTGTACCAAGCAGCAACAAATTCACTGAGGGTGGTCTTTAAAGTCTGCACTGCACATATAAATTTCTTTTAGCTGTAGTATATGCTGTATATGGTTCCAACTAATAAACAACAATTCATCCAAAAATGCAACCCATCTTGAAATAATAGTAATTCCAGAAAAGCAAACTACTGTCGATTACAGTTTAGCACTTAAAGGACAGTAATTTTTATTCTTACCTATGCAGTGACTTGAAATAGGTATAATTAAAAACTAACTTGTAATTACTATAACTATGCATCTATAGAAACATCCACACATTTTTAAATATATATATATTTTCTTCAATTTGTCTTAATCTTAAAACTGTTCACAGAGTAGTTTTTATTTTAAAAAAATTTTAATGCAAGGCATGTCATTTTACCCTTTTTTGTTTACTTGTTATGAAAATGATATAAAACAAATACTTTGACCACAAGCCCTGGGTGTTCAGTGCCTTCAATCAAATCACTGCAATTAATATGAAATTCTAAATACAGAATATAATGCCACATAAATAGTATAACCGCCAAGTCCTGTCTAAGAAGCCATATGTTTTTTCCCATTGTTCAAAAAAAGGAGATGACTTCCCGTCACTTATGTTTCTGATTAGCAAGGTGATTTATGCCACAATCACTAAAAATGCCAGCAAGTGAATGAGAAAATGCATAGTGACTGCGCCAGATGTGCACAATAAACAGGAATCCCATTGTAATCTCTGGTACTTAGTTTATATGAAGGTAATGTAGGAAACACTCTTGGATATGGCAAAGTCACTCTTTTTTTACATTTGACTATAAATGATATGAAATAAATTGTGTGTTTTATACTTTATGGCATGCATACATTGATAAATTAGGTAGCGTTTTGTATCCCGACTTATCTACAAGACAAACCTGGCTAAGATCATGGGGATTAATTGCTTCAGAAGTGTGAAATGCAGCTTTTCCATTCTTTTCTGCACACTCAGTGAAGAAACAATGATTAATCACTGTTTAACTATTCTCTTGAGGATCTACAAGATTGCCAAAGCAGGACTTATCCTCATAAATCCAAAAAATACAGGTTTAGATTTGTTGCCAACAAATGAAAGAACATGAACTTAAACCCATTTGTTATCAGATTAAAATAATGTCAAGGTTTTAGAACCTCACTGGTACACAATTCCCTTTTAATCGGTGACTTCAATAGGAAATGAGATTAACACATAAGATATAACAAAAGTACACGTATTTTACAAAAGTAATAATAAACCTATTTTTTTAATTATAAAATATTCTCAGCCTAATAATGTCAAACATACTATTGAACTTGAGCTGATAACCTCCCTTAGATACATAAATACTTCAATTCCTCTGTGCTATTTATAAAGAATAAAATACATGTTATCAGATGAAAAACATTTCTAAATGGTTATTTCAAATGGAAAATGACTGCTTATTTCAAGAAATTTTATTCTAGACAGCTACAGCTGAAGGACAATTATGTGGATAAAATTATTTAGTTCCAATAGTACTAACAGAAACATATTTATAAGTCTTTATAAGACTAAAAATGTAAAACTTCAAACTTTAAGCCTATACTATAAATGACCCAAAAATATGTTGAAGATAAGTACATGAGAAGAGAGGTTTCAAATATATTCCAAGTAATTTAGGCTTTCAAGATATCTTCAGTCAATATTCCCTACACACTGAAGAAATTAACTCTTAAGCATTTATAAAATTTTTAAAACATATTTTTAATAGCGGAAAACTTATTTTGTCACAATATTAAAATGTTATTAGCATCGTAATGGTCAAATCATTACAAATTAAAGATTTTAAAAATCCCCTTTAAATGGGTTAGCTGTTCACAGCCTACAAAGTATTACTAAATGGGAATAACCTAAAGTAAAAACTTCAAACTTCTATGTAAAGTAGAAATACAGTTACCTCTCACGTAAAACGGATCCCTTTTCTATTTGTCTAATTACGTGTTCATCTAACGTCTCCCTTCCAGTTCATGATGCTCCTTTCAGGTCTACCAGGTACCACAGAGACTAGCAAAACTGCAAGGAAGTGGAGGTGAAAGTGGTGATCAAGTTCACTGTCCGATAAGTCTCTGTAAAAGTGAGTAAGGGGGACAGAAAGCGAAGCAGATTCCATATTTTCCACATTTCTTTTTTATCTAGAGTTGGCTGTTTCTCCATTATCAAAAAGTGAGAGTTATGTCTGGTGCGTGTACATTGAAAAACCTAGAAAAATTCACAATGAACTAGGCAAAAAAACCCCAAAAAAACAAAAAAACAAAAAGAAAGAAAGAAAAAAGAAAACTGAGTCTCCTTACGTCATCCAATTTAAAAAGGAAAACATCATAAAATGACATATTTAATAGTTAGCGTAATACCCGCCATAGTGTAAACAATCAATAAATATTTGTTGATCAAATGAATAGATGAATTCAAATTGATTCTACTCTGGAAGCTGATGACATTTTAGAGTCTATAAATAGAGCATCACCCTTTCATCTTCTCCTGACACTCCCAAAGATCTTCTCCACTTAAAATGTTTTACAATGAAAAATATTTAGGAAGAACCATTCTTAAGTGTTATTCAAAATATGCCATTAGCATAAAACCTCACAGAGATGCTAATTGTTTTGTTTAACCTGGAAAAACTATTAGGATGGACTTGGAAGTTTGAGGATGGAACTTGCAAAGGAACACAAGTGTGTCAGAATGAGATAGCTGGGATTTTTGAAAACAAGTCTGTGCTTATAAAGGGAAAGTCACTGCAACCGGTTTAAGTCAACAACCTAAACACAGAAGCCAAGTCCAGATGACAAAATGGCAGCTTACTGGAGAAATGTATATGTGAAGCCCAGGGAAGGAGACAAGTTAAATGACGTTAAATAATAAAGTTATTTAACAGGGAATCAGCCAAGAAGATGGTGAAAGAGTGGCCTGTGACACCTTGACTATTTGCCTGTAAAAAGGAGAACTCACCGAAGACCCTTCTCAGAGTTAGCCCGTGATGTACTGGGTGGCCTCACCACAAATAACAGTTATATGTCACGTGTTAGACCATGATATAATGTGGGCACATACCAAAGAAAAATGAGAGAGAACTTTCATTCCTGCTTAAAGGGGAATGCAATAAGCTAGACCCTGCCTTTAGAGGGAATCAGAATAAAGTTATAAGAAGCCGAAGTCATCTTATTTCTAATTATTACTTCCATAACAGTAGCTTCCAAAGACAGAGAACTAAGTAAACTGACAGTAAACCAAATATACTGACTCTCAGTAAATGTGTCCTAGGAAGACAAGTGAATGTATGGATATAAAGGAGATATTACTCAAAAATGTCTTCCAGTCCAGTGACCAAGGAACTTGTGCCAGGTTTTAGGAAAACGCAGGGTCTGCAAAGAATAAAAATTAGTTATTTAAACCCAAGAGGGACCCACTAGAGGTGCTATGAGGAAAAGTAAGCACAAGGCTAGTCAGTTTTTTGGTCTCACAATTGCAACTGACCCTTGAATAATGCAGGGGTTAGTTCAAATATAATTTACAGCTGGCTGTCTGTATACAAGGTTGCTAGGCCTTTGCAGATTCAACCAACCATGGACCGTGTACTACTACAGCATTTACTATATTTATATTGAAAAAATCCACATATAGATGGACCTATGCAGTTCAAACCTGTCTTGTTCAAGGGTCACCTAATTCCTTTCCCACCTGTTATCCTTCCTAACTTAAACTCTACAGTACTGGAGCACAGCAAACACGCTGCTTGAATCATGTCCCAAGACAACATGAGCAGTTCCTACGGCCAGAGGGGAAGTTATATCACTATCGAGAACTGGGAACTTGAGCAAGAATGCGTAGGAAGAGCAACATTATTCCATTACAGAAACACATGACAGTGATCCCAGAGATCACCTTATACCAGGAAGAAAATGCTGGAACTCTAACGTTATCACTATATCCCGTATTTATCAAGTGTGCTCCTGCACTGAGGTGACTGGGAGAAATATGAGTCAGAAGGAACACAATAGACTCCAGGCATTCGTAGATTTTTACATTCATGATTTCACCCTTGTTCAAGCAATCCAGGACACGAAGTAATTTATCATTTTTCTGATAAGTGAATTTGAACCACAAGCTGCCTAAGGCTGGTGTGAGAAAGCATTTCTGCTTCTGATCCTAATGTAGCTCGGTGGTTCTCTAGAACATACTCCAGAAATATTTACACATTTGAGATTTTTCAAAAACTTCAAGAGGTGCATCCTTCATAAATGCTTGTTGTATGTCTTCATTACAGTAACAGAATTTTTTAAAATACAAAATTCCTAAACTGGAAACCACCATTCATCTACGTTACTACAATAAAAATCACAAAGCGGTAAGCTGAACAGGACAAGCCTAAAGAAGTGGGAGGCAGCTAGTCGTGACGCTTCTGGCATGTGACATATCCCGGAAGTAACACAAAGCTTGACCAAAGACTTTTACAGATGGATCTGTGCCTGTGTGTGCTGCCTGCCTTCCTATTATTAAGGATAAACCACCCATGCTCCTACCTAAGGCCAGTCTCTCCACTTGTGCACCCTGCTTCAGCAATTCACTACTCTTTCCTGTATCATCAGTTTACTCCTCTTTATTGGGGCATCCTCAATATTGATGTATGCTGCTTCTCTTCTACTCAGAAAAAAAAAAAAAAATCCTCTCTTGACCAACTTTCCCCCTTAAGTTGCCACATATGTTTCTCCTCCCACTCCACCTTGAACTCACTCCACCCTGAACCCACTCCAGTTATGACTTCTGTCCTCCACTGAAACTGCTCTTCTCAAAGTCACCAATGATCTCCCACTGCTAAATCCAACAATCCATTCACAGTTCATGTAAAACTTCACGTTTCAGCAACATGTGCCACGGATGATCACCCCCCTTCCTTGGGACATTTACATCACTTAGTTTCCTGAGCTTTCAGATATTCCGAAAGCCAAAGGAGTTTTCCTTTTACCTAGCTCGGTTTTCCTTCCCTGGCCTCCTCAACTAATTCCTCTTCTCCTGACTCCTAGATGTAAAGGGCCCCAAAGCTGGGGCCTTCAGTTGCCTCTAGCTGTATCTACTGGATTGCGTCAATATTACCCCTTTAAAAATACCATCCACAATTGATAACTTTCACAGCTTTTTCTTCATCTCAGACCTTTCCCCTGAACTCTGGGACAGTATCTGTCTCCTTGACCTCTCCATTTAAATGTCTAATAAACATCTTCAGCTTAGCATGTCCAGAACCAAACACCTGACCTTCTCCCCCAGTGTACTCCTTTTATAAGCTTCCCCTTCTTCATTAAATAAAACTCTTATCTTCCTAGTTATTCAGACCAAAAACATTACCAGAGGCGTATTTGACTCCCCGCCTTCACTCATAACTCAAACCCAATCCATCAGCAAATCCTGTTGTTCAAACCACAATTACCTCTCACCTCTAACCTTCTGCACCGTCCCTCTGCTTCTGCCCTTGCTCCCTCTACAATCCCTTCTCAACCAGGCAGAACGTAATTCTTTTAAACGATACATCAGATGTTGATACTTACTTGCCAATAACTTCCCATCTCATTCAGAATAAAAGCCAAATGCACGTCTCTAAAAGACTAGATCCCCAGTTATCTCTCTAATTTAATCCCTACTACTCTCTCCTCACATTGCTGCAGCCACACTGACCTCTCTGTTGTTCCTTGAACACATCAGTAATATTCCTACATCAGGGCCTTTGTACTACTTGTTCGCTCTGCTTGAGTTGCTCACTCCGTCACCTCCATGTGACATTTACTAAAGTGTTCCGTTCTCAGGGAGGTACTCCCTGACCACCCTATTTACAATTTCCATCAGTCCCCCTATGCTATTAACTCTCTAACCTCCCCTCCTTGCCTTTATTTTCCTTTATAGCCCCACTATCTAACTGACTACATATTTTACTTATTTATCTTGCTTCTTGTCAACCTCTCTACCCTAAAAAGCAAGCGTAATCAAATCAAGAATTTTTCTCTATTTTGTTTTCACTGTTAATATCTCCTAGAAAACTCTTCAATCAGTAAGACTGGCTTCATATTTCTCAGAGGAATAATGGATGTTAGAAACAAACTGAGCAAAGTCTTCAAAGTTCTGAGGAAAATTATTTTAAATCTAGAAATACTAATATATACCCAGATAAATTATCAATCAACTGTGAGAATAAAAATATTTTCTAATATGCATAACTCAGAAAATTCATCTTGCACCATTTAACCTTCTGAAAATTTATTTAAATTGTGACAATGGGACACAAGAATCATTAGAACTAACCCAGAAATAAAATGAAAAGAAATGAGTGTAACAGTTCCGCAAAAGGCCAACGAAGCTCTGGTCCATACTAAAACAGAAGGTCCAGGTTAAGTGATGTATTTCTTCAACAAGACAGTAGGTAACCTAACAAAAATTTATTTTACGATTTAAAATCATACATTTTGAAGCCTAAAAGTACAGTTGTGGTGTGCTACCCACAAATGGAGAGACGCAGACCTCCTATGAGCATTAAGCGAAAAGAATGGTAATTTAAAACTCTGGTAAAAACAAAGAACTATACACACAGGCGGGGGAAAAAAACGGTATAAATATGAAGCAAAATACAGTATGATTTTGAGAAGATGAAGAAAACTAAGAAATCTTTTGTTCTGGTAAACAATTTCTACTGGTCAGTTAATTCTGCACGGAACGCAGAATTAAGTGATACTCTGAATTGATATATAATCACTATATTAGAAATAATGAATATAATCACCTCTCTACAATGTTACTTTGCTGAAAATCATTTATCACTATCATATTCTGATTATCAAAAAAAAAATGGAAAATAACAAGTTTTGACAACATGTGGAGAAACTGGAACCCTCACACATTGCTGGTGGGAAGATAAAAGGCTACAGCCACTGTGGAAAACAACTTGTTGGTTCCTCAAAAAGGTAAATAAAAAATTACAACATGACCCAGCAATTATACTCCTAGGTATATACCTAACAGAACTGAAAACAGGTGCTCAAATAAGAACATGTGCACCTAAATCCACAGAAGCACTACTCACAAGAGCCAAAAGTTGGAAGCAAACCAAACAATTATATATACAATGGAATATTACTCAGCTGTGAAAATGCATAAAGTACTGACACATAACTGACACATGCTACATTACGGATGAACCTTGAAAACAGTACTACAAGTGAAAGCCAAACATAAAAGGTCATGTACTACATGATTCTATTTATATGAAATATTCAAAATAGATAAATCCTTAGAGACAGAATACAAACTGATGGATACCACGAGTTGGGAGGAGGTCAGAATGAGGAGAAACTGTTTAAAAAGTAAGGTGTTCTACCTTGGAGTGATGGAAATGTGTGTAACTAGAGAGAGGTGGTGGGTTCTACTGAATTATTCACTTAATTTTATGTTACATAAATTTCACCTCAATAAGTTATTCTAAAAAAAAGATATTCTACTTTTAGATCAGTCTTTTCGTATTTTATTTCCAGAGTATTTAAAGATTTCCATAATCTTCTTTCATATTGGAAGGCTCTTAGGATCAAATATTTATGATTTGAAGGAACATTTATCTCAGATTCACTAATCATTTAAGTTTCATTTCATTTTTTCCCCTCTGTTAAATCCAAGTAAAATTTTTTAAAATGTTATATTTTTCATCTATTACATCAGTTCATCACCAGAAGATAGGAGTAGGGATTTTTTGCTTGTTTCTTTCTTACATTATTTTTATCTTTTATTTTTTCAGCTCTACTGATGTATGACTGACCTCAATATAATATAATAAAATGTAAGATATTTAAAGCGTATACTGTGTTGCTTTTTACTTTGACGTACTCCTGCCCACTTACTGATTTACGCTATTTTTGCCTCTGCTTTTGGTGTCAAATTTAAAAAACAAAAAAAGCATTGCCAGGACCAATGTCAAGCACCTTACCACATCTGCTTCTAGGAGTTTTTATGGTCAAGGTTTTCTGTTCAAGTCTTTAATCTATTTGGAGTTGATTTTTGTGTATTTTGTTGATTTTGTGTAAGATAGCGGTCCAATTTCATTCTTTTGCCTGGGGCTGTCCAATTTTCCCAACACCGTTTATTAAAAGAGACTATCCTTTCCCCAGTGAATATTCTTAGATCTTTTGCTATAAATTAATTGACCATCTATGTGTGGTTTATTTCTGGGCTCACAGTTCTTTTCCATTAGTCTATATGTCTGTTTTTATGCTAATACCATACTGGTTAGATTACGTACCTTTGTAATATAATTTGAAATCAAGAAGTATGATGCCTTCAGCTTTCTTCTTCTTTCTCAAGAGTGCTTTGGCTATTCAGGGTATTTTGTGGTTCCATACAAATTTTAGGATAGCTTTTTCTATTTATGTGAAAAATGCCGTTGGGCTTCTGATAGAGATCTCATTGAATCTGTAGATTGCTTTGGGTAGTAAGAACATTTTAACAATATCAATTCTTCCAATCCATGAGCACAGACTATTTTTCTATTTATTTGTGTCTACTTCAATTTCTTTCATCAATGTCTTAAAATATTTAGTACACATATCTTTCACCTCCTTGGTTAAATTTATTCCTGAGTTTTATTCTTTTTGATGCAATTGTAAATGGGACTGTTTCCTTAATTTCTCTTTCTGATAGTCCATTGTTAGTGTATAGAAATGCAACAGATTTTTATATATTGATTGTGTATCCTGCAAATTTACTGAATGTGTTTATTAATTGTGACAGTTTTTTTGGTGTTTTCTACATATAATATCATACCTCTGTTTTATTTCTTCCTTTCTGATCTGAATACTTCGGGTTTTTTTTTTTTTTTTTTTTTTGGTTTTCAGTTGTTTGTTTTGATTGCTCTGGCTGGAACTTCCAGGACTATGTCAAATAAAATTGGTGAGATTGTTTCTTTGAATATGGGAAACACCATCTTGTTTCTCATGGTTACTCACTGCAAAAAACAACCCTGATAAATAGCCCAAGAAAATAACACTCAGGTTCTTTTTGGGGGCGGGGCAACAAGTTTGGGCATTCTTGTTATATTCCTGATCTTAGAAAAAAAGCTTTCAGCTTGTCACCATAAAGTATGATGTTAGCTATGGGTTTCTCATATGTGGTCTTTATTAATATATTCCCTCTATACCCAGTTTGTTGAAAGTTCATACCATGATGTTGAATTTTATCAAATGCTCTTTCTGCATCTACTGAGATGATCACATGATTTTTATCCTTCACTTTATCAATGTGGTGTATCACATTGATTTGTGGATAATGAACCATACTTGTATCCCTGGAAAAAATCCCACTTGATCATGGTGTGTGATCCTTTTAATGTGCTGTTGAATTTGGTTCAATATAGTTTGTTGAGGATTTCTGCATCTGTGTTCATCAGGAATACTGGTGTGTAATTTTCTTTTCTTGTTGTGTCCATGCCTGGTTTTGGTATCAGGGTAATGCTCGCCTGATAAAACAGACGTGTTCCCTCCTCTTCTATTTTTGGGGAGAGTTTGAGAAGGTTTGACATTAATTCTACTTTAAATGTTTGGCAGAATTCACCAGTGAAGCCATCTGGTCCAGGACTTTGCTGGGAAGTTTTGGATTACTGATTCTATCTCCTTACTATTGGACTATTCAGATTTTCTCTTTCTTCATGACTGATAGGTTGTATATTTCTAGAAATTCAACCATTTCTTCTAGGTTGTCCAATTTGTTGGTGAATAACTTCACAGCAGTTTCTTTTGAACCTCTGTATTTCAGTGGTGTCAGTTTTTTTCCACCCTGCCCTTTGGATATCTAGCTAGAGTTGTGTCTACTTTATGTTTTTCAAAACAACAGCTTTGGTTTCATTGATATTTTCTGTTGTTATTTTAATCTCTACTTCATTTATTTGTGCTCTTTTTTTCTATTCTTCTACTATTTTATGCTTAGTTTGTTCTATTTTCATTTCTTGAGATGTAGTTTTAGGTTATTTACTTAGGCTTTCTTTTCCTTTTTTTTATGTGTGTGGTTTTTCTTTTTTCCATTGAATGAAAGATTCCTCAGTTTTTACAGTGCTTTACAATTTTCAAAAGTTTCACACACATGATTTCATATAATCCTATAATAATCCTTTTTATCCTTACCCTTATATTGCCCCTTCCCCCTTCCCTCTCCCAGCTGGTAAACACTAGTTTGTTCTTTATATCGTGACTCTGCTTCTTTTTTGTTTTAGTCACTAATTTTGTTGTATTTTTTAGATTCCACATGTAAGTAGTACCTAACAGTATTTGTCTTTCTCTGTCTGACTTACTTCACTTAGCATAATGCCCTCCAAGTCCATCCATGTTGCTGCAAATGGCAAATTTTATCATTTTTTAAGTAGTATTCCAGTGTGTGTGTGTGTGTGTGTGTGTGTGTGTGTGTGTGTGTACACACACAAAATATCTTCTTTATCCATTCATCTGTTGATGGGCACTTGAATTGCTTCCATACCCTGGCAAGTGTAAATAATGTTGCAATGAACACTCCGGTGCATGTATCTTTTTGACATAGTGTTTTTGTTTTTTTCAAATACACACCCAGGAGTGGAACTGCTGAGCCATGTGGTAGTTCTTTTTTTTAAATTTTTTGAGAAACCTCCAAACTGTTTTCCACAGTGGTCGCACAAATTTACATTCTCACCAACAGTGTACAAGGGTTCCCTTTCCTCCACATCTTTGCCAACATTTGTTATTTGTGTTCTTTTTGATGATAGCCATTCTGACAGGTGTGAAGTGATACCTTACTGTGGTTTTGATTTGCGTTTCACTGATTATTAGTGATGTTGAGCATCTTTTCATGTGCCTGTTGGCCATCTTCATTTCCTCTTTGGAAAAATGTCTATTCAGTTCATCTGCCCATTATTTAATCAGGTTGTTTTTTTGATGTTGAGTTGTATGAGCTATGTATATATGTTGGATATTAACCCCTTATTGGTCATATCATTTGCAAATATCTTCTCCCATTCAGTAAGTTGTCTCTTCATTTTGTTGATGGTTTCCTTTGCTGTGCAAAAACTTTTAAGTTTAATTAGATCCTATATGTTGATATTTGCTTTTCTTTCCTTTGCTTTAGGAGATGGATCCAAAAAAATATTGCTGCAATTTATGTCAGAGTGTTCTATGTTTTCCTCTAGGAGTTTTATAATATCCAGTTTTACATTTAGGTCTTTAATCCATTTTGAGTTTATTTTTGTATGTGGTATATGTGTATGTGTATGTGAATGTTCTAATTTCATTCTTTCACATGTAGCTGTCCAGTTTTCCCAATACCGCTTATTGAAGAGCCTCTCTTTTCTCTGTAGTATATTTGTGCCTCCTTTGTCGTAGATTAACTGACCATAAGTACGTGGGTTTATTTCTGGGCTCTCTATTCTGTTGCATTGATGTATGAGTCTTTTTTAATTATCAAAGCTTTGTAGCATAGTCTAAAGTCAGGACGCATGATTCCTCCAGCTTGTTGCTTCTTTCTCAAATTTGTTTTGGCTATTTGGGGTCTTTGGTGTTTCCATACCAATTTTAAAATTATTTGTTCTAGTTCTGTGAAAAATGCCACTGGTATTTTGATAGGGACTGCACTGAATCTGTAAGATTGCCTGTGGTAGTATGGTCATTTTAACAATATTAATTCTTCCAATCCAAGAACATGATACATCTTTCCATCTGTTTGTGTCATTGTCAATTTCTTTCATTAGTATCTCATATTGATAGTTTTCTGAGTACAGGTCTTTTACCTCCTTAGTTAGGTTTGTTCCTAGGTATTTTACTCTTTTTGATGAGATGGTGAATGGGATTGTTTCCTTATTTTCTCTCTCAGATAGTTCACTGTTAGTGTATAGGAATGCAACAGATTTCTGTATGTTAATTTTGCATCCTGCAACTTTACCAAATTCACTGACGAGCTCTAGCAGTTTTCTGGTGGTGACTTTAGGATATCCTATGTATACTATCATGTCATCTGCAAACAGTGACAGTTTTACTTCCTTTCTAATTTGGATTCCCTTTATTTCTTTTTCTTCTCTGATTGCTGAGGCTAGAACTTCCAAAACTATGTTGAATAAAAGTGATGAGAGTGGACACCCTTGAGCTTTCCTTTCTTAATGTAGGTGTTTATGGCTATGAACTTTCCTCTTAGAACTGCTTTAGCTGCATTGGATTAAGGATAATTTTTATCTTCTTTTTACTTTTCTGTATATACCAAACTTTCTAATAAAATATATTACATTCACAATTTTTAAATGTTTGCAACTTATTAAAAGGATAAAAATGTTAAACGAAATGGGAAGGAGCACTAGAATAGACCACTTTGGGGAAAAATCTGTTATTCTAAGCTGATGTAAAAGACTTTGGAAGTTTAAAATGTTTTAAACCAAGAATGATTTGAGAGCATCAGCATGCACATACAATTTACATAGATAGAAAGAACAAGAAGAGAATAAAGAAATATACACCTTACTATAGAGGAAAGATTCTATCAAAGATTTATCTTCCTTTTATATTTTGAGATATGACCATTGGTATCTGTGTTCTTACTACAGAAGAACCTATAAGTGCTCTAGTATTTCCCAGCAGTTACACAGTTCTTTCCCCAAGTTATTTGATAACTTGTAATGAATCGACAGAAATGAGAAGCACAGGGGAGGCAGAAGAAAAGGCAGCTTGACTGAAACAGAAAACAAACTGCTTGATTCCATTTATTTTCCCTACAAGTCAGTCATGAACAAACATACAAGTGATCTAAAGTATGACTTCTGAAATTGCAAAGGTGATCCACTATTGGATAGGGAAGTAAATTTAATTATGGGTATCAGCATATATTAAATGAAATATACCCCAAAAAAAAGGTAATAGAATAGAGCACAGCATACATTCAAGGTAGCCAGCGCAGAATGGTTTTAACTCTTGTTTGTTTCATTTGTCCATTTATACCTGTGGGAAATGGCTCATAAGTATAAAATTTATTTCTTACTATGGTTTGTGGTTAAAAAAAAAATGTGAATGCTACCTATCTGAGATACCTTCAATGCTAAGTTCAATCATTCTAATTTTGCAACTCCAACAAATTTAATGAATGTTGGGAGGTAAGGAGGTAGGAAGGTAGGAAAGAAGGAAAGACGAAAAGGGAAGGAAAAGAAATATGGAACAAAAAGTATTCAGTAAGAAAAGTGCTAAAAGTCTGCTGGTGGGAAAATATTTTTAAAGCCCTCATGCAGGCTCAATTAAAAGAGAAGGAAAACAGTGAAGAAAAAGAAGAGATTGGAAGCCGGTGGGTAGATATATAAGTAGAAAGAAACTGATCAGGGAACTCTGTGTTAGAGGGCAACATTATTCCCTGAAAGAGCCTGCAATCTAAACCTGGCAGCAGTGTATAAACACACACATACACACCCACACACATTTTTTGTACACAAATCTATAAAACACATTACTGTAACTATAATGAGGGTATTATTATGAAATGAATGTTTATCACCCCCCAAAACTCATATGCTGAAATCTTAATTCCAAGTGTAACGGTATTAGGAGTGAGGCCTTTGGGAAGCGATTAGGTCACAAGGGTGGAGCCCTCATGAATGGGATTAGTGCCCTTATAAACAAGAGACCCTAGAGAGCTCTCTCATTTCTTCCACCAAGTGAAGACACAGCAAGAAGACATCCATCTATGAACCAGCAAGTGGGTCCTCACCAGACACCAAATTTGCTGGCACCTTGATCTTAGACTTCCTAGCCTCCAAAACAGTGAAAAATAAATTTTTGTTATTTATAAGTCACCCAGTCTATGGGATTTTTGTTACAAAAGCCCGAACAGACTAAGACAGCTGATGATAGTACTGAATTTTTAAATGTACGTTTTGAATAAATATACACTTACCTTTCAAGAAAACTTTATTGATCCACAAATCTAACTGACACTTGAAAACGCGTGCTCTTGTTATGGGTCATAGATGACGTCAGGCTCTGTACAACAGAGTTTGCCAAATAAAAGTCTTGGTTGGCCAATTGGAAGTAAAGAATCAAGAAATAGAGATCGGCTGAGTTATCCCTCAACTGAGCTGCAGGAAAAACAGCAAATACCTAGAAAAATAAATAAATAAAATAGCTTCAAATATCCTCTCCCTAAGCAAAGGAACCCTAAACCAAAGCCATCAATGCAAAAAGCAAGCTGAAAAAGTTTATGTCATAATATTTCTGGCTCTTAGGGGACAAATGTTAGCTTACTCTTTAATCACTCTTTCAATCATCTATTTTAGCTCCTAGAAGAAACTCACTTTATAATGCCTACAATAAAAAGCATTATCATACAAAAAAAACCCTAAAACACCTCAATATAAAACAAATCACCTGTTATCACTTTGTTTCACTGAAATGAAATTAAAGTGTTCAAATAAGAAATACACTACTAATACATAGTAAAATAATATCAAGTATTAAAATCACATAAAATAAAAAATGGAAATCTAACATTTGCAAACAAATGTGAAAAAAAATTCCACTGAAAATGAATTCCAAAGCATAAATAAAAAGTAAAATTAGAATACAGATGTACCAGTGTGGCAAGTAAATATTATTTGTGAATTAAAAGTTAATTTCCATAGCCTTTTTGCCTGTAGAAAAACATTTATCATCTTTAGTAATATACTTCAATCTACTTCCACAAATCATATCTGACATAGATGTATGTATCTCTACATAAAATCAAGAATGATGGAATTTCTTAAATATCTAATTTAGGTAAAGAACCTCTAAATTATAATAAATTACTAAATATATTATTATCACTCTTTTCTAGATTTGATTCTGTATCAGTTTACTTTACTCCCAATAACCTGTTACAGCTTACTGGTGACTCAGCATATGTACAAAAGGACAACAGTAGTTAGGTAAAATATAAATCAAAAACACAGAACTTTTGAAAAACATTATGATAATAGATGTATCTGAAACCTACTGGGATTCAAAAGAAATTAATTACTTAAAACACATTTGAGCATCATATGCTACTAAAACCAAATAACAAAGTATGATTTCTGAAGAATACCAATGAATGTAGCATTGATCTCCAGACAGATTTAAGGAAACTGTTCTGTGCCCCTATACTGAATATAGTTCATGTTTTGTTTGTTCATTTGATAAAGAGAATGATTTATTACATTCTGATGGAGGATTTCTTTATTTTAACTTTCAATCTCATCTGAAAAGTTACAAACAACATGTTTCTAAATTATATAATCTATGTATGGAAAATATCTAGATACTGTCAGCAGCTCCTTGGACAGCAATATAGTCACATGGTTTTTCTCCATGGTTGAACTAAAAATCGCCACACCACTGAAATAAAGCATGTCTCTATTTCTCATCATTCCCTTGTAAAAATATAAACCATTTTTATATTATGGATGTCTCTTTAGAGTGAAAGACATTCAAGTATCTTTCAATTATTCCAATATATGTGTATTTGATAAATGTGTGTTTATGTAACACTTAGTATAGATTGTCACACTACTGTGTCAATACTGTTCAGAGAATGATGGCTATTTCTTCAGAAAGTATGACAGTAACCAAAGAAAAAGTGACACTACAATCAGTGTCCTCAGTAGTTGTGATTTGCTTTGTTTCTAAACACATACTTTACATCCCAGTCAATTTTACATTTCTTACACTGCTGGGATCATGATTCACTTTATTGTTTTGACAGGACATAATCCAATAAAAGATTCCATTGACATACTATCAAAGAAACCAAGAAGGAAGGAAGAAGACTACAGGAAGAATTAGGAAACACGGAAGGCTATCTGTACAGGAAAAGTGTATGTTATGCCTAGACTCGCTCAGCAAGCCACATGCAGAAGGAATGTTTACCATTGTCTCACTGAAAGGATATACCATTCTTCTAGTTATTCTCTACGGAATTGCATAAACATTGAGAAATCTAGAAATAGACAAACACATGCACATATAAAAATTACTGTCAGTGTATAAGTTACTGCTGCCCTGGGACTGCAATAATTTATGTAACATCTGTTTTCATATCTTTCTAATTTTTTTCCTAATTAACATGCATATTTAACGCATAAATGCTCAGACCACCTCTTTTTTCTGCTGACTGCGCCTCTTTATTTTTTAAGTTGTGCACTCCTAAGGAGAATTCAGGATAGATGGAAACCAAAATCTTATTGAAAGAACTAATTTTACAATGTAAACAACAGTACTGAACCAATTTTCAAGAAAATACTACAGCCTTAAGAGTTTTCACAAGAACATTTCAATCTGCTAACAATAATCATACAGTAAATTAAGGTCCAAATACCAAAAAGTAACATAAAAGCACAATTCCAATATCATATTAATCTTCTTCATTTTTTCTAACTTTTATAAGAGCTGAAAAAACCTTTTATAACATCTATGATTTCTTGTCTTCGTAAGTTTTGGTAGCATTTTAAAAATTTTATGCCTTAGGCAAATAACATAAATAAATACATTCCATATAGTAAACATCAAGGAGTACACAACCAACTATATCTTTTTTAAATTGTGAACTTCAAATATTGTCCAGATGTGAGGAAAGGGGAAAGTTTTGACTCTAAAAGTCATTAAAGTACAATCAACTTCTGGAAGCTCTTAATCTGTACTCGGAAATTCAAAATTCAAAACACTACTAGTCTTTAAGTAAAATTAGAGGCTCATGAAACCAATGCTACAATAACAAATGTATTCCCAAGTAACAATGCTTAACCTGCCAACACTGTGACTTCATGTGTACTTACCTCACTTCAGAACTAATCTTTTAGTTCTAAAAGATTGTCTTTTAATTGCCTAGTTATGTAGTTCAGTCAGTCATTTAATATTTCTCATCTGCTGTCAGGGCTGTTCTAGGCCTTTGTAGATGTTGAAATTGTCTCACAGAACTTACATTTTATTTGGAGAACCAAATAGTATCCAACAACCATGCAAATACATAATTGCAAACAGAGATAAATACTACTAAAAATATGGGAAATTCCCCACCATGAGATTTTATAACAGGAGACTTGATGTATCCCAGAGAGCAGCAAAGACCTAAAGTAAGACTGAGATGAGATCTGAAAGGTACGGGAAGTGTTCAAATCTGGGCACATCAAGTGCAAAGGTCTAAAAGCACTTATGAGAGAAGCACATTCAAAGTCAGGAAAGAGAAGCAAAGAGGCCAGCCACAGCTAAAGATGGAATGTACGTGAAACAAAAAAGGCAGAGTAAGTGAATAAGGCAAAATTCCTGAAGGGTTTTAAATAAGGTATGACAACCAACTGTATGTTGAAAAAATATCCAATGTGGCAGAATCATGGAGGGGGCAAGAGAAATGCAGGGGAGGAGTTGAGTGTGAGGTGACAGTAGCGTAGACTAAGGTGATGGTGGGGAAGACAAAGATGAGAAGGCAGAAAGAGACACGGGATAACAATCAGCAGATTTTGATGGAAGATTAGATTTTGTGGAGGATGCAGATGGAGAGAATTCCATTCATTGATGCAGGGAACCCTAACAGAAGGGTGCAGGTGTTGGAAGGAAGAGCCCAAGTTTAGACTTGGACGTGTTAAGGGGTTAGCTGATGGAAACATCCTGTGGGCATTTCAACAGAAACATCTGGAGCTACTACTAGAGTTTGGAGCTATAGGAAGGGTCTGGGCTAGAATCAAATTTAGAATTTACCAGGATATGGGTACTAGATAAAAAATAGAGATCTACACTGTTTTCCCACAAGAAAACCCCTTCACACATCCAGCACCTTCCTTGTTTCTAGTTATCACACCACATCAGAATAGGAAAACATACATTTCATAATCTGACAAACTCATTTAGCCTAAAATTGGTTCATTCCATAAGGCACACTCGCCTTCCCTTAAGTTGTGGAATAACAGTCATCATTTATTAGAATGCCTACTCTGGGACAGAACTATAAAAACATGCTGAAGCACTCTAAAAATGTGGTAGATTAATCCTCACAATAACCTTAGAATTTTACAATCTTCATGCCTGCTTTTCAGATGAGGACACTGAATTTGGGGATGTGTAAAGTCGCTAGTGAAGCCAGTAAACGATAGAGGCATCCTTCCAACCCAAGGCTACCTTAACCAACAACCCATCGTTCTTTCCACTAAAAGGAGGGTAGCTAGGATAGTGTAAGACTCTGGGCTTTATAAAAAGTGTGAATCACTAAGCTGTACACCTGAAATTTATATAATATTGTAAATCAAAGAGTCTGGGCTTAAAAAAAAAAAAAAAAGTAGTGAATTACCTGGCGGTTCAGTGGTTAGGACATGGTACTTTTACTGCCGGGGCCCGGGTTGAATCCCCGTTGCGGAACTAAGAGCCCACAAACTGCTCAGTGCGGCAAAAAAAAAAAAGACAGAAAGAAAAGAGTCTGGGCATTAAAATCAAATCAACCTCAGTTCCAGTCCTGGCTCCAGAAGACCACTTAATCTCTCTTACGTTTCCTCACCTGCAATTTCCTCCCCTGCTAGGAAGTATTAACATTTTAGGAAACACGTGAAGGCTCTGGGTTGGGCATCACCATTAACGTGACATGTTCCTTCACCACAGGAGTGTCAGTTGAAAGAGGACCCAAAACACTGATAGCTTTGGAAATTTCCCAGCACAGAGCATGGCAGGGCATCAGGAAGGGCTGCCTCAGCTCACCCCTGTTCTTCCCCCAACTGGGGAAGAGCAGCTTCCATCAGAAGAGCAGAAGCCCATATCCTAAAGCTGTCAATGGAGAATTCAGCAGTGGGTCTAAAACTTCAGTGTGCATAAAAATCTCCTAAGGAGCTTCTTAAAATGGAGATTCCCAAGCAGACCTTCCCAAAGATTCTGATACAGCAGTGGAAGGGATGACTCCTTCAAACTTTCTAAAAGATCTCTACCAACAACAATCACTTTCCATTCTTCAGGCACATAATTTTTAAACTATTTATTGGACACATATAATACTTTATTTTGTCCAATTAAATTGTACCCAACTTAATACAAAAATTTCAAATATGTTTCTGAACAACTACTGTCAAGGTTCCTTTTCTATAGAAAGAGGGATAACTAAACAGCAGCAGTTTTAACTATACATAAAATGTCTCTACCAAATTTGATTTTCCTTAATCCAGATTTTAGTCTTGTGATTAAAACTAAGTCATTTATGGATTTACATGTCAAAACACATAGGAATGTTTAAGGGAGATGAATGGTTCATAAGGAAACTTCTGTCACACAAGTTAACCACTGGATAAATAAAATATATTGTTGATTAGTAAAGAATCTTAAAAATATGTAAAAGGGTCTAAAGCAGTAACAGTTATCAAAAAAAAAAAAAAAAAAAATGGAGTAAGAGCTTACATATAACCCTCAGTGATACCACTGGATGCTAACAGACACTGGTACCAAAACAGCATTCAAGACCGAAAATGTCTACTGTATTTCCAGATACTTCAGATCACTTAGAAAATTAAAGTACGCCCATCTTCCTTTCTACATGAACTACAATTGTCACTATGGAAGTATACATTCTGGTCACTGCCCCAGCAGCCCCCATTAACCTGACCTACAGGCAGGGCACACTGAGTCAGGGCTGCCTTAACAACATTCCAGAGGCTTAAGAGATTCTGACGAATTCTAAAACTCCAAATTTCCACCCAAGGTTAACGGAATTTAATTTTTTAATTTTGAAATTTCAAGATGGGTGTTATTCTTTCAAGGCTTATGTGCGAAGCTAAATGTGAGCAGTTAAAAGTTTAAAGTTTAGTACATACGGTCTCCTTGTATTCCTCTGAATCAAAGAAAATACCCACTCAGGTTTGTTTGTTTTTAACCTCATGACTTACATGACCACGACAGGGAATAGAAAGCTAAGGATAACAAAGCTGCTTGAAAAAATACTTTAGTGACAATAACATCAATACTCTACCATGATATTGATATCTATATGAAGTATCTCATTTGATGCCACCTTACCTCCACCCCACCCCCACCAAAACAAACAAACAAAACAGTTAATAAGAACTTAAGGACACTAACTTGCCCAAGACCTCATCACTAACAAATGGTAAAGCTGGGATTTGAACCCAAGAAATCTTAACCCACAGGCCATATGGTCTTAACCACTGTATCATGCCATTTCAATTCAAAGACAATTATAAGTGTAATATACCTGATTGTTACTCACTCTGTTCATAACTACCCTTAATTTTATAAACCTTTATATAGCCACTATCCCCAAAGCACTGACACAATCTAAGTATGTTTCTTTGACTTTTATGGTAAATGAAATACTTCTAGGTTGTCCTAATAATAAAACATACCTTCACTTCCAAAATCACTCTTCATCTTAGAATTCTTATAGTAGTATGTGACATTATTTTCTCTCAAACAGTCATGCTCATTTCTCACAAATAGTTGGTACCAAGTTTGATCCCACACTACCCTAAGCTCCAGGCAAAACAGAAACCAATGTATGCACAATTAAAGAAGAGAAAAATTCTTGTGATTTGAGGATTATATCTTCTAATTTTGCTCTTGATGCCAACATAGCCTCTCTTCTCTATATCCTGATTCATTTAGGATCAAGCTCTGATACCAAGTTCAAATTCGCTTACAAATAAGAAACAGATTAGTCTCCATCACTCTAAATAAACCAAAAGAGGCTGGGTCATTTCTGAGAGTTGCTTTGGGCACCTGAGGTCCATTTCAATCTCGGAGACCAGTCTAAATGCTCATGAAAAGTTAGAAAATTCCTGGAACTGTGGTTTCCTTAAGAAAGCTGCAGATTCAACCTGACTCCAAGAGATGAAAAATTCCCTTGAGCATATGTTAGTTTTTGTGCATTTCTTGTGGCAGACATGAGGCATGGGACTTTTCAAAGTAGACATCCTTCACAGTGCAACAAGGATACAAACATATTTATAATTAAGGTATTCCCTTCTTTTAAGTGTGTTCCTGTAACTAAGATGAAAATAAATAAGATTTCTGAAGAAATTATTTTAGATTAAACAGGCTAAAACTTTAAGCATTACCATAATTTTATTTTGTATTCTAAATTCTCTGTTCCAGGCTTATTAAATTATTCCACATCTCATTAACTACTCCTCCTTATGTTATTCCATTTGCTTCAGAGTTCCATTTTTTTTTTAATCTATTGCCTTTTTGTAACATCACCTGCCTGTCACCTTTTATCCAATAAAAACTGTAATTTATCTTGTTCAAATTGCAAAAAGAAAACTCGAACCATAGCTGACTGCACTGGAGGAAAGCCTATGAAAAGCAGTCACTGTCCCAAGTTATTCCAGAATTCTGAGGAAGCTTTAGTTCTCAGAAAACAGACGTGCACAATAGTAATTAAAACCAGAAGAGAACAGATAATAAGTTAGCTCTACAAAGGACTCAATTATTTAACACATGTATTTTTTCTGTTTTGTGGCTCATGACTTTCCCATCACTTACTTTACTACCAAACTACTGTTCCTTTATTGATCTCACTGCCTATTAGCCCCTTCTCAAAAAGAATAAAAGAAACCTAAACTGGATAATATTGCTAATTATTAGCAGCATAGAAAAATAGCTGAACCAATTATTGGGTACTTAGTGAGTCTTTTAGAAAGATAATTCCAGTAGTGGGATAGAGTGCTAACAACCGAACTAGCACAGTGGCTATAGAAATGGAGGAGTGAGAGACAAAAGAACATGAGAAAAATGGTGGTACCCAGACACAGAAATGGAAGAAGAGAAAGAAGTTTAGTTTATTTCCAAGGTTTCTAATCTAGCAGGTAGGCAGATTAGATTATTTGTGCCATGAAGGGAATAAAAAATTTTTTAAAAGATAGGAGGAGAAAGGGATAAGAAAAAAGGCTGATTAAGAGAAAAAGCACATACTACATATCACTTCATAAACATGCCTACCTCAGTATCTTGCACTCCTGCAAAAGGGATGTCGAGGACAAAAGAAGTAACAAATGAATGATCTCAATTTTAATTCTGCTGACTCTTGTAACATTAAGTAACCTGAATTCACTGAGTAAAATGAAGTTTAGATCACGCCACTAATTCCTCAAGTTTTTGAGATTTCATTTTATTTTAGAAAGTCTCCTTAGTTCTAAATACACTGGTTCAAGCCTAGAAGTATCTTCAATTGAGTACTCTCTTTAAAAATTTTGCCAAGTTGTGGTCTCTACAATTCACATAATATCTCACTTTGAGCTACTTCTTGGTATAAATTATCCAGCTGAATTTTAAATTTTGCATTAGGTTACTTGTTTAGTAGGTTTGAAACTAATACTTCAGCAAAACAGATACAGGAAGATCACACGTGTATCAGTGCTTTCAGTCTAATAATTCAATAAAACAGCAATCAATTAATTTATGTTACTAATGCCATTTTTTTTTTGCTACTCAGAAGGATAACTTTTTGAATGTATTCTTCAAAATCATTTTTAAAATATTTAAAGATTCCAAGCAAAATTATTATTATGGTCTCATACTGCAACAAAATATATAAAACTAAGAATATTCAAAATCCCATAAGAAAAAATGCTCTAGGAGGTTAAAAGATTATAAATTGTGAAGTGAAAAGAGGAAAATCATAAATATGATAAATACAGTATACCAAAACTTTTGGTTTTATAACCAAAATGGGTTATGAAGATTTTTTTTATAAATTTATTTATTTTATCTATTTTTATTTTTGGCTGCATTGGGTCTTCGTTGCTGTGTGCAGGCTTTCTCTAGTTGTGGTGAGCGGGGGCTACTCTTCATTGTGGTGTGCGGGCTTCTCATTGCAGTGGCTTCTCTTGTTGCGGAGCACGGGCTCTAGGTGCGCGGGATTCAGTAGTTGTGGCTCACGGGCTCTAGAGCGCAGGCTCAGTAGTTGTGGCCCAAGGGCTTAGTTGCTCCGTGGCATGTGGGATCTTCCCGGACCAGGGCTCGAACCCGTGTCCCCCGCATTGGCAGGCGGATTCTTAACCACTGCACCACAGGGAAGCCCTGAAGATTTTTCTAAATTAATGTTTTCCAGTTTGGATACTGGAAACTAAGCAAGAACTCTCAGGCAATTGGTTATTACTCTCCAAGGGCAGGAGCCCAAATAAAGCGCCCAACTCTCGGGACTTAAAAAAAAAAAAATCACCCAGAGTCAACCTCTTGAGAAATGATCCTCAAATTCTTCTGTGTTCATCTTTACAATTATTTCTCTCGTCCAAGTTACATGAAGGGAAAGGTGACAGTCAGCTACCACACCCCCTACAAGGAGAGTTTTAAAAAGGCTTGTTGAAGCCTTCAAAAAGGCTGGTAACCCTGATCCTTAGTAGGACATCCTTCCCAGTCCTGTGCACTGGACCACTTGTTGTGTAAGTGACTGAACACTAGGCCGTCTCCCAGAGCAGCATTTGTGGACAGGGGAAAAAACCCTGAAAGACCAGGTTACTTAATCTAAAACTGCTGCTGCTTTTAAAACACCATGGCCTAAATAATCATTGAAATACTACTATCTTTCATTGAAAACATTTAGAAATGTCCTTATCTAAAGACTACCCATATGTAAAATGTGCTTTTAACCTTATAACTGCCCTTCTGAGCACCGTCTGATGACATTAATTTCTCAGCCCATGGTACTTGGGGTGGGAGTGGAGGTACGAGGAGGATGTCCTAAAAGACTCTTCTTTGTGTTTCAGAAAATGTCGATTTATTTAATCCCCATGACAGCTCGATGCAAAGGTTTTATTATTATCATTAATCCCACTTATACAGATGAAGAAATTATAGGCATTGTTAAGTAAACTTATTTAACATCACACAGTTAATAAGTGGTATTTAAACTCAGGCCTGTGACACTCCACAAGCTGATACTTTACACACCATCACAATGTCCTCAAGTATATCTATGAGTAATGTAAGTCAAAATCACATAGTGAATTAAAGTGATTCGTTTATCTCCGTATTTCATTGGAGTACCTTGGAAACCCACCACGGGGAATGAAGTTTGTGCCTCCTATAACCATGGACCGTGGGCTCATAACGTTGAAATCTGTGATTCCTGGAGCTCAGACATCGTTTTCCCTCACTTATTTTCACTCTGAAATACATTATCTCTTGAATTCAGTACAACAAGAAAGCTCTCTCTGAAAACATACCTAGCCAAGCTCTGTGCTTCAGTCAATGTGACAGGCATTAATTTAAGATTAAACTTCCTAAACGGCTAATTCCTACATAGTTTTCAACATGTTATCCTTGAGAGCCCTACATACATATGCACTTGAGAAAGACATTTTTAACGGCATTCCTTCTCAAATATCTCTAAAACCAGTGTGCAGTTGGCCAGACAATACCAAACTACATCCTGAGCCTCATAAGTATAAATGTATCAGTACAAGAATATAGATAACTCCCAGAATAAGTCTTCAAATAGAAAATTATTATACTAAGAATAAATGATAGTAAAACTTCTAGAAAATTCAGATCTGTGGCCTACTCCACCCACACCCAAAGCTGACATAACCAACTGGAAAAAGAGTTCCAAAGACATTGTTAAAATACTTCCCAAAGGCAATTCCAGAATTTCCTCATGAAGAACTTATCACTCTTGCCAGAGGGTAGACTTGTTTTGACACCTGATAAGAGTTCTTCAATCAGAACATGTTTAAAGTGAGGCAGTAAGTTGCACATTAAGCCATTTTTTCTAGCTCTTAAAACAAAGGAATAATGTTGACCAGAAAACAGAGCTCACATGGTAATAAGATTCAGTCATGTATATATTATATTATATATAAATTATTTTTAGGAAACAGAGTTTAATTCTCAAGTATAAGAATTTAAAAAATAAAGACTAAGTTCAAAACATACTGTGGTGTATTTTTTTTTAAACTACGATTCCTCTATTTTGACCCTTGGTAGCTTAGTCTATTTTGAGCTCTATTTAACCAAGATTTGGTGCCTAGAAACCACTTAACATAACTTTATTAATTTGCTAAGCCATGATATTCTGAGTTCAGCTTAGGCTTCCACATGCCCAAAACATCCACCTATAGACTGGACAGCTCTCTTCAGGGCTAATCCTTCCTCTTGTACAAAACCTCTCATCAGAGCACGAACTATTCGCAAAGCAGCTGAGCTGCGTTTCAAGCTGCTGGAAGGACTGGCCTTCCCAGCTTCATATAATTAACAATCTCAGTGTGTCTGCACGAATGAGTGACTCATTAACTTGATTTTTTTTTTAAAGAGTCAAGCTCTTAAACTACAACAAATATTAGTTACATAATATCATATACTTTTACAACACCACACAATTCAAATATACACAAGCCAAATTATAACACTCTAAGGAGAATGTATCTCAGAAAATTCCAGAATTCTCAAGACTTCAAGTCTTAGCAGAAATGAATTACATGTACTAAAAATATCTACTTTACCTGGCATTTTTAGCAACTAGAATTCTGCTCAACAGCACTTTTGATTTTCTGAAGGTACAGCCCATTTTAATCATCCCACAAAGGTTAATTTATATTCAAAAGAGTTTGTTTGGGCACAGAAAACAGGACCAAATATTTTTAAAAAGGAAAAACAACAGTCTTTTAGTAACCAGAAAATGTGATCAGGTAGGAAAACAAAGTTCACCATACGTGGAGGTTCATTTTATCAACTTCTGTGATGAAAGATCAGTAGAGTGTGTATCATTTTGGGGAAGCACAACAGTAAATATTAACATGTATATATTCACACGCTCAATTGTGACAGACAAATCGTGTGAGGTTTCTGTGAGTTAAGCAAAAAAATGGGGTGGGGGGGGCGGGGGGGGGGCTTTGTTAACATCCAATAATGCAATACAGAAATTATATTTACGCTGCATGTAATAATAGATGCTTTCATGATACTGAATAGACTTTTTCACACAAAGATGAAGATCATTCACCAAATTATTGTGACTACTATATTATATTCTGGAAAATAATGATAAATCATACAAGCCTGCTCTCTAGTCCCAGGCCCATTTATCTTTCCAGTCTCCCTCTTCTAAACTATGATAGACTAGAACACAAGAAAAATGGGTCTCTTATTCCATCACTACCCTACTGCCCACCTCCCTGCCCTTGCCCCCATAAAGTCAATCATAAGCTTCTTAGTAGGGTTTAATTTTCCTCAAGTATTTTTATTATTTTACTCAAATCTTTGGTTATCTATGATATATGGAACATGAGAATATTATAATTAATGATAACATAAGATAAAGGACTGATATAGCATTTTAATAAGGAAAATTATGATGAGTAATTATTAGTTTATATGGAAAAATTTATTTCATAATTTTTGGAATATACAAATGAAGTTAAAATAATTAGCATAAGAAATATTTGGTTTAATATAATTAAATGTGAGAGAATGTCCTTCAGAAGAGAAAAGTTAAATATAGCACTTTACGATAGTAAAGCTTTGTAAGGGTTCAGCTCACACATTTTAAAAATCTTTTTTTAAAGTCATACATACACTTTGACAAACAGGTAATTTCTATAGTGAACAAAAACAACAACAACAACAAATAACCCAAAACTAGTAAATCATATCATGGCCCCCAAAGAATGATCCCAATAAACACCAGTAGCTTCAGATAAAACGGGAAATTCCAACTCTGGCTATACTGCACAACATAATAAGAAAAGGGAGAAAACTGAGAAGAAATGGCTTAATTAAATTCCCCTCCAACAGTTAATTTTACTGAGGAGAATGATTAACCATGCAAGAGCTGCTATAGCTGTTAGATTAAAATCAGGTATTTTCCAGACTATCTTTTGGAAAGTAAGATACAGATAATATCCCAGAGAAAAGTGATCTAAAAATTCAGGTAACTATTGATTTAGAAAGTATTTTTTAAAACCATCATTATTTGCAATCAATTTAAAAGAGTATCATTAGACTGAGATTATTATAACCCATTAATACAAACTGCAACTTAACATATCTTCTCAATAGCATCTAGTGTGCACTATTTTAAAAGCTCCATAAACAGTAGTAAATAAAAATGGAATACAAATTTAATCCATTTTAAAGTTTTACATAATGACCCGTGGGGCCTGCAGCCTCCCTCCAACATGACCTACACTTTTACTCCACGTCCATATAAATTAGAATCCACATTATCAATCTTTCTGTACTCATTCTACTTAATCACTTAATACACCTGCACTTAACTATCAATGTTTCCTTTTCCATATTTGAAACCTACAGATATCAAAGAGTATGAAGAAAAAGAAACCAAAATTGGGCTTAAAGGGGAAAAAAGGTAGAGCACATCTGCAAATTCATAACTGACCCTCTTACTCCCCAACTCCGTTGCATTCCTGCTGACTTCTGAAGAGCTACCATCAACCCACAGGATTCAGAACAGGACCTACAGTAGTCAAGGAGCAAAATGGCTGCTCATTTCTTAGAGAACAGATTAACAATCTTTTTATGTATGAAGTCTACTAGAGGTTTTCTGTTATTAAAACACTGCATATCACGCAACCCATTAGGAACAAAATTATAGCAACGTTTCAGTAGATTCAGAAAGAAACATTTTGATAATATTCAACACCATTCATGATTTTTTAAATCAAAAAACAAATTTTAACTAGAAAAACAAGAAGGCTACCTTAAAGTGATGAAGTGAATGAATGCATCTTTCAAAAATCCATAGCAAACATAATACACAGTGGTGACACACAGAAGCACTATCCTTTACAAAAGAGTAAGACAGATGCCCACCATCACCACTTTTATAAGAGACTGTACTAAAATTTCCAAGACAGCACATTAAGATAAAAAATAAAAGGCAAAATGAATAAAAAAAGAAACAAAGTTGTCATTTTTTCAGTTATGATAGTCAACTGAAGACATCCAAGGGGATTTTAAAGACACTTTATTAGATTTAATAGGAAAATTCTGAAAGTTTGCTGGATATAAGGTTTCCAATTTTGACTTAACGTGTCCACTTTCCCTAATCCATGATTATCTCTTTCCTTTTTGGTGTCTATAGAGAGTTGAGTCTTACTTAAGAGTCACCAACCAGGACTACACAATGTATTAAGTGCTAAAGTTTGATAACAGTGAGATAATGTACCTCCTTTCTCAGATCCTGTTACATTTTCATCTCTTTCTATTCTTACACCAAATTGCTTCTATAATTAAAATACCCTTTTAGTGGCCGCTTTTGGCCAGATCATCAGAGTAGGCCAGTATTTCTAGGTATACTCTATCTCCGATATATCCCATTTCTTTCCTATATCAGAATAAACCAGTCACAACTCATTATTCTTCGTAAAACATAACCCAATTTACTTAAAATATCACTTTGCGGCTGACAAAAATGAGAGCCCCTTTGCCAGGCCCCTGCCCGCCTGCAGCCTGCAGTGGTATTCCTGCACTTATTCCTCACCATTTGCTTTACCAGCATCCTGCTTCCTACATCTTGAGTACCATGTGAAAATCTGGAATGTTTCACTGCATGCTTCCAGAGGGTTCCTGCTGCTTACATATACCACTCCATTTAAAAGGACCTACTCACCATACTTTTCATTTCCTATCGCTGATTCAGTTTCCAATCCATGATGGATTTTTTAAATTGTCACTTATTTTACATTTTACAAACTTTTTCAAAGCCTAGCAAAATACTAGCATTACTTGCCTATTTAACTTTTCAAAAACTCTCCCTATTTTGCTTATGGGACATTTTCATCAACAATATCTTTGGAGAAGTACAAAACCCTTTTTATATAACTCCTGCCCTTTCCAAGTTACTGAAATTGTACTCTCAAGCTCCAAATGTAATGTCCTTTCCCACGTCCTTATACTCGTTGATTTCTCTATAGCCCTAACAACTAAGATCTCCTTCCTAAAATTCTCTTTCCCTTGTTTATATAATTTTTTTTCCAACAATAGACCCATCAGTTTCTGACCCTTTTTCTGATGCTGCCACCTTATGAACATATAGGAGGTTCTCCAAGATCTTTCTTTGGCTGATTTCTTCCTCGTTTCACCCTCTCCCCCGCCCCTCTTTTGGCTTAGCAGCCTCATTCAAATTTCATGCCTTCAACTAACATTTTCTGTCCTCATGTCTCTGGTCCTGGCCTGGATCTCAAGAACTAGGCCACAGCTGGCATGTACGTAACACCCAAAGTAGACACTGCCAGTTGGTTGGATATTGGCTCAAATGACATCTCTGCACTGCTCTGGACAGTCACCACACTATCAGATGTAGCCAACACTGAAGAAGAAACCAACTCACCACATCCAATCATTCCCTAAATGTCTCTATCTGATAATCCATATCAGCACCTTATAGACAATTTATCAAATGCAGAACTCATTATCTTTCTCTAAAACTTTCTGCTCACCTGCTTCGCTTTGTAAGAAAATCCTGAGTCTTCAATAATTCTCTTTCGTACCTTCAGATCCACTTTGTTATCATATCTTACTGAATAACATTGTGGTATCAACCAAATTTGTCTCTTTTTATTCCCCAATGTCATGTCCTAATATAAGCACTTAATATCTCTTAACAAAGCTCCGAAAGCTGCTAGCTTCCTAACTAGTCTCCCATCTGCAGTCCTTCTCCCTTTTTCTCAATGTTACTAAGTGCTGCAAAAGTAAACTGATCATCTCGTTTACCTATGAGCATCCAATAGCCACACAAATTCCGTACCCTTACAATCAGTATCCTCGACAATGTGGCTGTTAGTTACTTCTAATGTTACTTGTATGTCTCCACTCTCTATGTATTCTACCAAATATAATGTCTCTATTCTTTACTCGTGATGATTCTTCTGTCTGGGTCTCCCTTTCCTTTGGGCTGGAGAAAACTAGAGAGTAGAAAGAGAAGCAATACAACCTGATATTGCAGTGGATAAATGTGATGAGTGAAAAAGAAAGATCATGAAAATTACTCATATTTCCAGCTTTTACAATAAGATATATAATGACACTAGTCACTTAAATAAAACTGGAGGCATTTGAGAGAGGGGTTAGAACTTACACTGTGAAGTGATTTGACATCTCAAAGTGGAAACAGATACCAGATAGGCAGGTGGACATGTAGATCTTGATCTCAGAAGACAGGTGTAGACTAGCAATGTCACTCTAACTGTAATAATAATTTATTTATAACTGTAATGAAAATTTGCCATAGGTTTGCTTAGAAAGCTAATATACATAAAGTTCAAAAAGAAGATAGAATTTTAAAAGAAGAGGCCTAGAACATGCCATTAGAAGCCAAGTAGAGAAAGAAGAGCTAGAAGACTGAAAAGGAATAAGCTGAAGAATGTGATTTTATAGAAGCTAAGGAGGAAAAGCACAGTTAGAAGAAGGCATGGTCTGCAATGTTGAATGCTACTGAGAGGAAAAGGAAGAAAGTAAGACAAAGAAAAGGGGAAAGAAAATCCCATGAGATTTAACAACACAGAGGTCTTAAAAGGTGGCTTTAGTTTTCACAATGGAGAAACCAGAGTGGAGTTGCTGGAGTGAGAGTGGGAGGTGAGGAAATGAAGGTGAAAAGTTGCCAGGTAGAGACAACTCCTTCAAAACACTTGGCTATGAAAGGGAAGAGAGATATTACAGAGAATGATATATAATAATACACATAAATACACATGTAAATACACAGAGTGCCTCTAAAGCTCTTGGAACAGTGCATTATTTTCTCCCACTGATAGCTCTCAATGCAACATTCATTCCTACCAAGGTCAAAAACAGGCAAGAATGCCCACCATGACCACTATTACTTTTCTTCTGGACATATTAGTCACTGAAATCAGACTAGAGAAAACCATTAGAAATGTAAAAAATAAGAATTAGAAAAGAAGAAACAAAGCTGTTTGCAGATGACCTGAAGCAGACGAGCTGGAAAACCCTAGAAAATCAATGATGAAACTCAAAAAACAAAAGAATTCAGCAAGGTAGCAGGATATAAAATAAGCATGCAAAAATCACTCACATATACAAATAAAACCAGAGAGGATATCTAATGAATGAGAAAGTCCCATTTAAAATAGTAATAAAAACAATTAAATATTTAGGAATAAACAGAAATGTTCAAAACCTACATGAAGAAGAATAAACTCTCTTCAAAGACACAAAAGTAGGCCTAAACAACAGAAAAGAAACACTTTGTCCTTGGTTAGGACATCTCAACATCAACATGTCATAAATTTACAAATTTAACTTGCGCTAGACAATTTGATATTGAAGTTCAAGTGGCAAAGAAAAGTTCAGGAAAAGCTAGGAAACACTGAAAAGGAACAGATATGGCGGGGGAGGGAATGACTCTCATTAAAACATACTACAAAGCCTCTATACTTAAAACAGTGTGGCACTGCTGAAGAGACAGACCAATGAAACGGAACACAAAGTCCAAAAATAGATTTAGCTACGATAAAGTGACATCCCAAAACACTGGTACAAGAGTGGGCTTTTTAACAAATTGATAGACATTTGGGGAAAAGAAAAAGAAGACAAAAACTTGATTTGTTTCTCACACCATACACAAAAATAAACTCTAAATGGATCGGAGATTTAAGTGTAAAAAATGAAACTATACAAGTACTGTTTTATAAGTTGAATTCCTCCTATGACCTGGGAATTATAAAAGAAAAGTCTTTCTAATTAGAACTAAAATACAAATACAAAACTTATACATGACAAAAATACCAGAAGCAAAATCAAAAGAGATATGACAAACTGGAAGAAAACATTTACACTATAACTCACTGATAGATGGTTAATATCATTACAAACAACTTTCGAAAAGACAAAATGTCCTATAGAAAGTGGCTTTTTTAAAATTTATTTTTGTCTGTGTTGGGTCTTCGTTGCTGCATGCGGGCTTTCTCTAGCTGCGGAGAGCGGGGGCTACTCTTCGTTGAGGTGCGCGGGCTTCACATTGCAGTGGTTTCTCTTGTTGCAGAGCACGGGCTCTAGGTGCGCGGGCTTCAGTAGTTGTGGCTTGCAGGCCCTAGAGCGCAGGCTCAGTAGTTGTAGCGCACGGGCTTAGATGCTCCACGGCATGTGGGATCTTCCTGGATCAGGGCTTGAACCCGTGTCCCCTGCATTGGCAGGCGGATTCTTAACCACTGTGCCACCAGGGAAGTCCCTAGAAAGTGGCTTTTAAACAGACGAAAAGACATTCAGCTCCACTCATAATAAGATGAAATGCAAATTAAATGTACACTGAGATAGCATTTCTCATCTATCAGATTGGGAAAAATTCAAAACGTTCACAGTACACTCTGTGGGCAAGGCTGTGGGGAAACAGGCACTCCCAGACACTCCTAATGGAAACACAAAATGGTACAACCCTATGCAAAGGAACTGGGCAATATCTCATTAAACTACATAAGCATTTACTCTTTGAACCAGTGAGCCCACTTCCAGGAATTTACCCTGAGGATAAACGTGCAACAATATGAAAATGCATATACACAAGGATATTCATCACAGTATTATTTTCAATTGCAAAATACTGGAAATTGCTTCAATACCCATGTGTAAGACATTGGTTGAATAAACCATGGTACATACACAAAATAAAGTAGTATCTGTAAAAATGAATGAGAAATCTCTATAAACTGATATGAAGCGATTTCCAAGAGATATTGAAAAATGAAAAATAGCAAACTGCAGAAGAACATATATAGTACACTACACTTTTAATAAGAAAGGGGAAATAAAAAAATGTAGGAAAAATTATCTGCTTATCTTTATAAAAGGAAGGATGAACTAAAAAACAGTAACGTTGTTTACCTATAAAGGATGGAGTAAATGGGAAACATGGAAAGACCTTTTCAGACAATTTTATTTTTTGGAAAAGTAAATCATTTTCTACATATTCAAAAAGTTAAGTCAACAAGGATGTGAAGCTGAAAGAAAACTAAAATGAGTGCACTCAACTGTATTTTACCGTATCCACACTTACCGTATCCACACGGATTATAAAGAAAGAAGAAATCCAAGTAATTATGAGTACAGCATTTGATTATATATACTCACAGAATTGGGTGGCGTGAGGATGGAGAACTTCAAACAAACCTTGAACGGGTAAAGTTTTTGGTAAGGGTGTTTGTTCTAGTGGTATAATGAACCAATTCTGAAACTATTTTAGATCTGTTATGTTATGGAGTTGCACAAATAAGTTAATGTGTTGATGCTGTTGGAAGCCAATACTGTCACTGTGAAAGAAGGGACACATAAATATGGAAGAGTGGAAAACAAGAAAGAACCCTGTGGAGACGGATTAGAAATAGAGATACTGGTGTGAACTAAGATTTCTAAAATGTGAATATGTGTGTTTCCCAGTATGCATGTCTGCATACATTTATGTATCAATGTGAATGTGTATACATACATACACCCGTACTTACTTCCTAGCGCTCTCTCCTCTAAAAGGGCCTAAAGGCCAAGACCCCACAGTGATGAGCACAGTCCACTAGCAAGGAGAACACTAATACCATTCCCCCACTTACAACAATCAGAGCTCGGGACTCCCCCAGTGGTCCAGTGTGTAAGGCTCCGCACTCCCAATGCAGGGGGCCAGGGTTTGATCCCTGGTCTGGGAAGCAGATCCTGCATGCCGCAACTAAGACCCGGCACAGCCAAAATAATAATAAAAAAAAAAGTAAATAAACAAAGTAAGTAATTAATTAATTAATTTTAAAAAAACCAAACAATCAGAGCTCTTCAGAGAAATGGCTGCCAAGAGCCGCCAGGGCAGAAGAGATCAGAGATAAGTCTATGACCACTTGCTTTGCCAGAAAGTAAGGAAGCACTCAAAAATCTTATGGGGGAATGCCATGCACTTCTACTAACCAAACCTGGACAATTTGGGCATCAAAATAATTAAGTAATGAATTACAAATCATTGAAAAGAACAGATATCCATGAGCTCATACCAATGATAAATGACTGAATGAATAAGTCGATCAATCAGTCAATCAGAATGGTTTCTGCTTACAGCAGAACACTGATGCTGACTGGAAGGGAGGCTGGAATTGGAAAGTCAGCAGTTTGCAACCTTTATAGAAAAAACTGTACCAGGCAAGAATCATCAACAGGTGCTACATCTAGGTGGAAATTTTGATGAGGAGCAGGATATCTGCATGATCTTGAAGTGTTTCCCCACTGACTGCTTATTACACTTCCAAGAAGAAGAAAAAAAAAACTAGCTCTACAGTGGAGAAATCTGATAACACTCTGACCGAATGATCACAATTCACATTCTCAACGTGCCTCCACATGAGATATCCCGAGAAGGATACATCATTATTTATGTAGTTTTCTGGTTGAACAGAGAACCTGAATCTAATCACGAGGAAACAGCAGACAATCCCAAATGAGGAGTGACAGGCAGACAGACAGACAAATGAAGGACTGCATCATTCAAAAATGTCAATGTCATAAGAGACAAAGAAAGGCTGTGTGACCATTTCAAATTAAAGAAGGCAAAAGAGACATGACAGCTAAATGCATTAGCTGGTCCTAGACTTAATTCTTACTGAAGGGAGAAAATGCTTATATAAGGAATGTTATTGCATCATGTGACGAATATGGAATATGGACAACAGATTAGATATAAGTATTATACTAAATTTACTGAAGCTGGTTATTGTACTATAGATATGGAAGAAGAGAACATCCCTACTAAGAAATACACATTGACATACTTTCAGGCATAAATGCAATCTCTGCTCAAAGTTCAGGGGGAAAAAAGTGTGTGTGTGTGTGTGTGTGTGTGTGTGTGTGTGTGTGTGTGTCTCTCTCTCGAGGGAAAAAGGGAGGAGACACACCCAACTGATAAATGAGGTAAAATGTTAACAGTAGGTGAATCTGGGTACAGATTAAAGTATTTTTAATTTAATTAAAGTTTTTTTAAAAAGTATTTTTTAAGCCATCCACTTGCCATTTTTCCTACCATATTAATCCCACGTTAAGTTGAAGAGAATGAGGCCCCAGGATGTGAAGTCATCAGGAGGTGAGCCCACTCCATCTTACTTCAGAGTCTAGCACTGATTTTAACTATCAAAATACATTGCATTTAAGACTTACCGGCACCTTTAGCTCTAAGATTTCCAAGGTTGTTTGGTCTGCCCTATCTTACCTCTGCTCTTCTCTCCTAATTTTCTTTCCTCTGTTCCCCTAACTGCAGGCCCCTATCACTACAATTGCATCGTGCCTCAGGCTCTCCAGCATACAGTACACTGGCCAACTTTACTTCTTACAAATCCCCTGGGAAAATCCTATTTTAGCTGGAAAATCCTGGATTTTAGCTCTCATACATTTACTGGGCTATACTTTACCTACTCCAACAGGCACCTGGAGGGCAGAACTGACTCTTTCTTACTATTGTATGCCCAAGGTCAAGTATAAACCTTACTCTATATTTGGGATTTCAGTAACCATTCATTGAGCTGAAATGTTTAACTGGTTTCATCGCTCGCTCATGGCTTTCCTCATTCTAGCAAATATTGGGAATGCTCAATTTCCTCCCGTCCATTTGCCCACCAAATCTGACTGAGATCTAGTCAACATTCACTTTCTGGAAGATGCTTTCTCAGTTATTCCAGCTCTGGAAATGTCTGCCATGCTCAATCCCTTCAGCACACAAGGGCTGTACCAATACCTTTCGCACTTATTATAAATAACAATATTGGAAAGTATGTTTTATGTGGCATAACATCACAGCAATTTCAAAAGTTGTCCTTATCTCTTATTTTGATTAAGAAAAATAAATACTGGAAAGAAGCCAGTGTGTGCATCTGCTAAAGAAAAGATAAGAATCACTGTGTTTTTAAAAAAAAAAAAAAAGAAAAAGAAAAAGAAAAGGATGCCGGACGCCACGGTCAAGTAAATTTGGAAAATGCTAAATTGAGTTAAGCTACCCCAGGTTCTCAGATCTTTTAATATAAACCAATGTATATTGTGATTATCCTAGAGAGGAACAAAATATACGGTGCTTTCCAAACTTACTTGACCATGGGGCTCTTTCTACTCAGAGCATCTCCTGGGAAAAACAAACCACAGAATATACTTTGGAAACGCTGACTACACTACTGCTGGGAGAACACATCAGAATATCTGGAACTTGCTAAGACACTTAAAAACCAAAAGAGGGGCTTCCCTGGTGGCTCAGTGGTTAAGAATCCGCCTGCCAATGCAGGGGACAGGGGTTCAAGCCCTGGTCCGGGAAGATCCCACATGCCGGGAAGCAAATAAGCCCGTGCACCACAACTACTGAGCCTAGCTCTAGAGCCCACGAACCACAACTACTGAGCCCGCGTGCCACAACTACTGAAGCCCGCGCACCTAGAGCCCGTGCTCCGCAACAAGAGAAGCCACTGCAATGAGAAGCCCATGCACCGCAACGAAGAGTAGCCCCCGCTCGCCTAGAGAAAAGCCCGCATGCAGCAATGAAGATCCAATGCAGCCAAAAATAAAATAACTAATTGGAAAAAAAGAAAAAAGAAACCAACTGCTTAACATTAACAGAGTCACGTGAAGCTTCCCACCTATAATATCTATACAAAGTAGCAACTGATTCTAATTGTAATTAGTTAACGACCAAAACCCTGGAGTTCTACATCAAATACTTGCCTACTTCAGGGTCCCACGAAAATTCTGATGTGAACTTCCTATTGCCTCCTCCAACTCTTGAACTGCAGATGACCAAATGCAATCAGCATCCCACAATTACAACACACACATGCAGAGCAAACGAGAGGTTTTGGCTGAGAAACATTACAGCAGTGCTTCTCAAATTTTAATGTGTATACAAGTTACCTGGTATACAGGTATACAAGTTACCTGTTGATCAGAATGCAGATTCTGATTCAGTAGGCATGGGGTTGGGCCCAATATTCTGCATGTGCAGCAAGTTCACAGGTAACACCAATGCTGTCGAACTAGGGACCTCACTCTGGGGGAGTGTTCTGGGCACCTTGTGACAAAAAAGAGGCCGCTAACTTATAAGTATCCAATGGCTGTCCTTCAAACTGCTTTTCAGAAGTCTAATTCTCCCAAATGAAAACAATGAAGCTTTCAATCATTTATAAAAACTGAAACTGTGTGCAATAAAAAGAAGATATTAAAATCATTATTATCTGCTAACAATTATTTTTCTTTAGAAACTGCAGTTTCCTACAGATTGCCGTGAAAGTGCATGTATTTATACAAAAATCATTTCTTAGTCTAATGCCCACACCAGTGACACAAAAACGCCTTGACATCTATGGTGATCAGGAATTGTCTCCACCAATAGTGACTTACAAGGCTGCAAAGAGAAACTATTATTGCCATGCTTCCACCCAAAAGACAATGTATAAAGCCAGCATCTTTCTCAATGATTTACTGAAAGCAGCAGCTCATTTTAATAAAACCATCCCAAAACATAAAATTGATTGAACCAACTGCTGTGGTGGGCATACACAACAGCTGATCAAAATCATTCAAGATTTTTATTCGTAACAGATTTTCTTTCCGGCTTTGAAAATTTCTTCCCATTCTATACTTTTATCTTGACATTGAAATCACTGAATTAGAGAAAAAAGAATTTTTAAATCTATGGAATAAAGTTTTAAACTACAAAGTAAGTCAATTCAAGAAAATAATAAACCAGATCACATACAACTTAATGCACATACTAAAACTAATACCCACTTTTCTAGAATGTACTTTGAGTGACAAAAATTAAGAGTTCAAACTGTGTCACCTCTTGTGTTGTCAAAAATCGTGGGGCTTTTTCTAGGGATAGCATTGCCACCACATCACACGCAACATATCACCCTGGTTCCTTACAAAGGCAAACTTAGCACAATTAGATATTATTTCTCTTTATAACTGTATTTCTTGATATTAAACATTTTAAGATTTTATTTCACTAAAAAACAAAGACATTTATCCTTTCCCTGCATGTTAAATGATGCCTTTACCTGACTTTTTATAATAAAGTAATTTTATAGTATTTTTGTCACAGTGAAGGACAAAGATAAGTCAACTGTTTAGATTCCTCTCCTTCGTGTTGTGTCTTTTTGATCACTAACAATGCTGCGTGAACAGCCAACAGAAGGCTGACATTTCATAAAATATGCAGTGATAAAAACTAATACTGTAGCATCTGGGAGCGATATATAAAATGCAGAAATACACCTAATAACTGTGATCTTAAATTACAAGTTACTAAAAGCTAAAGAAAAAGCATACCTAAGAATAAAAAAGTGGCAAGATTACAAAGGGGTTTTTTGTACTCCTGTTTCTAAAAACAAAGTTTTAAAAATAATTTAAGTCTGTAACACTTTCCCTGCTATTCTACACTTAAAAGCCAGCTACCTTCTAAGAACAGGGTTTCTGTACTATATACCTTTCAACAGTTGAAGAATACATTACAAAATCATCATTGAAAGGGACTGTAAAATATGCAAAGGAAATTCCTTTTTCTCAGATTACTTAAAAAATGTCAAAACTGATGATGAAGAAGCAATATATCACTTTCAAGACATGATGCCAGAGACCATCACCAAAATAAGTTTTAAAGACTATAATAATCTAAACAAACATACTCTTAATGTCTGTACTAATACATCTTTTCATAATCTAAGCCTTAAATTAAAGTCCTTGGTACACAACAGCAAAGTAAACTGTGCTCAAATATGTTTAAATAATTTTAACCTTACTGCTAAACATTTGTTTTTCAATAGCGGGAAGCAAGTAAGGCACTCAATGAACACCATCCAAGAGCAAATCATGTGAATTATCTTTACAGCATTTGGTTTAATATTCCACCTATATCCATCAAAATCACAGTTCAGCAAAAGTGCTTTTATTGTTTTTTTTTTTTAAATATATATGCTAAGGGGAAGTGAAAAAATAAAAGCCATATTCAGCACTTCAAGAAGCCTGAATTATACTGTAACTAAAGAAAATATACAGCAGTTACGTATGTGGGAGGCAACTGTCCTTGTGCTTATAATTAGCATCTGCATTTAGGGATTCCACCGCTTAATGCACACCCACTGCCTGTTACTCTTACCACGGCTTTTTATGTCACTTAATGGAGATAAATACTCTTTCCCCTCCTCATATTTACATCAACGCGATTTAATTTTTTTAAAGCTGTTATAATAGGTTAAACAGCAGTCTCAACATCACTCTTCATCTCCCACTGGACAAAGAATGGCATTACAGGACTGAGACTAGAGAACGCATATTTACATTCATAATGTGCCTAACTATAACATTTATGTAAATTATGATTTTACATTTGCAAATACAATAATTTTTCGTTTCACAGCATACTTTGCCATTCTTTCAACATTAACTTTCCGTGGTTATTACAATCTCAAAAAACCATACCTATGAAACAAATGATGTTGTTCGAGCCATTGGAAGAAACACTTAAAGCTAAAATAATCATGTATCTAATAATGTACTTAATTTTAATCTCATTTTATTCTTCTATAAAAGAGAGCTTTAGCATATTAAATAAAAACTTTTCATAGATTTGAGTTTAGGGAAACTTCCTTTTAAAAATATTTTCACTACCTTTTAATTATTTCACATCAGGTTACCTATCATATAAATGATATACAAATTTACTATAATTGTTTAAATGTCAAAAATATATGAATCATACTTTCCATTATTTTGTCTACTGAATTTAGACTTAGAGCATATCAGTATTATGTACATTTAAAAGAAAACAATTGTTTTACCATTTGAAAACCTGTGACTTCAAGAGTAATTTACTCTATCAAAATTTATTTTTAAAAATTATACATACCGATGACAGCAGAGAAAAAAAGAAAGCAATTCTTGGGTTTTTCCCTTGTCAAAAAAGTAGTAAACCACATTCCCCAACTGTGATTAAACAGACACTGTTAAATTTGCTGGAGAATATTTATCTCTCCCTTCTAGAATGTAAGGTCCATGAATATAGGGTCCTTACTTCTTTTGTTTAACTCATAATCAATAGTGCCTGGGTATAGGTAATCAATATTTATGGAAATAATGAGTGAGCAAATATCAATGTATCATCTGAGATTTGTAATGAATGATACTTAGTCCATAAGCGAGATCTAAAGAAGTATAACATGGTTCCTGATCTCTTGACACTTAAAATCCAGTTAACAATACAGAATCTAGACCCAACTACAAACAAGTACTAGTGCAAAACACTAAACAGAAAGTGCCTTGTGAGAGGCAAAAATCAAAACAGGAGTTCAGGGCTTCCCTGGTGGCGCAGTGGTTGAGAGTCCGCTTGCCAATGCAGGGGACACGGGTTTGAGCCCTAGTCTGGGAAGATCCCACATGCCGCGGAGCAACTGGGCCCGTGAGCCACAACTACTGAGCCTGCGCGTCTGGAGCCTGTGCTCCGCAACGGGAGAGGCCGCGACAGTGAGAGGCCCGCGCACCGCGATGAAGAGTGGCCCCCGCTCGCCCCAACTGGAGAAAGCCCTCGCACAGAAACGAAGACCCAACACAGCCAAAAATAAATAAATTAAAAAAAAAACAAAAAACAAAAAACAGGAGTTCAGAAGAGGGTGAGATTACAGTAGACCATATTGTTCAGAAAGATTTCACGGAGCGTACAGGACATGAGCTCCAAGTTAGGAAAACAGCAGGTAAGCTTTAGATGAGCATGTTAAGAAGAAAATACGAAGGACGTCACAGGGCAAGAAGAAGATTAAAAGTATTGTGAAGTGAGGAAGGATATGCAAAAGCAGGAAAGTTCTCAGTACGCTGGGACCATCTTGACAGAAACGGGAGAACTTTTGCTACTCACTAGTGGAAGATAAGGCTAAACAGTAAAGTAGGACAACTTTACGAAAGTACCTTGAAAATCAGGCTGGACTCAATATTTTGTAGTAACCTATTAAGGAAAAGAATCTGGAAAAAAAATATACAAACATATAAGCATATATGTAAACTGAATCACTATGCTGTACACCTGTAACTAACATGACACTATAAACCAACTATACTTCAATTAAAAAAAATATGAAATCCCTAACAAAATCAGGATAGAGATTCCAAATTTCAATCTATAAACAAAGTGGGGCCATTAAAGGTTCCTAAGCAGAAGAATAACAGAGTAAAAGCAATGTTTTAGGAAGATTAATCTGACAATGTATGGGATGGATTTGAGGATAGAAAGGATATCAAATACTTCAGATCTGAGGAGAGCAAAAACTTCTGTAGTATTCTAGGAATAAGGCTGTAAAGGAGTGGATGAGGCTGGCTTTTGAGAATGGTAAGGAACTGACAGGAGCAAAAACTACTAAGACTATAAACTAGTTAGATATGATGGGTAAGGGAGATGGAGACAATGAATTCCTAGGTCCAAGATAAAGACCCTAAAGGATAATGGGAGGGAAGCTAAGAACAGCTAAATTTTTCTGGGGGTAAAAAAAAAAAAAGGTTAGGGGCAAAATGATGCTTTCAGTTCTCCCAAACATTCACCATGTTGGGAAGCAAAGTATTAAAAATAGTAGGAAACGGAGAGATGGAAACCTGAGAATGTGGTCGAACGCAGAGCTACAGATTTGATTCTATTTTAACTTTTTATTTTATATTGGAGTATAGGTGATAAACAATGTTGTGTTAGTTTCAGGTGTACAGCAAAGTGATTCAGTTATAAATATACATATATCTATTCTTTTTCAAATTTTCCCATTTAGATTGTTACATAATATTGAGCAGAGTTCCCTGTGCTATACAGTAGGTCCTTGTTGGTTATCCATTTTAAATATAGCAGTGAGTACATGTCAATCCCAAACTACAGATTTTAGAGTGCACTATGAAGATGTGATAGCACAAATATGGAAAAGGAAGGGAAAGCGTGAGTAGAAAACAGAGACTGAAGATTATACCACACTATTTAACAAATTCTATAAATATACATGTGGAAATTAACTAAGATAAAATGAAATGGATTGACTGGCGTCATTAGACAGTTCAGCCCAGAAGGAATGACTAGAGGAAGAAGAAGGGCACAGTGTCCACAGAGAGAGAACAGTGTCCACAGAGAGAGAGCTCACAGTACCTCCCCCAAGCAGGGCTGTAGAAAGTACACAAGAAACCATAATTTGTAAATATTCTGTTTTTCTTTTTGTTTTAGAGAGAGAAAATATTAGAAAATAAACTGAGTACCTGAGGAAACCATAAAACTTTTAAATACGTTACTTCCTACTGTATTGCTTTGCTAAAAGAAAAAGCTAGGACATTTTTCTTTTAAAATGTCCCAATTCTCGAATGCACATAAATTCCCATAAAAGTCAAAAGCAAAAATTTACTCATCTGTTCTTTATCCCTTATATAAATTGCATTTCTCCCCCCCCCCATTTTTTCACATCTATATTATTTCTTATTTCTTTATTTCGTTCTCTGAGGTTTAGGTCAGTTATCTATGTAAACTAGATATTATATTTTGATATTTCCTAATTTCGATGAAGTATTCCAATGAGAAAAAAACCTAACAGGTATTGTACATATTTTTAAAACATACACGCACATTTTGAGGCTAATTTACAGGGTAGAGTTTATAGAAGAACATAAGAGTTCATGAGAAACAGAAATGAAGACACATCCCATACCCCACTGCATCCACCACTGGGCCTGGAACCCAGAACAGCAGCACAGACTTCAGGAAAAGAGGCTCAGAACACCAAACGTAAATGTAGATGTAGAATAGGGTTTTTTAAAGTTGTCTTCCAGAGTGCACTTTACCTGAAGAACCCTGAGAATAATTTAATTGTGACAAGATTTAGGGATTCCAACGGGTAGGGAAAAGCTTTCTAAGGTTTGATCTTCGTCATGATACATACAGAAGAGACACGCTCATTCATCAGTCCAAGCAGCACTTGCTCCGAGGTAAGTACGTGAATGCATGCACTCCACGTGGGTGTCACGCTCGACTGAAAGATATTTAAGCTAATCAATAAGTCAGATATGTTCTTAAAAATGCTAAGTGGTTGTTTATGTGTGTTAGGCTTTCTGTACGGCATATTAATGTGCTTTTCCTGTATGATATAGTGAACTCGGTGATGATAAATATGTGCTGTGTCTGCCACCTACATTTCCACTGACAGCAAATGGAGTGTAAAACTGGCATTGTAAACTGAAAAGAAAAAAATTAACTTTAGAGATATGTAGCACAGGTTTTATATCTTAGGTGTTACTTAACTAAATCTAAACTCTGATGGATTCACTACTAAATTAAGGACTCAAGTATCTATAAATTAGCATGTATCCAATATCTGCTTAGCTTATTAAGATATAGGGTTAAAAATCATAAATTGGTCTTTTTTTTTAGATTGTCCAAGGAACAAATAAATCTATCTAAATACAAAATAGTATTTTTCCCAATTGCTTTGGGAAAAATTCCAGATTACACATTTAAGTTGAAGAATAGACATAAATGGCAATTTGGTCTTCAGACACACATAAAATACACAATTGTTTTCTTCAATTAATGTAGTGTAATTGAATAAATTAAAATTTGCAAAAATGTGAAACAAAAACATTCAAGTACTTACTTTATTTAAAAAGGCAGCTGTACTCGTAAAATTGTTTCTAGAGTATAAAACCACCCCCTCTGAAAAAAATCAGCAGCTATTTAAATGAATGCAATGCCCAGTGACCTCTCTGGTACAAAATAAAGTCTGAAGGTAGAGGGGGAAGAAAAGCCTGTCTTAATTCCTCCGCTCCCCATGCAACAGTCTAAGGATAGCGTTAAGCACTAGTAGCAGCTCACATTTAGACGCTACAACCTCAAGATTCGCCAGTTACACTGTCACTGAACACTGAGGTACATGAGAATGGCAGGCTTCAAAGGCAAAAGACTAAAAGAATGATGGAAGCCCTCACACCATAAAACGTGTGGCTCCTTTATCCATAACTAATGGGCAAAAAAGAAATGACGTACACTTCCTCCTTGCTGACTTCTGACAAGTCAGCCAGGAAAACGATTCAGAACCTTTGCAAAGGTGTCAAAGGGACGCAGGAGAGGGAACAGAAAAGGAAAGAACTGAAACATAAATTTAAAAGAGAGGGAGGAAGAAAGCTGAGCTTTGGTTTTTATTCGTGTTTTAAATAATTCAACTGGCTACTCAAATTGGATGACCATGTAATTTAGCAGCCAAACCAGGACATTCCTAAGAGTGAAAAGGTGCATCAGAGGCAGAATAATTCACCAACTCCCCCAGAGATGCTCATGTCTTAATCCCTAGAACCTGTGAATATGTTAACTTACAAGGCAAAAGGGCCTTTGAAGATGTGATTACGGTTATGAACCTTGAGCTGGAGGGATTATCCTAGATTATCCTGTTGAGCTGAATCTAATCACATGAGTCAGAGGAAAGATGCTATGAGAGAAGAAGGGTCAGAGCGGTGCAAATCAGAAGGATTCAAACTGCTGCTGCTGGCTTTGAAACTGGAGGAAGGGGGCCATGAGCCAAAATGTAGCTCCCAAAGAAGCTGGAAAGGGCTCGAGGTGTATCGGCAACAAGGAAATGGAGACCTAGGTCCTACAACCACAAGGAACTGAATTTTGCCAACAAACTGAAAGAACAGGAAACAGATTCTCTGACACCTTGATTTTAGCCTGGGGAGACCTATATTGGACTTCTGAACTATACAACTATATAATTAAAAATTTGTGTTGTCTTAAACCAATAAATTTGCAATAATTTTCCTGGGAACAATAACAAACAAATACACAGGTGCTAAAAAGAATTAAGGCAGGATAGCAGGCATTCAAAGGACTGTCTCAAGCAAACCGGGCTTATGATCACCCTGCTCAGAACTAGCACCCACTTGCACAACTAACTCACTAGTATGTGTTTCTGAACAGAATCTTTTTTTTTAATTTATTCATTTTAGTTATTTTATTTTTGGCTGTGTTGGGTCTTCATTGCTGCACACGGGCTTTTCTCTAATTGCGGAGAGCGTAGGCTACTTTCACTCTGGCGCGCGGGCTTCTCACTGTGGTCGCTTCTCTTGTTGTGGAGCAGAGGCTCTAGGCACGTGAGCTTCAGCAGCTGTGGCGCGCGGGCTCTAAAGCACAGGCTCAGCAGTTGTGGCGCACAGGCTTAGCTGTTCCACGGCATGTGGGATCTTCCCGGACCAGGGCTCGAACCCATGTCCTCTGCATTGGCAGGCGGATTCTTAACCACTGTGCCACCAAGGAAGCCCCAGAATCATTTTATCCAATACAGAATTCATACCTTTACCTTAACAGTGGAAAATGTTAATCCAAATCATTTTTAGTTAATTCTTTTCTGGAAATGAATTAAGACATATTAAGCCCCGCAAGAAGTTGCAAATAGTCATCAAATACCCACGACAATTAAAACTTCATTCCAAGTATTAACACCTACTAGTTTCTTTCATTCTGTATTATATCATATCCTTACTTTTTTTCCTAATAAAATTTGTCACCATCTCTGATAACAATTCACAACCAAATAAAATAGAAAAGGTTTGACTTGCCTTTCTGAAAAGTCCCTTTCCTCAGCATGTTAAAAACGACTCACTCTAATTTAGGCAGAGGAGGCCAGAGAATACGTTTCAATAGAAGAGGTAAAGTGTTCTACTTAGGCTGAAACTTAGCCTCTCCTTTAAGATGAAAAACAAAAAACAAAACAAAACCAAAAAAACAATGCTCTTTATCATTGAGAGAACAGAGCCAGGGGTCTGGATGAAATAGCATTTTCTCTTTCAACATAAGTTACTCCTAAAGAGATTGGCATTTTGTTATGCTTGAAAAAGACTATTTCTAGAATAATCTACTAAGAATAAAGTCATTCTAAAACTGAATATAAATTTTTAAATTCAATGTAGTTCTCACTAAATTTAATTTAAAATTAAATATAAAATTATTGGACATTGAATGTATCTCCCCCATTACATATTTTTTAAGAAATAGCTTCCTTTTTTGTACTTAGTATAAGCATGACTAATTTCTATTCTAAGATTAGTTGACAAGGAAAAAAATTGTCGACTAAATTTTTCTCTTTTTAAATCTGCTGAGGTCCTCCAATATCAAGCATAGAGCCTGGCTCATATTAGGTATTCAATAATCACTGAATCAGTCAGTCTTTCTCAAATGTGATGGTTAATTCTATGTGTCAACTTGGCTAGGCCACAGTACCCAGATATTTGGTTAAACATTATTCTAGATGTTTCTGTGAAGGTATTTTTTAGATGAGATTAACATTTAAATCAATAGACTGAGTAAAACAGATTACTGGGCTTAAGGTGGGTGGGCCTCACCAAACTGGTTGTACGCCTTAATTTTAAAAAGCCTGATCTCCCCTGAAGAAGAGGAAATTCTGCCGACAGACTGCCTTTGGACTTAAAATGCAACATCAGCTCTTGCCTGTTGGCCTAACCTGCAGATTTTGGGCTTCTCAGCCTCCACGATCATGTGAGTCAATTCCTTAAAATCTCTCTCTCTCTTTTTCTGAACACACAAGCGCACACACACACACACACACACACACACACACACACACACCTTATTAGTTATATATATTTCTCTGGGAAAACCTGACTAATATATCAATCTTATCAATGAATTGGAGTTAGATCACAAGACACAGCCCATTCCCCATCCCTAACCAAGGATAACTTTTTGAGTGTAAATTTATAGAAGAGCTGTCCACAAATGAACTGCAGTGGTATCTAAAGAAGGTTTCCTAACAGAATATTTCATAAAAAGGGTGTTTTGGGGCGAGGGGATCAATTTTGCTGTGCTAAATTCAAGTGTGTTTAAGTATACTTAGAAGGTTACTAAACTGCTAACACACTTACCAATCTAAGACAGTAAGATCTCTTAATGTTGGGCTACATCAAATCCTAGGCATGAAGGGAGAAGATGTAGAACTTTTAGTACTCATCCCAAACTCTCTATTCCAGCAACAGCATATAGGTTTTCTCACATGGAAACTCTGGTTGACCAGTAATGGCTCCCTAAAATACAGAACATTATGAAACTATCTTTGGCTAAGCAAGAAAGTATGCCGTGAGCAGATGTCTACAATAAGCACAGGAAAGGGGATGCATGTAAGCTACATATTTGCCATTGCAGCTTTAGCCAATTACACGCTCTGCTGAGAGCAAAGTTACACAACTGGCCTTCTTCTTGACCACGGTGAGGTGTACAATATAGGAGATACACGTATGGGGGTGAGGGAGAAGGCTGAGCCCACTACAATAACAACAAATGCCAAACTCTACACTTTCACAACATATTTTCTGACTTTTGTACTTTATACAGTTAGAACTTTCTTATTAAATCAGGTGCCATTTGGTGCAGTTAAGGTAGATAATGTAAGATTATCTATCTTTTTTAAATAATCAATTGAAGAGAAAAATAATCCAGGATTAGCAATCTGAATTAAGGTAACTAACAATAAAAATTGCTTCAAAGATTTTTTAATTATGATAGGGAATCTCAGATCTGGCTAAAATCTTCCAACCAAAATTTTCTCTTAAAAGTGGACCTCTTTTAGAATTTGGCTAATGTTAGAAGTTAGGTCCTAGGGCTGAGAAGGATATTGCAATAAAAAAGAGCACTATAAAAGTTAGAAGACAAAAAGAAGGAAAACATAATGCCTAAGAATAAGATAATTTAGTCACCATACCTTTTTAAGAATTTTGCAGTTAAAAAAAAGAACAGGTGTTAGTCATCAGAAACTATTGGTCATTTGATTCTGCCACAGTCCAGGCTAAAAAATAAAAATAAAACAAAAAAAAAAAATCACAGTTTTTTCTTTAAAGCAAAAATCCAATGCTCTTTTGTCAAGCAGAAAGGAAATATTTGAAATAAAATATTTTCACAAAGAAAGAACTACGTGAGTTTCATTATTTCTATACCTAGAATAATGCAATCAATTAGATATTAAGCCCCTACTACGTGAGATTCTATTAAAGAAATAAAATACTCTCATTAGGCACAGCATAGTCTGCCAGGAAGTACAAAAATTCATAAACAATCCCTGCCTAAAACATCGGTGATATAATCCTACCCTTTACCATCCCTATGCGTTCCTTTCATCTATTTACTTATGTTGATAATTATCAAAAGTTAGAAGTATGTAAATGAAATTATCATATGTAATAATACACTTTATGCATACATGGAGGGAATGTTAAAAAAAAATCCATCTAGAAAGACAGTTAAGGTCTTACCACTAAGGTATTCTTGAGGGGGTTATTATTTCTGAGGATACCAGGGATCCCATCAATGAACCAATTACTTTTCTAAAGGGCCAAATCAATACCTCGGAGAGAACCCCATGATACCATTTAAAACTTCTTCACAAAATATAGACAAACTACATTCTGAGCGTCATCTGCATTGTTAAGTAGATGGTAGCGATGCAGGACACAGAGTAGGTTAAGAGCATGACTTCCAGAGCCAAAAAGCCTGAGTCTGTATCCTGGATATAATGTTTTAGGAAAAATTACTTCACATTCTCTGTGCCTCAGCTACTTCATCTGTAAAGTGGGGACCTAACTTATAAAGTAGCTGGGAGGATTAGATGTGAGAATCTGCATGAAGTGCTTAGAGCTAACAGTGCCTGCCACTTACGGAGCACGCATTCACCATTCTTTGCTCCCTACCTTCCTCCTCCTCCTCCTCCTCCGATTACTACTAATCCTGTATTCTTTTCTTTCCAGTGTAATAAGGCCACCTTTGCAACATTTCTTGGCATCTGCTTCCCAGAGCATTTTTTTCCCCTTACACAGTTTGCTGGAATATTTTATTTGTGGCTGGCTCTGACTTTATGTTAATTGTGCTTTTTGTTTCCTGCAAAAATGCAGTGCCTTACTATTGCTGTATTTAGAATTGTAAATTTCAAAATCTATAAATAAAAAGTTAAAATAAATAATGTTACAGGAAGCTAGTCCTGATTATAAATGCAGACTAATGACTTTTTCCCCCGCAAAAAAAGAATAAAAAGAAATGATCTGAAATAGCCCAAAATCCATTGCTTGCAAATAGTATTACATGGTATTACTTTTTTTTATTGGTTCAAAATCAGGTAGTATTAATTATTAAGTAAGACCTCAATGAGTTAGTTTGTACAGATTTGGGGTTTGTGATATCTATTCTGCATCTATTTGGTTAATCATGTTTTAACATTTAAGTATTTTTGGGCTTTCTGTTTTTCCAGTACTACAGCTCACAACACCCTTTCACAGGCATCTTTTCATCAGAAAACCAGAGCCGACTGAGCGCGGCCACTGTACTCCAGGCACGGTGCTCAGCTCGCCTCCAGGAGGCGCTGTTCACAGACCTGAAGTGGAGCTGGGCAACCTGACCCCGTGCTGGGTGTTACCACAGATACATTATCATGTTTAGTTGAGGTAACCCTCACAAACCACACAGTGGACAGAGTTATTCTTAACTTCAGTATTTTACACATGAGAAAAAAAAAAGAGATTCAGAAAGACAAATTGACTTGTTCAAGATCACAGAGACGCTATCTGGCAGGGCTAGGACCAAACCCCCCACCGACTTTCCAATCTGCCCTAAGTTTTAAACCAGAATGAATGTTTGTATCATATAACATTAGAACCACATATTTTTAATATAAAGCCTATGTTCCTCATAGAAAATAAAATTACAAATACTTTCTTCTACCGAGTATTAATGGTTACTTTAGACACTATAAAAACCGCAAAACATTAAATGAGACTGAGCAATTTTAGTTTCCTGTGGACATTCTCTAGTACTTAAAGGCAGAAAAAATTAACCTTCCCTGCTTCCCCCAGCCAACTGCACATGGTTACTTCTCCAAAGAGTTCCAAGTAGGCGAACCAAATCTACTTTTTAAGAGACTCATTACCTTTTATAAATGACTTTGAGAAGATGCAATGACTAGGATAAACATAATATGCCATGATGGGAGAAGAGGAATCACTTATTAAACCAGTGAAAACATGACATTTTTAAAGTACACCCTTCTGTCAAAGAGGGGTAATGAGGTTTGCAAAATCAAATAATTGTAACAATGTAAAATCAACAACTTTTTAACAAAGCAGAAGATATTCATTTCAGTATGTATATTCCAATAAATATATTCATATGTATTACTCTAAAGAGTATGTTTTAAACTGGCTAATGACACAAATTGGCTATGCCATTAAATAATCTTTATGATGTAAATAATACTAATAACTGTATTTTGGAAATATTTTCTGGTTAGAATAATTTTAACAAGATTGCCAAGACTTACTGAAACAGGAGAATGCTTCATTCACCCTCTCTACTCCCCTAATCTCAACTTCTTGGGAAAAACACGATTGTCAACTCCCTAAGGAACGTTCTGGGGGCTAGGTATGCCCTGCCATCACCAGAATCCAGCCTGCTGCTGAAACACAATGAAACAAACCCTGGTACGGAAATATTCATAGTATCGTTAAATTCCCAAACATGAAATTTGAGATGCCCTTTAGAGCAAGTGTAGATTTGTAGAAAGGAGTTAATTCTCAAGAAAACTGCCACTTTGATGGCTTGGATTCTGAGCGTTCAACACTAGAGTTGCATTACTGTAGACATTTGAATTTCACATTTAATATGGACATCCACCTTATACAGTCTTCAGTGTTCATTCATTCACTCAGTCAATATTAATTTAGCATCAGGCACTATTCTAGATGGAAATTTTTCTTGCAAAGTAACAGAGCCACTGACCTCAGTAAGTTTAGGTTGTCAGTGGTATTTGCAACAGCAGGCATAAGCCTCCTCTGTGCAACTACAACTAATGGTTTTCCATACACAGACAGTGGCAGTATAGATTTTTATTGAGAAAGTCTATTATGTGGCTCTAATCTCAAATGGACGACAAGTGACCTGCTGCTGTAATATTTACAAACTTGAATAGAAAGTTCATTCCGTGGCCCACTTCCCGGAGATTTCTTCTCTCATAGCTGAAACGCATTTAAAGTACAGTTTGTATGAAAAAGGACAAACATTTAGAACACTGTATAACTTACATTTTACATCTTGGAAACGTGGCCACATTTTTGTACACGTGTGTAAAATCATGATGGCACACAACCCCAGATACCTCCTATTTATTCACTTTTGGTGTCACTTTTAGATGTCATCTACTTCTGATCTTCAAATTCTTCCATATACTAGTTCACTGACTACAGCAGAGATCAGTTAACATCTCTAAACAACTTACACAACTTGGGTATTTCTATAATTGTTATTAAAAGATGATTCGGAGAAACGTGATAACAAATGATAGTCAGCAACAGGATACTGAGCAAAACGTGTTCTAATAGATGTCTACCCTGAACTACGTCCAAGATAATTATTTCTGAAACCAAAGACACTTCATTACAATAAAGGAGCACCTTTTACGGTCTCACAGGATAAGCGTGAGAGCACTGTATCAGATTTCCAGAAAAATGGGCTTTTAAAAACTTCTTTGAAATAATTTTATGCTTATAGAAAAGTTGCAAAAATAGTGTAGAGTTCCCACGTACTGTTCACCTGGGTTCCTCTAATATTAACATCGCATGTAATAATTATAGCACAGTTATCAAAACATAAAATTAACATTGGTTCAACACTGCCAGCTTTCGCCTCTGTAAAGTTACTATGTTTCTCTTTGTAATTATTAAACATCTTGGAGAGATACTTTTAGACTCTGGAAACATTCTGTTTCTCCTCAAACTTTCCCCGTTTTTGGCATCCATGAATGGATCTTGCCTACAACGACTCTTACTGTCGTGTTTACCACGGTGATTTACTCTTTCCCTCATTCCCTCTACATTTATTAATTGTAATTCAGAAGAATAGTTTTTAGACTATATCAAACACCAAGGTCCCAATAAATTATCAAAAGGCTAAAGCCAAAAAAAAAAAAAAAAAAAAACCACCAACAACAAATGTATTGGACAACAGTAGCCCATCTTGAATTAATGACCCTAACACACCACATCAGATGTGTAGCAGGTCCTTTTGAAGGACCCGTGTTTGAGAAAGCTGTTAATGACATCTGTCAGCAGCTGTAGTGTTTTGTTTCATATAATTGTAGCCTCATTTTTTTATCGCAAGTAATGCATCACGATGCATACTGAAGGTTTTCCAAATAAAGAGTCTTGAGTAATCTATTTTGAAGTAGCTAATACCACAGCACATTTGAGGCTAAGGGGTAAGCATTCCTTAGAAACCAAAGCAACGAGGACAGCAAATACTCTTCCCCTGCAAATCTAATCTCATTCCTCAGCCTGAAGCCGCCCCACGTGAGCATAAAATCATACTGATAAGGAGACATCTCTCAGAACAGTGAATTCCAAAGCTCTGCTTTTCAAGACTATTATTCCTATGACAGGACGAGGACCTGTAAGCATGAAAACATAACGTTATTCACTTACTCTTTCACGAAAGGAACACCTGTCAATTTCATGCTAAAAGGCTTCAAGCTTATAAGTTTCAAGAAGATGCCTTATTTATCAAAACTTTATTCTCCTTGTTTATTCATTAAATACTGCAGTCTTACACTGAGGTCAAAAAGTGTCAACCAATTACTGTATAAGAGAAGTCTTATGTATAATATTTAAAGCTACCCAGAATACACAGAATTATTTTAATAGGCAACTGAATACACTATTGTTTATTCCCACGTATATCTCAACCATTATAAGCATACCTTTTTAATCTAGTTTTTCAAACTAAAACCTCAGTAAACTGGCAACTAGCACAGTGCCTGACACAAAACAAATACTCAAGTATTTTTAGCAAATAAGTTAGTGACGAAAGATACATATAACAATGTATAATTGACACAGGTCCATAATTCCTTCTGGACTACTTCCCCTGCAAGCTAAAAGTTCAAGCGTATCTCTTCTTCTGCACATTCAGAAATCTATACATTTTAGTTATTTCTTAAGAAAGACATTAATTAAAATGACTTAGAATATAATCTAAATGACATGGAAATATATCCTTGAAGTTTATCACCAGAAAACTACAATATATTTGTAAAGGACAATAGATCATAGTTTAAAGTGATTTATTTTCACAATGGATATTTGGGTGATAAAAACAGATGAGAAAACAGGAAATCCCACTCATATTTCTGGTTTTACCAATTACTGTCACGATGAGTCCTGGAAACCCTTGCAGGATTATGGTTGTAGGATTTATGATGACTTCACTTTTGGTTACAAACCTTAATTTATTAAACAACAACAACTCTTGGTCTAAAGAGTCTTAACTATGACATGGAGCACTGGATAAGCTGTGATGGTCATTTTCTGGCAGTTGCATAGAGAGTTTACAATGTACTTCATTTGTATCTTCATATTCTTTGAAAATAAAAATTACTTTAATATAGAATATTGCTAGCTTGTACGTTAAAACACTATATCTTATAACTGGAAATGTATTTTAGACTAGAATGGAAAGAAGGAATTTGGTGTGCACTGGTAAGTCTATGCTTAGGAAAGAAAATTGCAGTAAAAGCTTCCTATTTTCTCAGATCCCAAAGGACCAGAGGATAATTCTAACCAGCAGGGGGAGATGAGGAGGAGAGTAGTAAGACAAAGAACAGGCTATAGGCAGGAAAAGCAGTTATAATTATAGCTGGGAACACAGAATTTGTTAAAGGAAGTCTACTGTATAATTATATTTGAAAATTTAGCAAGATGCCCAGAGGCTGACTCGCAGCTGTCAGGAACTGGTAGCTCTACTTCTGTTCATGCAGCGACCACTTCGGCTACTAAATCCACTATCTAGACGTTACTAGAACTGACATTTAGAGTAAAGGGATAGATCTTCTCATAAGACTTCTTTTTCCTATAATGGATGAAGGCATCCATTTCAACAAAGTAACCGTCTCTCTTTAGCTTCCTTTTTAGACCTAGCTCTACCTTCTCCAGAGAAGAGAAGAGAAGGGTTCTCTCCCTGAGAGAACCCATTCTCATAGTAAATCTATTATCTAGATGCAGATCTCCTCCCTGAACCAGAGAAGACCTCCCTGATGAGGTGATACTTGAAGAAACCTGAGGAAACCGAGGAAAAGAGCCCTGTGTTTACCTAAGGGAAGAGCTTTCCAGACAAAGGGAAGGGCGAGTGCAAAGACCCTGCAATGGGGCAGACGCACAAAGTCGGAGGAACATCGCTGAGGCCACTGTGACTGCAGTCGGGGAAAGCAAGAGATGAGGTTTTAGGGAAGTCAAGTGAAGTACAGCCTTGAAGCTAATCGTAAGAGCTTAGAAATTCATGAATAAACAAGTGGAATTCTGGGGTAGCCTGCTCTGACATTCAACACCAAAAATCACTTTGGTGCTATGTAGAGAATGAACTTGTTGGTGAGGGAGGACAGTATAAGACATCAGCTAACAGGCTTCTGCAGAGTCCAGGTGAGAGATAATGATGCTTGGAATGGGGTGGAGGTAGTAGAAATGGCTGGATTCTGGTGATTATGATGGATATATGCATACACACAGGCATATGATTAAATAAGACATTTTTTATTTATCAGTTTAACACATTTTTAAAAATAATAAATATAATAAAGCAATAATTTCAAATGGGTAAAAACAATTTTTACTTCTTTCCTACTCATAAGGAAAAATTCACAAGGAAGTGAGAGAGGAGGGGACGGGGGAGAAAGAATACTCTAGACAAGCCAAATGGATTTCTTTAAAGAAAAGAAAACACGGGATTCCCCTGGTGGAGCAGCGGTTGAGTCCGCCTGCCAATGCAGGTGACATGGGTTTGAGCCCTGGTCCGGGAATATCCCACATGCCACGGAGCAACTAAGCCCGTGCGCCACAGCTACTGAGCCTGCGCTCTAGAGCCCGCACGCCACAACTACTGACCCCACGTGCTGCAACTAATGAAGCCCACGTGCCTAGAGCCTGTGCTCCGCAACAAGAGAAGCCACCGCAATAAGCCCGTGCGCTGCAACAAAGAGTAACCCCCGCTTGCAGCAACTAGAGAAAGCCCGCGCGCAGCAACGAAGACCCAACGAAGCCAAAACTAAATAAATAAATTTATTTTTAAAAAAAAGAAAACAATATATCACACTTTTGAATTTATTCCCAGGCCTCAAAGCAGGGCTTCCACACAGTGGCTCTGTATTTATGAAAGTACTCCCCTCTTTACACCTGATTTAAAGTTGCTCAAGGAATGTTATTCCCTTTTTTTCAGAGGGATCATCTTTAATGCATGTACCCACGGATGTAATTCTGAAGTCTTAGTTGGTGGCTTAACGTGTAAAGTGGTGAATGTGTTATAACAGTGACTTAAGGTACAGCATCTCTGATTATCAAATTCCTTTTAAACTTCATTCTACAAAGCAATCCCACCTTCTGACTAAAGAAGCATTCAGATTTTATAATGTGTTCACATATGAAATTTTCATTTTATTATAGTACTCCTGATTCTATCAGATCAATTCAGTCACTCGCTAACAATAAAAAACAGGGTAACTACTATTCTTGGGATTGCTGCATGTAATTTTCCTTGTTAATAAAAATCAAGAATTTTTTATCATCCCTTTTTCAAAAACTAGATGATGTCCTTAGTCAAGTATTTTTTTTTTTCCATAAATTTATTTATTTATTTATTTTTGGCTGCTACTCTTCGTTGCAGTGCGTGGGCTTCTCATTGCGGTGGCTTCTGTTGTTGCGGAGCACAGGCTCTAGACTCACGGGCTTCAGTAGTTGTGGCTCGCGGGCTCTAGAGCGCAGGCTCAGTAGTTGTGGCGCACAGGCTTAGTTGCTCCGCGGCATGTGGGATCTTCCCAGACCAGGGCTCGAACCAGTGTCTCCTGCATTGGCAGGCGGATTCTTAACCACTGCGCCACCAGGGAAGTCCCGTCAAGTATTATTGTTAAAAGTAAAAGTGAGTTATCCGATTCATTTGAATTAAAAGAATTTTTTTAACTTTTTTTATTGAGATATAACTGACATATAACATTATAGTGCTTGCAGGTGTACCATATAATGAGTCAATATTAGTATTTTTTTCAATTTTTTTATTGAGGTATAGTTGATAAACAATATGTTTCAGGTATACAACAATTTTTAAACGTTATTTTCCATTTATAGTTATTATAAAATATTGGCTATATTCCCTGTGTTGTACAGTTCATCCTTGTAGCTTATTTATTTTATACACAGCAGTGTTAGTATATACTGCAAAATGACCATGATAAATCTAGTTAACATCCATTAGCACAGTTACCAGTTTTTTTTCTTGTGCTGAGAACTTCTTAGATCTACTCTCTTAGCAACTTTCAAATACACAATACAGTATTATTAACTATACAGTCACCATGCTGTACCTAAAGAATTCTTAAACATTTAAATCTCTTTACATTTCTAAAATTCAGAAATATTTTTATTTAAAAATTGAACACTCAAAAAAGTAGCACATTTCCAATTCTAAAAAAATAAGAATGAGTTTCTCAAAACAGAAAAAATGTTAATAAGTATATACAGCTTTGTTATCAGCAAGCATCCCGGAATACAGACACTCCAGTTCCCAAATGTGCAGCCCCATGTTTACCTGTCATCACCCCAGCTGCCCAAACCTCAGCAATGGTCTGAGGAAGTTTGACAACCAAGTGACACTGCAAATCATTAGACAATTAACTACCAGAGGACCTAGACATGGGGGAGAGGAGAGAAAAAAACCTAAACTGCAAGAAACAAGAGTATTAAGTTTAAATCTGCTCCCCTCGTCTACACACTAGAAATGGAGTGACATTAATCTAGGGGATAAATGCTACCTCTTCAGAGGTATCCCCCTACCCTAAGTCACATCACCAGACCTGTAAGTCTGGCCCTCATAGTACCACTTGATTTTTGAGAACTGCTATCAGAAACAAAAAGTTTCTGTAGCTTCAAGTTGTTCTCAAATACTCTGTCCATTAATTTACTCATCTTCCATAAAAATTCCAAATTTTCCTCCCCACTACAATGAACAGCATTGGGCTACAGATCAGTGTCAACATCAGACGTCTATTGTTAGATCAAGAGTAGGCCATGAGTTTTATTCTAGAGCTTAGAGCCCAAGAAGGCTGTAAATGCCAGAAATGAAACTCTCACCCAAACCAGAAGTTCAAGGCCCCTTTGACTCTACTGGAAAGCCTCAGGTCTGCCAGAGCTACCTACCAGTGGGGAAAGGGAGATTTCCTGGGCCAACAGAGTTTGGCATAAAAGACTGGTCTTTTTGGAACAAGATAACCTAAAGACCAAAGATTTTATTTTAAGCCACTGAAGAACCAACTCATACTCCTCTTTGGTGGAAAATATTCAGGGACTACACACAAGTTTCCCAGTTACTCAAGATTAAGGAAAACTGGACTAAAGAACAGCCTTAATAGATCTGTTCTATTCTTTCTCATTTGCCATCTTATCAAGTTTCGAGTAGAATTATCATTCCTCCTTTCTCTATCTGCTATATGGAAAAGTATAAAGCAATTTTTAAAATCAAGACTACATTACATATATCTATCTTGTGAAAATAAATCATTACAAAGGAAGGTTCAAAACTACATAAAAAAATCTCAAATCTGAAATGAAAAATATATTTAAAAGTATGAAAAGCTTCCTTACACTGTTCTTTGGGATATTTGTTACAGATGTTTCCTTAAACCAGTAAATTTTCTGTAGTTGAGAGATAAACTGTCCAAAATAAGGACAAAGCAATACAACATCACCTGATAATACATAAAATACATTAAAACTCATGGACTCTAGCACTGTATCTTGTTATCATTATAAATGGGAAAAATAGGTAAAGTCTGTCAACAATCAAATCCGGAAAAAAATAGCTCAATCAGAATGACAAATACCTCCAGGTTTTAAAACATAACTCACCCTGACATGTAAAATCCACAAAAAATATTTTTGCTCCGAATTTTGTGGTACCTTATTATTCTATACGAAAATTAAAATCAATCAAATGAAAACCAGAAAAAGTAAAGAATACCTGAATCAGAAAGTTTGTTAGAATCACCATATGATCCAACAATTCAACAAATACATATACATGCGTGTTTACTCACAGCAGCACTATTCACTATAGCCAAAAGACAGAAACAGCCCAAATGTCCATCAACGGACGAACGGATAAATTGTGTTATATACATACTATGAAATGTTATTCAGCCATAAAAAGAAATGAAGTACTAGATAAATGCTAAAATACGGATGAACATTGAAAACACTATACTAAGTGAAAGAAGCCAGAAACAAAAGAACACTTATTGCATGATTCCATTTATATGAAATATCCAGAATTAGTAAACCGTAGAGACAGATTGGGGGTGGGGGGGCTGAGAGATGGGGGAAATTGGGAGCAACTGATTAATGGGTACAGATTTCCTTTTGGAGGGTGATGAAAATGTTTTGGAACTAGACAGAGCTGTTGGGTTACACAACACTGTCAATGTACCAAATGCCACTGAATTGTTCACTTCAGAATGGTTAATTTTGTTATGCAAATCTCACCTGAATTTAAAAATTAGATGGTAAATAAATAATCAGCCACCTTACCAGTAATAAGATATCATGCACTACTGATAAGATACACTGAGGACATCACCTCTGTAGTATCCTTCCCAAGAGTGCTTACCCTCAACCTGATCATAAGAAAGCCTCAGACAAGCCCAAATTGAGAGATATTCTACAACATAACTGACCGGTACTTTTCCCAAGTCTCAAGGTCATGAAAGACAAAGGAAGACCTAAGAACTATCACACACTGGGGAAGACTAAAGAGACATGACGATAAATGCAATGTGGGTTCCGAGGCTGGGTGCTGAAACAGAAAAGGGAATTAGGAGAAAAATTGGTGAAACCTGAATAAAATCAGTACCATACTATAGTTAACAGTACTATGCCAATGTTAATTTCTTAGGTTTGGAAATTATACTATGGGGTTATATAAGGTGTTACTATTAGGAGAAGTTGGCTGAAAACTACTGTTTTCGTAACTCTTCTGAAAGTCTAAAATATTTCAAATAAAAAGTAAAAGGGGAGGGACATCCCTGGTGGTCCAGTGGTTAAGACTCAGCGCTTCCACTGCAGGGGGCGCGGGTTCGATCCCTGGCCAGGGGAAATAATACCCCGCGGCCAAAAACAAAGTGAAAAGAAGGGAGGAAGGGAGGGAAGAGCCTAGCAACCAACTTTAACTTCCTCCATGAACATGTATATTAGGAAAATGTTGAAATAAATTAAGTGAATAAGAAATTGAGGGCTTTTTCTAATGGCAAGACTTAATTCATAAAATTTGTATCTGCTTAACAAATATACATTCATTTTGGTGGGAAGAGGTAGATTTCTCAGACAACCAAATCAGAATAATTAAATCTTAGAAATCAGGTTAAATAAAATTTAAACTAGTATTGACATTTTCAATAGAAGAATTCAAAATTAAAACACCCAAAGTCAAAAGGAAAAGCTAAAACAAAACATTGTTATAATTCCTATAGGTTACAACAACATTTTAAATTTAATATTAAAATGAGGAAAGTATATTTATTTTAGCAGAACGATTTGAATAATACTAACTTAAATCAGTTTGATAATTTAATCAGAGGTGATTTTACTTTAAATCTATAACCATCTCTTTAGATTCATTGTAACACAAAAGATTAAAAAGATTTTATATATAATTAACTTAAATCAGTTTGTCTGGACATAAAACTCTTAGGTTGCCAATCCATTATGTAGGAGGCACCTTCCTACTGAAAATAATTCTATTAAAAATGTATTCAATGACCAAAGGGATCAATTTTTTAAATGAAACCCGCCAACATATATTCTGTAAACATTTCCAATTTTATTAATCATATTTTATATCCTGACATCCAAATACCATATATAACTACATTACTACAATACTAATACTCTAAGACAACCATCTTCCGAAAATCTGCTAATTACTGAAGAGATAGAGACATTTAAATAAATGATCCAGATTTAAGGACCACACATTCTCATAGCTCTCAGAAGGAACCAACCCTGCTGACACCTTGATTTCAGACTCCTAGCCTCTAGAAATGTGAGATAATAAATGTCTATAAATGCAGGCCATCCAATTTGTGGTACTTTGCTATGGCAGTCCTGGGAAACAAATACAGTTAGCAGGCAGCCAGTAAGACACTGTACTCCTACGTTCCCACAGCAGCCTTCCCCTGGAAGAGCATCCAGACTGAAGTTAGCCATCTCCTCAGCCTCTGCAGACGGGCGCACCCTACTGAGCACGGCAGTCGCCATCGCTCTCCAACAGAAGCTGCCTGGGACCCAGCCTCGGTGGCGTGGCTGTCCAGCTCTGTACCACACCTGTAACAATGGCCTGGACCTTGAGTGGGCACCAGGCTCAAGCTCATCAGGAAACTAGGACCTTCACCACCTGGCTTCGAAGAATGGGCTGCTTCAGATTCTCGGCGCCTCTTAAACAGTTTTAACTAGAAATCTCTGAAGAAACCCGCCTTCTGCCTTGCCTGCTGCAGCAGAAAAGGTAACAATGCAAGCTAAAATGATGTGGAAACAGAAACCTCTGTTGGTAGCCAGACAGAAAGATGGCATACAGAGTAAACCCATAGGTTTGTTTTGTTATGTTGCCTTAAAACCAAAACCACTTCCTATAATCTTAAAACTAAGCCCTGTTCTTAGGTTTCTGTGAAAGCCCTACTCCCCTTCCTGCTGCGCACACAGCTTTTAAACCTGAGCTAATTTCAGACACCCCTTGCAAAAACACAATCCAAAGAAAAACAGAAATAAAGACCCAAACCTAGACCCCACTCTCAAGTTCACTCTAGTACATGTCAAATACTTCTTTAAAAAAAAGAAAGCAAGCATATATTTTGTGTGCTGAATGCATTTTATATGCTCTCATATATTTTTCACTAGAAAAGGATGAACTGGATAGTTCAGTTACTATCAAACATACAGATATACATACAAAAAAATACACACACACACACACACACACAGCCATGTTCAAATAGGGGAACAATTCAAGCACCTGGACAGACAGTGCTACTGAGGTGAGGTGTGGACTTGTCAGGGGCAACACAATGGCTGGCTCTCAAAAGGTGTCATAGGAGGGCAGTCATTACCCTAGGATTTAAAAGGCTCCAGAGATTTGGCCTTTAGCCACGCTGGCTAGAAAGGGGATTCTGACAGTACAGGAAGTCAGCTAACCGAAACAAGTACAGATTTTTTAGAACAAGAGATAGGAGACCCAATTATTAAAGGCATAACAGCTCCTAATACATAGTTCTTATAACAGGAACAGTTCTAGGAAAAGTACATATACCATCTCATTGAAATCTCACCACAATCCTATGAAGCAGGTACTATTACCATCACCATTTTGCAGATGAATAGACTGTAGCACAAAGAGGGTGAGAAACTTGCCCAAGGATACACAAATAACAATTAACAAAGCCAGAATTTCAACCCTGTCTGCTCAAGTCTATCTCTTCATTGCTCTTCCACCTGCAAAGAATATATGGACTATCCACTTATATATCCTTACATATATCTTTTATAGAGAGGTAGAAACCAGTCCTACCTGGTTAGAAAAAGAAGGTTAAGAAGAAGAAGGTTAAAGAAGGTTAAAGGTTCTTAACCAACATTAAAAACCTTTCAGCTAATGCTGGGATGAGTATTACCAACTTCAACCTTTGGGCCTTTCCTTCTACAGGGATGGCAGACTAATCCACAGGCCACCCATAATGGACATATTCTTTCTTCAGTCAATCAACACAGCCAATCAGGTAGTGGCCAAGGCTTGCAAACCCATCAGTCATTCTGCCTCTTCAGAGACTCTGCATCTCTGCTCTGCTCCCCGCTGTGTAGATTTTTAAAGTTTAACTCTCAAAGCCTGTCTTATTTCCCTTATTACCAGGTGCTTGAGTAAAGCCTCTCTGCAACTCCAAGTTATTACCAATAATAAATACATATTCACCAACTTTCAACACTGAAAGTTCAGCTATTTTATACAAAAACATAAATATACTTAAGTAGATTGCTATGGTTATTCCATTAAAGTTCATTCAAATAATCAGATATTTCATGTCATATTATGTGTACTACTATGTACACCATCTACATACAAAAATATCAAGCTCATACCACCACTCTTGTCCTCCAGTAGCTCAAAATCTAGCAGAGGAAAGTTAAGTTTGAAAGAAATTACAAGTGCTCTTAGTAAACAGCTTAATAGCAGTGCAATAATTCAAAAGAGGGGAATATCATGGGATAAAGCTTCAGGATGAATAGGACAAGAGGTGAAGGGGATTAAAACGGGGTTAAAAAACCACATATCAACGCAAAGAAGTAAAAGAGAAGAGAAAACAGAAGATTCCCAGCCAAGGAAAAGGCAAGCTATTCAACATTATTAGATTGCAGGGGGCAAGAAGGTCAGACCACTATGGAATTTACAACCTTTGTCATCTCTGATATCAGAAACGGTTACAGTTCTTATTACAAGAGAAATCCTCAACCAAGAAGGTATATCAAAATTTTAGGGACAGAGTTTTTAAACACCCACACGTGATTCAGATTTACCCATCCTTGGGAAGTGAATATTCCCTGCCCTAAGAATCGCCACTGTAGGAGAAGAGAAGGGAACTTTTAACAAGAACAATGTAATGAGATTTGGCATCAAGAAAGATTATTTTGATATTATACACTACGTATCCCTACTTTGAAATACTATGAAGCTCTAAAAATAAAATGAGAGGATCTATGTGTTCACGTGGAAAGGTGCTATGATATCCCAGGGATATCCCAGGGATATTTTTAAGTTTAAAAAAAAAAAAGCAAAGTGAAGAATAGTATGTATCACACGAATATTCTGGCACAGGAAGTCCAAATAAGAAAGAGATAAACAAGGTCCAAACCAGAATACAGAGAATGGGTTCCAGAGATAAGCAACAGGGGAAATCATCAAGACCTATTAGATGTAGGGATGAAAGCAAGGAAGATATCTAGAATGCCTTGTTTTTTAAACCCTTGAAGAGGTTAAGTAGGTTCCTTATTTATTGTATTAGTTTCTTATCAAATTATTTAGTTAAAATTACCTCTGATCAATTTATCACAAAATCCAAATTAATGATATTTGCAATAATGCATTTTTGACACATGAAGTGAAGGAGCAAAAGAAAATGAAGAACAGTGGACAAACTGGCAGAAAAACACAGCTTTCCCCCTTCTGGAAAATCTGCATACAAATACTACCATCTAAGGATAGACAATCCAAACCTAAAATCCACATTTGCTCCAATACTGCCTTAGGAATTGTCCTCTCATGCACCAGCATTTTCAGTATTTCCTAACTTAAATCCAGGGTAAGATCTTTCTGCCAAGAATTCTTAACTCTTCAATTCTAATTCTCATCCTCAGTTGTTCAAACTTAACATTTCACTGTATGTAAATTATACTACAGTGTTTTTTTATCAAAATATAATTTACAATGTTGTGTTAGTTTGAAGTGTACAGTAAAGTGATGCAGCTATATATATACATATATATATATATTCTTTTTCATATTCTTTTCCATTATAGGTTATTACAAGATATTGAGTATAGTTCCCTGTGGTATACAGTAGGTCTTGTTGTTTACCTATTTTATATATAGTAGGGTGCATATGTTAATCCCAAACTCCTAATTTATCTCTCCCCCCGCTTTCACCTTTGGTAGCCATAAGTTTGTTTTCTATGTCTGTGAGTCTATTTCTGTTTTGTAAATAAGTTCATTTGTATCATTTTTTTAGATGCCAAAAATAATATACTACAATTTTTAAAAAATGAAATTTAGCTACACATAGCAAGGCAAGCCGCTGAGGACCACGGGTCCAAAGAATTGTAATGCGTTCTTTTGGGGGAAGGGACAAATAATAGGGATAATATATGACAGTTTCCTGAGAAAATGTCACTAACATTTAATTAATAATGCAATCTCCTCACATTTTACCTGGACCAGGTAATATTTATTACCCCCAATACAAAAACAGTAATTTTTCCAGTCTCTACTTAAACAAGAAAAGCCAAAGTGACTATAAAATACCTACCTAAAATACCTACCTACCTAGTATATCTTCCCACAATATAATTTTAATTTCTGTGTCTCTGTAAATAGGAGAATAATTAATTAAAAGCCATATGGACACGTGGTCTACCCTGGGCCAATAAAACTAAAGGAAAGAACTTTTAGCCTGCAATAAGCCTTTGCTTTCTCTCTGCTAGAACTAAAGGACGTTTGTTTCTGCAGCTGCTGGGGTGGCAGCCATCCTGCAATCATGAAGGAAACCTAAAGGCAAACAGAGAGACAGATAAACCGAGCTGGTGACTTGTGCACACACTGTTCAGAGACCAAACCCTGGAGCCACCCCTACCTCTGGAATGTCCACTATGGGAGAAAATAAACTTCATTCTGGAATAAGGCAGATTATTTGGGGCTTCTGCCATTCAAGGTAAAATCACCACAATTTTAACTATTTTTAAATAGTCTCTCCAAAATAAGAAACTATGTGAAAGCTATTTGAAACTAGGAAACAACTCTTCACATTTTATAAACAAATTACAATTTTAGAAGTATAATGCAAGCCTTCTTAAATCAATTAAGAATTCAATCACAGGGCTTCCCTGGTGGCGCAGTGGTTGAGAATCCGCCTGCCAGTGCAGGGGACACGGGTTCGAGCCCTGGTCTGGGAAGATCCCACATGCTGCGGAGCAACTGGGCCCGTGAGCCACAATTACTGAGCCTGCGCGTCTGGAGCCTGTGCTCCGCAACAGAAGAGGCCGCGATGGTGAGAGGCCCGCGCACCGCGATGAAGAGTGGCCCCCGCTTGCCACAACTAGAGAAAGCCCTCGCACAGAAACGAAGACCTAACACAGCCATAAATAAATAAGTAAAATTAAAAAAAAAAAAAAAAAAAAAAAAGAATTCAATCACAAAAATATAAATGACCAGCTAACAGGCAAATAAATAATGGGTACAGGCTAGTTTTGCTTGATTGCATAAAACTGTTTACAATACATTTCTCAATAAAGAAAAATTGAATTATAACCCAAGGGTGGCTTAATTTGTACAAATTTTGAATAATGTCACATATATTTCCAAAACAGATGCTCAGAGACTCTACAAGGACACTTGGCTCAATCAGAAGCCAGATTAAAGTTCCATCTGGAGCCTAATGGCTCCATGGTTCCACTACAATTACCCAAGTCACCAAAGTGAGCCTTAATGGTTGTACCTCACAGAGTCTCTTGTAGGTATATATCTTGCCCCCTAATCTAGAAAATCTGGTCCCAAAATAATTTTGTGTGCATACATATACACACATGCAAGATTCAGTAGGCATCCAAATGCTGCTAAATTTTTCCAATGACACTGAACTTATGTGATTTGTCACTGGTTACTCATTAGCATCTTCTGGTTTTGGACACAGTTGCTGGGATTTTGTCATCATCTTTGCTTGACATGGGAAGGACAATGTTCACTTCCCCCTATAATCAGCTTGCAAAGTAACTGAGATACCTAGAATAATCTCATGTTTTTCTTTTTCAGATCCTATCACAGGCATCATCTTACCAAATCAGAAAACCTGTGAGGCCATTTTATCTCCTAATTTCTATGTCCAGAAGTTGTCACAGAGCCACAGAATTTTAGAGCAGGGACGTACTAGGAAGCATCCAAAGATCAGCATCTAGACCAGTGCCACTCAAAGTATGGTCTGTGGTCCACTGCCGGAGCATGCACTGTTTGTTTAAAACAGTTTATAGCTACCTGACAGAGTAATAAACTTGTACTTCATGTCTTTGGTTTTTTGGTAGGAGCCCAAATTAGCAGGCTGAATTCCACCTGAAAATATGTTTGCTGACCTAGCAAGTTTTTTGTTTTGTTTTAATTTGGATGCCTTTAGATAGAATCCAGGCCCTCTGATTTGCTAAACTGACAAGGTATTTGCATCTGCTATCAGATCAGCCCTAGAAGGCATCTGAGTGTCCAATTCATAACAACAGTGTTTCACAAACTGTGAGTAATACCCCTTTTGTGGGTAACGGAAGTAATCTGGTAAGTTGCATACAGCAGTTTCCCCTCCCCCCAGTATCCTGGCATTGCATGGCCTGATATGGCATGCCATCCATACAAAAAGTAGAACACAGGTGTTAGTGTCTGCTTGTGTGGTATACACACACAAATATATCTGTATATGAGTATGTGTATGTGAGCCCTAGGTTATGACTTAAATTTTCTTACTGTGGTTCATGAACAAAATAACTACGTGAACAGCACTGTACCAGAGCAACAACTTGATTTTACAGACACAGCAGCTGCGGCTGGAGGTCACATCAGCTGGCAGCTCTTCTCTACATTCCTGACTGTGAGTGTGTGTGCACGTCAATGTCTGCAAAGCCAATGTCTGCCAAGCCACACAATACAGAAAACATGCCAAAAAACTAACATTTAAAAATCCTAAATTAAAATTTTATACTAAAAATTTTTAATACTAAAAGTTAAAAAATTTATGTAAAGCAAGACATATTTGATTAAATAAAATGTTTAAATGGCTCTATGGCCCAAAAATAAAACAAAAAACAAAGCAGTACCTCGACGCAGTAGTTTAAAAATAAATAAAAATACAAATGAAATATTAAAAAAAAAAACACCACCAATATGCCAGAAAAGGGTTTATCTTCCTAATATACAATTTAGTACTTAAACATGAGAAAAACACCTGAATAATAGACAAGTGATATTAAGGAGAAAGTTATAAAATAAATATGAATGGTCAATAGCATTAAAATTGCACACTAAAGCAAGATACTACATTTCGCCTATAAAATTAGCAGAGGGGCTTCCCTGGTGGCGCAGTGGTTGAGAGTCTGCCTGCCAATGCAGGGGACACGGGTTCGAGCCCTGGTCTGGGAAGATCCCACATGCCGCGGAGCAACTGGGCCCGTGAGCCACAAATACTGAGCCTGCGCGTCTGGAGCCTGTGCTCCGCAACAAGAGAGGCCGTGATAGTGAGAGGCCTGCGCACCGCGATGAAGAGTGGCCCCCGCTTGCCGCAGCTAGAGAAAGCCCTCGCACAGAAACGAAGACCCAACGCAGCCAAAATAAATAAATAATTAATTAATTAATTTTAAAAAAATGGAAGGCCATGATATTTGCTCATAAATACAATTTAAAAAAAATTAGCAGAGATGTTTTCTTTTTAAGTATTAAAAATGAAGAACAGACCTATTAGATGGGAGTGAAACATGTACATTTTGGCAGTAAGATTCAGAAGCTTTAATAATGTAATTATTTAATCCAGTAATTCTACTTCCAGAATTTATTCTATGGAAATAATACAAACATTATCAAATTTTATTTTAAATGCAATATTATTTTTAATAGTGAAAAATTCAAATGACCCATATAGTCATCAGTGGGAATTGGCTAAATAAATTACGGTACATCCATAGCGCAGAATATTATGCAACTATTAAAAGAGATGATGTAGATTTGTAATTCCTGCCCATAATATACTGTTAAATGAAAAATAGTAATAGATGTATAAGAGCATATATTTATATTTTAAAATTTTTAAACACATTTAATCCCTCTTTACTAATACATAATAACCCAATATTTTTTAGAATAGAAGACAAGTTGCATTTTTACACAGAATTTTCTAACATGACCATTTTCTTTAAACAAGAAATAACTAAAATCATCACAAAGAAAAAAAAGAAAGAAGAAATGAAGGGAAGGAGGGAGAGAAGGACAGGAGAAAAACGAAGCAGGCAGACAGGCAGGCAACCAGAACTAAATGTAGGAAAACCCAATATAAAGCTAAGCGATCCAGAGCCACTGGTCTTCTGAAAGGACTCCAAACCTAGCAGGAACTAAAGAAAAAGAAGTTTTTGGCAAGGAAAAAGCAGCCCCAAGCATTCAACAGTAGTATTCAAAGCAGGCATTAGCCACAGACCCCATCACTACCCTACGGGCACATTGTGAAAGTGAAGGCACGACTCATAAAAGGCCTGCCTTTTTATCCAGGAACTGACCAGAAAGAGCCAAGAGTAACGGGCCCCCTTGTGAGCTAGTGAGAACGTTAACAGCAGCCCTGGCTCAAGGCCAAGAGTCAACAGAAATGGCTGGCTACAGACCCTGGGCCACAGAGGAAGCTGCAGTGCAGACAAGGAAGATAAAATCAACTCCTCTTGAGAGGGGGGAGGAGGTTGGAGTACTGGGTCTTGGTTCTCCTCCTAAAAGGACCCTTACGAGTACTGTGCGGACGTGGAGGTTCATCTCCAGCCGTCTGGCCCACCAACTGCAGGGGACAAGCACCTGCCAAGTAGTTCAGCCCCAAGTCCCACCGTCTCTTTCTACGTGACTACATAACTCAATAAAAACAATGTGAAGTACTATTCCATTTCACAAAGATCTCAAACAATTTAAAAATTAGAATGTAAAACCTCAACTACCCTTAATAATCACATTCTTAAAATAATTAATTTTCCAAGGCTACTGCTTTTCTCTATTATAAAGACATATATATAAAATACAGGCAGTCCCTAACTGGGCAACAAGACCAAAGACATTTCCCTGAACACTGCTAGATGAATGTTTTTCCTTCACTGAGACATGTTGATCAAAATGTCAAAGAACTCAGTATTCTCGTCATAAAAGTATAATCTCTAACAAAGTAAAGGGCTATCAAATATTCATACAGATGTGTGAAACAGTTCAGTCATACAGCTTTCCCTCCTAACACCACCCATAATCTATAATGTGGGGCAGGGCTGGGGTGTGGGAGGAGGTGTCGAATTTGAATCATGGAATACTTGCTTCTGAAGGCAGGACACACCATGGATGCCATGACACATACAGGTCTTCGGGCAGGATAAGAATTCTGGCAATCCACAGGTGTATGAGTAATGGACTCAAAGACATCTTTCTCTTGGGAGGGCTCCATTTCAAATTTAAGAATGACAGAAGTCTCAAAGACAAGTTGTTTTTTCAAAATTTTTCCAGGAAATAGCCTTGCATGCCACCTCTCAAAAAAAAAGACAAAAGTTCTACAATTTAGCTAAAAAGAAGTCAATACGACATATGTGAAAACGGAAAATCTAACCATGATTTAAAACACTGATTGTGTGTTAAAAATCATTTCTAAATATTAACCAATCAATTCATCACAAATTTAAAATATAATCCACTATTTCTTTTTTTTTTTTTTTAATTTATTTATTTATTTTTGGCTGTGTTGGGCCTTCGTTTCTGCGCGAGGGCTCTCTCCAGTTGCGGCAAGCGGGGGCCACGCTTCATCGCGGTGCGCGGGCCTCTCACTACTGCGGCCTCTCTTGTTGCAGAGCACGGGCTCCAGACGCGCAGGCTCAGTAGTTGCGGCTCACGGGCCTAGTTGCTCCGCGGCATGTGGGATCTTCCCAGACCAGGGCTCGAACCCGTGTCCCCTGCACTGGCAGGCAGACTCTCAACCACTGCGCCACCAGGGAAGCCCCTAATCCACTATTTCTAATTCACAAGTGTTATTTTTCAAAATATGTCATTTAACAAATATTCACTAATCAACAGTAACAGAAAAAAAACTTTGGACAGTCTTCCTGATTCTACCACCTATTACTTATGTGACGCTAAGAAAATCATGCATTACATCTCCTCCTAAATAAAATGATGATTTTTAGATATAGCAAATACAGTATGTAAAGAAATGTATAAATACTCTTCTTACAATCAGGCTGAATACCCAACACCATTTTTAACAAAGCAACACTATTCGCTTGCATGAATAAAGTTAAATTTTTACAAGAGAATTACAGATGCTAATGGCACTGGTACAAATTCTTCTTGCTTCTTTTAAACACTGGCAAAGACTGCAAGAGAGAGAGAGATTTGCTCATCCAGAAAAAATGATTTCTACTAAGACACCACTCCAAACAAAGCAAACACACTGAAGAACAACAACAACAGAACAATGCATTGGCCAAGGCTAAAATAACAGAACAATACCACTGTACCAGGTAGGGCTCTTGATTATAAACAACAGACACATTCTGGTTAATCTAAGTCAAAAAGGAGTTTATTGGCTGGGTACTGAGTAGCTCAAAACTTTGAGCCATGGTTGGAGAATCAGGCTTGCACAGGAACCAAGGAAGGCAGCTCACAAAGTCCTGCCCCACAGCCTAGAATGAAGCCCGGAACGTATGTTACCGCATCAAGTCACGGAACAGGAAGGAGCATCTCAGCGGCAGCTCTTAGATCTCATGTCCATGATCTTTCTAGGGGCAGCTCTCAAGCATGCAGAAGGACAACGTAGCAGGCTTTAAGCTTCTTTAGTCAAGAGAGGTGAGGGGCGGCCTCCTACCTAAACTGGAAAGGGGCTTAGGTAAGGCCCCGGGCAGCTGAAACCATACATGTCCTCTACTAAGATCAAGCTCTGATAGTGGACACACCTGAAGTGCCTTTACTTTGACACAGGGTCTTGCTCTAATCTATAAAAGTTCACAAATTGAAAGTTCGTAAAAATTAGTTCAAATCTTTTTATTAGATTTGCTTGTTACAATTTCCAGTCTATTTTCAAGGCAAAGGCAAAAATTTACTCTTTCTAAAGTGGTTCCATCAACCAATACAAGACTGAGTAATTTAGATGGGGTCTAGCAAGTTTCTTAATGCACTATAAGTATTGCCTCTTGCTTTATATTCTATCCGTCTGCTAATTTGGTTTCTTGCTTGCCTTTTTTGCTGCAGCTGTGCACCGGGTTAACTGTTTCAATGGTTTTCCTACAATAACCCACAAATTTTTTCCTGATCAGTGTGCTGTATGATTGGTTCTTTGTTCCTAAGATAATTATTTTACATTTGTCTACACTGAACTGCATTTGCCATCTGCTGGCCCAATCACCTAAACAATCCAAATCTTTTTGAATCTGATTGCATTGTTCCTCATTATTTCCTCTAGCTCCAATTTTAGGATCATCTGCAAACTCTGAGATCTTTTCTTTAAAGCTTGGACACATTTTATTTTAATATAGAGGGTTTTTTTTTTCAAGTGACCCTTTAGACACTCCAGCTGAAATCTTCTTCCAACTTGAAAAGTTTCCGTAAAGCTTACCCAAGTATACCTTCCACTTATACAGTCAAAGCACTGCTAGCAACAAAGCTAACTAGAACCCATTCTATTTCATCTTTCCTTATAGCACCATGCTTTAAAAAGTGTATGTCTTCTAAGTTCTTCACTTCCAAGTATAAATATTTTGAAGAAATGCAAACATTGTTTTTTAATATGTAAATTCACGGTAATTTTTCTGTAATAACTTTCCTAAAGTACACATGGCAAAGTTTTCAACAACTTCCTGCACCTTAAGACATTTAATTTACTCATTCAAAAAATATTTGCACACACATTACTTATGAGCATTAGGTACACTGCAGTCTCAAAACCTTGGTTCAATTATTTATGTCCCAAAACTTCAGTTTCCTACTGACAAGAAGATAACTTCTAAAGACCTAATCGCCTCCAGCAGTATGAATTACCTTTTATCTAAAGACTACCATATCTAAAATTTTTCTACTTCAAATTTCCCATGCTCCTCTTAATTATAAACCTTCCAATAAGTTAGTATTTCTTTTGCAGTTTTTAATACTTTAATATTGTGTATAGAAACCAATTTAGCACAATTTACCCTTCAAATTAAATTTACTTGACAAATCTGAACATAGTATATCTTCATTAATTAATTATGACGTAGGGGATCAGGTACATCTTTAGATCTAGGAAGAATTACTAGCTCCATAATCTTGAGTGACTTCTTAGTGACTTTCCACAAAAGCCTTACCTGTATAGCCCATTAAACTTATAAAAAAACATAAAATTGCATGATATATTTGCTGCCGTTCTGCTATTTCAAGTGGTAGATGCAGGAGACAAACTGAATTTAAGATTTATTGTCATTTATTCATTCAACAGTCAGTGAATGTTATAAGAATATAAAGATAAATGTAAGATAGCGCTTGCCCTCCAGAAGTCTGGGTAAGATATAAGTAGCTACAAGGTATCACAATATAGGTGGAGCCACATGAAGTTTGGAAGGAGAATTTACTTCCAGCTACTGGATGAGAACCTTTGTGAAGGGGATACACTTGAACTCTGTCAAATATTATGATGGCTTTTAAAAATAAATATACTAAACTATGAATAATATCACAGAAAAGATGAATATAAAATGCTAAGCAAAGTGAAATAGAAAAAAAAAAAATGACCTCAAAAAAGGAAAGGGTTTGCTAGTTATTTCTATGGGGTGGGATCGTGTGTGTTTTTTATTTTTCAATTTTTCTGTAATTCTCTGCAATTTTCTGCAAATTTTCTGCAATTTTTCTGTAACATTGTTCTTATATTAAACTTTTAAAGCCATACTTTGAACAATAATTGAACACTATTAAATGAAATGCTGTGTAAGTCAAAACACTTGACCTTATAAGAGAAAAATTAAGTAACAAGTATTTTTTTATATATAAAATAATTTATAAAGGATCTAAAGGACACATTAAAGAATTCACAATGTATTAAGCCCTTCTTTTTGAAAGAACTATTGATTTTGGATGGAATGTCTTTCCTTATAAGGCAGGCCTGAAAATCCATTAAGAAAAATTATTTTGAAATGGTGAATTTGCAGCTAACAATTATTAGGTGATGACTTTAGTCTAGGTTTGTGGAAGAACACTCTAATAACTGATTAGCCTGAATTTTTTTTAAACGCTTATGAAGTGACAATAAGTTGCCTCCAGGGATATTTTATTTATATTTTAAGTAACATAAAAGCATTTAATAAAACTATAACAAACAACTGACTTTTATTTCAGTCTCCCATTCACTAAAACTTTGCCATTGGAGTAATACCCCATATAAATAAAGGCCTTTGACTAACTGCATTGAGTTGCATTAAAAGTCACAACATTCCACATATTATTTAAATCTACGTATAATCCAGTAAAGGCATTCCAGTGAAAACCTACATGTTCTTAAATCTCCACATGATTCATAGCACAGGAAAAGAAACGAGTGTGAATAGGGAAAGGAGAGAGTAAAAGGATTTGTTACCAGAGGCACAACACTAAGAGAGTTTCAATAAACATTTACATATTTTAATACCAGCTTAGCTTTCCAAGATTCTAGTTTGACATTTTTATTCTTTGATTTTATGCCCTATGCTATAGACTGTATTTAAATTAGTAGCAACCCATGATAACTTGAAATCCAAGCCCAACTAAAACTCATTTGAGTTGTATCGAACTATATAGGATTACTGAAATAATGAGTAATTATTAATCTGTTAATTATTAATCTGTTAATCTCCCTAAAGGATGAAATTGACTGATACTATCCTGTTAATACTCTTTCATAGACTTTTTTTCGGCTGCGTTGGCTCTTCGTTGCTGTGCTCGGGCTTAGTTGCGGCGAGCTGGGGCTACTCTTCGTTGCGGTGTGCGGGCTTCTCGTTGCGGTGGCTTCTCTTGTTGCGGAGCATGGGCTCTAGGCGCACAGGCTCAGTAGTTATGGCTCACGGGCTCTAGAGCGCAGGCTCAGTAGTTGTGGTGCATGGGCTTAGTTGCTCCACAGCATGTAGGATCTTCCCGGGCCAGGGTTCGAACCCGTGTCCCTGCATTGGCAGGCGGATTCTTAACCACTGCACCACCAGGGAAGTCCCTTTCGTAGACTGTTAATAGTTTTAAACTGAATGAAGTTAGAAAGCAAACCTCCTGGTCAAAACAAATTCAGCCAAAGGCAATAAGAAAAGGTACAAACTGCCCTTCACACGCCACATCCAGTGGGCAAACACTTTATCCTGAATAAATTGTGAAGATTTAAAAATCTGGACTTTTCACATAAAAGTCTAGATTTTCTCTCAAAAAAAAAAAAAAAAAAAAGAATCACTAGATGTAGCGACTCTTGGCCCTCTTCTGGAAAAGCTCACCAGCTGTGTGGGTTCCCACCAACCTACTTTCTTCCTCACTTTCTATTGCTCACTAAACAACAGACTATACGAACTAGTATCTGTAACCCATAAATAGAGTGCAGAGGCAGTCGGATCTTGATTCAAATCCCAGCTCCTCCACCTCCAAGCTGCTTATTAACTCAGGACAAGTGGTTTAACCTCTTTAAGGTTCAATTTCTCCATCACAACGAAGCACATAATAATGTTTAACTATCAGGGGTTAAAAGTGAAATAATGCATACGATACCAAACACAAAACTAAATGTTCAATAAATGATAGTTAGTATTGCACTATTTGGATTGAAATTCTAAACCTAATTAAGATTTATCATAAACACTACCTTCCTAGATTCTATAGACACTAAAGGAAAAGTGAAATCACTATTGCCTTAGCATTCTGTAAGATCCTTTGTAAAATAAAGATAAGAACAGTAAATACCTCATAGGGTTGTTGTATTAAAGTATATGTAAAACGCTTAGAATGGTATATGGCACATCCTAAGCTCTAGAAAAGAATTAGTCATAACTAATAGGAGTAGTCGTTGTTCTCAGAGAGCAGGCACACGTGAGCTTATTAACTGTGAGGAGAATTAAGTGAGTAAAAATGTGACTGAATGAATACAAGACAGTTATCAAGATTCTTTGTACACAGTCTTAAGAGTCCCCTCAAAAATCCCGTATTTTTATGTTAAAGCTGAAAATCTCAGTGAAAACAAAGTTACTCTGATGTATAAACAAACTTCATGTTCTGGGCTTGAACATAAATAATTATTAAACTCTGATGGGAACAAAAGAATTGACCATAATTCCAAGCGTGAAGAATGTACATTATATGATGTTCATAATTTATTTCTGAAGGAGTTTTATTAGAGTAGCCCTATTTCATGAATGCTAGAATCAGACCAATCTAGGCTAAGCTTCCTTGCTAGTTCTTTTATGCCTCCAAGGATCTCAGCAGCTGAGTGCAGGACCAGTACCAAGAAGAACCTGACTATTTTTTAGGCCTACTAGTTTCAAAGCCTCAGCCATTAAAAACAAAGAATGATGAAAAAGGGGCTGGTCAAACGGCAGCAGTGGTTCTCTGTTAAATGGTATCATATCAAAACGATGATTTGATCTTTAGCATACTAATCATCTCAGTAGAAGTAGTTTTTAATTAGTCTGGGAATAATAAAGAAGCTCAATTCTTCAAATATTTAATTTAACAAAAGATGAAGACAGTATCCCCTGGCTAAAGTGGTATGTAAGTTCCAGGTTCCCTGCCACATCATAGAAATCCTTTCACAGCACTCAAAACAGTGAGAAAAAGCAACAAAATTGACTTTAAAAAGAGTAATTTCCTTTCCAACCTAAATAAACTTTACGCAAACTTGCCTGTGATCGCGGATTGAACAAGCTGCGCTGCCAGCATCCGGGGAGGGTGTGCGGAGATCGAGCAGGTGCTGCAGTTTATCACAAAACCGTCTAAAATAATTGGAAGTGACAACCAGCACTACCACAGATGATTTATTAGTCTTTCACTCAGCTTTTCAGCTTCCTTGGGGCCAGAATAAATAATTTACCAACTCTGCATCTTCCAATCATTAATTCTTCCCTATGCATCCAACCTACATTTAACTCTGCTGGGTTCGGTGGAATAAAACACACAATACGAATATTTTTCCAGATACAGAATTATCTGACCATATGAAAAGGCAAATTTGTCAATCAAGACGTACAATCCAGATGTAGAAGAATTTCAGGGCTCAAAGTCAGCAACTGCAGATGAGTTGGTGGGAATAAAATCAAGTGAAGAGGAAACGAAAGCAGAGCCTAGGGAAGAGCTCTCACACAGATGAGGAAAGGTTTCAGTGACTCTGCAGACAGCAAACCTAAGCAGCCACCTAGCAGGCTGACACCAGAGACTTTCAACCACGATGAGAGTCAATTCATTGACTGCTTACCGTCTCCCATAAAACTCCCCTAAGTTACAGAAAATATGCAGTCCTCCCTCAAGAAAAAGGTCGAAACTTTAAAACGTGAACACATAGGAATTTTTTTTCATGCAAAACAGACTTTATAATACAGGGCAAGATGAGGCAGCTTCTTTAAAAACATTTTCGTAACTATTTTGAATGAGTTCAGGAGACAATTACATACACCCTGAAATTCAAAAAAGGAAATACAGGTAATTTTATCAAAGAAATAAATACTCCAAAAAATTATGAGAGTGACTTTAAAAGGTATGTCCATTAATTATGTAGAAAAACCACACAGAAAGCCAAAAAAATTACATCTTAAATCCATTTCTGATGTAAGCTAGTCTCTGTCTCATTAAATCAGCATCTATGATTAAAAGAGAGATCATTTTTGGTACATAATGTATTGCACTGTTAGAGCAGCATCTGTTTATTGCACCGCATAAACATTTTTCAGCTTTGTGAAACTACTGATACACAAGAAGTGATGCGGACCTAGCAATTTATTTAATCTTGTTTTATTCCAAGAAGAAGTACTTTCAGTGAAAGGGTTAATAACATTAATATTCTAATATCTGGCATTCTATGAGGCATATCAAGCTGCTGGGCACACAGTCGAAGAATTTCATAGAGTGACAGCTTTCTCTTCAATGCTTTGAGAGTACATCACAATTCAAATCTTAAGTGTGTAATACAGGGCTAAGTATACTTCTAAATATATGACTTCCACCAAAATATGAAACGCACTAAAATAAGTCCGGCTAATGAAAATTATAATATAAATGTGAATCCAAAGAATGTAATTTAGATGATAAAAGGTTCGAATAATCTCTTAAAAAGTCCAAAATGTTCACAAATAAGAGAGTACCACTTTCAAGACTCAATACTTCACTGTCATTAACTGAAACAATTACATAATGACATGGGCACAATAGCATATTGTTTACATCAAGCCAAACCACGTCGTACTTACGCACAGACCCAGTGCACTTGTTGCTATGGCAAAATAAACCCCCAGATAGCATAGGTCCTAGCCTCCCACAGGTGAAAATAAAAACAAAAATGGTAAACCTGGAAAATGTAACAAAAGGCATCTTTTTCAAGCAAATATCAAAAAAAGAGATGTTATTTTTTTCATATGGGTCGGAGAGAATAGGAGGACGTTTTTTAAAAAAAGCAGCAGGACAAGGCTGTCTGCAGGCTTCTTTGCAATTGGTTTTAAATGTCCAAGGAACTTCAGCAAGAAAAGATAAAGCAATGCACACTCTAGTGGCACCAAATGGCCTGAGGATGCCACCTAATGCCAGCACCTGGACACAGTGGCCTAAAAGTTGATGGCAGCTTGTCCCACGTGCTGCAAACCGTGAGCCTGGCAGAGCCACAAGGATATCTGTGGAAAAAGTCTGGGCAAAGTATCCTGACCCTTAAATGCCCATCCAAAGACAAGGACAGACCCAAACTGCGGTACCGGTGTTGTCCTATTAAAGAACAATTAAAATTAATAAACCAGATGTAAACTCAAAAGCAAGGAATAGCTCAGAAACAATGTTGGGTAAAAAAGATAAAAAGGCAAACTGCATAAAGACTAACAGAATATTTCAGTTTAGTAAGAACACTCAATGAACACATGAATGTAGGTATAGTCTAAAAACCCGGACAGAAAGGATATAAACCAATTCCAGGGTGATGGTTATCTCTGGGAAAGGAAGGACTTTAAAATGTTTTTTGAAAATATATACAGCAAATGTCAATATACGAATTCTGCATGGTAAATACAAGGTTGCCTGTTCTATTTATCCTCTGTACTTTTGTGAATACTTGAACGATTTCTTAAATATTTTAAATCTAAGCCATGTTGTACATAATTTTCTTCCTAAAAATTAAAGCAATTTTACAATATTTTTACCTGAAACATGAGGGTCTACCTTTTTAAAAATCATTGCTTTGGTTGGTCTCCATATTCAAAAATTTTTATATTCCAATCTAAAGAAACTAAAAATTCTACCCTCTTTTCACAAATGATTTGGCTTAGTAACAATTTCAAATCATTAGTTCTCAGGAGACTCCACAGTTTATTTCAGACTTGAACTGAGGGATTCCACCACATAGACCTCCTAAATGAAGTTTAAAACATTCTTCCTGGGCCTTTGAATAACTAGTTTCATCATTTGTTGTAGAGCAAACAGGCTGAAGGACCTGACTCTACTCCTGGGCTCTAACTTCCCAGTGGGAACCTATCACTTCATTAGTGAATATGTTCCTTCTCATTTTCTCTGTTTATGTGAGGTATTAAACTTATGTTTAAAAAAAAAAAAAAAAATCCTAGTAAGTCTTTAGATGTATGTAACGAAACTTTACTCTAAAGAAATCAGGACCACAGTGACAAGCTTTCTCTCTTGTATTAAAATTATCTGTAGTCAAATTTAAGTTCAGCCTCATTTCTTTATAGGCCTTTGGAAATTTGACAGGTCATCTACAGCTAAATAGAAACAAGATGCCTCCCATTTACAATCATATTTGTACACGAAAACAAAAGTTTAACACACTTTTTGTCACCATGAAGGAAATATCAAAGATACTGTTAATCTTCACCAAAACTGATCAATATTCTCTCAAAGTAGCAACCACCTGATTTAAAGAATTACTGGCTTGTTATCTTAAACAAGAAATTATATTCAACTTATACTGATGTTTTCTATCTGAAGCGTGTCATGCAATATTGTAATTTATCTCATAAATCTACTAGAGTGTGATCAAATTCTATCAACTCTGATTGGCATAAATTTGAAACAATGAAGCAATCACATCTGTTAAGCAGTTCTAGCTTGCTAGACAACATTTTAAAAGTTTATACAATAACATAATTATATTTTTTCTCCATAAGACCTTCCTGTAGCTGATTTCAGCTTTTTCATAAAGTTTTGTATGTGTACTGGGTTCAGTGGGATACAGAACAAAAGATAAGAAAAGGAGATGGAAGAAGTGTGGGAGATGGATTGACAGAGATGGTTTAAGTATGAACTTCAAACACTCGGAAAAATATTTTAACAAAACTCCAAATGAATTACAAGGTGTCAAGATAGGGGAAAATAAGTTCATTTGAATAAAAAATATATAGTATATCTAACTTTATCCTGAAACTACTCCATAAAAATATGAATGTTGAATTTAAATGAAAATACATGGGCATAAAACAAAGAATTCAAACCATGCTTTATGGCACAAAACACTATTGTAGAGCAAAATTTACCACCTACCTTTTTTGGTGCAAAATTCCTAATTTTTGAAACTTAAATGATTGTTATGAAAACATTATAATAGTATGTATCTAAGTTAATAGGTGAAAAACACAATATTCCAAAAGTAATTCTATGTAATTTTAAAGACATTTCAAATTAGCAAGTGAACTCAAGGATGAAAATGATTAGGCCCTAAAGATATATGGGGTGTACGGGCTAAAATGACAGAGAAATATTAAAAATAAAATTTAGGACACTGTTAAGTAACTTCATCAAGTTACTGATCCTACTGCTTTATTATCATCATGACTAAGATATGACTTAAGAGGATGTGAACATTCTACTAAATGTTAGCTAATAATAGCTAAATTATTATTATAAATCCCATCTGGGCCATTCATTGACAGTTAATCATATACAATGTTGAGACATTTCTCATCCTATTGAACTTTGTACTTGCCACTCTTTACATGCATACATCTTCACTCCAAAGTGATACCTCTTTGACTTCCCTTCATACCAACCAGGGCCTTGTACGTACTCAGTACATATTTGCTGATTGATTTATTTTAACTTATATGAAAACATGACTCATGAGTCAAACAGTTTAGATTAAAACAATTTTATTCCCTACCATTAAAGTTGAAATTAATAAAACAAAACAATATTACGATCAAAGGAAAACTTCCCAGAAAGAGACAATAGGTAATTCTGATGGTGGAAAGTGAACTCAAGACAGTGACAGAGGTCTTTTAAAGAAATCTTGTGCTAATTCAGATGTTTTCCTTTCGTCTGTGGATATGGCGGGCTTTCACAAAACAAGTATATCTTATTTTCTTAGAATTTTTCAATTTGGAATAACTGGAATGCTTTGCTAACCAAAGATGACAAAACTTTTTTCTCCATTCTTGCTTCTTTTCTATGATTTTGTTGTACTCTCCTTAATATATAAAACTATCCACTAGTCATCTATTTTTTCGTATCCTGTAGATTAATTTCTAATTAAATGCATAAAGAAATTGAAGCTCTCATGACTACTCTGTAATTTAGCTTCAATGTTAAGACATTTTTTGATTACCGCAGGATACTAACAATACTAATATTTTATTTAAAAAAAGTAAATTTCCATTAAGTTTTATTTTTTAATCTATCAAACATTCACTGAATAGGATTAAAATAAGAAATAATTACAATTCTTCTGATAAAACTGTACTGTTGCTACCTATTATCAACCTCATTTCTGTATTTTATGTTTTCATTCAAGAAACATTATGCTTTGCACATAGGCACTGGGAAAAATAAGACAATTCCTGTTTTTATTACAAAGATAAGCAATGAACTAATTATTACAACATGGTATAATATGTGTTCTACTAAGGTTTGTGGAAGGTGAGGAGATATCACTGAGGAATCAGGGAAAGCTCTCAAGAGCTACATCCTGCAAGTTGAGTAAGCCAGGAAAAGAGGTACAGAGTGAACAGCACATAAAAAGATCGACTGAACAAAGATTAACCACATGCCACATGGGCTTATTTTCTCCTTCCCCAAACCCCAAAGAGATCTCAGATTTTTGGAAAATAAATAACTTATCAAAGGAAGTAACTCATAAAAGAACTTATAAAAGACACTGAGGAAAAGGCAAACCATTTTGCCCACAGTCCAGGAACATTCAACCTCACACATCCCACCTCTACTACCCTGGTGTAGAAAAATGGAAACTACAAGAAATGGAAAAACAGACTTAGCTAACAAACAAACAGGGGGAAGAAAATAACTTCCCCAAACTGAAGGACTTGCTTCCAGAATGAAGGAGTCCCCAGAAAATCCAGTATAAACAATGAACAAAATCCACTCCAAGGCACATCATCATAAAAATTCAGAGACAAAGATTCTAAAGTTTCCATAATTATAAAAACAAGTCATGCACAGCAGAAAACAATGTAGAAGGGGGAAAAAAGGCAAGGAGCCTCTCAGTAGCAAAACTGAATGCTGTGAAACAAAGTCTTCAAAATTCTAAAAGAAAATTATGCTGCAACGTAAAATTCTACACCCAACCAAACTACTAATCATGTCTGACAGTAAAATAAAGACACTTCAACCCTCCCTAAGATCTTTTTCATATAATGAGGAAGTTAAACCAGAAAAAAAGACGATGAGTTGGGATTCACATATAAGGAAAAGAGAAAAGCTATCCAACCTCCAAGGATATCAAATCTTTGACTTTCTTCTAGAACACATGAGAACACCACAGCATAACTCTGAATGAAAATGGCAGTAGCAGTTAAACAAATAGGAAATAATATCAGAGGAAGCAATTAGAAGCAAGTATTCTTATATTATACACCTACTACACTTCAACTAAAAAAAAAAAAAAAAAGAAGCAAGTATTCCTTGAGCAAAGATGCCACTGAGATTAGAGGGAACCCCCATGACAATGGCTCTTAGTCTTCAGATGACAGTCTCTACATTACACCAGGGTCAAATGACTGCCGAACTGTTGCACATTCATCTCTCAAGTTATGCTCACATGCACTATAAACAGTGTCACTTTGAAGATAAGCAAAACCATATTATACAAAAATGCATGTACCACACGCACACACACACACACACACACACACACATTTTCATCCAAGATAGGGTTTAACTGTATTACTTTATAATTAGGTTTCACTTAAAAAGCCAACAACAAAATGAGTGTGTATATGGTTGGTTAGCATTAGTTATTTTTCAAATTTTCACTTATAAAATATCAAAGAAGTCAAAAAAAAATCAAAGAAATCAGAGTAAGCCCATATATTCCTAACTAGAAGAGTGTTTACGCTAAAATATTTAATCCTATGTGAATTGTTGGCTTTGACATTTTTTTCATCCATATAAGAAGCTCCAATCTAATCTGGAAGCATCTTTTAAGCATAAGAGTTAGAAGAGCTATAAGGAATAAGTGCACATTTTGAAAACAGTGGTTCTCAATCCCACCAGATCCAATGCCCTTTCATTCCCTGTACTATTCTGAAATGAAATTCAGAGTTAATAAAATCTACACATAGAATGTCTCTTTAAAAAAAAAAAATCAGGGACTTCCCTGGTGGTCAAGTGGTTAAGACTCCGCACTTCCACTGCAGGGCGCGCGGGTTAAATCTCTGGTTGGAGAACTAAGATCCCACATGCAGTGTGGTGAAGCCAAAACAAAACAAAACAAAAATTAATTCTAAACCATGTTATTAATTAAAAAGTAATTTATAATGAAATATTTATTTCATTATGTAAATGCTTAGATAACTACTTAAGAAGAGCAAATAAAATAGTCACATATTTGCATCTATATATAATAAATAAGTTTGGATCTAAGAGGAAAAAGATCACAAGTCATTCTCTATGAGTACCAAAAAAATGAAACAGGAGAGGTATAAGAGAACTCTAGAATAAAAATTAGTATGGAGATAAGTGATTAGACAAAAATTAAATTGAATATGAAAGAGAAAGATAGAAATAAGCTTAAATGAAATAAAGATTAAAATGTCAAGACAAATTACATACTGTTGAAATAGAGAAAATTATGAAATGTGGTTATTAGTACAACTGACCTGGGTTTTATTTCTAAGTGTAGTGTCAAAATAATTACCTATACTTAGGTTGTTACACTGCGGTTACAACCTATCCCAGAAAACCTACCACACTGTCAAGGAATTAAGTCTCTAGTAGTTTAAAATACTACAATAAAGACTATATCCCCCCAAAATATTGCCAGTGGAGTGGGTAAAGAAATTTAAGAAGTTACAGAGAATTTGTATAATAGATTGCTTATTGGAGATGGTACCAGAGTAATAGCAGTACAACATAAAAGTACAACATAAAAATAAATCATTTTAAAACATATTTTTAACAATGCATTTATCATTCTAAAAACAAAATTTTAATATTTAAGATGGCAATAATGAAATATCTTAAACAATGCTTATTAACTAATAAAATTCAATTAATTTAATTTAGATCCATTAATTTAAAATTTAGTTTGTTATTAAAAGAGTCTTAAATATCCTGTTACATATTTGCAACCAGTGTAACAGAGCTTCCAGTAAACTGCATTGCTGAACTGAAAACTTCTCACCTAAATACCTAGTTAGAAATGCTATAAATCAGGAAGTGGAAAGAATGTGTGAAGTAAATACAACTTTGAGAGTATTTCTTTATTCTACTTAAGATTCCCCTCAACACAAACTTCCCCTAAAGTATCAGATTGCTCATGTAACATCTTACAAACAACTGTCAGTAATATTACATACTGAAGTATTATCGCTTTATCTTTGAAGAGAGTTTAAGCAAGCAGACATTCAAAAGTTATGTGGTTCTCAGGACAATTTTCTGTAGTCTGAGACTGTCCCATGCATTGCAGGACACCTAGCATCCCTGATCCCCACCCATCAAATGCCAGAAACACTCCTATAATTATTGTGACCAGCTAAAGTACTCCTCCTTAATTTCCCAAATTCCCCTCATAGGGCTTTACCACCCTTGTTTGGAAATCATACTCTAGAAGTCTTATAGAAAGAAGCATGCTATGGTACCGAACTATATGAAAAAACGTGTTTCAAAAACAGAAAGAAACACTTTTATCAATTACACTAAAAATTATAACTTGCAATTTTATCCTCTTCCAAACATTCTTTCTTCAGCCTATATTTTTTGGTATTGTGTAGTGAGGCTAACTTAAAGAGATTTGTTAACCACTCTAGAACAGATGTATATTCTCCTTATATGTTTTTTAATAGAAAGCTTTCCAATATATGACCTTTTCAATACTCCAACTTTTACTTAGCTGAATTAAAGTCAAAAATAGAATCTAATCAATAGATTGTACATGTATAGGCATGCCATGCTTCTATAATTTCATTTGTGTGATTTTATTTTCTGTTTTTGTTGTTGCTGTGTGGTTTGGGTTTAGTGTTTCATTGAGCAGCACCAATACTAAGGTGGTCAACACTAAGACACTGCATTTAGTCAGGACAGGATTCAGTATTATTAAAGACTGTTATGTGTCAGTATTATCTAGTGCCCTAGGAAATCCATGCAGTACAAGAGTCCCCTTTTTTACTCTGCAAACTCTAAATTTAATAAGGTTCTATTTAATTAGTGCAGGATTCAAATACACGTTCATGCCAAATTTTGCAACCACACGGGAGGTAGGGGAAAGACATTTCAAACACTTACATGGGAACAACCTTAGGTTGCTGTCTTAAAATATCAGTGCAGGATGCAAACTACTTCACAGACTATCCACAAAACGGATGAGGTGTGAAAGAAATTCTGTGCTTAATGTGACCTTTGGCTGTACTTTTACTTGTCATAATTATAAAGGAGGTACTCTCAGAGCCAACACATAAGCTATGTTATTACTCTTACAATTATAGTAGTATTTTGCCAAGTGCTTCATATACTGTGACAAACTCGAGGCAAAATATACGGAAGCCCTTACCTGTGTTACAAGACCTAACAGGCCTTGCTGAACAAAAAGAGTGCTGATATTATACATACATATGAATAAGAACTAGTGCATAAGAATTTTTCTTTTTAATGTACATTCAAATACAAATATGCCAGGTTACCTAGTTCAACTTAACAAGTCATCTATTCTCTAAATGCGAAAAAACTTGAAATTTAAATTTAATACCTAATTGTGACTTTATTAAATACATGTCAAGAAGGAATTAAAAAGAAAACTATACAAAAACCAAAAACCTTTAAGCAACTCTCTTCTACAGATTCCTATTTTCCCACACAGAATTTCACCAAGGAAAAACAGTTGTTTTCAAAAATGCTTTGGAAAACTGCCAACTTATCAATATAAATGACATGTAACATGATTTTTTAAGGAAAAAAAAAAACTACTGGATCATCTAACATAAAATTATAAATTCTGAAGGTGTAACAAATAGAATTAGTTTTCCGTACAATGTCAAATATACCATTTATCAGAAGATTTACAAAGCAAAACAAGTATTAAAAATCCTGTAATGCATGCTACAAAGAAAAACTTTACAACTATATACTATATTATGACCAACTTTGCCATACTCATCTTTCTGTTCCCAATAGTAATACCTCCTCTTTATTTTCACCTTGAAAACAGGTTCCAAAAGCTGTAAAACATCAGAGTCACACTTTATAAAAGTCATAAACACAAGCTGCCTAGGTTGGCTAACAAAAACACATAAATACTGGCCATAAAAGAAGTTTGTTTTATCATAAAATATTTTTTTAAATATTGCATGTGAATTAAGATTGCTCTTAAATATGCATTATATACACTGTTAGGGACTACTCAAAAGGAATCTGAGATGTTACTAGGGTGACCAGAGGTCCCAATTTGCCCAGGATGGTACTAGTTTACACCTATTGTCCTGGCATTCATACAGATGCAATTATTTATGGCACTCACACCAACATCACCCAAGATTTGACCTAACAGAGTCCTGGAAATGGCCTTGGGCTTAAGAGTCAAAAGAAGTGATCTGAGCATTAGACATCCACCAGGCAAACATTCAATCTCCCTGAGGCACAAATTCTTCTTCTGTATTTAATTCGGATCCACTATACAGGATTATAAGAAGAATCAAATCAGAAAATTCAAGAAGCTCAAGTACTGCCTACTGTTTAAAAAAGATGACCAAATGAAACACAAACTGAATATACTTAGCAAGTTAAGTCTATCAGAGACATAAATAACTACAGTCTCTAAAAACAAACAAATGAAAACAACTCAGGTGAAAAACTACATTATGCTACATTACAGAATTGTAATGTAGCATAATTACATTACAGATTTGTAATGTAATACAACAAATAAAACTACATAAAACTACATTAAAACAACAATAAAGCTACATTACAGAATTGTAATGGGCTAAGAAGGACATTTGGGAGTCAGACTAAATGAGTCCCAATTCCAGCGCCATCACTTACTGTCAGCTGTGTGGCAATGAGCAAGTTACTAAGTCTCTGTTTCCTCATTCATAAAATGAAGATAATAACTGTACTTCTCTCACTGGAAAGAGTAACAAATAATCCATGTAAAAGATGATGTGAGCACTGTGCCTGCACATAGTAAGTGCTCAGTAAATGCTAGCTACTATTATGACAATCTCCATCAACATCTCTTTTCAAAAACAAGTCCTAAGAAATTATTCAGGAGACAATTTCACATATGTGTGCATGTGTGTGTGTGCACATATGTGTATCTGTATCTTCCAATTAAAGATCACTTGGATGACACAGCTACATGTTACAGTGTGGGCTGGGTATATTACACAACTAGTATAGGAGATCTTATTCAACATTGGAGAAGGCAGCTTTTTTCTCTGAAAGAAGTCCACAGTGGCATCCTGAAGCACACTTTAAAATAAAATTCCATCTCTAACAACATCTGTGGTTGTTCATCTAGAGAACAGAAGAGTCACAGATATGTACAATAAACACATTTTTAAATCCATGTATATAAATCAAATGAAACCGCTTCCTTTAAGGCAAGCATATGAAGATACTAAAGCAATATCCCAATTAAACATTCATATAGTCAATATTTCAAAATAAGAAATTTGGGTTTACATATGCACAGTTTAACATTCTATAGTGAAACCTGTCTACAGAGGTCATTTTCCCTATATTTCAACAGCATATAGTTCAAGTTGAAATGTACAATGTTGCTTCTCTCTGAAATGTTAAAACTGTAAAGTACACAGTAATTCACTGCAAGCAAACACAGGAGAAAGACTATGTTGTACACATGATACCCTTTAACCCAATTACTTTAACTTATTCATTAAACCCATTCAAAAAGGGAACACTAATAACTTGTGCTACCTTACGAAACAGAGTCAGAACTAAGATGAAATACTTTATTTGGTTAAAAATAGAAACTTCACGTAAGAGAATTATTAGGTAAAGACAGAGAAATTATAGCTGGCATTTATAAAAGACCCTTGTACATTTTTAGCTCATTAAAATAAAGTGGTATAAAACTTTCCATAAGAGATATGGTATAAAATAAGTATGTCACTAAGACTGATATAAAAATCTATATAAATATCATGCTGTTTTCCAAATACACATATAACAGGTATTTAAAAAAACAAAGGGCTACATCAGTCAAATTTATATCTCAGCAATCCAAATCTAAGTTGGACTTCATTTCTCTGAGCTTTCCTAAAAATATTCCAGTAGTAAAATAGCTTTGACACTAAAATAAAATAACTAAGACTCCATTATCTATTCTATAGCAAGTAAGAAATACCGACCTGCCCTTTAGAGATACCAAGGATAATGTGCACTGAGGTTTATATGTTCTGTCTCAGTTTACAGGCTATAGGCTATATCATTAATTTGTAAGTGACTCTACAATAAGTATGCACACAACAAACAAATATTGTATCACAGGTAACCCTAAACAGGTAAATTTAGAGCTAAACAAAGCATAACGGAAATTTTATCACTACCATAAATTACTTTAAAAAAAAATCCCTGGGCATTGCAATGAATATACTTTTGCCTTAGAGCTAATACTTTAATTTTAAAGAACCACAAAGAAAAAAATCAAAACTAGTCAGTAACAATGCAGCATCTAAAAGCAATAAACTCAAAATTAAGTTATAAATAATTTAAAGCATGTCATGAAGATGTATTAATAATTCATCAGATAAATAATTTACTAAATAATCAAATAAATAAATAATGAAATACATAAATAAATCAGCAAATAAATAATTCTGCAAAATAACCTAAACAATAAGTCACCCAAACAAATCACAAACCTACAAAACTACAATGATTCTTTGGATTCTGATAGTTTTAAATAAGCAAATGTACATAAACTAGATCAATCCTTGTTAGAATTAGAAATATTTTTCAATGCTATTTGTAAAATCCTCATCTCAGTACATAAGAATACATTTTCAATTTTTAAAAGACTGCATAGGATTAGTTCTTATAAATTATTAACATGATTATAATATATCCTCTTCTATATTTTACATATAATAACTCTGCCTAACATATTTTCCCCCAAACAACTGGATACTTAAAATATTGTTAATTTACAGTTCTTTTTCAAAGCAATACTTACAGTACAATAGTGCTATAGTCTTTCTGATAGCTTTCCTATCTTCACCAAGTCTCTGGAAATTTTCTGCAAGGGGTAGAACAGTTAGAATAACCTTAATTATTATAGACAGCATTTCATTCACTGGTGAACAATGCTTTATAACTCTACAAAGTAGCAATGGGAAGTGGAGGTTATTGTGAACTCTGTCAAGTTTTTAGAAGTCTTAAGTGGGCTAATAAGCACAAGCTGATAGAGGCCTGGCTTCCTCTAATGGAGCTGACACACAGGCTGTTACAATTGGAGGGATTTCAGATGTGAAGACAAAAACTTCGAAGGTCAAAGCGACTGGCTGACACCTAATGCCATCAACAATTTGAGAAGCTCACAGTCCTTGAAAGAACACAGGAGATCACTTAACTCTTACAATGTGAATGCGGTGACAACCTAATGGGAGCACCACAAAGAGACAAAACACAGCTGACCTCATAAATTAGTCTTCATTTAACATTTACTTCAGGTTTTTATCCACCCACAGTATAGTACTCTTGAAGTCCACAAATAGCAGATCCTAAACTGTGATAGCCTTTCCCACAGAAATAAGAACTTTGTAATGAGTGTTTGACACTTTCAAGGGAATAAATCCAAACAATATATAGCACAACATCTGAAGAGAAGGAAACTGAAATTAAAATATTTTTATAATCTAGCTCAATGAATTCTCAAAGCAACTTAGGTAATATTTTACCTATTTCATAATCAAGGAAAATGAGGCTCAGCAAGAGTCTGTATGTTGCCTGCGGTCCCCAAGGGGCAGGAAGATTCTAACTTTTTCTACACGACTTCACGTGAAGGGTCACTGAACTACAGACTCCTTCAATTTGAGCCCACCTTAAAAATACAGCAAATCCTAAAGCTTCGAAAATTGGTTAGAGCAATGGTTTCCAACTGGGGGGGGGGGGGGGAGGGGTGATTTGCCTCCCAAGGGACACTTGGCAATGTCTGGAAACATTTTTGGTTGTCACAACCAGAGAGTATTACTGGCATCTAGTGGGTAGAGATCAGGGATGCTGCTAAAGATCCTACAATGCACAGGATAGTCTCCCACAACCAAATGATCATCTGCCCTAGAATGTTAATACTGCTGAGGGTGGGAAACTCTGGGTTAGCGTAAAAGGTCTTTCAGGGCTGTGCAGTTTTCCTGTTATAAAATAATACACATTTGGTTCAGGGATATAAAGTCTTTTTTTATGTGTGTGGAACACCCTGCGTAAAAATGTGTATACTGTGGAGAATGGGTATATGGGAACTCTTTGTACTTTCTGCTCAATTTTTCTATAAACCTAAAACTTCTCAAAAAATAGTCTAGTAACTTTTTAAATGTGTATCCTTCACTTCTTTCACTAAAGTTATGAATAACTGTCTTAGAATCAATACCCCCCAAAATACGTCTAAAGTTATAAATAAAAAATTTTTTAATTTCATTTGTCAAAATTCTTCCAATAAAGTTAATGAGAGCATTAAAAGTCACATTTATGAGCTAATTCTGCCTAAATGACTAGCCAAGATATCTAATAAATATTACAAATTCATAGGGCTTTAAGAAATTATTTTGATACACTACAATTAATAATCTTCAATAGTTAGTGATATTTTTTGCCTAAAAGCTATCATACGTTTTCTGAAATATCTGTGATAATTATTAAAATCATTTGAGAACAAAATTCGGCAATATAATTATCAAAGAACTCCAGAATATACGTATCAAGTATTTCCCTTTCAATACCAATTAATCTCTCTCCAGTCTCAAAGTAGATTTTGGTTTTCAACATGGATCTAGAATCTACCACGACACAATGCATGTTTCCTTATATTGGACCCATCACATTACTGCACAGAGCATCAAACAATGGCATCCTTTATCAGCTAGGGTTAGGTCATATCCTTCCCAAGACAAAAAAAATTTTTAATAATTATAATATAATGACTTGAGAGGAAAAAATCAAAGGAAGAGAATTTCTCCCATGTAAATGTCTAGAAGTAGACAATCAAAGGCTGATGTGGCCACTCCAAATATTAGGAATCCAAGTTCCATCTTTTTGCTCTACCATATACTGTTCTATTAAAAGTCACCTCACACTCCAAGAAGGCTATGGGGAGCAGCAAGAAGGAAGGGGAAGAAAGGCCCATCTCACTCTCTTCTAATGCTCATATTTCAGCTTACAGCTTAGCAACCATAACCTAGTCCTTTGGCCACACCTAACCACTTGAGGGGATAGGAAACACAGTCTCCAAATTTGGTAATACTGCCCACATATAAAATTGGGATTCTTTTTATTAAGGAAGACAGGGAGAACGATTTTGTGGAGCGAATTATGAGAGGCAGACTATGGTGGAGGTAACAACTCTTCAAAGAAAATGGGAGATGTACTCAAAATTTCCATTAGAGTGGTTCACTGGGAGATTAGGATTGACATATATACACTACCATGCATAAAATAGACAGCTAGTGGGAACGTGCTATAAAGCACAGGAAGCTCAGCTCGGTGCTCTGGGACGACCTAGATGGGTGGGATGGGGTGGGGGTGGGAGGGAGGTCCAAGAGGGAGGGAATATATATATCTATACATATAGCTGATTCACTTCATTGCACAGCAGAAACTAACACAACATCATAAAGCAATTATACTCCAATAAAAAAATTTTTTAAAAAAAAGACCTGGAAAAAAAAACTATGTGTATATGTATGTTCATGTGTATATGTGTGTGTGTATATATATTTATGGAAGAAAATCTAAATGTTTAACAAGAGGTGTATGGTTAAATAAATTTGGGGATAATCTCAGAACAGAATGTTATGTAGACACTAAATATCACTTCAAAAAATTTTTACAGATGTGGAAGAATGTTCATAATATTATATGAAAAAGAATAGGCTATAACACATTTCATATAAAATAATATATATATATATAATCCCTATTTTAATAAATACTTACAAACATACACATATACACACAGTATACACTGATATCTATATACAGGCACATTTTATATCTATATCTAGAGAGAAACTGAGACCATATAAAAATCAAGAGAACAGAATTAAATGATAATAGTGGTTTAGGCTTTGGGAAGCAACTTTCATTTTCCCCATACCTTTCACTGCTTTCTAATTCTTCTACAATGAAAACATATTATGCTTATGATTTTTTTCATGAAGATTTTGGCCTAGATGAGGAAAAGCACCTTATAAAGGTAATTAGATTCAAGCTTTATTTTGTTACTTGGAACATGGAGATAATTTTAAAAAGGGGGGGGGGATCTATAGCTGAGCTGTATCTTTCCCAACTGGGGCAAAATATACATGTTCCTCCTGAGTTGATAGTAAGAAGCTAACCTCTCTATGCCCAACTTGTTTTCAACTTACTAACATTCACATATCACATTTATCAGCTTTACACAACTCACTCCTAACCAGATGCTACATCCATCATTCCTAACAATTTACCTTGACATATTGATTACTTTGCTCATCTCATTCTGTAGAACTAATCATTCGTACTTCATGCTTCTACAAATCCTTCCATTTTCTGTATTTCTGAGTCTATTTTTCTTAATGCTGCTCTACTGCACATTTTTCTGGTTACTTATATAATGGATCTATCTAACAGAAATTACATCTTTCTTATATCTTTGTAACTATCTTGCATTGTCTTGAATTTTCCAGAGTTATTACTGAGTATACACACTATTGTTACATTGGTATTAATTCTATTATCTGTAAGTCTCAACATTACCATTAGTAAAGTCTCAATTTAGAATGCCTCAAAGTTCTCCACATTTTCTAGAATGATTCAATTTCCTAAACCCCCATTACTACCATATAAAAAAATGAAAAAATAAGGAAAAAGCAAGAAATTGATATATTTAAAACTACTAACAAGTATATGGGGTTGACCAAAATTGCAAACAAATAAAAAGGTAAAATACATGGTCCCCACCCTCTAGAACTTGAGGGAAATAAGAAAGACACAGACACAAATACACAAACACACACACACACACACACACACACACACACACACAGAGGGTGGGGAGGGAGAGAGAGAAAGAAATTCACAGCCAAATGTAATAGGGACAAGTGTACAATCCAGACAATATGTACTACAGAAAATCCAGAAGGTAAAAGCCACAGGCAGGAATCATCAGAGAAGGCTCTTCAACTGAGGCCAAGTTCATACAGAGCTAGAACGGTGGTTCTCAACCATGGGAGATGGTGCCCCCAAAGGACACTTGGCAACATCTGGAAACACTTTTAACTGTTAGAAAATGGGAGGTACTATTTGTACCTGGTGAGTAGAGGCCAGGGAAGCTGCTAACATCCTACAATGCACAAGACAGCCCCCCACAAAAATGAATTATCCAGCCCAAAATGTCAACAGTGCTAGAAGCAGCAGCTGGAGTCAGAAGAAGAGAGAGCATTTAAACAGGACAGAATGACACGAGTGAAAGAATGGCAGCTACAACACACGATGTCTTTAATAAACCATAATATCACCAGTGAAGGAACAGTGGAAAACCAAGGAGAAAACATAACTGGGTATAGATTGTAATGGGTCTGTACAAGAAGTCTGATGGACCAAAGAGATAAAATAGTTTAACAAAAATACAAGACAGCACAGGCAAAAATAGCAACATATTTCATAGACTAAACTGTAGACAGATGGGGACACTGATTTCCAGCAGTATGGCAGACTAGATACCTTGATACTACTAGATACAACTTTTTAAAGTTAGTGGGAAAATCTGTTTTAATGAATTGCTTAACTAGCAAGAAAGTACCGTATCCACGTAAGCTGTAAACACAATGAAAGTAGAATAAGCAAACCTAGGAAACCAGCTTTCATTCTGAGAGTATGTACCTAAAACTGCTGAAACTGATCTTACATCTTAATGGCTACACGAGGCTCAGGAGATGGACCCTAAAAAGTCTATCAAAAGCACCATCCCTAAGCCCTGGCAACCACTAATCTATGTGCCATCTCTATAATTTTGTCATTTCAAGCATGTTTTATCAATTCTCTTGACACTGTAATCACAAAGGGGAAACTTCACAAAGGTTCTCAGACTAAATTCACACTACTTGCACAATCCAATAAATCTCATGTGAAGATCTATTTAAAGTGCTCTTAAACTGTCAGTATCCCTAGTCACCTGGGGGAAGCATAGGTAAATTCTCAGGGAAAGAAAATAACTTCAATCCAGGCCTCAAAGAATCCAACAACTTTCCAAAAAACTTTACTCAATTAAAAAAAAAAAAAATCACAAAACAGACACAATGAATGAGGGCCAACATAAACAAGAGATGGCAGAATTAGAGTACACATATTTCAATTATTGGAAAGATTATACAATAAGGATGTTTCAAGTAATAGAAACGCTTAAAATATGTGTGTGAATTAAATAAAACTTCAAGAAATAAAAAACATAGGTAAAATTTTTAATTCAGTGTAAAACTTTAAACAGTAGAGTCAGTACAAACAAAGAATTAGTAAATGGAAAGACTTTTAAAACCTATCTAAAATGCAGTTCAGAAAGACAAAGAAAGAAAATAAAATATGTAAGAGCAGTTAAGAGATACAAAGAATAGAATAAGAAGGTCTAACAAAATATATACTTTTGAAACTATCGGTGATGAAGGACCATTTTTTAAATGGCCCATCGACTGCAAACAAAAACTTCTGTAAAATACAGTAAACGTGAATTTCTTTTTGAAAAATCATGTGCTTAGATGTCATGATAATATCAAGTTGCTATTAAAAGCTCCTAAATGTTTACTTTGAATTTGTCTTGGTTCATTACAGACCAATAACATCAGTTTGCAGACCAGTACTGACCTGAGGACCACACTTTGAGCAGCAACAATCTAAAGCACAAACAGATCGAAATTAGAAAAGAATATAAAAGACAAAAGAGAGTATAGATGATATTCAAACAGATGATGGTTGAAAATTTTCCATACTAAATGAAGATGCAGATGGACAATCCAAGATGCAAGAAAAAAAACCAGAAAGTAAAGATACAGGTAAACACCTGGATAACTCCTTATCAGTGTAGAGGCTATACCCACCACAATCACTGCAACACAATTCCAAACCAGCATTTTCTATCATTTTTTTAAAAATCTAAGAACTCAAGCTCTAGATGTACTCTAAATAAACAAAAATAGAGACAAGTGGACTTAGTAAAGAAAGTTAGAGACCAAGTTTCAAGAGCTAGTGATTTCCTCTCAGTGGAAACACTGTCCATACTGCCCAAATTGTATCTAGTTTATTAGTTATTTTTAATGTGTAACTTTATGAAAAAAAATCCCAAACTTTTATTAGCAGAGACTGAATATTTTTCAATTGTATTGAAATGAACAGGATTCCAATTCCATTAACTGTTCCTTTCAATGGGAAGTGAGCTACATAATACTTCAGCATACTTTACCTATTAAATCGTCTAATCACGACAGATTCTTTTATTTCTAAATGCAGTTCATTTAAAAGACCCTGCTCAGACATCTAGCAGGAATCAAATATAAATTCACACCTGCTTGGCAAAACAGAAATTATGGCATCACGCCTCCTGAGAAAGAATCATAACTAACATCTGTATAAACGTTTGGTCACTTTTCAAATATTTGACACACATCTATTTGAAGCATCACAATACCCTTACGGGTTTTACAGAACAGATATAATAATGGCTAAAAGCTTAGAAAGTGAAAGAACATGGTGAACAGCATCAAAAATATACAAGAAAAAATATGTAAATTGAATGCAACAATATAAAAAGATACCCAAAATCCAATCAACAGCTGCCTCTTACTATCAGTCCCCATGACATGAAACTGAAAGGACAATCATTAGGCATACATAGCAAGTAAACTAAATGAAATGATATATTAACCTATTTGATTCAGTGCCACCAAATTCAAACAATTTAGCAAGATATTTAACTGCTTATTGGATCTGAATAACACTCATATGGTGCTACCGCTATGGCCTATGGGAAAAGAATTTAAATAGAAAAAAACTGGGCTGAGTGATTAAAACTTGATCAGGTAAAAGTAAGTAAAGGCTGAGCAAGGCAAAAGTTGTCATCCATACTTAACCATGAAGAATCAAAAGCTCAAGCCATTTTGATAATCTTAGGGGCAAGGTCCAAATAAGAAATTCTTCCCCGGGGGCTTCCCTGGTGGCGCAGTGGTTGAGAATCTGCCTGCCAATGCAGGGGATACGGGTTCAAGCCCTGGTCCGGGAAGATCCCACATGCCGCGGAGCAACTAAGCCCGTGCGCCACAACTACTGAATCTGCGCTCTAGAGCCCGTGAACCACAACTGCTGAGCCCGCGCACCACAACTACTGAAGCCCACGTGCCTAGAGCTCATGCTCCACAACAAGGGAAGCCACCGTAATGAGAAGTCCGCGCACCGCAACAGAGTGGCCCCCACTCGCCTCAACTAGAGAAAGCCCACGCACAGCAACGAAGACCCAACGCAGCCAAAAATATAAATTAATAAATAAATTTAAAAAACAAACGTCCTTCTGCACATCCTCATTCACTATGTCTGCTGACCTTAAATTTGAAAGAATATCTCTGGACCATCCTTTAGAAAAAAAGAAATTCTTCCCCAAACTATTCCACAGCTATATTGATTCAAAGTTAATGCATGAGCAGATAAAAGACACACAATATTTTAACTTGGTAATTTACAATAAAAATGGATTTAAGCTGGAAATTTACAGTGAAGTTTATTTTTTTAAATGCATTATTTCAGCCAGACACAAACATCAGGCTATGAGAATATTTAGCCTTATAATTTAAAATTTTGACAGCTCACACCAAGTTTAACCAACCACCAATCCATTCCAATATAAAGAAGAAGAAAAATTAAATATCCCACAGTGACTTTTGAGTTTTTATTTAAAGTTATTCATAACCACATTTGTTTGTATTCTCCTTAGCTGCTTCAAGTCTTCTTTGTGGAGAGAAAAAAAGCAGGTTTTAAAAACATACCTACATACATACACACATCCGTGTATAGAAAATGTTCCCATAATTGTAAGCTTTTCATTGGTACTTCCTGATCTCTTCTTAAAACATGAAAGTGAGTAAGTAAGCAAATTTTCAAGTAAGATAACACTAAAAATTAACGCACTTTCTTTAAGAATATATTTTTAAGTAAAGGCAAACTACAAAGATTTTTTATTTCATCCATAAAAACAAGTCACAAAGCCAAAATTCATTATCATAAACATTTGCAAATAGCTAAAATTGGGAGGAAATAAAGGCTAGCAATTTACTTCTATATCTGTCAAAAGAGGACTTGAGCTTACTGCAGGGAAACACTAATGACTGAAATAACTGATACCTAGAGATTAACATCCAAAGTCACAGAATCACAAATTTTCCCACTGAAATCCCCTTAATAAGTACCCTAATAGAAAAGACCTCCCAATGGAGGTCTGGGAATGGAACCCAAAATTGTTAACAATAACCATTAATTTCCTTTGGCACTGAGTATTTTTAAATAATTGTGTTAATTCTTTCCCATTACACAGTATCCCACTAAAATTCAACTTGAAAAGAATGCACCATGTTTACACTACTTCTTCACATATCCAGCACTACAAAGGATCTTACCCTTCTGCTCAAACCAGAACCTCATACCTTTGTTAGAGGAGCGCATATTTTATATCTGAAGGAAAGCTAATTCTAATAAGTTTCTAGGTTTAATCAGCTACTATTTTCCATAAACACTGAATCCACCAAAGAATCAACTCTACCTTTACACACACACACACACAAACACACATACGCTATTAGTAAGCCACTCTTTTAAAGCTTTTTGGATTATATCAAACTAAAAAGCTTCTGCACAGTGAAGGAAACCATCATAAAAACGAAAAGGCAACCTATCGAATGGGAGGAGATATTTCCAAATCATATTTCTGATAAGGAGATAATATCTAAAATATATAAAGAACTCATACAACAAAAACAAACAACCTGGGGAATTCCCTGGCAGTCCAGTGGTTAGGATTCTGAGCTTCCACTGCGGGGGGCACAGGTTTGATCCCTGGTCGGGAGATTAAGATGCCACACGCTGTGTGGCAAGGCCAAAAAAACAAAAAGCAAAAACAGAAAAAAACAAACAACCCGATTAAAAAACGGGCAAAGGATCTGAATAGACATTTTTCTAAAGAAGACATATAGATGGCCAAAAGGTATGTGAAAAGGTTCAACATCACTGATTATTAGAGAAACGCAAACCAAAAGCTCAATGAGCTATCACCTCACATCTGTTACAATGGCTATTATCAAAAAAATAATAAATGTTGGAGAGGATATGGAGAAAAGGAAACCCTCAGACACTGTTTGTGGGACTATAAATTGGTGCAGCCACTATGGAAAACAGCATGTAGTTTTCTCAAAAAATTAAGAATAGAACTACCATATGAGCCAGCTATTCCTTTTCTGGGTATTTATCTGAAGAACAAGAAAACACTAATTCAGAAAGATATGTGCACCCCTATGTTCACTGCAGCATTTTTTACAACAGCCAAGATATGAAAACAACCTAAATATCCATCTACAGATGAATGGATAAAGAAGATGTCACACACACACACACACACACACACACAAACACAAACACATGGAAATACTACTCAGCCATAAAAAAGAATGAAATCCTGCCATTTGAGACAACATGGATGGACATTAAGAGTATTGTGCTAAGTGAAATAAGTCAGAGGGAAAAAGACAAATAACTGTATGATTTTACTCATATATGGAATCTTAAAAAAAAAAAGTTAACAAACAAAATAAAACAACAAACTCATAGATACAAAGATGAGTGGTTACCAGAAGGCAGTTGGGGGTGAGCAAAACAAATGAAGAGAGTCAAACAGATGGTGATGGATGGTAATCCAGACTTGCGGTAGTGACCACTTTGTGGTGTATACAGATGTTGAAGTACAATGCTGTACACCTAAAACCTACATAATAAAAAAAACTTTTTAACCAACATTTATTTCTTGAATATGCATCCTTAAAATTTATTACATATTATACTGTAGAAAAATAATGGGTAACCATGTGACAGACAACTTTTTTTCAGCAATTAAGGAATAACTCTAGAAATAAATTGCAAGTATTAACAAGAAAATCAAATGGAGATAGTTCATGCCTTGTTTTCACCTAATTATGAAAAATATCTAGAAAGGTTATATGACTTATTTCAAATTCTATATAGTTAGGAGTCATAACTTCATAATTATACATTTGAGCTTAAATTATCTTAAATTAAATATTCTGAATTAAAATTATCTTTATGATTTTTATAATTAAGCTATTCTTATAATTTGTATAAAATCCTTTAACAAAAAAATTAGATCTAATCTAAAATTTTAAGAACTTCACTTTTTTAAATAAAGTCATTAATTTTCAGTCACCTTTTCATTGGATTGACATTTACATTTAAAGAGATAGAGATTATTATTTTTGCATCTAAGTCCTCTTTAACAAAGGTAAATAAAAATCATTAACTATGGGTTATTTTAAGTTTTTAAATTTAAATTACTCAGTTTTCTAAACTTTGGAATAATTTTTGGTAAATGTTTTTTGTCTAAAAATTATGAACTTCTATATAATTATAAATGCAGTTTCAATCTAAGTATTTAATTTGACATAATTTAAGTTCAAAGATATCATGAATAGTTATTATAACTTATAATTATACTGTATTTGAGACACTTACTTTTATAACACTTTACAAAAAAAATTACAGGCCACGCACTATCTCCACTTCGTTTTACTACCAATATATTTTATCACATATGCAAATTGATCCTTGTGTTCTGAAAAGAATATACTGGCTATGACATTATATCTATTTTCTCTCTTCAATAACATTTATTCAAATTTTTATAGTTAAGTATAACTTACTCAGAAAATGTTAGTTAAGATTTTTTTATATATATATATATATATATATATAATTTTTTTTTTTTTTGGCTGTGCCAAGGCACGCAGGATCTTAGTTCCTGGACCAGGGATCAAATCCATGCCCCCTTCAGTGGAAGCACGGAGTCCTAACCACTGGACCGCCAGGGAATTCAGTTAATATTTTAAAGTACATTTTATGGGTAAAGTTCCTAAAATCGCTCAGACACCTAAATTCAATTTCTTGGATAGTTACTGAAAAGATTAAACTACTATAATCAAATACTTTTACAACAATAAAAAAAAAAACAATGCAACAAAATGTCTAAATAGGAGAAATATTTCATGCTCCTGCTCAAGGCCCAATTATTTCTATATATTTTAATACACAAAAATCAGGTAAAACAAAATAAACAGTTGTTGGGAGTTCTTTATGATGATGATAATTTTGTGAATTAAGCACAAACAGTGCTTAATGGCAGTCAATACATCTTCTCCATAACTATACAAATAAACTAAATAAACAATGAGTACATAAAAATAGTTATACTTCTCTCCATAAAAGGCCAAGTTTACTTCAAAATTATGATGCTTGGTTCACATTTCTTCAAACTTTCAAGATCATACAAAGAGCTTTAAATAACTCACTTGAAGTATTTTAATTGATGTCATCACTTATAGAAGGTTCATAACTCTTGCACTTCTAAATTGCTGGTCTCTAAATATAAAACTAGGCTAGAGATATACTTTGGACAGTAATCATGGAAAAATATATATTACCAAACTCCCTATCTGTAAAAGAATCTATTGAGCAAATTGATTCTTAAACTGGAATCAGAATGAAGCAAGATGGTGGACTATACATTCTAGCCTCCCCATCCCATACCAAATCCACAGAAATTAGACTGGATTTTGTAGTTCCTGATTTCCAGCGCCCTGAAAAGATCAACTGTAGTTCCTGCTCATCAGTTCTATGAGATACCTTTGTTGTCTTTTTTTTTTTTAACTGAGGTATAACTGACATATATTAGTTTCAAGTGTACAACATAATGACTCAAAATTTGTATATACCATGAAACGATCAACACAACAAGTCTAGTTAACATCATCACTGTAAAGTTACAGAATTTTTTTTCTCGTGTTGACAACTTTTAAGATTTACTCTCTTATCAACTTTCAAATATGCAATACGGTATTATTAACTACAGTTGCCGTGCTGTAATTTACATCCCCATGATTTGTTTACTTTATAAGTAGATGTTTGTCCCTTTTGACTCCCTTCACCCATTTTGCCCACCCTCACCTCTGGCAAAAACCAGTATGTTCTCTGTATCTATAAGACTGTCCTACGAGTCCACATGTAAGTGAGATCATACAGTATTTGTCTTTCTCTGTCTGACTTATTTCACTTCATGTGATATTTCCTTGTAGTTTTGATTTGCATCTCCCTGATTATTAATGATACTGAGTATCTTTTCATGTACCTGTTGGCCAACTGTATGTCTTCTTTAGGAAAATGTCTATTCAGATCCTCTGCCCATTTTTTAATCGGGTTGTTTGTTGCTGTTGTTGTAGGAATTCTTTACGTATTCTAGATATTATTCCCTTATCAGAATTATGATTTGGAAATACCTCCTCCCTTTCGGTAGGTTGCCCTTTCATTTTGTTGATGGCTTTCTTCACTATACAGAAGCGTTCTAGTTTGATGTAGTCCCACTTGTTTATTTTTGCTTTTGTTGCCTTTGCTTTTGATGTGAAATCCAAAAAATCATTGCCAAGACTGATGTTAAGGAGTTTACCACCTACGTTGTCTTCAGGTCTTACATTCAAGTCTTTAATGCACCCTTTGTTGCTTTTTTATAAAAATTCTCCTTGGAGCTAAGCAATCTCGTATAGATTTCTATTATCGGCATCCAGAGAACCTTGTCTAAGACAGCTGCACACTAAAATGATAATGATTCCACTGATAATGATTCCAAGCAAAACCAGACTAGAAAACCAGAAAGTAAACCAAAACCTAAGAATAATACCAGAAAGACAGAAAACAAAAAGACAGAAAACAAAATAATCTTAATTGAACTTTTAAAAAGAAGAATCTAGTACAATTGCTGCAAAATACAAGTGTTTCTCTGAGAGTGGTCCAAATACAGCTATTTGGTATTTGAAGCTAGAGGGCATCTGAAGGCTCTAACAGCATGAAGAATAAGAACATCCAGGCAGGCTACCTCCCCACCCCTCATCCCCACGCCCCAAGGCTTAGCAGCCAGTAAGAGAGGTATCTGTTCCCCCAAAAAAGGAAGAGTGAGAATAGGCCTTGGTTAAAACCAAACTGTAGAGGCCTGGTGCCCAAGCTAAAGAATATGTACCTCAACACTTTATCATTAAAGTTTCCAAGGAACTGCGTAAAAATGATCAAATCAATGTTTTAGGCAGATTAATCCTGTATCAGTTAAGAACGATAAACTAAGTAGAAGAATACAGACAGGAAAGTCAGGTGGGAGACAGTGCAGGCATATAAGGGCCTGAAATCCAGCTCGAGACCCTATAAACAGAAAACACAGATTAACCTAGATATAATTGATAAGAATAGATAGAACTTGTTGAATGACGACGTTACGAGAGAGAAAAAGAGAAAGACTGCTTCACTCATTTATTTGTTCAGAAAATACTTATAAGCCTTGTTTATTACTATATCACTAGTACTTAACATTATTAATCTGAGGATAAAGAAGTCAAAAGGAACCCTAAGATTTTGGGTCTGAGAAGGTAGCATGAGGCAAATAAAGAGAGAAGTCTGGAGAGAACAATGTTTTTTAAAAGACATGATTATTTCAGTTTTAGAAATGCTGAGTTTTGTCCTGTGGGTTTTATTTTTAAGTAAAAATGAAAGTATTTTTATACCAAATTTATGAAAGTTCTTAACTTTGTATTATGAAGTATTTGCTATGTGTAAAAGAATACACATAATACGTATTATAAAGCACAATAACAAAATGGATATAATAAATTCATCTCTGAACCTAAGAAATACAATATTAACAATTTCTTTAAGCTCCCGGTGTGTTCCTCCCCTATTCCAACCTTCCGCCCCACGTCCTACATAGGAAATCACTATCCTACATTTTTCTTTAATCATACACTTACTCTTTCTTAACATTTTTATCCTATTATTTATGCATAATTAAACAATATGTTGTTTAGTTTTTAATTTGTTTTGAAGTCTCTCATTAAAATCAGTATCATACTATGTGTATTTTTCTATGAAGGAACACTAAATATTTTTTCACTAAATATTGTTTCTAAGACAAGCATGTGTCTGTAAGTCACTCATTTGCAATACTATATAACGCTTCAATGTATGAATATGCTACAACTTATTCATCCTTTCTACCACCAATGTACATCTGAGTATTTCCAGGTTTTTGCTGTTACAAATGATGCTTCTACAAAACATTTTTGAACACGTCTCCTGGTGCACACATCCAAGAGGTTTTCTAACATAACCAGAAGGAGAACTGTGTCACAGGTTACTTGCATGTTCAGTTTCACAGGCAATGCTACATTATTTTTACTTTATTATTTGCAAAGACAAGTTATTTAAATTAGAAAGCCAGAACCGGGAATTCCCTGGCAGTCCAGTGGTTAGGACTCCGCACTTTCACAGCCGAGGGCGCAGGTTTGATCCCTGGTCAAGGAGCTAAGACCCCACAAGCCATGTGGCGTGGCCAAAGGGAAAAAAAAAAAAAGCCAGTACCAAGGAACATAAACAATGTAAAATGCATGCTTAATTAAATCTGAACCACAGGTAAGTACTCAAATCCACATTAAAAATAATCATCACCATTCTGTCACTGCCCAGCATCACAGGTTAAAATTATATAAGCATCTCATAGGAAACTGTCTCCTTCCTCCCTTCTCTTTTCTCAGTAGACATTCTCATATCAATGTGCCACTGTCTTAGACAAGGTTCTCTGGGTGCCAACAAGAGAAACCTATACAAAGGTACTTAGCCCCACATGAAAACTCACATTAAAAAGAAATAAAGGTATCTCACAGAACCGATGAACAGGAACTATAAGTGGGGGCTGGAAATCAGGAAGTACAAAACTGCTAAGAACTGAAGCTATTCTATCTCCCTGGGATCACACTGTCTCTCAAAGTGAGAGTCAGTCTGGCAGTGGGCTTCATTTTGCTCTCCACACACCAGTCCCCTCTTCCAGGTTCTCTATGGCCATGGGCTAACCATGGCTGCCCCAGCCCCAGTTTTAGACGTCTTTCTAGAAGAAAAGCCCAGCAGAATCCAACCAGCATCTTTGCCTTCCAACAATTCCAAATTGTTGAAAAACTCCTTAGCTCAGTTTAGCACAGAGGTCCACCCATGGGCCCAACAGCAATGTATTGGGAATGTGAGGGTCCCACTTACAAACGCAGCTGCAGAGGCCCACTCTTGAAATGGAGTTATCACTTCTCAGACAAGGTGGGCCTACACTGAGCACGTATCACAGAAAACATCTACACCACCAAGGGAAAACAGTGATGAGTATAATAGAGCGCAACTATGAGAAACCTCACCATCACTCTACACCACAACTCGCTGACTCCTGTCATCAGCATTCAAAAGTGAAACATGTAAATAAAGTACCCAATGGTCATTCTGATAGCAGATACCAGCTTATCAATGGCTATATACCCCACCCTCCATTTCCAGTGCCAAAAGCCATTGCTGACATAGTACCTTTTATGCTTCTCCTATAGCTCTCGTTCTTCATTAAACTCCCTTTGCAGTATATGATGCAATTAACTACCCTTGACTTAAACCTCTCTTCTCGATTTATCTGAGAAAATCCTCTCCTGGTTCTTTTCTGACCTCTTAGTTTCCCTACTCACTTGTTTTTCTCTGCCTGCCCCTTAAATATAGAGTACATAGCTATGACACCAAAATCACAAGTAACAAAAGAAAAAATAAATTGGACATCCCTGGTCAGGGACCTAACATCCCGCAAGCCGCGCAGCACGACCAGAAAAAAAGAAAAAAAAAAAAAAATTTAAAACTATGGAGAACAGCCAAACAAACACTGAATTGAGAAAAAGGCAATTTCAAAACCATAGGAAAGCTCTGTGGTGCTTTAACATGCCCTAGCCCCATCCCTTCTGTGGCACAGTGGCAGCCTTAACCTGTATTTGCAGCGTGGGACTGGTTCTAGGGAGAGCAGAACAGATGTTATTCACAAATTAGTGTGTTTATCTGTTCTAATCTGTCTGGGGGGCCACCTGAAGGACTGATGCAAGGCGCTCAGCTCTTTTTCACCTAACATGGAACTCAAGCTAGAAAAGCAGTGGTCATTTGAAAACACACAGAGCAGAGCTAACAACTAAAGGTGCCTGGGACAAAAGATTACTGTCTAAACATATAACAGATCACTTAGGAGCAGGAGCAAAAGTTGGAGAGAACTTTTTTGACAAATTAGGAGTATAGAGAGGAATTTAGAAAACAATATGCATTCCCACAGCAAGATGCATGCTCAGAAAAATACCTGAGAGAACTCTACGCATCCACCTTGGATTGATCACCAAGCTACCTGCAAGCCTGGCTAAGTGTTAAAGGACTGCCCCAGCACAGGTCCAATCTACAAAGCCTAGGAGAGGTGTTCTTCTACTTGTTTGTTTAGGATTTTTTTGTTTCTGTTTTTGTTTCCGCTCCTGGCACTTAAGGTAATCTCTGTCAAAACACTAGCTGAACACAAGCTAAGGAACAGAAAATTTACTGACTACACATGACAAGGAATAAAGTCTTTGCAAAAATGGTTTTGGAAAATCACTAAACAAATAGACTATTACAGTCTTCAACAATCAGAAAAACAAATCAAACCCTTAGGAAGGGGGAGAATATGATTTACAGAGTTATCACATTATAATACTCATGTCTAGTTGTCAACAAAAAAAAAAATCACAAGGCATAAAAAGAAACAGGAAAGTATTTCCCATTCAAAGAAAAAAAATAAATTTACTATAATGTCCCTGAGGAAGTCCAGACATCATACTTAATAGGCAAAGACTTTAAAACAAGTCTTAAATATGCTCAAAAAGCTTTAAGAAAACATGAAACATGAAAAAGAAAAAAACAATGTATCAACAAAATTAGAGTATCAATAAAGAAATAGAAATTATAAAAAGGAACCAAACAGAAATTCTGAAGCTGAAAAGCACAGTAACTGCAATGAAAAAAAAGCACTAGAGTGACTCAAGAGCAATTTCAGCAGGCAGAAGAATCAGTGAACTTAAAGATAGCACATTTGAAATTATTGAGTCTGAGGCAAAGAGAAAAAGTATGAAATTAAACAGAGCCTAAGAGACCTAGTGGGACACCATCAAGTTGACCAACACAGATATTAGGGGAGTCCCAAGGGAAGAAGAGAGAAGAAAAGGGACAGGAAGAGTATTTAAAACAGGTCAAAAATCTTCCCAAATTAGATGAATTCCATGAATCCACAAATCCAAGATGCTCCATAAACTCTAAGTTGGATAAACTCAGAGACCCATTATAATCAAACTGTTGACACTCAAAGATAGAGAAGCTTGAAAGTAGCATGAGAGAAATGACTCGTCATGTACAGGGAATCTTCAATTAGATAAAAAGCTGATTTCCCATCAGAAACCAAGGAGGCCAGAAGGCAGTCAGATGAGATGTTGAAGTACTGAAAGAAAAACCAGGGTTAGCAAATATAATTAAATATAGACTGGATAAACAACAAGGTCCTACTGTATAGCACAGGGAACTTATTCAATATCCTGTGATAAACCATAATGGAAAAGAATATTTTTAAAAAAGCATGTATATATGTATAACTGAATCACTTTGCTGTACAGCAGAAATTAACACAAGATTGTATATCAGCTATACTTCAATAAAAGAAGGAAGGAAAGAAGGAAGGGAGGGAGGGAGGAAGGGAGGGATGGAGGGAGGGAGGGAGGGGAGGGAGGGAAAGGAAGGAGGGAGGGAGGGAAGGGAGGGAGGGATGGAGGGATGGATCGGAGGGGAGGAAGGGAAGGAGAGAGGGAGGGAGGGATGGGAGGGAAGGAGGGATGGATGGGAGGGAGGGGAGGGAGGGGAGGGAGGGAGGGAGGAAGGAGAAGAAAAAAACTTGTAATGGTTCATTTTATGTGTCAACTTGACTGGGCCCTAGGGTGCCCAGATACTTGGTCAAACATTGTTCTGGGTTTTCTGGTTGAGGTTAATATTTGAATTGGTTGCCTGAGTAAAACAGACTCCCTCCATAAATGTGGGTAGGCCTCATCCAGTCAACTGAAGACCTAAATGGAGCAAAAAGGCTAAGTGAGAAGGAACTCCTCCTGCCTGACTGCTTTGAGCTGGGACTTCAATCTTTTCCTGCCTTTGGACTCAAACTTAAACAATGGCTCTTCTTAGACCTCAAACTTGCCAGCTTTCAGACTGCAACTGAGATGACTGGTTCTCCTGGTTCTCAGGCCTTCAGACTCAGACTGGAACTACATTATTGACTCTCTTCCATCTCCAGCTTACTAACTGTAGATCTTGGGACTTCTCAACCTCCATTAACTGCATGAGCCAATTCCTTAATATAAATCTCTTTCTAAATATATATGTTTATTATTTAAACACACACACACATACACATGCATACACCCTGTTGGTTCTGTTTCTCAGGAGAACCCTGCCTAACACAACTGTCAGCCAAGAATTTTTTATCTGGCAAAACTGTCCTAAAAAACAAAAGGGAAGAAATAAGACATTCCCAGATAAACAAAAGCTAACAGACTTCATTACTACCAGATCTGTCCTATAAGTAAAGCTAAAGGAAGCCCTTAAGTCTAAATGAAAAAACACTAGAAAGTAACTCAAAGCCATATGAAGAAATAAAGATCTTCAGTGAAGGTTAACACATGGGCAAATATAGAGACCACTATTATTGCACTGTTGATATGTAACCTCACTTTTTATTTCCTACACGATTTAAAAGACCAATACATTTTAAAACTTATAAATTTATGTTACTGGCATACAATGTATAAAGATATAATTTCTGACAAAAACAACACAAAAGGTGGGAAAACAGAGGTGTTACAGAAGCACAGTTTGTATGCTATTGCAGTTAAGTTGGCATCAATCTGAACTAGATTGTTATAAATTTAGGATAACAGTCATCCTCATGATAACCACAAAGAAAACAACTAAAAATACAGGAAATGAGATGAGAATCAAAACAGTTCACTCCAAAAATCAATTAAACACACAAAAAAAGACAGTAATGGAAGAAATGAGGGGCAAAAAAGATATGAAATATAGAAAACAAATAACAAATGGCAGAAGCAAGTGCTTCTTCATCAGTGATTAAATGTAAATGGAGAACATTCAAAAGAATTGAAGAATAAACCGTTCTATAATAATAGTTGGAGACTTCAATCACCTACTTTCAATAATAGATAAAACATCTAGAAAGAAAATCAATAAGAAAATAGAGGATATGAGCAACACTACAAACCAACTGGACTTAACAAGCATGTATAGAACCCTCCACAGAACGGCAGAATACACATTCATCTCAGGGCCTCACAGAACATTCTCCAAGGAAGACCACTTGTTACGCCACAAAATAAGACTCAATAATTTAAAACGACTGAAATCACACAAATACCTTTTCTGTCTACAATGGAATAAAGCTAGACCTCAATAACAGAAGAAATTTCATAAATATGTGGAAATTAATACAGTCTTACCCAATTGATAAAAGAAGAAATCACACAAGAGAAATCAGAAATTAAAGATGATAACAAAAACACAACATACCAAAACTTACAGAATGCAGTGAAGGTACTGCTCAGATGGATATTTACAGCTGTAAATAACCTACATTAAAAAGAAAAAAGATCTCAAATCAATAACCTAACTTTACAACTTGAGGACTGAGAAAGGCAAACTAAACCCAAAACTATCTAAAAGAAGGAAATAATAAAGATCAGAGACAAATAAAATTTAAAAAATAATGGAAAATCAACAAAACCAGAAGTTGTTGTTTAAACAACATTAGCAATAAAACTGATAAAGATGAATAAAATTGATAAACCTTTAGCTAGAAAAAAGAACAAAAAGAGAGACACAAATAACTAAAATCATAAATGAAACTGGAAACATTACTATAGACCTTAGAGAAATAAAAAGGATTATAAGAAAATACTGTGAACAATGATAGGCCAACAAATGAGATAACTTCGATGAATGGACAGATTCCAAGAAACAAACAAATTACCTGAACTAACTCAAGAAGAACTAGAAAAATTTCAACGACCTGAACTACTAAAGAGGTAGAATCAGTAATCAAAAACTTCCCAACAAAGAAAAGTCTAGGACCAGATGGCTTTGCTGGTGAATTACACCAAACATTTAAAGAATTAACAGCAATTCTTTACAAACTTTTCCAAAAAAATTAAAAAGGAGGGAATACTCCATAACTCATTCTATGAAGCCAACATTACCCTGATAAGGACAAAAGCATCACATGAAAAGAAACTAAAGACCAATACCCTTTGTCAATATAAATGCAAAATCCTCAACAAAGTTCTGGCAAACTTAATTCAACAGCATATTAAAAGGATTATACACTATTATCAAGTGGGATTTACCCCAAGAATTCAAGGATGATTCAACATAAGCAAATCAGTTGATGTAATACACACTAACAGAATTGGGGGGGGGGGGAACACAATCATATCAATTGATGCAGAAAATGCATTTAACAGCATCCAGACCACCTTTTCATGATAAAAACACTTAGAAAACTAGAAGTTGAAGGGATCTTCCTCAACATGGTAAAGGGCACCTTCAAAAAAATCCACAGCTAACAGCATATTCCATAGGAAAGACAATTCCTCTCCTCTAAGATCAGGAAAAAGACAAGGATGCTCATTTTTACCACTAAAATTCAGCAATGTACTGGAAGTTCTAGCCAGAGCATTTAGACAAGAAAATAAGAAATAAAAGGCATCCAATTGGAAAGAAAGAGGTAAAACTATCTCTATTCTCAAAAGAAATGATCCTATTCATATTTTTTAAATCTAAAAAAATCCACAAGAAACCCACTAAAGGTAATAAACAATTTCAGCAAAGTTGCAGGGTATAAGATCAACACACACAAAAATCAGTTGTGTTCCTACATACCTGCAATGAATGACCCAAAAAAAGAAATTAAGAAAGCTACAGGATTCCCCCCATTATCCACAAGCAGACCATTCCCATGAAAGCTTTCATAAGCTGAAATGGCAAAAAGCAAAAAAGCAATTACCTCAGGACACATCTTGCTAACAGATGCAGAAAATAAATCAAGATAAAATAAAATAAAAGCACAGATGAAAATAAAGCACAGATGCTCACAGAGTTCAAAGCTATGGCGGCTTGATGCTGAGTGTGCTTCCAAGCAAGGAAAGAGCTTGGTGGGGCCATTCCCGCTGCTCAGAGTGCGCTACTTCTGTGACAGCTCGCTGCAAAACCAAGGCTGACCGCTATTTTCACTGTTCTCCGTTTTTCATAAAAGCAAAAATCTTCTTTATATTTCTTTTTCTCTCCAAGTATACTTTTCATCAAGTCTAAGATACCATCAAAAAGACATCTGCCAGAGCAACAGTCAGCTCTACCCACCACCAGTCCCTCCCATCAGGAAACTCGCACAAGCCTCTTAGATAGCCTCATCCATCAGAGGGCAGACAGCAGAAGCAAGAAGAACTACAATCCTGCAGCCTGTGGAACAAAAACCACATTCACAGGAAGACAGACAAGATGAAAAGGCAGAGAGGTATGTACCAGGTGAAGGAAGAAGATAAAACCCCAGAAAAACAACTAAATGAAGTGGAGATAGGCAACCTTCCAGAAAAAGAATTCAGAATAATGGTAGTGAAGATGATCCAGGACTTCGGAAAAAGAATGGAGGCAAAGATCAAGAAGATGCAAGAAATGTTTAACAAAGACCTACAAGAATTAAAGAAGAAACAAACAGAGATGAACAATAAGTAACCTGGAAGACAGAATGGTGGAATTCACTGCTGCAGAACAGAATAAAGAAAAAAGAATGAAAAGAAATGAAGACAGCCTAAGAGACCTCTGGGACAACATTAAATGAAACAACATTCGCATTATAGGGGTCCCAGAAGGAGAAGAGAGAGAGAAAGGACCAGAGAAAATATTTGAAGAGATTATAGTCGAAAACTTCCCTAACATGGGAAAGGAAATAGCCACCCACGTCCAGGAAGCGCAGACAGTCCCATACAGGATAAACCTAAGGAGAAACACACCGAGACACACAGTAACCAAATTGGCAAAAATTAAAGACAAAGAAAAATCATTGAAAACAGCAAGGGAAAAACGACAAATAACATACAAGGGAACTCCCATAAGGTTAACAGCTGACTTCGCAGCAGAAACTCTACAAGCCAGAAGGGAGTGGCATGATATATACTTAAAGTGATGAAAGGGAAGAACCTACAACCGAGATTACTCTACCCAGCAAGGATCTCATTCAGATTCGATGGAGAAATCAAAAGCTTTACAGACAAGCAAAAGCTAAGAGAATTCAGCACTACCAAACCAGCTCTACAATAAATGCTAAAGGAACTTCTCTAAGTGGGAAACACAAGAGAAGAAAAGGACCTACAAAAACAAACCCAAAACGATTAAGAAAATGGTCATAGGAACATACATATAGATAATTACCTTAAACGTGAAAGGATTAAATGCTCTAACCAAAAGACACAGGCTTGCTGAATGGATACGAAAACAAGACCCATATATATGCTGTCTACAAGACACCCACTTCAGACCTAGGGACACGTACAGACTGAAAGTGAGGGGATGGAAAAAGATATTACACGCAAATAGAAATCAAAAGGAAGCTGGAGTAGCAATACTCATATCAGATAAAACAGACTTTAAAATAAAGAATGTTACAAGAGACAAGGAAGGACACTACATAATGATCAAGGGATCAATCCAAGAAGATATAACAATTATAAATATATATGCACCCAACATAGGAGCACCCCAATACATAAAGCAACTGCTAACAGCTATAAAAGAGGAAATCAACAGTAACACAATAATAGTGGGGAACTTTAACACCTCACTTACATCAATGGACAGATCATCCAAAATGAAAATAAATAAGGAAACAGATGCTTTAAATGACACAACAGACCAGATACATGTAATTGATATTTATAGGACATTCCATCCAAAAACAGCAGATTACACTTTCTTCTCAAGTGTGCACAGAACATTCTCCAGGATAGATCACATCTTGGGACCCAAATCAAGCCTCATTAAATTTAAGAAAATTGAAATCATATCAAGCATCTTTTCTGACGACAACACTATGAGATTCGAAATGAATTACAGGGGAAAAAACACAAAAAACACAAACACGTGGAGGCTAAACAATATGTTACTAAATAACCAAGAGATCACTGAAGAAATCAAAGAGAAAATCAAAAAATACCTAGAGACAAATGACAATGAAAACACGATGATCCAAAACCTATGGGATGCAGCAAAAGCAGTTCTAAGAGGGAAGTTTACAGCTATACAAGCCTACCTCAAGAAACAAGAAAAATCTCAAATAAATAATCTAACCTTACACCTAAAGGAACTAGAGAAAGAACAACAAACAAAACCCAAAGTTAGTAGAAGGAAAGAAATCATAAAGATCAGAGCAGAAATAAATGAAATAGAAACAAAGAAAACAATAGCAAAGATCAATAAAACTAAAAGCTGGTTCTTTGAGAAGACAAACAAAATTGATAAACCATTAGCCAGACTCGTCAAGAAAAAGAGGGAGAGGACTCAAATCAATAAAATCAGAAATGAAAAAGGAGAAGTTACAACAGACACTGCAGAAATACAAAGCATCCTAAGAGACTACTACAAGCAACTCTATGCCAATAAAATGGACAACCTGGAAGAAATGGACAAATTTTTAGAAAGGTATGAACTTCCAAGACTGAACCAGGAAGAAACAGAAAATATGAACAGACCAATCACAAATAATGAAATTGAAACTGTGATTAAAAATCTTCCAACAAACAAAAGTCAAGGACCAGATGGCTTCACAGGTGAATTCTATCAAACATTTAGAGAAGAGCTAACACCCATCCTTCTCAAACTCTTCCAAAAAATTGTGGAGGAAGGAAAACTCCCGAACTCATTCTATGAGGCCACCATCACCCTGATACCAAAATCAGACAAAGATACTACAAAAAAAGAAAATTACAGAGCAATATCACTGATGAATATAGATGCAAAAATCCTCAACAAAATACTAGCAAACAGAATCCAACAACACATTAAAAGGATCATACACCATGATCAAGTGGGATTTATCCCAGGGATGCAAGGATTCTTCAATATATGCAAATCAATCAATGTGATACACCATATTAACAAACTGAAGAATAAAAACCATATGATCTCTCAATAGATGCAGAAAAAGCTTTTGACAAAATTCAACACCCATTTATAATAAAAACTCTCCAGAAAGTGGGCATACAGGGAACCTACCTCAACATAATAAAGGCCATATACAACAAACCCACAGCAAACATCATTCTCAATGGTGAAAAAGTGAAAGCATTTCCTCTAAGATCAGGAACAAGACAAGGATGCCCACTCTCACCACTATTATTCAACATAGTTTTGGAAGTCTTAGCCACAGCAATCAGAGAAGAAAAAGAAATAAAAGGAGTACAAACTGGAAAAAAAGAAGTGAAACTGTCACTGTTTGCAGATGACAGGATACTATACATAGAGAATCCCAAAGATGCCACCACAAAACTACTAGAGCTAATCAATGAATTTGGTAAAGTAGCAGGATACAAAATTAATGCACAGAAATCTCTTACATTCTTATACACTAATGATGAAAATCTGAAAGAGTAATTAAGGAAACGCTCCCATTTACCATTGCAACAAAAAGAATAAAATACCTAGGAATAAACCTACCTAGAGAGACAAAAGACCTGTATGCAGAAAACTATAAGACACTGATGAAAGAAATTAAAGATGATACCAACAGATGGAGAGATATACCATGTTCTTGGATTGGAAGAATCAATATTGTGCAAATGACTATACTACCCAAAGCAATCTACAGATTCAATGCAATCCCTATCAAATTACCAATGGCATTTTTTACGGAACTAGAACAAAAAATCTTAAAATTTGTATGGAGACACAAAAGACCCCGAATAGCCAAAGCAGTGTTGAGGAAAAAAAAAACGGAGCTGGAGGAATCAGACTCCCTGACTTCAGACTATACTACAAAGCTACAGTAATCAAGACAATATGGTACTGGCACAAAAACAGAAACATAGATCAATGGAACAAGATAGAAAGCCCAGAGATAAACCCACGCACCTATGGTCAACTAATCTATGACAAAGGAGGCAAAGATATACAATGGAGAAAAGACAGTCTCTTCAATAAGTGGTGCTGGGAAAACTGGACAGCTACATGTAAAAGAATGAAATTAGAACACTCCCTAACACCATACACAAAAATAAACTCAAAATGGATTAAAGACCTAAATGTAAGACCAGACACTATAAAACTCTCAGAGGAAAACATAGGAAGAACACTCTTTGACATAAATCACAGCAAGATCTTTTTTCATCCACCTCCTAGAGTAATAGAAATAAAAACAAAAATAAACAAATGGCACCTAATGAAACTTCAAAGCTTTTGCACAGCAAAGGAAACCATAAACAAGACGAAAAGACAACCCTCAGAATGGGAGAAAATATTTGCAAATGAATCAACGGACAAAGGATTAATCCCCAAAATATATAAACAGCTCATGCAGCTCAGTATTAAAAAAACAAACACCCCAATCCAAAAATGGGCAGAAGACCTAAATAGACATTTCTCCAAAGAAGACATACAGATGGCCAAGAAGCACATGGAAAGCTGCTCATCACTGATTATTAGAGAAATGCAAATCAAAACTACAATGAGGTATATCACCTCACACCAGTTAGAATGGGCATCATCAGAAAATGTACAAACAACAAATGCTGGAGAGGGTGTGGAGAAAAGCAAAGCCTCTTGCACTGTTGGTGGGAATGTAAATTGATACAGCCACTATGGAGAACAGTATGGAGGTTCCTTAAAAAACTAAAAATAGAATTACCATATGACCCAGCAATCCCACTACTGGGCATATACCCAGAGAAAACCATAATTCAAAAAGACACATGCACCCCAATGTTCACTGCAGCACTATTTACAATAGCCAGGTCATGGAAGCAACCTAAATGCCCATCGACAGAGGAATGCATAAAGAAGTTGTGGTACATATACACAATGGAATATTACTCAGCCATAAAAAGGAACGAAACTGGGTCATTTGTTGAGACGTGGATGGATTTAGAGACTGTCATACAGAGTGAAGTCAGAAAGAGAAAAACAAATATCGTATATTAACACATACATGTGGAACCTAGAGAAATGGTACAGATGAACCGGTTTGCAGGGCAGCACTTGAGACAGAGATGTAGAGAACAAACATATGGACAACAAGGGGGGAAAGCCGCAGGGGGTGGGGGTGGTGGTGGGATGAATTGGGCGATTGGGATTGACATGTATACACTGATGTGTATAAAACTGATGACAAATAAGGACCTGCTGTATAAAAAAATAAATAAAATTCAAAAATAAAAAAAACAGATTACTGAAACACAAAACCACCAAAAAAAAAAAAAAAAAAAAAACACTCTCAACAAAGTGGGTATAGAGGGAAAATAACTCAACATGATAAAAGCCATATATGACAAGCCCACAGTTATCATCCCTAAGGGTGAAAAGCTGGAAGCTTTTCCTCTAAGATCAGGAACAAGGCAAGTATGCCCACTTTGACTACCTATATTCAACACAGCACTGGATTTTCTAGACAGAGCAATCAGGCAAGAAAAAGAAATAAAATGCATTCAAATTGAAAAGGAAAAAGTAAAATGATCAATTAAAAAAAAAAACATCTGCCAATTTTAGGAATGTTAAAATGTGGAAAAAGTGTAAGCCTAGACACAGTAAAATACAGTAAATATCTTCTTCCTCTAAATTCCCTCAATACAGTGTTTGTATTTATATTTATTTTACTTATTTCTTAGGCTTTGTATTATGACAGTGTCTGTCAACCCCTATTAGATTATAGGCTTCCTGCAGACAAAATTTCCATGTTGCTCATCTATGATACAGTAGAAATCCCACTGTAGTTTGAGCAAAGCAACAGACTGGAGTGTGTAAAGAAAGAAAGGAAATAGCACTAATAACACCTATCTCACATTTATTATCAGAATAAATTAGAGAATATACATTAAAATCAATGTGCAAAGTGGATCTTATTCAAATACAGGATTTTGGTATTTTGAAAGATACATTTACTAAAATTAAATGTCACGCTGCAAATCTGTCACCCTTCAACATCAGAAGCTACATTAGGGAATACAGGAAATCGTTCTCAAGGGAATTTCTACAGGAAATCACTGCCTGGTTCCAGAAGATCGAAGTTCCCCGATGGCCCTCCAGAGCAGCCTAGGTCACCGTCAGTGGGTGGTTCCCATGCGTGCTTCCAGACAGCAGCGTCTGTGACTTACTCCTGTTTGTAGCCCCAGGAGTCTCAGGAAGAACAAGTCACAAGAATATCCAGGGAAGCATGTGCAATTTGAAAGTAAAACAGCATTTTGTCCATTTCTTTGTTCTAAAATTACATTACTTATTCTGAATTTTCAAATAACGTAGAAAAAGGGTATATCCAAGTGGAACATGGATTGAGAAGCGGGGCAGTAGGAGGCACTTAGATGAAATGAATGGCTCTAAGACATAAAGACAACCTGGAGAGTTTATGTCTCTCCCTCCTCTACTGCCTGGACCAGTGTAGCATCCTCTTAACAGGCCGCCTCCCTCTACACGGCACCCTCCTGAACTCATCGTCCACACTTAGGGAAAAGTAAAGTTCATCAGGCCGCTCCACTCCACCTTCCATAGCTCCCTATCAGCTTGAGAATAAAAATAACCTGTTCTCCCCCTGGCTCCCCAGGCCCACTTTATGAGCCCGACCCGATGCTCAGCGACAGTGATTGAAATTTCTTACACATGCTTTAAGCTTTCAGGCTCTTGAGCCTTTGCTCAACCTTCTCCCAGCAGCGTCCCTTCCATCTCTCTCTATGAATTCTGAACAATCCTTTAAAAGCTCAGCTCAAAGTTTCCCAACTCCTGAAACCGGCCCATGAACCACAGGACTGGGTTAACAGCTCCCCCCTGAGTTCCTACGAAAACATGTCCCCATATCTAACTCACCACATATTCTACTGAAATTTTAAAATGAAAATTATCCTTTAAAAAAAGTCTCTTCCAGTAGACTGTGCCACGAAACCAAGAACTAAGTGTTTTCAACTTAATAGCTCATTTACTTAACATTTAACATAGTGCCACTCAGGAAATGCTTCAACTGAACCAAAATGTTGATCTTAATATTGGTTTTTAAGGAATTATTTCTTTCCATTTCTAAAAAACAAAAATGAGAGAGTTTTGGTTAGTTTTAGTTTTGTTTTGTTTGGGGGTTTTTTGTTTGTTTTTAGCAAAGTCTTAATAGCTAATGCTCAGGTGCACGGGTGTATTGATGAATACTGTACACTAGCAACACACACAGTATTTGAGCTAGTCAACTAAGTGCTTTCATTTCAGATACATTTCCCAGACTGACCCTGTGCTGCTCTGTGTCATAGGCAACTGCATTTCCAGAGCAACCTCGCCCTCTGGCTTCTGGGAAGATTTGGCCAGTGGAGAGGCACTGATGGGTAACAGAAGGCAGAAGAGGGAGAAGCCGGAGAATTTCTCCTGACACATCCTCGGCAGAAGCTTTGTCTCACATAACCCCAGTCCCCTCCAGACAGCTCTGCCCTCTGCAGTCCCAGGTCCCACCACGCGGTCCCAGCCATGGCGCTAGCCCTCCCACACAGCCCTGTGTGGCTTCTGTGCTCCCATAACACCAGCCTTTCTCATCTTCCTCCAGCCTTAATGGGATCACAGAGGCTTCCAGGAGTTGTTAATATCTGGTTTGTTTCACAGGCCCTTTTGGCTTCACACCAATTACCCCTGCATCCAGTTCCTGGATTAACTTTCCTCTTGAAAGACCTGCTGTGGTTACTATTTCCTGGATGGCTTCTGACTGATTCTGTTTTTAAATGTCATTTAAAAATTTGTATCAAACAATGTAACACCTCAGCATACCAGAGCATAAAAACTTTTAATCTTGAAGAAAGCGTATTACATAAAAATATTATTCTGAATACAGTTACAGGGGCATGGGAGGAAAAGAAAGGGAACCATGCACTAAATTCCTAAAAGTAAAAATAAAGAATCTAGCATTTTCTTCATACCAAAGTGTTCCTCACTGGAATGAAGTCTTTCCTTAGCTGCAATGTTTGCTGAATTAAGTCAATCACTCATAATAAAAATGTCACTTTTTAAAAACTAATTTAGCAAAGGGGAAAACTGGAAGGATTATGGGAGTTGGAGTCACTGCAGGCCAAGACATCTGTTCGGAGGGAAAAAAATGTTAAAGACCTCCTGTCAGTGACATATTCAAATCCACAAAATTCAGTCCTCTTTCAAGACAAATCCAGTTAAAAGATATACCTTTAACCATTAATCTTATTACATAATGTTTTAAAAGATCATAAAATGTTAAGGTTGAAAAGAGTTGCTTAAACATAAAGAATAAGGGCACAATTTGTAAACAGTTCAGTGTTAACAACGGATTATTACAGGACTTCATGATTCCCCTTTCAAGTAATCGTTCACTGAAATTCCTTAAATAGAGCCAGTCTAACTCACCATCCAGAAAATATTTCAGGAAATGAAACACTTTAGAGCAGAGAACATTTATTACTTGTTTTTATTTTGTTAATAAACAATATTTCTTAATCACTGAATTAGTTTGTTCTTTATCTCCACAGAAAAACAGTATTACGCAACAATCCCCAAACTAAAGCAAAGATCAACTTAAGGTTGCAGACTTTAGAAGAATGAGATCTGTAAAGAAAGAGGGGTCTGACGTTAAAAACAATAAGCATTTCCTGAGCAACTATGCACTGCCAGGCATTTTATGTAAATCACCTCATTTTACCTAAAACCCCAGCAGGCACTATCACAGTGAGGAAATGGAAACCCAAGACGGTTCCATAATTGTTGCAGCAAACAGGAGAAGCAAAATTTGAGTTCAGTCTGGTCTGGATCTAGTGTCTGATTCTCCCTTGCTTTCCCTGGAACAACATTATCAAACTTTCACGCATTTTTAATATAAATAATACTTCTTGAATAAATATAAAGAGAGCTTGTGAGCATCTGCAATGTGCAAACTCTGCAAATAAACAGATTACAAGGACCTACCTCAAAAAGTTTGTAGTAATTACCAATTAATAAACATTTCTCACTGATACAAAAACTCTAAAATGAGATCAGCATCTCTGAGCCACCATCCAACCTACACCCTTGGCTTTGTAAACGACTTAGCATTATATGCTGATAGAATAGCCTTGTCAGATCTTGGTTAATTATTCCTCCTAGTGGTCTGATGAATGTCTGAAAACTCAGTGAAATCTGAGTTATTATCCCAGGCCCTTTGTGCAGACTTTGACATCTCCTCTCTAGTCGCTATGTGGTCCCCAACGTCCTCCATACTATTCCTCTTTTTAAAATGCCTGCTGCATTGAAGGAATACATTTCACATCACAACTCAGTACACATACACATGATATAGAACTACAACAAAAATGTACAGGTACTGGTAACCACATTTACACTCACTGTGCACAATGCACTGCATATTTCCTAAGTTTTTAAAATGCTGGAAGCAACCCACTAAACGGACCTCACAAACCACTAACATGCAATTAGAACACCACTCTAGAACCTAACCCCATTAAGGAAGTGCCAACGTGACATGAGTGCTTTTCCTTCCTCTTCCTCTCCATACTGAAGGAGGAAAAAGTTCACGAGAAAAAGAAAAGGAAGGGGAAAAGAAAAGGTATCACATGCCCCCAAAGGTTTTCCCTGAAGTATGATGGTTCCTGGGATTATTTGTATGACTGTACTTTAATTATTATGGTGAAATATAATAATTTTAATAAAAATTAAAATTTACCATTTCTAACCATTTTTAATTGTAAAATTCAGTAGCACTGAGTACATTCACAATGTTGTGCTACCATCACAATTCATTTTCAGAACTTTTTCACCATCCCAAACAGATACTCTATACCAATTAAAACAATAATTCCCTATTACCCTTCCCTGGCCCCTGGTACCCTATAATTGATTTTTATAACAACACTTTATAAACATATACAAAAGATGTGAAAACAATGAATCCCTATACATACATGACCCAGACTCAACAAATTAGCTAATTTAGTTACATTTATTCACCTGTCCCTAGCTTACTATCATTTTACCTCAACTTACTTAAAAAATACAAAAACCACAGACTCTTTTTTTTTTACACAACCACAACGTCATCACAATTAACAATATTAATAAACCCTTGGTATCACTGAATATGGAAGTTTTATAAATCTAATTAACTATGAAAAATAATTGTTTTCACCAAATTTCATTGATCTTCTCAAGACAGCAATGATTTCTGAATAATGTCTTGTATAACTATTTCATAAAAGATAATTAATATTCAAGACCAAAAATACTACAATGTTTCAACTGAAAGCTTTCTACAGAATTCTATAGTAGCCACTCATATTGCTAAGCCATCAAGGAGAGACTACATTGTTTTCCACAAAAAATCTAGAATGTTACTCAGTATGTCATAAGTGGAATGTTTTCTCAGCAAAACACCACAAAAGTAACCTAGTAAAACCTAATAGCATTATTTATTTTTTATAAGCAATCATTAGTAAATAGAAAAGCCTATTTATCTGGTGTTCTTTTTAAAAACGGACTACTAGATGAACTTAAAACTGGACTGCTTGTGTTTAACCTATCTTAATAGTGTTGCAGAAAGTGAAGATATGATTGTACCTAAAAGTCTCTTTGGTGTTGTGAAAAAGTCAAACTAGAGTACTAAAGAGATACATGAATAAACTCTAACTTACAGACTATACTAGTAATTGTTGTTCCTATGAGGAATGACTTTGATTCACACAGAGTTTGATATCATGAAATAACACTCATTTTCAAAATATAAGAGATTGGGACATAAAAGACAGAACAGGGACTCATTCGAATTTAACCTATAATTCCTCACAGCATACAACCACTAGTTAAGAAGAAATTACCAGCCTGTGGAATATAAACAACCAAAGCTCAAAATGTGAAATACAAAGTCAAATGTAAACAAGAAAAAAAAAATGTCTTCAGCAGTTTCATACAGTGTCTTTTGTAATCCTCTATATTTTTACTAATGCAAAATATATCAGTTTAGAAAGTATAATCTTAAAGTTCTTTAAAGTTTGTGATCATAAGGAATTACCTCCAAGATCAAAAGCAGCACTGCACAAATACCAATACAACATGATCTAACTGCACAAAAATTTGCTGCTGCTCAATTTCTGCATCACTTGAGTGTCCAAAGTAAATCAAGAAAATTAAAACATTTACGATGTTTAATAGGAAGCATATGTGTATATTTGGATAAAGTTGTGTCACTATCTTTACCCAATTTATTTTCAAAGTATTTGACTTGAAATCCCAGAACTTCGTGAAAGACAAGAAATGCCTGATTTGTTTTTAGTCTTTGTCTCTGTAACCTGAATAAACTCAAAAGCTACAAATATAACATATCACTATAACCAACATTCTAAAATGATGTCAAGTTCCAAAAATAAAAACTTCTGAATTGTCTTCATTATAAATTTTCGTAATTTTGCTATAATAAGTATGGATTAAAAATGCAGTCAGCGGGCTTCCCTGGTGGCGCAGCGGTTGAGAGTCTGCCTGCCAATGCAGGGGACACGGGTTCGAGCCCTGGTCTGGGAAGATCCCACATGCCGCAGAGCAATTGGGCCCGTGAGCCACAACTACTGAGCCTGCGCGTCTGGAGCCTGTGCTCCGCAACAAGAGGCCGCGATGGTGGGAGGCCCGCGCACCGCGATGAAGAGTGGCCCCCGCTTGCCACAATTAGAGAAAGCCCTTGCACAGAAACGAAGACCCAGCACAGCCAAAAATAAATAAATGAATAAATTAAAATAAAAAAAAAATGCAGTCAGCTAATACATTCTACATAGTTATCACTACTCAATGAGGGAAAACTGAATAAAGAAAAAACTAGAAAATAACTTGCAAGGTGTACAAGTAATTCCACATTATAAAAGATTCTATTTCATGTCTTGACTATAAACAAAAAGAAGCAGAGAAAGGAAAATCTAGATCTAAATATTTTACAGAAGTTAGATTTCTCAATTCAAATAGCAATAGAGTGCTCTGATAGCTCTTATTCTAAATTATCAGAGGCCAATGAATTTATTTAACTTCTGAAAACTAAAGCATAAAGTTTCAACCACATACTTCATAACCAGTTTTTGGACTGAATTCCTAAAATATTCAGGTTTGCCATAAATTAACTGTCACCATGAACTCTTACCTTGGGAGACAGAAGTGTGTGTGTGTGTGTGTGTGTTGTGGCTGGAAATCTTTTTACCTTTATAAAGCAAGTCACTGACTTGATCTTTCCTTCTTACCTGCCATGAAGAAGGGAAAGCTGCCTAACCTGATGTGATGCAAAATTAACCACCAATTGAACAGGTGAAATTGTCACACTCTGACAATTTCTAACTGCAAAAAAAATTTCTCATTACTTTCAGTGTCCATGACTCTTCAACATGAAAAGTATGATCAACTTTTTTATGTCATTTGTACAACAAACAATTTCAAATTCCTTGCCAGATTCAATTCACTGTTCCGTCACTTAGCAGTAACAATGAGTTGGGAGCCCACTAAGATCTATGGACTGTACTCAGGGCTTTTTACAAACACTGCTCCTCTATTCCCCGGGATATACCCACAAGGCAGTCTTACCCCCATTTTACAGATAAGAAAACTAATTGTCAGAAGAGTTAAGTCACATGACCAAGAGTGAATTACTAAATGGTGGAGCCAGATTCTAACGTAGGTCCATCTGACTAACTTTAAGGTCTATTTGTTCTTCCCACAAATTCTAGAGTCTCATTTATACTAATCTTATTCATGGGTTAAAAAAACATCTCCCACTATTTTTTTCCAGAAATTTGAATTTAGGACTGGGAGAAGAGAATAAAGTCATTTCCAGGAATTATTTTTGCAAATCCAAGACACAATTTTCTCCAGATTCTTCTTATCCTAACTTCAGCAACAAAGACCCAATGCAGCCAAAAATAAAATAAAATTTTTAAAACATTTCAAAAAAAATATGAATATTAAAAGTTCCATTATTGATTCAGCAAGACTTAAAGGTATGCATTAATCACCACAAAAGGTTTCCTACGTATGCATTAATCACCGCAAAAGGTTTCCTACAACAACACTGAAGATTCTAAACAGAGGAGAGATCCAAAAGTTGGAGTATTATATTGGTAAAAATATTGCCAAACAGTATCTCTGTTTATTAAGTATAAACACAACAATTTTCTAAGAATAAAATAACTATGTGGAGCTCAGAATTGCTTAGTTCTATTAGAATCCTTCATTCTAAATACCAGAATCAATCAGAAAATACATCTATCCATATGTTTTCTTTACTATCAGAGAATAATATTTTACAATTCTGTCTGACAATGTCATTAGTTCACCCTTACTCTTGAAATGTATTTTTAATGGGCATAGAGTACTAAGCTGGCAATTTTATCCCAGCACACTGAGATATCATCCCACTGTTTTCTGACTTCCATTTCTGCTCCTGAGCTGTCAGCATAACTGCCACAGCTAGTTTAAAGGTAGTCTGGGGCTTCCCTGGTGGCACAGTGGTTGAGAATCTGCCTGCCAATGCAGGGGACACGGGTTCGAGCCCTGGTCTGGGAAGATCCCACATGCCGCGGAGCAACTAGGCCCGTGAGCCACAACTACTGAGCCTGCGCGTCTGGAGCCTGTGCTCCGCAACAAGAGAGGCCGCGATAGTGAGAAGCCCGCGCACTGCGATGAAGAGTGGCCCCCGCTTGCCGCAACTAGAGAAAGCCCTCGCACAGAAACAAAGACCCAACACAGCCAAAAACAAACAAATAAATAAATAAATAAATAAACTCCAATCTCTTTAAAAAAAAAAAAAAAAGGTAGTCTGTCTTTTGTTTGCTGCCAACTTTTAAGATGCTCTCTTCATTGCTGGTGCTCTCCATATCAATATGATGTGTCTAGATGTATACTTCTTTTTAGCTATTCTGCTTGTATTTCTCTGAACTTACTCAATTTATAAACTGGTGTTTTTCATCAGTTCTGGAAAATCCTCAGCTATTATATCTTCAAACAATGCCTCCTTTCCCATTATTTCTCCCTTCTACAATTAGAAAACTGTTGAAATACAGTTAAACCGTCTCATTCTGTGTTCTATAAATCTTAATCCCTTTCTTTTTACCCATTTCCTTGTCTTTCTGTGCTACATTCTGAATAATTTGTTCTCTCCTATGTCCAATTCATTAATTCTCTTTAGTTGTATTTAATCTACCATTAACCATACTCACTGAGTTTTTCATTATAATTATTATTTTTTATTTCTAGAAGTTTTGTTCAGGTCTTTTTCAAATCTGCTAAATTTCTCATACCCTGCAGATATTTTCCACCTTTATATAAACATAATAAACAGTTGTTTTATAATCGCTGTCTGATCATTCCAAAACCTGAAGTTTCTGAGGACCTACTTCTGTCAATTGTTTCTGCTACTTCTCACTCATGGTGCCTTGTTTCCTTGTGTGGTTGGTTATATTTTACTGTGGGCTAATTCTCTGGAAAATTATTTGTGGGAATTTCCTAGGACCTAAGATAAAAATGTATTCTACCTGAAAGGACTTTCATTTGCTTCTCCCAGGCACCTAGAACCACTTAAATTCACAACTTGAGGTGAGATTTGTACCACCCAGGTGACAATGAATATGAGCTGCAAATCAAGAGGAGGGAAGACCTCTGATTATAACTTCTTAGGAACAGGTGTTTTTTCAGGTCCAAGACAACTATTTTTGCAGCCTCCTGTGATCAAGAGCATGGTAAGGGTTTTAAACTTGATTTAACCATACTCTATAGACATAGCTCTTTGAAGTCTCAGTTTTATGGAGGAGTTTCCTATTAAACTCCTCTCCTTGGGCCTATCTAGGCTTTAATTTCTATACCCTGTGCCTTATGAGGCCTTCAAAACCAAAGTAAAAGTTCCATGGAAAACGGCAAATGTCCTCAGAGGAAAAGCAGTTTTAATATTCTGCTTACTTCTCTGAATTCCCACTTTCATGTAGATTTTGGCCTGGTAATTTCTTTTTGTCATATTAGCTTTTAAGGAAAAAAAAATAAAGACGGTTTTCTAGCATTTCTAATTCTTTTCAAGGCATTATTGATACTTTGTCCATACAACCTAGCTGACCATATTATCCTGTTTTCAATTTTAAAAGGTTTCGTATTTTTATATTTCAATCACTGAAAGTTTCAGTTTGTGGGAAAGAGTAACACTGACACCAAGGAATAATTTGTCTTTATTCACCTTGATTCTCTGGTACTGTCTAGGACAGAAATTTGCCAAATTCCAAAACATATCAATTCCATTTTATTATAAGACAATTAAGAGATGGACAAGATTCTGAAATTAATCCCCCAAATAGACATCTGTATAATTGCTAAGGAATTTCTTGGTCTACTGATCTCCTCCCCCCAGCAATATGTATAAGGTGCAAAAATTCTACATTTGAAACTACTGGAAGATTGACCAGAGTTGTAAAAACATGACAAATAAGGGAGAATTGGAGAACTGAGTTCAATCTTGTTTCTGCCAAGAAACAAAATCATAAAGAAAAAGACTAATATATGGAACTACATAAAAATGTAATAATTCTTCATAAGAATTTGTAAAATGTATAAGCAAAACTGAAAAACCAAATTGAGTATATTTACAATATATGTAATAAGCAGAGTTCAAATCTATAACCCACAAAAAGTTCTTGAAGGTCAATAAGAAAAGAAAATAAGCACCCCCAAAAAATGGACAAAAGGCTTAAACAGGCATCAAAGAAATAAGAATAAAAGCAACCTATTAACTTTTGCCAACAGGTTAACTAAAAGCAATGATTTACAATACCATCTGGTAGCAAGATTATGGGAAAATATAATTTATACCCTGCACTAAAAGTTGCAGTACAAATTAATATTATCTATTAGGCAGTTTGGCAGTAAGTATCAAAATCTAAATTACATATACCCTTAGATACGGTAATATCACTTCTAGAAATATGCCTAGAAATATAACATCAGTGCATGAGGACTTATGAAAGATAAAATTTAAAAACAGAACACAGGGTTTCCCTGGTGGCACAGTGGTTAAGAATCCGCCTGCCAAGGCAGGGGACAGGGGTTTGAGCCCTGGTCCAGGAAGATCCCACATGCCGCGAAGCAGCTAAGCCCGCGTGCCACTACTACTGAAGCCTGCACGCCTAGAGCCAGTGCTCCGCAGCAAGAGAAGCCACCGCAACGAGAAGCCCACACTCACCGCAACTAAAGAAAGCCCGCGCACAGCAACAAAGACCCCACACAGCCAAAAATAAACAAATTTATTTAAAAAATAAATAAAAAATAAAAATAGAATATAAAACCGATTAAAAAGGAGTTATATGCTCAATTAAAAATTAAGAAACTATATAAATAATAACAGAAAAAGAAATATAATTATTGTTTAAAAAGACTGGGAATTGAAGTTACTTTTAAAAATTTCACTTTATATTGTACTTTTTTTAAATTAACGATATATTATCATGATTCTTGGGAGACTGAAAGTATAGACAAATTAACTCATCCAATAATTTTTATAGTTTTATTTTTTTGTTTGTGTTTTAGGTCTGTGTGGTGGATTAAACATGGTCATAAATTTTCTGTCACTTTCTGCACCGGAAGATGGAGTTTAATTCTCCTCCCATTGAACCTAGGCTGACTAACTATTTAATCAATAGAATACAGCAGAAGTAACGCTCATCAGTTTTAAGCCTAATCATTAAGAGCGCTAGCTGCTTCTATCTCCTACCTCTTAGAATGCTTGTTCTTGGGACACTCACTCTCAGAGACCACCAGTCACACCCAGGCCACATGGAGAGGCCTCACGTAGGTGCTGTGATCAACAGCCTAGTTTAGCTCCCAGAGAGCAGCCAGCATCAACTGTCAGCCTTATGAGTGAGCCATCTTAGAAGTGGAAACTATGACCTCCAATGAGCGGACACCAAGTGAAACAGAGAAAAACCTCCCCTCCTGTACCATGTCCTATACAAATTATAAAATCATGAGTAAATAAATATTACTGTTGTCTTAAGATAGTAAGGTTTGGAGTAGCTTATGACACAGCAGCTAACAACTGGAACAGCTTCTTATTTACTGCTCTATTTTCAGCACCTAGAACAGTACCTGTTACAGGACATCTACTTTTAATAGGCACAGCACCAGAAGTATGAGTAAAGATGATGTACGTGGCCTTGGAGCTCACAGAGCAGTCAAAAGTGGGAAACAGGCTCTTACATAAAAAGACAATTTTAACACATAATAAATGTTATGGAGTAGTACAGGTTATTTGGCCAAACAGGAAGGGTACAACACAGACTTAGTGGTTTAAGTAAGCCTTCTGGAGCAGTGGCATTTAAGCTGAGACCTCACAAGAAGTCAGTAAGATCAAGAGATAGAATATTCCAAGCTTGAGGTGAGCAAAATCATAAACGGTTCCAAAAACTCAAATATTTCAGTACTTTATAATGAAATCACAGAGTACAGGCGAGGCAGAAGAAGAAGACACAAGACTGAGAAATAGATGATGGAGACCACAGTCAGCCCACCTTATATTATATCCCTGCATATTCCATCCGTGGTTGGTTGAATCTGTGGATGCAGAACCTGCCAATATGTGGGCCGACTGCAAGTAACTCGTGCATCTGTGGACTTCAATATCTGCTGGGGGTTGTGGAACAAATCCCTGATAGATACTGAGGGAGGACTGCATTGAAGGGTTTTACGCTACAGTGTAAGAGAATCAGACGAGAGCTTAGAAAGATCATCAGGCTACAGGGACACCAATGAGACAACCTTACAGAAACATAATCAAGAGCTGATGATCTAGACATCCAAAGATGATATACCAGAGTAGAAGTAGTGGGGATAAACAGACATTGGATTCAAGAGGTAGAATCCACAGAGCTTGATGCCTTTATGTGAGGATTTGGGAAAAGGGAATAAAGTGTGTCTGCCAGGTTTCTGGCTTTGAACAACTAGAGAGATGGAGGTACCAACCAGTGAGATAATAAACTTGGGAGGGGGAATAGGTTTTCTAAGAAAAGATGGTAAATTCAGTTGCACACATACTGAAATTGAGCTTTCTGTGGGCCACCCAAAAGGGGAGTTATCCAATAGGCAATGGGATCCCCAGGTCTAAAGCCCAGGGAAGAAATCGGTTGGAGACCTAAGATAACAGACTCTTCAGAAACCTGTTCTCTCTTTGTAAAACTAATCTCTCTCTGTGTCCTCTGGAGTCCTCAACCACCCAGCTACAACTCTACAATCCTCTCGCAATTTGTCTTTATAAAGTATGTCTCTCTCATTTTGTTAACGCTTCTAAAACAGTGGTTTTATTCTATGAGGAAACCTAAGTTTAATCAATGTCTTGCCATACCCTTTGCATGATAGGATGCACGGTGGCCACTGGTCAGGGCATTTTGCAGTAGTTTTAGTAACAATAAGGAAGGAAATCAGAGGGACTGCTCAGGACTACTTCTCAGACTACTACATCTGTATTCCGGATCAAAGTAAAAAGGAGGTAGGGGAGCAACTGTATGAAAGAAAGAAAGAAAACAAAGTATATCTGGAGAATTAAATAAGAAGCCAGAAAATCATTAAAAAGGGCAAAATTGAAGAAGCCCAGAAAAATAATCAGAAATCAGAAAAGGGGTCAGAGAAGGAAGAGCTGGCATATCAGGCACTTCCCCATGCCTGCCTCTCCCATTCCGCCCCACCTTCACTGCCTCCTGGTCTACTGATCACTTCCCAAAGGCCTCCACTACACTCAGTTTTGAAAATCACAGGCTTTGGGTTGGAGAACTTTAAATGGACCATAGCTTGAAAAGAAAACTCACCATGAGGAGTAGAAAATTATACCACCTGACCAGGAAAAGAAACTCATGATGCTTGATACTCCAAGAAGCCCACACGATGTACAATTTGATCTCTCTACAAAAATGGCTAGCTTCACATGGTATACTTATCTACCTGGAAAAGGTAAGAGAATCAACTGAAAAGCTGTGATGATAAATAGTCAGAAAGTGACTGGTTACAAAATAAATACACATGAAACATCAACAGCTTTTCTATTTACCAGAAATTGTCTGGTAGCAAAAATACACACACACACACACACACACACACACACGAAAATCCTATTCACAACAATAAAAAATAAAATACTGTGTGACTGACTAGAAGACCAAATGACAAAGCTACTGATATATATGGAGAAAGAATAGGTCATTCATTAAGGAGTACTGAGAAAACTGGCTGATCAAAAACCTTAGAATTTTTTAGGGACTTCCCTGGTGGTGCAGTGGGTGAGACTCTGAGCTCTCAATGCAGGCCTCTCAATGCAGGGGGCCTGGGTTTGATCTCTGGTCAGGGAACTAGATCCCACATGCATGCCTCAACTAAGAGTTTGCATTCCACAACTGAGAAGCCAGCAAGCCACAACTAAGGACCCCGCATGCCACAACTAAGACCCAGCTCAACCAAAATAAATAAATTAATTTAATTTAATTTTTAAAAAGCTTAGAATTTCTTGTACCACTTCACACTATGCCATTCAACATGTTCTGGAATAACTCCAAACCCAAAATTTTAAATTTAAACTATGAAAATGGTTGAAAATATAAAATAATAGCTATATAACCACAAGGTAGGAAAAGCTCTACAAGATAAATAAAAGAAGAGCAAGATCTAACTACATAAAATGTTTAAAACTGTAAGAAAACAAAAAAAGGGGAACAGGGATAAAGTCACATATACCCAAATAAAGCTATTAAAATAAAGAAAGATAAGATAATACCCAATAACAATAGGTACAGGGCCTCTCAAACAGTTTTGTAGTAAAGGGTAAAGTGCTACAACCTTCCTGGTGGGCAATTTAGCCAAATGTAACACAACTGTTAAATTATCTTTTGACCTGCTAATTCCACCCACCACAGTTTTTCCTAAATTAACAATAATTCACAGGCACAAAGGGACATGAGCTATCAATACAATAATAGTCAGTGTATCACTTCTCATCAGAAAGAGTGAGAGGAATCTAGGTGTCCAAGAATGGAGGACTACTTATAGCCCATTCATACAATGAAATAGTATGGAGTGACCAAAAAGTACGTGGAAAAGTAGTAAGAGAAGTAACATAAAATATTAAATGAAAAATAAATGCAAGCAACAAAATAGCAAGAATCACTTTTAGTTTAAAAAGACAGGGCTTCCCTGGTGGTGCAGTGGTTAAGAATCCACCTGCCAATGCAGGGGACACGGGTTCGAGCCCTAGTCCGGGAAGATCCCACATGCCACGGAGCAACTAAGCCCGTGCGCCACTACTACTGAGCCTGTGCTCTAGAGCCCACAAGCCACAACTACTGAGCCCACGTGCCACAACTACTGAAGCCCGTGCACCTACAGCCCACGCTCCACAACAAGAGAAGCCACCGCAATGAGAAGCCCGCGCAACGCAACAAGGAGTAGCCCCCACTTGCCACAACTAGAGAAAGCCCGCACAGCAATGAAGTCCCAACACAGCCAAAATAATAAAATAAATTAATTAATTTTTTAAAAATTAGGTATTATTTACATATACACATGTTCAGCTGTGTATAGCTACAATTTACATACACACAACACAGGATAATGAAATTAAAATTAACCCTAAATTAGTTAAGAGAAATGCAGATTGGAGAAGGGAGGCAATTTATCCCAATCCTCCCCACACCGTACACATCGACCTATCAAAATGAGCATTCTTACCACAAGATTCTTGGACTTCATGAAGAAAAAGAAGTCTACTTTAATGAATGAAGCAGACAAAAACCGACATAGTGGTACCATCTGCCCATCTCCTATCAAATCCACCTTCACCCCCAAATCCTACAAGGGATCCAGGGCAATCAATCCACTATCTCACCCCAAGATGGCAAGAGATACAGTGTTAGTACCTCTTCTTGGATTCCTGCAACAACTCCAAAGGTAGCATTCTGGGAAACTCTCAAGGGGTTGACTCTGATCCCCACTGGTTATCAGCAAACAAAATGCTTGCCTCTGCAGCCAGAGCCTGTGAGTTGGGCTCAGTCTTCACCCCAACTCCATCAGAAGGCGGGTGCATCTCCCCCAAGGTGGTCATATCAGAAGTGGGAGCTTACTTCTCACTGATCTAATTATTCTGAAGACCCCACTATTTGGAAGTGGAGACTTCATTACTTTTGGTTCAACCTTTTTATCTTACTTAGGGACAAAACGTTTAGTAACACTAAAACATAAAGCATTCCCGCATTTGTTACTTGGCTTTCTAAACTAGTACTTGTACTACAAACCTGACTTTATTTTCAGCCTCTCCAAGCACGATAACCCTGAAGAGAACTTTAAGAACTATCCAACAGTCCACGTGACTATTTTTGATAATCCATTTTTATTAAATTTCCACAATAAGCATTACTTTTTGTAATAGGAAAAAAAACACCTATTTTCTAATGGCCATCTAGATTATCATACTGTGATTATTTGACCAAAGATATTCACCCATGGCAGCATTTTCTTTAGACAGATATACCACAGCTAGTTTATTGTAATTATCATATATAACTAAATCTAATCAATTTTAAAAAGTAAATCATTCTTCTAAATATAGACTTCATGACCCATAAAAAGGTCAAGATAAACATTCTTGTCAATACAAATTTATGAAAATTTGCAATCCTCTGTAATGACTATTTCAAATCTCTTGTTTCAAAAAAAGTTGTCCAATAACCACCTTTCCTGGGCAATTGAGTTAAAAAAATAATAAATCTGCGATTATTAAATATTTTCATTGAGTCAGCCACAGATACGACATGCAGCACAGAACGATGACTGAATGATATTATCTTTAGATGTTTTTCATACAAACTAATGGACATTTAATGAGTATCTACTGCATGCCAGGCCCTATAGATGCTAAAGATACAAAATACTAACACACAGATCCTATATTCCAGTTCTCTGTCTACTCAAGGAGACAGGCACTATGATGAATATAAATACTAAAAAAAATATATACACACACAGACACACATACACAGACACACACAGACCCCAATCCCTTATCTCCAACTCCAAAAATCCAAAAAGCTCTAAAACCTAAAAATTATTTTCTAAGCTGCCAGAGAAACATGGCCTAACTAATGTAAGGTTTCTTATAGTCTTTTTTATTCTACTTAGTGTGAAGATGTATAATTTTGCTGGGAAAATTAATGTGTCTGATTATGGGGTGACTGCTCCTACCCACAGGAGGTTTCATGATATACGGCATATGCACCATATTAATTTTCTAAGTTCCAAAAAACTTTTTACTTCTGAGACACATATGCCACCATGGGTTTCAGATAAGGGACTACAGACCAAGTTTGGAGGATGCAAAGAAAGATGAATTATTTCAAGGAGCAAACAAGTCAGTTGAGGAAGGTAAAAGTTGTAATCAGAGAAGCCTCCAGAAAAAGGTTATCTTGTTCTGGGCTTCATAACACTACACTTGAAAATTTTAAACTAATCCTTTTATACCACCACCAAAGACATCTTTTATTGTTTCTACAGCCTTACTTCCTTGTTTTGAAAGATCTGAGCTGCCAAACCATATTTATTCATATTTACATCTCCAAAGGGATAAAATCATTACTATACCAATCTTGTATTTTCATCCAAAAAAGCACAAACTTTCTGTTTTCTTGGCCCTACAGCCTTATACCAAATAAATGTACGATTTCCATTAAGTTCATTCAAATATAGTCAGTCTTGAATATGTGGATATGATCAACCACTGCAGATTATCCACAGCAGAACATAATATCTAACACTTAAGATTGTAGCATTAGCTATGTACCAGATACTACCTAAGCATTGTATGTATATATACAGTCAGCCCTCCATATACTCTGGTTCCACATCTGCAGATTTAATCAATCATGAATCAAAGATATTCAGGGGAAAAAAATAAAATTCCAGAAAGTCCAAAAAAACAAAACTTGAATTTGCCAGGCTCCGGCAACCATTTACATAGTACTTACATTGCATTAGGTATTATAAGTAATCTAGAGATGATCTAAAGTATGCTTAAGGATGTGTGTATACTATATGCAAATATTATGCCATTTTCTATAAGGGACTTGAGCATCCACAGATTTTGGTATCCACAGGGGTCCTGGAATGAATCCCCTGCCAATACCAAGGGACAACTGTTTATCTACATATATGTCATATATACACACACACACACACACACGTGTGTATGTAACATTTATACATATAACATAATAAGAACAGCATAGGTATAATACATATATTACACGTGTTTATGTGTATACACACATGTATACATACACATATAATCATTTAATCCTCAAAACAACTTTGTGAGGTAGTTTCTATTATTATCCCCATTTTAAAGATGAGAAAAGTGAGGCACTGTGAGGCTAAGTAACTGGCCAGCATGGCATTATGAGAGACATCACAATAGAGAATAAGCATGGAGAAAACATTTATAACACAGATTTGCTGTTATACTGACTTCCTTCTCAAACTTACTATTATCCCAGTTAATAGAAAATTAATGCCACTGGAATTAGCCTCAGGCCCTCCCCCATCTCTTTCCCCTCCATAACTGCCCCCATTCATAACCTCTCAGTTCTCAAATTCTAGTACACAAACTGTATAGCACTGCCATTTTAATGATCTGTCCACATTAAGAGAAATGTTTTAGACCAGGTGTACGGCACCATTCCTCAGACTGGGCTGATGTGGGATAAAGTTTTCAGTGGTCTGAGGCAGAAAGCGGGTGGGGAGCAGACGATATATATATTTTTATGAAACACAAATTATTCAACTTAAAATACCATTTTTCATTCTAAGGTTGTCATTCTTACCTTCTCAGTGTTAAATATGATAATGATGATCAATGTTTAGTTTCTTATTGTCGTTACTGGCCAAATAAAAAGTCAGTAACCCAGTCAATCCCCCTCAAAATCCTAAATGTTAGAATAACAAACATAAATAAATCTACCATATATGCATAGAGGGGGAGGGGAGGGGAGGGGAGGGGAGACAGTCATAGGCAAGAAATGAAGGACTCAAAACTTGCAGGTTCAAAAGGAAACAGACACCACTTTCACTTTTAAGAGTGACATACAAACTTAAGAGACCAGTCCAGCAAACAAGTGCAAACAAAATAAACCGTTGCAAATTTCAATGTCTTATTCAGAAAAGATTACAATCATTGAGGCAATTCTTCATTTTGAAGTGGGATAAAATGGGGGGAATTAAAAAAAAAAAAAAGAATGACAAATTTGAATTTTAAAATGAAAGTCAAGCTCGATAATTCTCAACAGTACTAGGAAAAGGGGATTTAAAAGAGTATCATTCATTTATTTTCTTCCAAAACACAACAAAGAGAAGACTTTTAAAAGCATGGACTCTAGAGTCAGCCAGAATCCCAGCTCTGTGCTGGCATGTGACTTTTACCCTCTCTGCTTTAGTTTCCTTCGAGGTTGGTGTGAGGATTAAATGAATTAAGATACATAAAGTGCTTAGAACAGTGCCTGGCACTTAGTAAGTGCTTCAAAAGTACTGTCATACACGAATCCGCCCACAGGTGGGCTGGCACTAGCCCCAGGACCCGGACTCACCCACCACTGGCTGGGCACCAGCCCCAGGATGCCTTGGGCACCAGCCCCACCCACCAGCAGGCCAACATCAGCTTCAGGACAACCCAGAAGCCACAGCCAGATGTGTCAGGAACCACCCCCAGCCCAACAGCAGGCAGACACCAGCTCTAGGACCCCCAAGGCCCTGCAGCCAGAGAACCTGGAACCTGGCTCCATCCATCAGCAGCCCAGGACTAGTCCCAGGAGCCCCTAGGCCCCAACCCCACTCATCAGCAGGTTGACCCAAGCTCCAAGACACCTTGGACCCCTCAGCCAGCCACCCTGCAATCCAGCCTCACTCACCAGGGCCAACAGCAGCCCTGAAACACCTCAGACACCACAGCTAGCCATGTCAGGGACTGGCCCTGCCCACCAGCAAACAGACTCTAGTGCTAGGACCCCCTGGACCTACACCCACCCCAGAACCCAGCTCTGCCCACCTACCAATCAGCGCTAGCTGCGGGACCCCCCAGGAACCCACAGCCAGCTGTCTCATGACCCAGCCCCACCAACGAGACCAGGGGCCTGCCATACCTACCAGACCACCAATAGCAGTCAGCCTGCCACAACAGAAGGACCCACACAGCCCACACAGGTGGGCCCTATAACATATAGTTCTGGTGACTAGAGGGGAGTGCACTGCTGGGAAACATAGGATGTCTCCTACAAAAGACCTCTTCTCCAAGATCATGAAATGTAACCAACCTACCAGATACACAGAAATAAAAATAGCAAACTAGGCAAAATAAGATGACAGAAGAATATATTCCAAACAAAGGAACAAAATAAAACCCCAGAAGAAGAACTAGCTGAAGTGGGGATAAGCAACCTACCCAATAAAAGTTCAAAGTAGTGATCAGAAAGATGATCAAATAACTCCGGATAAGACTAAATAAACAGAATGAGAAGTTAGAAGTTTTTAACAAAGAGTTGGAAAATATAAAGAAGAACCAAACAGAGATGAAGAATACAATAACTGAAATGAAAAATACACTAGAAGGAATCAACAGTAGACTAAATGATACAGAGAAACGCATCAGTGAGCTAGAAGACAGAGTAGTGGAAATCACTGAAGCTAAACAGAAAAAAGAAAAAAGAAAAAGAAGTGAGGAAAGTTTAAGAGACCTCTGGGACAACATCAAGTGTACTAACATTCACATTAAAGGGATCCCAGATGGAGAAGAGAGAAAGGGGCAAATAACATATTTGAAAACATAATAGCCAAAAACTTCTCTAACCTGGGAAAGGAAACAGACATCGAGGTCCAGGAAGCACAGAGAATCCTAAGCAGCATCAACCCAAAGAGGATCAAACCAAGACACACTGTATCTAAAATGGCCAAAATTAAAAATCAAGAGAGAATATTAAAAGCAGCAAGGAAAAAGCAACAAGTTACATATGAGAAAAATCTGATAAGGCTATAAGCTGACTTTTCAGCAGAAATATTGCAGGCTGGGAAGAAGTGGCACAATATAAACAGTTAAAATGATGAAAGGAAAAAACCTACCATCAACACTCTTCCTGCCAAAGCTTTCATTCAGATTTGATGGAGAGATCAAAAGTTTTACAGGCAAGCAAAAGCTAAAAGAGTTCAACCTCACTAAACTGGCTTTACAAGAAATGTTAAAAGGACTTGTCTAAGTGAAAAATAAAGGGCCACAACTAGAAATATGAAAATTACAAAAGGAACACTCATTGGTAAAGGCAAATATACAGTAAAGGTAGTCAATCAACCACTTATAAAGCTAGTAGAAAAGTAAAAGGACAAAACTTGTAAAAACATCCACAACAAATACTTAAGGGATCCACAAAACAAACGGATGTAAAATATGATGTCAAAAATGGTAAACTGGGGGAAGGGGTTAAAAATGCATGGTTGTTAAAACACATTCGAACTTAAAAGATCATCAACTTAAAACAATCATAACTATATAGATATATATAGATATATATGATGAACATGTATATATATACACATATACACACACATAAACCTCATGCTAATCACAAACCAAAAATCTATACTAAATACACATGCAGAAAAGAGAAAGGAATCCAAAAGTAACACTAAAGATAGTCACCAAATCAAAAGGAGAAAAAAGGAACAAATAAATTATGAAAATAACCAGAAAACAATTACAAAACAGCAGTAAGTACACACCTATCAATAATTACTTTAAATGTAAATGGACTAAATGCTCCAATCAAAAGACAAAGAGTGACTGAATGGATATAAAATAAGACCCATATATATGTTACCTAAAAAGAGACTCACTTCAGATGTAAAGACACACACAGACTAAAAGTTAGGGGGATGAAAAAAGGTACTCCATGCAAATGGAAACCAGAAATAAAAAAGAAGTTACAAATGACACCACAGAAATAAAAAGGATCATAAGAGATTACTATGAACAACTGTACACCAATAAATGGACAACCTAGAAGAAATGGACAAATTCTTAGAAAGGTACAATCTCCCAAGACTGAACCAAGAAGAAATAGAAAATATGAACAGACCAATTAGCAGTAATGAAGTTGAATCAGTAATTTTAGAAACTTCCAACAAACAAAAGTCCAAGGACCAGATGGCTTCACAGATGAATTCTTCCAAAAACTCAGAGAAGAGTTAACACTTATCCTTCTCAAACTATTCCAAAAAATTGCAGAGGACGGAACACTTACAAACCCATTCTATCTAGTGAAGCCAGCATCACTCTGATACCACAGTCAGACAAAGATACACAAAAAAAGAAAATTACAGACCAATATCACTGATGAACATACATGCAAAAATCCTCAACAAAATATTAGCAAATCAAATCCAACAATACATTAAAAGGACCATACATCATGATCAAGAGGAATTTCTTCCAGGAATGCAAAGATGGTTCAATATCTGCAAATCCATTAATGGGATATACCACATTAAAAAGCTGAAGTACAAAAATCATACAATCATCTCAATAGGTCCAGAAAAGGCTTGTGACAAAATTCAACATCCATTTTTGATAAAAACTCTCAAAAACGTGGGTAGAGAGGGAACATACATCAACATAATAAAGGCCATAAATGACAAGCCCACAGCCAACATCACACTCAACAGTGAAGAAAGCATTTCCTCTAAGATCAGGAACAAGACAAGGATGCCCACTCTCAACATTTTCATTCAACATAGTACTGGAACTTTTATTCAACGTAGTATTGGAAGTCCTAGCCACAACAATCAGACAAGAAAAACAAAGTAAAAGGAATCCAGATTAGAAAGGAGAAAGTAAAACTGTCACTGTCTGCGGATGACATGACACTATCCATAGAAGATCCTAAAGATGCCACCAAAGAACTACTAGAACTCATCAAGGATTTGGTAAAGTTGCAGAATACAAAATTAATATACAGAAATCTGCTGCATTTCTATATATAACAAACTATCAGAAAGAAAAATTAAGTAATAAATTAATCACATTTATAATCACATCAAAAAGAATAAAATATCTTGGAATAAATCTAAGGAAGTAAGAGATCTAGACTCAGAAAACTATCAGATACTGATGAAAGAAATCAAAGACAACACAGATAGATATACTGTGTTCATGGATTGGAGGAAGTAATATTGTTAAAATGGCCATGCTACCCAAGGCAACCTGCAGATTCAATGCAATCCCTATCAAAATACCAGAGGCATTTTTCACAGAACTAGAATAATTCTAATATTTGGATGGAAACATAAAAAAAAAACCCAAATAGCCAAAATAATCTTGAGAAAGAAGAACAGAGCTGGAGGTATCACGCTCCCTGATTTCAAACTATATTACAAAGCTACATTAATCAAAACAGGACGGTACTGTCACAAAAACAGACACAAACATTAATGGAACAAAATAAAGAGCCCAGAAATGAACCCATACTTACATGTGCAATTAATCTACAACAAAGGAGGCAAGAATATACAATGGGGAAAAGACAGCCTCTTCAATAAATGATGTTGGGGAAACTGAACAGCTACATGCAAAAGAATCAAGCTGGACTACTCTCTCTCACCATGCAGAAAAATACATTCAAAATGGATTAATGACTTAAATGTAAGACCTGAAACCATAAAACTTCTTAAAGAACACCTAAATAGTAAGCTCTTTGACATCAATCTTAGCAATATTTTTTTGGATATGTCTCCTCAGGCAAGGGAAACAAAAGTAAAAATTAACAAATGGGACTACATCAAACTTAAAAACTTTTGCATAGCAATGGAAACGATTAATAAAATGAAAAGGCTGCCTACTGAATGGGAGAAGCTATTTCCAAATCATGTATCTGATAAGGGGTTAATATCCAAAATATAAAAAGAACCCATACAATTCAATATCAAAAAACAAACAACCTGATTGAAAAATGTGCAGAGGATCTCAACAGACATTCTTCCAAAGAATATATAGCCAACAGGCAAATGAAAAGATGCTCAACATCACTAATCATCAGGGAAATGCAAATCAAAACCACACTGAGATATCACCTCACACCTGTCAGAATAGCTATTATCAACAAGACAACAAATAACAAGTGTTGGTGAGGATGTGGAAAAAAGGGAACCCTTGTGCACTATTGGTGGGAATGTGAATCAGTGCAGCCACTATGGAAAACAGTATTGAGAGTTCTCAAAAAATTAAAAATAAAATTACCAAAGTTCCAGCAATGCCACTCCTGGGTATTTATATGAAGAAAACAAAAACACTAATTAGAAAAGATATATGCACCTCTATATTTATTGCAACATTATTTACAATAGCCAAGATATGAAAGCAACCTAAGTGTCCATCAATAGATGAATGGATAAAGAAGATGTGGGGTGTGTGTGTGTATACATACACACACACACACACACACACACACACACACACACACACACACACAAAATGCAGTATTACTCATCCATAAAAAAGAATGAAATCTTGCCATTTGCAACAACATGGATGGACCTATAAGGTATTATGCTAAGTGAAATGAGTCAGAAAGACAAATACCGTATGATTTCACTTATATGTGAAACCTAAAAAACAAATGAACAAACATAACAAAATTGAAACAGTTATATATATAGAGAACAAATAGGTGGTTGCGAGAGAGGTGGGAGGAGGAATGAAATAGGTGAGGGGGATTAAGAGGTACAAATTCCAGTTGCAAAATAAATGAATCACAGGTATAAAATGTACAGTGTGAAGAATATAGTCAATAACTATGTAATAGCTTTGTAGGATGATAAATTGTAACTAGATGTTGTGTAATAGGAAATAACAGTGTTGTGGGTCAATTATACTTCAAAAACTAACTCATAGAAAAAGAGATCAGGACCTAGAGACTATCACACAGAGTGAAGTAAGTCAGAAAGAGAAAAACAAATACCATATGCTAACACACATATATGGAATCAAAAAAAAAAAAAAACAATGGTTCTGAAGAACCTAGGGTCAGGACAGGAATAAAGACGCAGATGTAGAGAATGGACTTGAGGACATGGGGAGGGGGAAGGGTAAGCTGGGACAAAGTGAGAGAGTGGCACTGACATATATACACTACCAAATGTACAATAGATAGCTAGTGGGAAGCAGCCACATAGCACAGGGAGATCAGCTCGGTGCTTTGTGACCACCTAGAGGGGTGGGATAGGGAGGGTGGGAGGGAGACGCAAGAGGGAGGAGATATGGGGATATATGTATACATATAGCTGATTCACTTTGTTATACAGCAGAAACTAACACACCGTGGTAAAGCAATTATACTCCAATAAAGATGTTAAATAAATAAATAAATACATACATAAATAAATATAATAAGAAAAAGAGATCAAATTTGCGGTTAACAGAGCCAGGGGTGGAGGGAGGGGGAGTTGGATGAAGGCAGACGAAAGGTACAAACTTCCAGTTATGAGATAAATAAGTACAAGGGATATAACATAAAACATGATAAACATAATTAACACTGTTTTACGTTGCATATGAAAGTTAAGAGCTGTTAAAAAGTTGTTAAATCCTAAGAGTTCTCATCACAAGGAAAAAAATTTTTTTCTATTTCTTTAATATCTATATGAGATAATCGATGTTCACTAAACTTATCGTAATAATCATTTCATGATGTAAGCCAAATCATTATGCTCCACACCTTAAACTTATACAGAGTGCTATATATCAATTATATCTCAATAAAACTGGAAGAAAAAAAGTACTGTCATATTATTTAACATGAAAAACAATAGTGGGGCTTCCCTGGTGGCGCAGTGGTTGAGAGTCTGCCTGCCAATGCAGGGGACACGGGTTCGAGCCCTGGTCTGGGAGGATCCCACATGCCGCGGAGCAACTAGGCCCGTGAGCCACAATTGCTGAGCCTGCGCGTCTGGAGCCTGTGCTCCGCAACAAGAGAGGCCGCGATAGTGAGAGGCCCGCGCACCGCGATGAAGAGTGAGTGGCCCCCACTTGCCGCAACTAGAGAAAGCCCTCGCACAGAAACGAAGACCCAACACAGCCAAAAATAAATAAATAAATAATAAAATTAAAAAAAAAAAAAATAGTGAAGTAAGAACTAGAATGAAGACTATAAAAATTACGATGCTAAAAGTAGTTGATGTTATACTGCCATAAACTTTTTCAAAACTTAAGTACAACCATTTTTATGCATATAAAGTATGAATATATGAAGTTACGTGTGACACTTTTCAACTTACTTTTTTTAAACATAAACTTTCCAATTTACATTTTTTAAAATTTAGGAAAAAACTCGACAGGTGGAGACCCTATATTGTTTACAAGTTTGCTTCCAAGGCTCAGGAATGCACTACTCAACTGAGGCTGCATTTGAACGGGTGACAGAAAGAGCAACACACTCAATACGTTCACCAATAAAAGAAACTTTCAAGAGCATGATGTATAGCCTTTATGTTGATAAAAATCCAACTACCCATTGCTGAGCAAGTCCTTCAGTTAGAAGTACACCAAGCTTCCATGGAATATTAGCAGGCCAAGTGATGTAGGCACCACACAGCATGCACACGTGGTACCTGCACTCTTCCTAGTTGAGGGAGTTCTCCCAGTTCCGCTATCACCTCCCCTGGGACCTGGACTTAGCTTACTCTGCATAAGGGATTTCCCTAAGGCAAGAGCTCTCAGTTCAACCTGCCATGTGTCTCTTATCTCAAGCCACCTCTACACCAAACGTGAATTATTAAAACGCACTTGTTCATTGATACACTTTATTTCTTAGCAAACAAGTAATCTACATTTTTGCTACTCAAGAATAGTTCCTCCTCCAGCCGCAGGTAAGAGCTTATAAGAAATAAAGAATACCAAGCTGTATCTGATCTACTGAATCAGAATTTGCATATTTAAACAGGAGCCCCAAGGGATTCCTAGGCACACTGAAGTTTGAGAAGAACTGCTCTACAGGACTCTACTGCAGATAGCTGTAAAAATTAAAAATGCTCCAGTTTACAACTGAATTTAGAGATAAGATGTGAAAACTACCAAGACGTAGAATCAGAAAAGCTCCTTAAGAGAATTAACCAACACATAAATGAATTTCTTTATCACTGATACCAAAGGTGCTCAAAGGTTTACTTTCAACAGTGTAACAGCGCACGCTCATAATATATAGGGACTACATAGTCATATATTGGGGCTATATTTTGTGGTACAAAGAATACAAAAGAATGACTGGGTCTAGAAGTTTCAGCGCAATCCGGCCCAAAGGTGTGCAACCTGCATTCTAAAATTTTGGGAGTCAGAATTCGACGTTGACAAGTGAAAACTCTTTCCAGATAATTATTCAGAAAAAAATCTAAAAGATGTTAACTTTAAACATAAATCATATCCTGGAAGTAAAACTACTTAATAGCTACTGAACAAACTCTAGGTCACTTGTAGAATCAGGAAATTGTTTTGGAGGTTGGTGCTCCTTTTTCCAGGAAAGGGGCGGGGGGAGCCGTTAAAAAAAAAAAAAAATCAATGTTCACCCTCTGCAAAGTTTTTCTCATACCCTGAACGGCCTCAACTTGCATGTTCCTACAGGTGAAAAAACTCAAGTCGTACTCAAACAAGGTCACGTTTCCATTTTGAAAAGTGAAAAGCTTTTTTCTCAAGGCTGCACTTTAAAACATTTGGGGATTTCGGGTCCGTTTGGCTTCCGGCCCGCGAAGGAAGCGTGCTGCCCGGGGCTGAAATGAACAGGGAAATCTACCAAGTAGGAAGTGGAGCCCGGGTCCGGCCACCAGGCTCTGCCTTCTCGCTGCAGGGGGCCCTGCGGCCGGGACCCCAAAGGGCAGGCAGGCAGCAAGCTGGGGAACAGGCCCCCGGCCCCGCCGCCCCGCAGCGAAAGAGTCTACTCTCCCGCCACCCAACCCCCGCCCGCCCAGGATGCGCACACGCGGAGGGCGCTGCGAGTCCCCGTCCGCGGCGGCGGCGGCGGCACCACAGGCCTGCCAGGGAGGCGGCGGCGGAGCGAGGGGAGGCGGGACTCGTCCTGAGAGGCTGAGGGGAGACCGGGGCGGGAGCGTCTGCATGTGGGGGCTGCGCTGGAGGAAGGCGGAGGCGCTCAGGGGGCCCGGGCTGCTTTACGATTATCATCATTATTTTACCTGTGGCGCAGGAGGGCTCCCCAGCTCCTACTCCCTGAATCCTCCTCCTCCTCCTCCCCTCCTCTTTCTCTCTCCCTCAGTCTCTGCCGGGCGCTCGTGGTGCCGGCCGGGCCGGACCCGACCAGATAGAGAACAGGGCGGGAGGGGGTGGCGGCGGCGGTGACCAGCGGCCACGTGACCACGCCCGCGCCGTAACGGCGGCCGCCTCCTGCCTCGCGCCCTCCCCGCGCTCCACCTCTAATAACCCCGCGGCTCGCGCGCCCAGGACGCTGGTGCGCAGGCGCCCGCCGGGGCCCGAAGACTGCGCGGGCGCGACGCGCTTGCTCTCGGGGCCGGGCCTGTGGGGCCCCGCGAGGCGCGAGGCGAGGAGGGAGCCGCGGGCCGAGCCCTCCTCCGCTGCCGCTAGAGCGCATGCGCGGGATGGCCTATTTTTTTTTTCCCCCCCCCCCCTTTCCCTTCCGTCCCCTTTCCCTCTCTCCCTTCCACACCCCCTCTCCGCCATCGCGCAGCTGGAGGCTGGGACTCTACCCCAGGACTTAGACCCTCACACTCACCACCACTGCCTTCCCAGGGTGGGACCTTCTGAGAGGCTGGCCCTCCTGCTTAAGAATTTACATTTCCTTGTTGCAGCTGAGTGGACTCCTATTCATGCTTCAAGACCCAACCAATATGTCACTTCCTCTGTGAAACGTACCCCACTCTACTTTGGAGGAGTCACTAGCATTTTGTGCATACCAACTTAAGTATAGTCCATGGAGAAATAATACATAACAGTTATTTTTTACAAACCACAGTGCTAGGCTTGCATTTTATGTTACCTCATAACCTAGGACAGTATGTGTCTTTAGCATGATGGTACCTTGGCAAAGGTCGGATGACTGACTACCCGAATGCAGACATGCCTAAATGCTGTGGCTTGTTGTCCTCCACTGCTTAATCATGATTTACACAGCGCAGTGCCAGTGCCGTTTTGCTTGTTTCCCCAATATGAAAGCCTTTGAATGGTAATGCTTTGAATGGTAATGCTAATTAGAGTGGTAAATGCTTCACCTAGTTAAAAAGATTTATGGTCTTTTATTAACCTATCTTCACAAAGAGCCCAATGGAAATCGATACTGTTGAGTCCAGAAAAAGGAAACCAAGGCAGAGAAAGGTCAAATTTCCAAAGGTTAGCTAGCTTCAGAGGAAGGTCCCTGCGTGGGAGACCTTTGTTCACAAACAAACCCTCCCCTGCATGGGAGGATTCCCTCACTTTCTGCAGACCCTTTTTGTTGCAGAAGCAGGACAGGTTATGTGAGTGCCTCGTGCCAGATTTAATGGGGGGAAAAATAATTAAAATGTAAAAACATACTAACTGGTAGTTCTGGCCAGACCAGTCATCATTACTGTTAAACTAGTGAATATTGAGATGAAGATGTTCAAGAAATAGAACTAGCAACAGAATCCCAGGAAAATGTTGGGATAAATGTTCATCAAGAAACAGCGTTGACAAGGGCTTCTGAGAAAGAGGAAAATCACAACCCAACTCTCATGTGTTTGCATTGTTGGTGGGTTCTTTTCTGCTCTTACCAATGGATACACCCATGGATTGATTCCACCCAATAATTTCAGCTACCACCTCAGGTATGCTAGTAGCATTCCACTCTAAATATCTAGTCCAAGGTTCAGAATCTGTGGGACACCATTATTTTGGTGGCCCACAATGAACCATGCCTCCACAGAAGTTATGCTCTCGTGTAATCTCTCCCCTTGAATCCGGGCTGGACCTGTCACGGCTTTAAACAACAGAATATGGCACACACACACACAAATCTGTGCCAGTTCCAGGCCTAGGCCTTAAAAAAAGGCTTTGCAGTGACAACACTGAAATTTACCAGAGCCTGTACTCGTGGAAAGCGAAGACTATTAAGAAATCCCCCCACCAGTTTGTGTTCTGGGAAATGGCTTACAGAAAAGAACAGTCCTTACCCATAAGACTTTGATGAGACTCTTTCTGCCCCTTGGGTCCACCGTTGTGTTTATGCTGAGGCCACACTCCCCCCTGGGCTGCTCCCCATCTGACAGAGCACAGCAGGGCTACTAACACAGGATTCCTCTAATGGGCAGCTTTGGCTCAAGGATTCCCCACAGGCCTGGTCAAAACTTTCTTAGAACTGCCTGCAGTCTTGGGACTTTCTTAGTTAATCTTCCTTCCTTCCTTCCCTCTTAGCTTTTACAGGTGTCAGACCTGCATCGTGGTCTGAAGTCTCTCTCCCAAGCTCCTACTCCCTTCCTTTTATCCTTCACTGCTATTCTCTCAATTAAACTTCTGTATATCCAATCCCATCTTGGTGTCTGCCTCCCTGAGGACCTGAACTCAAACCCACCCCCATTCTAGGATTTTACCTGGCCCACCCTCAGGCTAGAGCTACAGGTCACAATTATGAGTCATATTAAGAAATCCAACTTCTCTCATTCTTCTGTGTTTTACATTTTGAAAACCTTTTCATCACCCAGACCCATCCATTAAAATGCAGCTAACCCCAGGTAGAGATAACAACATGCTTAAAGCCTTTCACTACTAAGAAAATAAGAAAGATTTAGAGTTATTTTGACTACAAAGATAATTAACATTGTAATAAAGACTGTTAGGCTAATAATAAAAATTACTAAAAGTATTGTAGGATAACATGGGCCATTTGGGTCTCCCCCTCCCCAGCCTGTGTTCCTGTAGCAGATACTGTGGCGGCTGTTTTTGTAGATCATAATAAGAGAGGTCTCCCACCAACCCTCGATCACCTCTCCCTTTTCCCCACCTCCAACCCCCATCAAGAACCTGAAACCAACAAGGCCAATCAGCTTCTCTTTCAGAGAGAATTGAAAATTGGGATTAAAAGGTAACTAGTTAGTCTTTGTATGTAGCTGGAACTGTAACAACCCAATGGGGTAGGCCGTTTCATCAGTCACGGTCTTATCAGGACATTAGAAACCATTTCAGTTATTTACACGCAGAGAATCTAATACAGGGAATGAGTTACATGGGTGAGGGAAGAACTGAGAACCAAACAAGCTATGGGGAGGTTACCGAGAGATTAGCAGCAGCAGGGGGAACTGTACTACCCCTTAGCTGAGGAGACACAGACGTTATGTTACTAGGGCCCTAGGGCTGGGGTCATCCAATGGAATCTACACCGCGGTAATACAGAGCCTGAATAGTTGTACTCAGAGCTACTTAAGGCAGCTTTCCTCAGAAGGCACTTATGAGGTGTCCCCCTACCCCACTGACAACCACAAGGAGTGAGACAGGGACCCTTCCTAAAGAAGGCTCATGGCTATTTGTCAGATGGGAAAAGGGATGCTTGGCAGACAGAACAATCCATGTTCACTGCATTCCTTCCATTAGTTGCTCAATACAACCTTCTTATACATAATTTCAAAATGTTCTCACCTAATGTAAAGCAACTATCCATTTACTAACCCTGTTGTCAAAGAGTCAGTATTATTAGCAGGCACAAAACCAATTGGTCAGTGTCATTAGACTTCAGTGATATTAGGTTTAAAGTCACTTTAACTCTCATCTAAATCATGTATATTATTCTGCAGAGAGCCTACCCGCCCCCCGAAAAAATGCCGAAACCAGAAATTGATTTGTCCGTAGTGTCTGCATATCGATATGTCATAGACGGCTAGCTCCTCTTCCCTGACAAACTTATTTTCCTCTTCTTTCACTGGAATTGAGTTTTAGCCGGCCTCGTGGCCACCTGTCTAGAGACTACATTTCCCATGCTGCCTTGTGGCTGGGTTTGGCCACGTGACTTTGTTTTCATCATGGAGTGCAAGAGGGGACAATGGGTACATTTCCCACGTTCCTCGCTTAAAAGAAAAGTGCTGGCCCTATACTGCCTCCTCTCCATGCATGCCACCTGGCACACGGACGTGGTGTGACCCAGCCTTCAAGACGTGGTGTGAAGAAGGTGACCCAGCCTTCAAGGTGCACAGCAGCAAGCTGCAAGGAAACCGCGTCCCTGGCTTGCTTCACGGAGAGCTGTCTCCCCAGCCTTTACTGCCCCACTACAGCTTTAAATTAGAGGGAAAGAAACTTCTACCTTATTGAAGCCACTAAACGTTTAAAATCTCTTTCTGAAAGCTGCATACCTGATACCCTACCCACTACAATATGTAAGGTGTTATATTCTGTTAACTAAATTGTTATGCGAAGAATCTCAGGAAAGACGGTCTAGATACATTTTTAAAACACAAATACGTCACTCACCCTAGGAGGAAATGACGTCAACATTTATGGATCTATGAGGAACATCAGCTACTTTGAGACTGCAAAGCCCACGTTTGCGCCATTAAGCTTTTTATTATCACCAGAGCACCCATGCTCAAAGTTGCCCTTAAAAATCTCGGAGCATTCAGAGGCATTAGGAAGCAGTATAGAATGGAGGTTAAGTGCATAGGACCAGAAGTAGAATAGCTCAAGTCCAAACCCAGTTCCCCTTACTTGGTAACGATGTAATCTCAACCAAGTTACTAAAACTACTCAACCTCTGCGGCTTCACTTCCATCTGTGGGATGAGGATAATGACAGTCTCTAATTTATCAGGTTGTTGTGAGCATTAATTGAGATAACCCACTATTAAGTAAGATATTTAGCACATGGTAACCATTCAATTTAAAAAATAGATATTATGTTTTTATTTTATTATTTTAAATCTTGGAGTCTCGATCAGAAAAATAACGTCTGCAGTCTGTAGGAAGAGCAAATTATTCTAGATAAAGCCATAATGATTGGGATTCATTGTTTGCATGCACAAAATAGCAAATTCTGGACTTCGGACACCAAAAATCAAAGGTATTTTCGTTGTACTGCCCCAACATCTACGATGTATCCACTAATATGCCTAAATGGCACAGCCCTAGAAGTAACATCTTAACTTTGTTACTTTGAAAGCACCATGTCTAAAAACATTATCCTATAAGGAAAAAGAACTTATAGAAGGGAGACAATCAGTGTTAATTTTCAGTCATTTTGTGGAAAGATGTTGGAGTCATGATCACAATCATGTAAAGCCATTTCTTTGAAGCTTTTGTTCTCAGTGATAGCAATGATTTCCATTGGATTACTTACTCTTGGTCAGGTACGTACAGATGGTTCCATGGTAAACACCTCTCAACATGATTTTATGGTGTCTGTGTTCCATATGAGACCCTTTGATTTTTTTCCTGGTGCAGGCTTAAAATGTGCCAAGAAAAGCAAAAATAAGCAACATGGCTTATGCCATTTATTTCCTATCCCTGTTATAATGTTTGTCCCCTCTGTGATGACCAGATGCTTGGATGTCCAACGTTGCCTAGGTGGTGAGTTCCTGAACGGTAAGTGGTATGTCTTATTCATCTCGACACTGGCAGTGTTTTAAGTGCTTAGCATCTGGCAGGTATTCAATAAATGTTTGCTATGCTAAAAGTAAATACGTATCATATTATGGAAATCATCACCTTGCTAAATGGTTGAACAGTGTTCTACTCATCTTACTGCAGTGTGACAAATTACCACAAATGTAGTTGCTTAGAACAACATACTTTTATAATCTCACAGTTTCTGCAGGTCCAGAGTCTGTGAGTGGTTTACCTAGGTTCTCTGCTTTGGGATCTCTCACACATTTGCAGTCAAGATGTTGGCTGAGGCTGTGGTCTCACCTCAAGGCTTGACTGGGGAAAGATCTGTTTCTAGGCTTACATGGTTACTGGCAGAATTCAGTTCCATGCCAGTTGTAGGACCAAGGGCCTTAGTTTCACGCCAAGCGGACCTCTCCAAAGGGCAGCTCATCACATAGTAGCTTGCTTCATCAAAATCAGCAAGAGAGGGTTTCTTAACAAGACAGAGGTCACAAACCTATGTAACATAGTCATGGAAGTGACATTCCCATCACCTTTACAATATATTGTTTGTTAGAAACAATTCACAAGTCCCGGGACTTCCCTGGTGGTCCAGTGGCTAAGACTCCATGCTCGCAATGCTGGGGGACCGGGTTCTATCCCTGGTCAGGGAACTAGATCCCACATGCCGCAACTAAAAGAGCCCGCATGCCGCAATGAATCTCCTACACACGACAACGAAGATCCCGCGTGCCGCAACTAAGACCCAGCAGAGCCAAATAGGTAAATAAATAAATAAATAAATATTTTTTAAAAAGTCACGAGTCCCTTCCACACTTAAGGGGAGGGTATTACACAGGGCACGTATACCAGGAGGCAGGGATAACTGGGGGCTCTTCTAGAGTCTGTTCACCGCAAACAGGGCCTTGGTATAAACAAGATACGAGTACTTGGTCCACTCAAATGAAGAAGCTTCATTACATTCACATGTTAATTCATGAGAATGCCCAGATACTTGCTCAAATATGTAAATGCTCCAGATGCATGTTGTAAAAGGAAGAGAGTATTTCACCAAAGTCCTTACAATCTGAATGGATGACTCATAACTCATCAATAGAAAATAGTTGAACCCCGAATCACCAGTCTTTTTATGCTGAATGCCCACCTAGAAGTCCTATAAAATGATGACGGAAATATGAACATTAAAGGTATGCAACATCTCTGCTACCTTGGAAGTTCCCAGCAAAAATGTCTCATGTGGACCGTGGCATGCTCCAGTTGATTCCATCCATCTGGACAGCCAGCCAAAAGCACTAAGCACACACACAGGAAGACAAATGCATGAGAACCATCAACAATGGGAGAGGTATTAATTAGCCATTGTTTCAACAATGTTGCATAACAAAGGACTCCAATATCTCAGTGACTTACAGAAGCGTTTCTTTTTCTCCCGTTGGAATTGCAGGTTGGTCGTGGTTCACATGCTCTCACTTGGGCTGGACTTGGCCAAACTGGGCTAGGCTGGACTCCAGGCTTTGAGCTTGAGTTCAGGTCTGTTCCACACGTCTTCTTCATTCTGAGACCAGCAGCTACACAGGGGCTGTTCATGTTCTGCTCATGCAGGTGGCAAAAGTACAAGAGGAACAAGTAGAAATATTCAGTAACTCAAGGCTTTAGCTCAAAACTGGCACACCAGCACTCCTGCCCATGTTCTGTTCGCTAAAGCAAGTCATATGGCTGAATCCAGTATGAACGTGATGTAGAAATATACCATGCTTATCCTAGTCGGAGGCAATGCCAAGTCCTGGGAGAGGACATGGCAAATCATTCTAATACAAGGAAAGACTGAAAACTGGGGCATCTTGAATGAAGGTAAACACAAGGTAGCCAATCTTAGAATCGGGTCAATTGCCTGTGACGCTCGCATGAGCTCCCTGACTGTTGCTTTAAAAGAACAAGTCACATCATCATGTAACTAACAACTCAGTCCATTCACTGGTGCAACACTGTGCTTCCTCGATATGCGATCCTCTATAAAATCCAATATATACATTACGGTAATATAATAAAGGTAAAGATTTTACAAGCACAGGGGCCTTAAAAATTATAGTTCCCGTGGCAAATATAACATAGCTTTGTGTGCCCATATACTGCAAAGACAGAAGTCCTAACTATAAACAGTAATGGGAAATCATGCATATTCAGGGATCAGGGTGATGAAAGAGTTATAGATTCAGTTAGAAAAATTACTTTGGGAATTTTGTCTTATGGATGAAGCCTCAAGTAATGTACAGCATAAAACAACTGAATGTTTAATAGGTGACTGAATAATTTTCATGCAGAAATGCTGCGATGTTGTATTCCATATAAAAAGAAACACTTCTTAGATATATTATGGATAGTGTCGATATGTTATTCCTGTGTTTTGTTTCAAATTTCAGTAGTTCTCTTTAACTGATGGTTCTTCATTGGGATCTATTTCCTCATAAATGACTCGGCCTCATGAACCTGGCAAATTGAACTATTATGCTTCTATTTACTTTTTAACTCACAGATCTCTCAAAGATCACCTGTTTCCAACTATTGTTTACTTGTTAAAATGGATTAGTAAGGAATAACATGAAGCTTGCCATTTAACTTGGTGTATTTGAAGGACATTAGATGTTATACTATATTTAATCAATTACCTTGACATTAAATTTAAAATTCACATTGAAACACCAGAAGTTGAAATGCTATTCTATCAAAAATACTTAAAGAACATAACGCTATTCCTTCCAAATTCTGTAGTGTCATAAAAAGTGTCACATATATAGCCAACTACTGATATCCAATTATCAATTTATTTATGTATGCCTTAAGACATGAACAGATGCATTCCTGAAAAGCTGGACTAGAGCTAAATTCCATATATTAGACTATTCTCTCATTTAACTTCTGTATCTTACGTTAAAATATTGAAAGTATACTCCTAGGGCAAAAGCCTTTAAAAGCATGTCTACAATTTGGGTTCATAACGGGACTGTCCAGAGATGTCTGATAGGCTGGCTTATAGTTTCCTGTTAAAAGGCTCATAAAGATACAGAAAAGGAGAAAGAATAACAATGGCACTGTAGGCAAAATTAGAGGAATACTGGCTAAAGTCCAGGCAAAATTTCAACTAACTGTTTTATTGAAGATGATGATGGTGGACTGAAAACATATTCTTTTTCTAAATGTATTTTATTGAAGTATAGTTGATTACAATGTTGTGTTAATTTCTGCTGTACAGCAAAGTGATTCAGTTATACACATATATATTCTTTTTCATGATCTTTTCCACTATGGTTAATCACAGGATATTGAGTAGAGTTCCCTGTGCTCTACAGTAGGACCTTGTTGATCCATCCTGTATATAATAGTTGGCATCTGCTAACCCCAAACTCCCAATCCTTCCCTCCCCAACCCCCCTCCCCCTTGGCAACCACAAGTCTGTTATGTCTGTGAGTCTGTTTCTGTTTTGTAGATAACTTCATTTGTGTCATATTTTAGATTCCACCCATAAGTGATATCATATGATATTTGTCTTTCTCTGACTTACTTCACTTAGTATGATCATTTCTAGGTCCATCCATGTTGCTGCAAATGGCATTATTTCATTCTTTTTGATGGCTGAGTAGTATTCTATTGTATATATGTACCACATCTTTATGCATTCATCTGTTAATGGACATTTAGGTTGTTTCTGTGTCTTGGCTATTGTAAATAGTGCTGCAATGAACATTGGGGTGCATGTATCTTTTTGAATCAGAGTTTTCTCCAGATATATGTCCAGGAATGGGATTACTGGATCATATGGCAACTCTATTTTTAGTTTTTTGAGGAACCTCCATACTGTGAAAACATATTCTTAAACTACTTTCCATAAGCTCTTCCCTGTGAAACAGAATATGACAGATGATGTCAAAAACCAGCAAAAAAAATCGGCACCCCCCCTCACTGTCTGCATTTAACCTCAGCATGCAGGTATTTTGCTGACCATAAACAGCAACTGAGCCGGTGAGAGCTAAAGTTCTATCATTCCCTGTCTGTTCCTCCCACCTAATCTCAGTAGCATCCATCTCTTCATGCATTTGGAAACAGCTCCCAGAAACAACACAGCAGAAAGAGGGGTAAGTGAACAGAGACAGGTTTAATCTTGGGATTCTTAGTTAACCTAAAGAGCAGAGCTATAAATAGGATAAAGACAGAAAGGACATGAGGAAGACTGCCTGCGGGGTGAGTAGATCTTTTTCAGAGGCTACACTTTTCAAATAAGAATTGCAAACTGCTTAGCCAGAGAAACCAACATTGAGAGCAGGAGAAAAATGCAACATCAGACCAGGAGACATATATTAATGTATTAGAGCAACATTTTCAGTGGGAGCACTACTGGTTTTGGAGAAGTGGTTCTTTTTTCTGTGGGACAATTGGCTTCACTGGCCCTTGGGCACTTGATTCAGGTAGTACCCCTGCTATTAATGTTGTGTAACAAACTACCCCAAACTTGCTGGATTACAACAATAATCATTTTTCTATGTTCACAGATTCTCTGGGTCAGGAATTAGGGCACAGCAAAGATGACTTTTCTATGGTTCACCCCATCGGGACCTCAGCTGGGATGATTCCAAGACTGGGGGCACGTCAATGGCTGGGGGCTGGAATGATATAAATGCTCCTTCAGTCATGTTTCTGGCATATGGACTGGGAGGATTAAAGACTGGGACTGCTCATCAGAGTACCTACATGAGGCCTCATCCTTACATGGTAGCCTCTTAAGGCTTAATATATTTTTTAAAATATTTATTTATTTATTTGGCTGCACTGGGTCTTAGTTGTGGCATGCGGGATCTTTGCTGTGACATGCGGGATCTTTTAGTTGTGGCATGCGGGGTCTTTTTTTAAAAGATTTTTTTGATATGGACCATTTTTAAAGTCTTTATTGAATCTGTTACAGTACTGCCCATGTTTTATGTTTCAGTTTTTTGGCCCTGAGGCATGTGGGACCCCAGCTCCGTGACCAGGGATTGAACCCGCACGCCCTGCATTGGAAGGCGAAGTCTCACCACTGGACCTCCAGGGAAGTCCCACACGCATGGTCTTTAGTTGTGGCATGCGAACTCCTAGTTGCAGCATGGCGGATCTAATTCCCTGACCAGGGATCGAACCCAGGCCCCTGCATTGAGAGCGTGGAGCCCCAGCCACTGGACCACTAGGGAAGTCCCAACGTTTAATAATTTTCTTAAATTGAAGTATAGTTGATTTACAATGTCATGTTAGTTTCAGGTTTACAACACATTGATTCAGTTACGCACGTGTATGTGTGTGTATGTCTGTATATATATATATATATATATATTCTTTTTCAGATTCTTTTCCCTTATAGGTTATTACAAAATATTGAATATAGTTCCCGGTGCTATTCAGTAGGTCCTTGTTGGTTATATATTTTATATATGGTAGTGTGTATATGTTAATCCCAACCTCCTAATTTATCCCTCCCTCCCACCTTTCCCCTGTGGTAACCATAAGTTTGTTTTCTATGTCTGTGGGTCTATTTCCGTTTCTGTCTATTTCTGTATTGTAAATAAGTTCACTTGTATCTTTTTTTTTTTTTTATTCCAAATGTAAGCGATATCATATGATATTTGTCTTTCTCTGTCTGGCTTACTTCACTTACTATGACAATCTCTAGGTCCATCAAGGGTTAATAATCTTAATAATCAGATTTATGCATGGCAGTTCAGAGCTCTGAGTATGAGTGTTCCAGGGAACAAGGTGAAAGGGACGTGGCTTTTTCTGGCCTTACCTTGGAAGTCATACAGCATCACTTCTGCTACACTCTTGGCGACAAGTAAGTCTAAACTCACCCAGATTTGAGGTCAAGGGAAGATCCACTTTTCAATGGAAAGAATGTCCAAAAGAGATGTCCTGTTGTCTTTGGAAAATAGAAACTGCCTGTCATTAAGACAATGTGTATTTATTTCTATGGCTGCTGTAACAAATTACCACAAATTTAACCTCTTGAACAACACAAGTTATTATCTTCTCATTCTATACGTCAGAAGTTTGACACAGATTTCACCAAACTAAAATCAAGGTGTCAGCAAGCTATACTCCTTTCTGGAGGCTCTAGGGGAGAATCTGTTTCCTGTTCATTTGGGTTGTTGGCAGAATTAACTTTCTTGATGTTGTAGAACCAAGATCTTCATTTTCTGCTGGCTGTCACCTAAAGGCTGTTCCCAGTTTCTAGAGGCCACCCACATTCCTTGGCTAGTTGTCCCCTCCCTCCATCTTCAGAGTCAGTAACAGCACATTGTCCTTCTTGTGTAACATCCCTCTGGTCCTTCTATCATCATGTCTCTCTTTGACCACTGCTTGGAAGGATGAAAAGGTTCTCTGCTTTTAAGGATAACCCTGGATAATCTCTCCATCTCAAGGACCCTTACCTTCATCACGTCTGTTCTTTTTGCCATTTAATGTAATAAATTCATAAATTCCAAGGATTAGGGCATGGGCATCTTTGGAGGGGACAGTATTCTGCCTGCCTGCCTACCACACTAAGCTACCTGACCACGTTTTGAAATTCTTCTTTTGGAGTGGTACCATCCCTGGTCAATATGCACTATTAGAGACTTTGCAGGTTAACTTGAACTTCAGGTTTAGGTTTGAGGATAGACAACGACATTCACTCAGTCTATTGGAAAACACAGGGTTCAAACAATAGTGTTCTCCAAATTCCAACATAAACAGACAGAAAAAAATTCTGGGTACATGAAAAAATACTGTAGCATATGGGAACAGAACACCACCTTTTAATATTCAAAGGAAGTTCGTGGTTCTGGGGAAAAAATTGTCTCTAAGAAATACATTAAAATTTTGTAATATATTTGCTTGAAATATTAAAAAAGATGCCCAAGGACATGATTTCTTTGTGAAGAGAACATAAATGACAAGTCTGTCATAAAGATAGCTATGAAAGAAAACTGATTGAAATGAGAAGAAAGAATGTATCAAAACCCAAAATATAGACACAGTATTAAAATCTACATAGAAGTGAGTAAAGGGCAAAGCTGGCAAAATAATAAACCAGTAATGTGGAGGACAAACTTGAGAAACCTTCCTAGAATGCTTTATAGTGAATTTAGAAATTTGTTGGTTGCAAGTAACAGGAACTCCATTCAGTATAGCCAATGACTCCTTTGTTCTAAGAATGTTCATATGGAATTTGCCACTTGCAACCAAAATAGTTCTAAAATGATTAGAATAATATATACCAAATATAGGTAGAATAATATAATTATTAAGGCTGATTTAACATATATACATCAGAATTTGTGCTCCACAAATGGAAGTTGTGCCTTTTCAACTGTCCATGGAATAATGTTCCATTTGGCTATATTTTTTCCTTCTTACAAGAGGCAGATGGAATTAACTGACTCTGATGATCATAATTTGAGCTTTATGTATATATTTGTGCATCTCTGTGTAAATGTCTTATACTTCATTTAGAAAATCCCCAAAACAAAAAGAAAAAATAATCAACCAGAGAAACTGGGAAAAGATGGAAGTATTGAATTGATAAAGGTAAAAGCAGAGATTAATAAATAGAAAAACAAACAAATAGAAGAACTGGTAAATTCATGGGGTGCTTCATTGAAAAAAGAGACAAAAAGTAAAGAAATGCTAGTTTTCATAAAAAGTGGATGTAAGAGCAAATAAGATGGAAGTTTTATTGGAAAATTATCCAGACAATTTTATGAAACTAATGTAACTTTGATAATAAAACCTGAGAAGGGTAACACACAATTTTACTTATGTAATAGGATTGAAAGCCACAACTGACATAAGATCTTTCTTAATAAAGTGAATTCAGTTATATTAAAATAACAACCTGCCATGATTTAGTTGTATTTAGTCTTGTAATACAAAGGTGCTCTAATATTAGGAAATCATATATACATATCATACCATTAGGACAAACTGAAAAATTCTTTATCATCTTAGTAGAGGCTGAAAAAGTTATTTAATAAAGTGAACATTCATTCATGATAGAAACTTTTAATGAACCAAAAGTAAAATCATATCTCCTTGATAACTATCTTAAACAATAGCCAAATAATTCTTAGTAATAAATTACTGCATCACTGTTTCCCAAAATGTCATTGAACATTTATTCCTTTGGGTAAAATTAGCCAAACTTAGTGGTAGTCAGTGGGGATAGGGGTGAAAATAGATTGTTAGTTTGTCATCTCACAGGATATCAAGATGACTTTTAGGTAGATTTAAAACTTAAGTGTAAACAAACAAACAACCCAATCAAAAAGTGGGCAGAAGATCTAAATAGACATTTCTGCAAAGAAGACATACAGATGGCCAAGAGGCACATGAAAAGATGTTCCCCATTGCTAATTATTAGAGAAATGCAGAGCAAAACTGCAGTGAGGTACCACCTCACACTAGTCAGAATGGCCGTCATCAAAAAGTCTACAAATAATAAACGCTGGAGAGGGTGTGGAGAAAAGGGAACCCTCCTACACTGTTGGTGGGAATGTAAGTTAGCAGAGCCACTGTGGAAAACAGTATGGAGGTTCCTCAGAAAACTAAAAAGAGAGCTACCATATAATCCAGCAATATCACTCTTTTGCATATATCTGGAGAAATCTCTAATTCAAAAAGATACATGCACCCCAATGATCACAGCAGCACTCTTTACAACAGCCAAGACATGGAAGCAACCTAAATGTCTATTGACAGATGAATGGGTAAAGAAGATGTATATATATAAATACACACACACACACACACACACACACACACACAATGAAATACTACTCAGCCATAAAAAAGAATGAAATAATGCCATTTGGAACAACATGGATGGACCTAGAGATGATCATACTAAATGAAGTAAGTTAGACAGAGAAAGACAATATCAAATGATATCACTGATTTGTGGAATCTAAAAAAATGATACAAATGAACTCATTTACAAAACAGAAAGAGATTTGTATAGGTTCACACCTTTGGGCCCCAAAATTCTACTTCCAGGTATCTATCTAAAAGAAATTAATCAGCAGTGTAGACAGTCATTTTGTAGAAAGGTGTTTATCAGAAGATTATCATAGATAAAGCATTGGAATTAGCATTCTTATTTACAAAACAGAAACAGACTCACAGACATAGAGAACAAACTTATGGTTAGCAAAGGGGAAAGGGAGGGGGATGCATACTACTATCTTTAAAATAGATAAACAACATGGGACTTCCCTGGTGGTCCAGTGGTTAAGACTCCATGCTTCCGCTGCAAGGGGGTGCGGGAACTAAGATCCTTGGTCGGGGAACTAAGATCCCACATGCTGTGCGGCCAAAAAAATAAATAAATATATATTATATAATATATATATTATAAAAGATAAACAACAAGATCCTACTGTATAGCACAGGGAACTATACGCAGTATCTTGTAATAAACCTTAGTAAAAAAAATATGAGGAAGTATATATATGTATAACTGAATTACTTTGCGGTACGCCAGAGACTAACACAACATTGTAAATCAACTGTACTTCAATTGTAAATCAGCTATACTTCAATTAAAACAAACAAAAAACAATAGGGAAATGATTAGTTATGGTACATCCATGAAGTGGAATATTACATAGACATTACAAAGAATTTTAATAACTTGAGAAAACACTAACAATGCAATATGGTATTATGAAAGGAAAAGAGATACAAAATTATATGCATTATGATTCCAGTTGGTTTTTTAAAATTGTATACAGTGATATATATACTGCATAGCATTTACATAAATTTATATAATATAGCAGGCAAAACTAGAAGAAAACCACTAAAATGTTTACAGTGGATATTTGTTGACTGACAGTTTAGGGACAGTTTTGACAGTCTTCTTTATCCCTTTTTGTGGTTTCCAAATTTTCTACAGTGAACATATATTTTTATAATCAGGTACTATTTTTATAATCAGAAAAAAGAGAGACATTTTAAAATCAGCTCTTCTCTGTAAGAACAGAGCATTCCATCTTCAAGTTATTGTGTGGCAAGTTAAATCTGAGGCTTGCACTTTTTCTCATTCTTTTTTCTTTTTAATTATTTATTTATTTATTTATTTATTTTTGGCTGCGTTGGATCTTCATTGCTGCGCACGGGCTTTCTCTAGTTGTGGCGAGCGGGGGCTACTCTTCGTTGCAGTGCACAGGCTTCTCATTGCGGTGGCTTCTCTTGTTGCGGAGCACGGGCTCTAAGCACGCGGGCTTCAGTAGTTGCAGCACCAGGGCTCAGTAATTGTGGCTTGCGTGCTCTAGAGTGCAGGCTCAGTAGTTGTGGCGCACGGGCTTAGTTGCTCCGCAACATGTGGGATCCTCCCGGGCCAGGGATCGAGCCAGTGCCCCCTGCATTGGCAGGCAGATTCCTAACCACTGCACCACCAAGGAAGTCCTTTTTTTCATTCTTGATGATGATTGTTAGAAAGTGCTTTCATTCATTTTAGAATTACTCCAGACTCCCAAATTAAGGTTCTTCCTGGCTGCTGTCTGGGGTGAACTTTGCAACAAACTTTTAAAAGATTAAGACAGCAGCATTATTCACAGTAGCCAATAGGTGGAAGCAACCCAAGTGTACATCTAGAGATGAATAGATAAATAAAATGTGATATATTTTTACAATCAATATTATTCAGCCTGAAAGAGGAAGGAAATTCTGACATATGTACAAGACAGATGAACTTTGAGGATATTATGCTAAGTGAAATAAGCCAGTCACCAAAAGATAAATACTGTATGATTCCACTTATATAAGGTCCCTAGAGTGGTTAAATTCATAGAGTCAGAAAGTGGAATTGTGATTGCCAGAGGCTGGGGGATGGTAGAATGGGGAGTTCTTATTTCATGGGCATGGAGTTTCAGTTTTACAGGATGAAAGAGTTGTGGAGATTGCACCACAATGAAACAATGAGGATGTACTTAGCACTACTGAACTGTACACGCAGAAAAGAGTAAAGTGGTAAATTTTATGTTAAGTATATTTTACCACAATTTAAAAAAAAGGGATTAAAACAGAAAGAGAAAAAGAGGATGGAAAAGGAAGACAAGAAAGCCCTATCTAGCACAAGCAAGGTGAATTGCCGCACTAGCAGAACCTTAGAACTGGGCCACGGGGACCTCTCCTTTGATTATTGCAAGTCTTCATTTACTACATCTGTTCCCTGCTTTATTAATTCAGTGAGATGAAAACTGTGCATATCAAGCTGTCATCAATTAATGGATACTTGAATAACTTTTAGCACACCCACATGGAAATAAGCTTTCTCTAGCCACCTTCTTTTAGGGGCTCTTAATCTGGAGACCACCACTGTGAAAAAGTGGTCTGTGCATGGGTTTAGGGGTTCTTTATTTTCCTGCAAAATTCTGTGTGTAGCTGAATCTGTGTATTTTTATAAAAGAAGTCTCTTTGCTCTTAGCAGATTTTCAAGAGGGACTCAAAGCTGAGAACCATTGTCAAAAGGAGTGTTCTCTTTGTGGTTTAGTCTGCTAAATTTCACTGCCCACGTGTTTCAAATATCTCTCTAACAGTATGTGAAAAGATTCTCTAAATCAGGATTTCATGGATATAACAGATGATTTGCGAGTGACTTTTCACTGTTGGAAGTTCATGATGTATATTTTCCTCCATATTTATAGTGAGCTTGAGTGCCTAGATCAAGAACAGTCTAAGTTTTAGTACAGTGCATTCCAGATTCCTCTGTTTTCTGTCTAGTCAAGGTCTATAAGTAATTTTTCTGTCCTAACCTATTGGGTTTTTTTTTTTTTGGCCTGTATTTGTGCTAGGGTGTAACTTAAAAAAAAAAAATCAGGACATTCATTTGTGAATATTTCTCCATCTGAGCTTATGTAATTGTTTAATGCTCACTTTAAAACAGTAGTTTAAAAAATTTCTTGGTAGTGACCCTCAGTTAGAAATATATTTTATAGTATAATCCACTACACATACACTCTCACATACATATATATATATACTGAACAAAAATGTCTCAAAATAATGCCCTGACTGCTTGTGAAACACTGGCATTTTCTTTCCTATTCCATTCCATTCTGTTCTACTTCATGTCACTCTTCTACTTTAGTTATGAAAAGAATTGCTACCTGGGACCTTCTAAATCAGTTTTTCTCAAAGTTGGGTTCTCAAATTTAGCTGTACATTAAGATCACTTACGGAGCTTTAAAAACTTCTGATGACTGGGTTTATCCCTTATTCCCTCTCCCTCCCCACATTCCCACTGCTGAAGGTTGTGATTTAATTGGTCTGGGGAAGGACCTGGGCTTTGGGACTCTAAAAATCAACCTTTGTGATTCTAACATGTAACCAGGGTTAAGAAATACGGATTTAAATTGATTTCACAATCCTCTGGTAGGTCTCATCTCTCAGTTTGAAAACCGTTGTTTGAAATAGCCTCTTAGATTATTGTTTGATGGTATAGCAATTATAAAATGTTTTTTATTACTTTTCCTTTTTCAAATATTTATTTTCTCTTTATTGTTTATTCAAATGCACCCCATAAAAGACCGAGGCTTGCATTTGCTCCTGTACCTCTGTGCTTCGATAAGCTCCCTTGCAATCATTTGCAGCATGTGGTTTAGACCAATGCTTCTCAAACTTTAATGTGCATAAGAATCACCTGGGATCCTTGTTATAATGAAGATTCTGATTCAGTATGTCTGGGATGGGACTTGAAATCTACATTTCTAATGAGTGTCCAGGTAAAGTTGTTCCTGCTGGTCCATGGACCACACTTTGAGTAGTAAGGTACTAGACAAGGATACTTCAGCTCTCCTTTCTAACTGGATCTTTCTCTGTTCTGTGGCCAGCTAGCTCTTTGCCCTTTTTGTTATTTACAGTTTTGCACAAACCTTGAGGAAGCTAATGGTATCTTATTTCCTTCTAGTGATAGGACCAGTAACCTCCTGATTGGGGCTCAAGATGACAGGGAATCCTCTCCCCCACACCAAATGGACAGATACATGAACATTATGAACCCTAGGCATCAAACCAGTAAACACTCATTTTGCTATAGCAGTTTGAGTGGGTATCTCTGATTCTATGTCCCATATTGTACGTGTGTATGCATACGTGTGTATTCACTTCTAATGCAATACATTTTCACATTGTAAGCATTCTTTCTAATCGTTGAGTAATGCTTTCACAGCAAGGTATGTGTGCTTGTATTTAGCACTACTTTACATGAAGGTTGTTTACAAAGTCTGTCTCTTACTAGTGTATAAGCACTTTGAAGACAGGTCTATGCCTTACTCATCCTTGTGTCATCAAAGAGCCTACTAGGCACTCAGTGTTGCATTGAAGAGTGGTAGTATTAGTTATCAGTCACCATGGTAATGCTCAGTGGTACCACCTCAAATCTCAGTAGCTTAAACTAACTGACATTTATTTAGCTCCATAGTCTGTGGTTCAGCCATTTGGATTGGGCTTGGTATGTAGTTCACCTGATCCAGACTGGACTTGTTGATGTGTCAGATGGTAGGCTCACTATTGCCAGGTGACAGGGGTTGTTGCTGAACCAAACTTGGGTCCTATCGCCCACGTGCAATAAAGCCAATCTACTCGCACCGGGTTGTGGTGAAGGAAAGTGCAGCATTTATCGCAGGTGCCAAGCAAGGAGTAGGGGTGGCTAATGCTCAAAAGGCCCAAACTTCCTGATGGTTTTCAGGGAAAGGTTTTTAAAGACAGGATGAGGGACAGGGCTGTGGGGTGCATAATCAGCTCATGTACATTCTTCTGATTGGTTGCTGGTGAGGAGTCAACATCGTCAACCTTCTGGTTCCACCTGGTCTGGGGTCTACCTGTTTGTGGTCAGCATGCAGTTAATTTCTTCCAGCTGGGGATTTCAGTATCTGCAAAATAGCTCAATGATATGGCCCAGAATATTATCTACAGACCTTGAAGAGGAACTAAAGATCCTTGACTTTGTTTACTGACTAAAACATTATCGTTTTGTCTTGCTTGACTGTTTTCCCTTGTTTCTGCATTTTCTCACTTCTCTGATGAAATTTGTTTTTTGGAACTCAGGAGAGGCCTAGGAGGCTACAATTTTTCTACAAACAAGAAGCAGGCAGGGTCTGTCCAGGGAAGGCCCTATAGGGTCTGCTCAGTTTCAGGGTGACTGGGCATTTTTCTCTCAGCCACCAGCAGGATAGCCCCCCTCATTTCCTCATGCTGGAGGTGGAGTTACAGGACAAGCAAATTGAGACAAGTAACCATTTTTCAAGCTTCTACTTGCACATATTTGGTAATATCCCACTGGCTTGAACAAGTTACCTCTCCAAGCGAGAGTCAGACTGAGAAGGCACTACAAAGTGATATGGCAAAGGAGGGTAAAGAATCGGAGCTTTTTTTTTTTTTTGCAATTAATCAACCACAGTAGTTTTTCTTTCCTTCTCTATCTTCACAGCACCATCCTCCACCCAGTCTAAAATTCCTGCAATATGTAGAAACAACATAATGATACTGAAGTCCTTCCTGATTTTAATTTTGAAACCATTAGTTAGCTCTGCCATAATAGAGCCTTGATCTGAAGTGATTTAGTCAAAGACATGAAGATCCTGATTTTTACTGGAGGGCAGCCTGGGTTTCATTACCATCCACTCTCATGCCAGGTGTATCAGCCACAATCCTATCTACCTGCTGGTGTGTGATCCTTCCAGGCGCTGGGCCAACATGCAGGGAAGCAGACAGCCATGTGTTTTAATCAGCATCTGTATCTTAATTTGTGGGGTGGGGAGGAGTTGCTCTTTGAGCCATGTTAAACAAAAACATAGAAATTACTTTAAAAACACCTTGATGAAAAGACACTTATCGACTTTCTCATCAGATGGGAGGAAAATACTGAACATAGGGGTAAGTGGACAGCAGCACTGATATCACCAAACCCAAAATAAAAAACCTTAAAAATTCTTAGTTTAACAGAGCGATCATAAAGAAACCATTGCTTGTAATAACAAGAAAAACTAAATAACCAATGGCATTCTCAGTGTCCCCTTATTCTTCTACCACAAGGAGATATATTATATGAAACATATGCAAGTAATTGAGAGGCAAATAGAATTGCTTAAAGAGAGGTACTCAACTGACAGCAATAAAATTTAGACCAAATATCAGAAAACAATTAAGCCTGGCAGTAACATTGATTAGAGCACTCTTTTCTTATTTGGTTAGTCCTACGAGGCCCACTGAGTTGCTATTTTGTTTAAGCTGATGGAAAGATAAACTAATCTCATTTAATGGGCAGAAGATGCAGGAGCTGTGCTTTCTCTCTTCATTACAAGGATGGTTCAGGGGTAGTTGAAGTTTCAGTAAGATGACTGGGTTTAATACATTATTTATTTCCTGGGAAGTTAGAGACATGTAGAGATACACACCTCAGCTCAGTGAAAAAATATTCTGCTGGCCCCAAGTAAAACTGTGAAAGAAGTTGGTTGTATCTTCAGATCCTAGCCTCAACCCTTTTCTCCAGGAGATACTCCTTTGCAAATCATCACTCAGGATCCTAAATGGAGGCCTCTGGTTTTTCTCCCTATCAAAATGACCTAAAACCCCTTTGCATGTCAATATTAATGATGGCTAACAGGTCAAAGCATTTTTCCCCCAAAGGGAATAAAGTTATTGAAAAAAGGTTTTATTAGTGAAGGTGTATGTATCATTTCCACCCCTAAAGTGACACCAAAGCAGCTCTCCTTTTACAAGGCAGGATCCTGAAGTTTAGAGTTCATTGATGCATACAGAAACAAAATAGGTACCGAGCACATCAGATAGAAAATGAAAGTCTACAGACTTCAGTTTAAATATGGCATGTTGAAGACCTCTGACAGTTTTCCCCTTCTAAAACCCCACCAAAGTTACAGCAAAGAGTAAATCCAAAAGGCAAAAACAGTAAGAAAGGAGACAATGGCAGATGAAGACTGTTAGCAATATTTTGGAAAACTGACAGCAGATGGACTCAAGGTACTGACTTGTATCAGCTTCCTCTACTCTGCTGAGTTTTTGTGGGATAGAAGCTCTGGTGGTAGTTATGGAGGCAGTGATGGAGGTGGTGACAGTGGTGATGATGGAGGTGGTGGTGATGATGGAGGTGGTAGTGGTGATGGAGGTGGTGGTGGTGATGGAGGTGGTGGTGATGATGGAGGTGGTAGTGGTGATGGAGGTGGTGGTGGTGATGGAGGTGGTGGTGGTGGTGGTGGTGATGGAGGTGGTGGTTGTGGTGGAGGTGGTGGTGGAGGTGGGGATGGTGGAGGTGGAGGTGGAGGTGGTGATGGAGGTGGGGGTGGTGATGGTGATGGAGGTGGTGGTGGTGATGATGGAGGTGGTGGTGGTGATGGTGGTGGAGGTGGTGATGGAGGTGGTGGTGGTGGAGGTGGTGGTGGGGGTCGTGATGGTGGTGGAGGTGGTGGTGGTGATGGAGGTGGGGGTGGTGATGGTGATGGAGGTGGTGGTGGGGGTGGTGATGGTGGTGGAGGTGGAGGTGGTGATGGTGATGGAGGTGGGGGTGGTGGTGTAGGTGGAGGTGAGGGTGGTGATGGTGATGGAGGTGGTGTTGGTGGCGGAGGTGGTAGTGGTAGTGGAGGTGGTGGTGGTGATGGAGGTGTTGTTGGAGGTAGAGGTGGTGGTTGTGGAGGTGGAGGTGGTGGTGGTGATGGAGGTGGTGGTGGTGGTGGTGGTGATGGAGGTGGTGGTTGTGGTGGAGGTGGTGGTGGAGGTGGGGATGGTGGAGGTGGAGGTGGAGGTGGTGATGGAGGTGGGGGTGGTGATGGTGATGGAGGTGGTGGTGATGGAGGTGGTGGTGGAGGTGGGGTGGTGGTGGTGGAGGTGGAGGTGGTGGTGGTGGAGGTGGCGATGGTGATGGAGGTGGTGCTGGAGCACATCCCTTTCCTTCTACACTGTGAACTGCTTGAGGGCTGAGATTGTTCATCTTGTGTACACTGGACATGTCCATGAAAGTTGTTAAACAGCAGTATCATAGTAAATGTCTGTTGAGTTGAATGGAAAGTTCTCTCAAGAACTATGAAGGGTCTGAGATTTTACCCTACTTGTAAGCAATTAGGTTAACCTGCCACATGGATGTTGACAGAGGTAATGGGACTCCTGGGTCGGAGACAAAGGGCTTTATTACTCATAGCACAGCAATCATCATGAGCTTCATATTCGGGCCCTCTTGTCCCCCAAGTTTCATGAGGGTGATTCAGAACATATCAGGGTGATACCTATGCAGTAGGTTTGTGTCACACCTGAGGAATCACAGCTTTGGAAAACTCAAATCTTTTATAATCTTCTCCTTCATTCCTCATGCAAGCAAACTTTTCCAACCTTTGCCCTGGAGAAAACAGCATCTTTATTATACTGGACAGCAAACATACTTTCCCTGTATTCCAGAGAGACACACTATGCCTATCTTCCAAAGGTATCTGTTATATGAACATTCTTGAAAAGGTAGTGGATAACGAATTTTCAGCGCTTTGGCTCATGAAATGTGCAGAAACACAAGAGTCCTGGGGAGAATTGTCTCCCAAACTGTCTCTCAAGAAACCATGAGACTCTTCTGATTCTCCTGATGGCAAAAACTTTAACATACCTTAACTGTGAAATACACACAATTACCTTGCCATTTATTTGCCTAATTTTTCTCAGCCCCATGCCCCCCTATCTGTGATAGTGGGACTGAGACTCCATAACTTCATCTTCCAGCCCACTTCCACATAGATTCTACCAATAGGAGGCATTGATGGGAGACTGGAGGGCAGGTGGAGGAAATAATGTGCCCTCTCCTGGCCTCCAATTCAGGTCTGAATCCCTCCAGCAGGAGAGCACAGCTATAGCTGTATCCTCCAGCCTTTCCTGGTACTTCCAAGGCCAGCGTGCAGCCGCCCCTACGAGGTATATGCAGTAGGCATGCTGTTGGAGTGACAGCCCCACCACACTCCCTCTCCCCCCACCCATCAACTGTCCTAGCACCTGCCACACTATCCCCAGCATCCCATTTTCATTACCTTCCGGTTCTGTCTCCTTGACCTTCTAGCACCCACCTGGCTATGACCCTCCTTAGACTTTTCAGCAAAAATCAGCTCCATGGGCATGTCCCTTCTTGTCCTGCACTCCCACAGAACTTTCAGGTTCTAGTAACACCACCTCTTCCTATTTGTTTTCCCAGCCCTCAAGGTGGTAGTTTTTCCTGGTGTTTTCTCTAGGTTACCTCAGCATCCCACTTTCAACCTTTCAATGCCTGTGTAACAAATCTCTGTATTAAATACCTCTGTTTGAAATACCTAGCATGGTTTTTGCTTTCCTGAATGGACTCAGGCTGATATACTACCCACAATTAGAAATGATTTTCTGTTCTAATCCAGTGCTTAAAATTTTATTTCTTTTTAATCTAATTGTTATCTTTATCAAAGGACATAGTTCAAAATATCAAATAGTACAGTAGGCCCTTGCCCAGTGGCATGCTGGTTAATGATGACTGGGTTTTTTCTATGAGTGTGATGACCTATCTGTGGGACTAGGGGTAGAACCTACAAGTGCATGACTGACAGCTATAGATAAGCTAGTTATTTGTGGGTACCAGTCTAAGCTCAGAGGTTAAATAACTTACTCAAGAACAATGGTAGTCCCTAGAGAAGGTCTTTAATTTCTCTTTTGGAAATATGTCCCAAATATTTACCAAAATGATGATAATAATATTACTCCATACAGGAACATTTTGTTGTTTTTTACAAGTACATCATCTTATGAAAATTATATATGACTACTATTCACTGTCTCATTAATAAAGGAGTCAGTTTGAAAACAATCTTAGGGACCTATTCTGTGACTTTATTTTTCTAATCATAAAATATTGAGACTCAAATAAATGTCCATGTAATATCTCTCAGAAACAAAAACATAATACACTGTTTACGTTTTTTTAGATGAAAGAAAATTCGAAATAACTTTAGTGGTAAATAATTTTCAGTGATAAATAATTAGAAGCTGCCTGAGTTCATAATACTTTAATACATTATTATTTTGCCTAAAACATGTACAAAAGCAATTTAATATCAGGCAAATATAGTTACAGAGACAGATGTTATGCTGGATCACTCTACCCCTTTAAGTAAAGAATGCAGGTTAATGCTGATTAATTTTAATAAATGCCTTCAAAGGTATATGCCTTCAGGAGGCATACCCGCTGAATTGTAAATGGTTTCTTGAGACCAAATCCTTTAAATCCTTCCAAAGCATGTTGCCATTTTAATACTATCAAATGCTAGTTTAGTATATTTCATTATCATCAGAACTGGGAATGAAATATTTGGGGCGCAACTAATAATACTCAGACCCTGCTCACATTGTGATATGAGTCAACCTTTTAGGAAGCGAGTCCTATCTCTATGAATAATTTGTTTCACAACCCAACTCAATCTGTTGGTTAGAATTTGGATATTATTGCATAATCTTGTTGAGAAAAATAGAATAACATCTTGAACAGAGCCAAGGAGCTCTTTTATTCATTTTCAGTAATAATGTAAAAATGAGACCATGAATTGATTTGTGTATGTGGCACTATTTGAAATAAAAAAGAAGAAATATTCTCTTTTACAGGGTTCACTTCTTTAAGGAAGTGCAGCAACATCCTTCTCTCTGTTCTGCTAATGTTTTGCTGAGTTTTAACCATTTATTTGCTTTTATAAAATTTCCAGTGGGATTTGTCTGCTTGAAAAAGCTTTATGCTGGGACTTCCCTGGTGGCGCAGTGGTTAACAATCTGCCTGCCAATGCAGGGGACACGAGTTCCATCCCTGGTCTGGGAAGATCCCACATGCCACGGAGCAACTAAGCCCGTGCACCACAACTACTGAGCCTGCGCTCTAGAGCCCGCACGCCACAACTACTAAAGCCCGCGTGCCCTAGAGCCCGTGCTCCACAACAAGAGAAGCCACCGCAGTGAGAAGCTCGCGCACCGCATTGAAGAGTAGCCCCCGCTCGCCACAACTAGAGAAAGCCTGAGTGGAGCAGCGAAGATCCAACGCAGACAAAAGAATAAAAACAAGAAAAAGGTTTATGCTAATGTTAACATATATTTTGCCTGAAGGAATATATAAAGGACAAGGAAAATAAATGCATTAATTTCAATGAATGGATCTGTCTTATGACCAGAATGGATCATTCCATGAAGTAGCTGAATTTCACCCCAAAGTGCCTATTTTAAACATTTCTACGCGTTTGACAGTGGATTGTCTTAGTTACAGCTTCCCATCTCTCTTGCATCCATAGTCTCTATCTGGTGCCCTTACTTCTGCTGGAAACTTGCTCACTTCTGCTCTATTCTGTATTAAAACGCTTCTCTCCACCCTGCATCCTCTTCAAGCTATTGTCCTCTTATTCTCCTCCACTTTCCTACCAACTCATCAAAGAGCCTCTCAGCCCCTATCTCCATCCTCTACCAAAATGTGGCTTTAAGGACAACACTCTGAATAATCTCTACCTCTTGCAGGAAGGAAGGGAAATGTTATTAGAAAGGAGTACACTGAAGGCTTCAGCCATTTTGATAATGTTCTATTTATTTAAATACTTTTTTACACATGAAATATTTATTATATTAAAAAAAAAGCTTCCACCATCACTATTTTACTAAAACTGCCATCAGTGACCATCTAGTTGCCAAGACCAATGACCTCCCCTCTTCTTTAACTTTCTACAATATTTGAGGTTATTGAGCAAACTTTCTTTGTATAAAAATTGTTTTCTAGAAATAGACTCATAGGTGTAGAAAACAAACTTATGGTTAACAAAGGGGAAATGGGGGAGGGGGGAAAAATTAGGAGTTTTGGATTAACAGATACACACTACTATATATAAAATAAACAACAAGGACCTACAGTATAGTACAGGGAACTATATTCAATATCTTATAATAACTTACAATGGAAAAGAATCTGAAAAAGAATATCTATATCTATACCTATATAGATATATCTGAATCACAACATTGTAAATCAACTAACTTCAATTAAAAAATTGTTTTCTGACGCTAAAGTATTACACACTTATCATAAAAATATGGATAATAGACTGAAATACTTTAATTTATTTAAGTATTTAAATTACATTCTTTAAGAAAAAACTTAAATCCCAATCATTCCCATTCTCCAGATAGAACCACTGTGAACGTTTTTTTTACTACAAGTGTCTGTGTATGTGTATGTATATTTTTTACTACAAGTGTTTGTGTATGTGTATGTATGTGTATGTAGTAAAATTTCCATTTTATATTCTGATTCTCCCTCTTAATATTAAATTAAAGGTATTCTCCCAAGTCATTTTACTATTCTTCACAAACATGATTTTAAAGAACTGAATAATCTCCCATCATGTAACTATACAGTTATTTATTTAACTATCCCCATTCATTAGAACAATCAACTCTGCAGATCCTTCAGGACAACACTCACTGGGTACTTACCATGTTCCCGGAAGTGATCCATGTGCTTTGCATTTGTCATCTCATTTTGTCCTCACGACAGCGGAAGTATGATTGTAACCCTCCTTGATCTCAACTACCTCCCCTCTGCAGACTTCTTCCGAATAAAAACCTGTGTTTCCAACTTCTCTTCTGAACTCAGGGGTCTTACACCTAACTGCTTTCTGGTCTTCTACCCCAGGATGTCCACAAAACACCTCAACACCTAAACCTGAGATGGCCCAAACTATCCTTTCCTCCCACAAACTTGCTTCCGTTCCTTTCCTCCCCCAGTTCGGTTAGTGGCCCTCTTTTCCTTCTAGCCCCTGAGCATGCAACCCAGACACCCTCTTTCCTTATGTCTAATCAGTTGTCAAGGCCTGTCCTACCTCCAGTATATTTTCCACAACTACTCTTATTTCCCCATTTCCTCAGTAACTTCTCAAGTGACTTACTTATTACCTCTCATCTGGACTAATTTAATAGACTGCTGAGGAATTGTCCTGACTTCCATCTCTTCTAGTGTCAAATCATCCTATCTACCACTGTCTTACTAATCTGGCTCCATTCTGTTCATACATTTGCATTGGTGCCTCATTCCCCCAGATAAAGTCTAAATCCCTGAGTCTGATATTTAAGACCTTTTATCTTCTGGCAAAACCCACCATTCTAGCAAATTATGATGTTCACAAACTCCTGTGCTTTTGCTTTTATTCTTCTCTGTATTTGGAGTGTTTTAACCACTCTTTCTCTCCCCTCTCCTTCCACTTTATTTGTTCTAAAGATGCCTATCTGCCAATATCAAGGTTAATACCATGCCTCCATGAACCTGCCCCATTCTCCCATCTGGGACAAATCTCTTGCAAAATTGAGAATCAAGAATTCTTTGCCTTGTCTTATTTTTGGTCCATATCACTACAACTTTGTAGAACTGTAACGTGAGGAACTGTTTTGTGTCCCTACTAAAGTATACACTGCTTGAGGGCAGGAACTGTGCATTACACGTATTTTGGGCCTTCATAGCACCTGCCACAGTGACTGGTACATAAAGAATATTCAGTGAATGCTTGTTGAGTGTGGAAATTAGTAACTTTGCTGACCAGTATCACATATCCATACCATTAACTCCCTTTCTTTTACTTTAACTCTTTATAATTTTGCCCTGCTTCAGTTTCTGCTTCACTTTCATGCCTCACAAATAACTCGCACCCATCCCTCTGCTGAAGCCTCACTTAAGTGTACCCTCCTTTTGTAATAAATCCCAAATGATTAGGTTGATGTTTATCTGCCCACACATTTCCTTTCCCAGGAAGTCAGTTCTTCAGCACTATTCAGAGAGCTGTATGATATTAGTGTGGACTCTTGGTTACCAGTGACAGAATCTCAACTCAGACTAGCCTGAGCCCAAGGGCGGCTTTAGTTGAAGGATCTTGCAAATGCTAGCCAAATCAGAGGAAGAGTTTCAGGAACTTGCTTGGTTCTGGGGATCTCAGAGTTTGAAACTCGGGACTCCCGCCATAGAGACACTTTTCCCCTCTCATTCTCTCTCTTGCTTCCGATTACTTTAATCCTGGCTTGGCTTGGCTTGGCTTTATTCTATCCAGCTGGGGATGGATTCAGACATTAAAGGCAAACAGAAACTGGAGACAAGTAGAAAGGGAAAAAAAAATCCAGGCAGTGGTAAACTCAGATCACCAGTCCTTAAGCTCAGCTCCTGCTTCTCTAATCCAGTATCTTTTCCCAGCTATGGAAATCAACCTAGGCTGCTAGTTTGCGGAGGCCAACCTGAGTTAGTTTTTGTCATTTATAATGAAGAGAGTCCTGACTAATGCAGGTAAGTGCTTTTTCACAGCGCCGGAGAATTGATTTAGGAGCAATTCAGTAAAATACTGCGACTTCAAAATGGGATTGAGTCCTCCATATCGTTGAAATGTGTCAACAGAAACTGTGGGTCCTATTCTAGACCTCCTCATATGTTGGGGTGATCGAATCTGCACGCTTCCAAGGTAGACAGATCTTTCATCTTTGAAAAAACTTTCCATTTAAGAAGAAATTTAAGATTTCAAATTCTTTCCCTCAAACTTTCTAAATCTACCACACTTACCAAGTTCTCAGATTTACATACTCTCATAACATGCCTTAAAGATATTCCTTATCTCTTTTATCACTATCCCTTCTTGTTTTGTATAAATTGCTGTTATGTTGAGCTTTCTCTCTCCTTTTTATTAAGGCAGTTATCCATTTACCAGTTTCATCTGAATTATCATAGGAAAATTTATTTTCCCTATAAAAATAACTGGCTTTCTTAACTGCAGTTTTATTCAGTAGTGCCTAAACTCATAACAGTTCTCCATAAGGTTTTTACTATGGGGAATTTATACTCTTTTTATTTAAAATCTTTTTGGAGCAGTCCAGTTTTCTTTCCCTTTGGCATTTCCAAATTCTTAGTGAATGACCAGGAATCCATCTGTTGCTAGCTGCTTCAGAAGCCTCCCATAAGCTATGATGTGGTGCAATGCTATGCTAAATTAAAATTTGTATATTCTTTGATTTTCTTTTTAATGGCTATTAGAAAACTTTTATCCTTGATTAATGGATTACTGAATATCCAACATGACATCATTTTATCTTTCTCTGTTCATATTATCTGTATTAATCCACTTCTACATGATCAGATGAAAGGAAATTCTGCATCTGAATTTCTAATGGGCTCCTAAATACATTGTTTTTTGCATGCTCATATATATATATTCAGCATAAAGAAAGACTAGTGATTAAAAAACATGTTATCTGTATTCCCATGTTTCAAAATTTTACTAGACTCTATCAGCAATATCTAAATAATCTGTATTATGATGACCTGATTCAGAATATAGAAACATGAGAGGGTCAGAATTTATGGGTTTTTCCTTTAAAACACCATTTCTGAGTAATGTCGACTTAAATTGATTTTCTTACTCAAAGACCACATTACCTCCTGTGATTATTTCTTTCTAAAAACTAATCTCAACTATAATAAGTCCACACACAATAGGATTATCTTAAGGAGAAACTTAATTAAATCAGGAGGAAAAAGGGAATCCGTCTTTCTAGAATGAGGGCATATATATTCCATAATACATTTCCTTCTAGATCTGTGCAGGTTTAGAAGCCTTGTTCCACATTCAGAGTGGTCTCCTGAGTGTCCTGTGAAATAATGTTATGTGGTGGTAATATTTATACTATGACAACATCTGTACCTGACCTCTGGCATACATTAGTAATCCATTCCTTGTTCTTATCAAAAGGAATTTCACATTTCCTGTTAATTTCAGTGACATTTATCTGACAGTGTAAATTGGGAGAAGATAGTAAATGGCACAGTGGGTTTCATGGATTTTTAAAACATATTTCTTATTGTGGTAAAACATACATGAAATAAAATCTGCCATTTTAACCATTTTTATAGTAATCATGTGGCATTAATTATATTCAGAGTGTTGTACAACCATTACCACTATCTATTTCCAAAATTTTTTCATCACCCCACACAGAAATTCTGTAGCCATTAAGCAATAACTCTCCAGTCCTCCCTCTCTTCAGCCCCTGGGAACCTCTAACTTTCTGTCTCTATGAATTTGCCTATTTTAGATATTTCATATAAGTGGAATCACACAATATTTTCCCTTTTGTGTCTGGCTTACTTCACTTAGCATAATGTTTTCAAGTCTCATCTGTGTTGTAGCATGTATCAGAATTCCTTTTTATGACTGAATAATATTCCATTGTATGGATATACCATATTTTGTTTATCCATTCATGTGTCAAGGGACACTTGGGTTGTTTCGACATTTTGGCTATTGTTAATAATGCTGCAATGAACGCTGGCATACAAGTATCTACTTGAGTCTTTGTTTTCAATTCTTTTTGGGTATATACTTAGGAATAGAATTGTTGGGTCACATGGTAATTCTATATTTAGCTTTTTGAGGAACCATTAAACTGTTTTTCACATTGACTGCACCATTTTACATTCCCACCTTCAATGTACAAGGGTCCAATTTCTCTGCATCCTTACCAACACTTATTTTCTGCGGTTTGTTTGTTCATTTATTTATTTATTAATAGCCATCCTAATAGCTTTGAAGTGATATCTCATTGTGGTTTTGATTTGCATTTCCTTAATGCCTAAAGATGTTGAGAATCTTTTCATATACTTATTGGCCATTGGTATGTCTTCTTTAGAGAGATGTTCATTCAAGTCCTTTGCCCATTTTGAAGTTGGATTATTTGTCTTTTTGTTGCTGAGTTGAAGGAGTTCTGTATTTATTCTGGATATTAAACCCTTACCAGATATGTGATTTCCAAATATTCTCTCTCATTCTGTAAGTTGTCTTTTCACTCTCTTGATAGTGTCCTTTGATGCACAAAAGTTTTTAATTTTAATGAAGTCCAGTTTACCCATTTTGTTGTTGTTGCTGTTGCCTGTGCTTTTGCTGTCACATATAAGAAACCATTCCCAAATCTAAAATCATGAAGATTTGTTCCATGTTTTCTTCTTCTATGAGTTTTGTGGTTTTAGTTCTTAAGTTTAGGTCTTTGATCCATTTTGAGTTAATTTTTGTATATGGTGTAAGGGGTTTCATGAATTTTTTTAAACCAATAAAGAGTAGATTTAAAAAATGTTTTTGAAAAAGAGAACACTTGTACACTGTTGGTGGGAATGTAAATTGGTACAGCCCATATGGAAAACAGTATGGTGGTTCCTGAAAAAATTAAAAATAGAATGAACTACCATATGATCCAGCAATCTCACTTCTGGGTATATATCTGAAGAAATGAAATCACTATCTCAAAGTGATTCAGAATCAATATCTGCACTCCCATGTTCATTGCAACGTTTTTCATGATAGCCAAAGCACGGGAACAACCTAAGTGTCCATCAATAGATAAATGGATTAAGAAGATGTGGTATATTATTCAGCCACAAAAAAAGAGGGAAGTTCTTCCTTTTGTGTGACCATGTGGATGGACCTTGAGGGCATATGCTAAGTGAAATAAATCAGACAGAGAAAAGCAAATACTGTATTTTCTCTCACATATGTGGAATCTAAAAAAGCCAAACTCATAGAAACAGAGTAGAACAGTGGTTATTAGGGGGTGGCAGGTGAGGGGAATGGGGAGATGTTGATCAAAGGGTACCAAATTCCAGTTAGAAGATGAATAAGTTCTGGGCATCGAAGGTACAGCATGGCGATTATAATTAACAATGTATAGTTATAGTTAACTGTATTATATACTTGAAAGTTGCTAAAAGAGTACATCTTAAATCTTTTCTCCACACTGAAAAACAAATGGTAACTATGTGAAGTGATAGAGGTGTTAACTAACATTTTCGTGGTAATTATTTCACAATGTATACAAATACCAAATCATCACATTGTACATCTTAAACTTACACAATGTTGTATGCCACTTATATTGCAATAAAGCTGGAAAAAAAAACTGCTTGTGAGAATCATTGCTACAACCAGATAAATATCTCCAAAGTATATAACTTAAAAAAAAAATCTAGTTGATTTATGGATTCCATCTACAAAACATAACATTTTAAATGTGTTCCTGAATACATATTATACTCATTGACTATCTTCAAAGGCAAACAAGAAAACTCTCTCCAAACTATCTCCTCCAAGGCTATCACCAGGAGATACTTTTAAGCACAAAAAGATTAAAAGAAAAAAAAACAAAACCCACTCTCATTGTGCCATAGTCTTCTATTGCGTGAGCTATAGCCAATGTGAATCTTTCAAGTGAGAATTGCTGCTTATGAATGAGGCATTCAAAAATAAGCACTTTTTAGGAGGAAAAGTGCCAGGGAGAAGGGCTGGTCTAATATAACTGGGCAAGCTCTCTGCTGAGATGTTTCAGGAGGTTCCTGCTCCCCATTCCCTAAATATCATCCTTTGGCTTGTCAGGAAACCAAATATTAGACACATTTTGTTTTTCATTAGCTATTGACAACCCTTGGTAGAGCTAAATTTTTAAAATCTATTACCACAGAGTTATTAAAATTGTTTTAACAATTAAGTCATTTTTCAGAGAGTTGATCTAAGAAAAGTTTTGTCTACCTTTTAAAAAACCAATTGATATGCTCAGAAACTATCAATATTTGTATGGAGCGGTGAAACTAGATCTTGTATCGCAAATCTTTAGCCACCCCAGCTCATTTAACCTACTCTGAATAAAACCACTGTTATGACCTTTCTGGTTTTGTGTATTTGCTTCATACTCTCAGCAGCAAAGGTGAGGCAGATTGGTGATGTTTCAGAGAAAGTTTATTAAAGCAGTGATTCTTGATTCTGGTTGCACATTGGAATCACCTGGAGTGTTTTAAAAAATGCATACACACACATATATACATATAAAATCATTTTATTAATCTGATTAAATATGTCTCATATATACTGATCATATATATGTATATTGATTTTATATATATACATATATACTGATTATATATATATATACACAAACACAATGTATATTTAGAGATCATACATATATGTATGTGTAAATATAAAATCAGTAGATAGATACATACATAGATTGATTGATAGATAGATCAATAGCTATTATAGATACTGAATATATCATGCTTGGGCCCAGCCCTCAGAGATTCTGCCTAAAATCTTTCGGGTGGGGCTCAGAGAGTTTTAAAATCTCCTCAGGTGATTGTCCTTGCGAACGGGGTTGAGAACCATTGTGCCAGATAAAAGATGACAGATGGGAAACAAATACTAATAACAAATACTAGGTACTGTGAGGTCAGACACCTAGTTTCTGAAGCATGGCCTGCCCTTTGGAACTTGCAGCACCCACCCCCGTTCTCCCGCAAAGTGTCGTTTCCTCTAATCCTTTCTCCAGGGGTAATAGTCAGTCTAGCATATCCAAGGAAGGAGCCCATACCTAAAAAACCCTCCTTTCTTTAAGGTCTAGGCCAGGTCTGCAAACTTCTACTTTTCTGTCTGAGGACCTATATTTGCCTAATGATCAACATTGGAATATTTACCTCCTTCAGTGGAGAACCAACCAAACCTATTACCTATCATGGAAAAATAATTATCTGTAGCTTTGCTTCTTACCTGTGCTATCCCTGCTTAGCAACAGGTACTAAAGGCTTTCAACCCGCAGGCTCAAGTCAGCGCTATTCCTGAACAAACCTAATCAAGCTTAGTGATGTACCTGGAAGCCTGTGCTCGCCAATGGATAGGGCTTAGACTGAGTCTTACTGACATCAGTTTACTACTCTTCTTTACCTACCAATCTGGATGCCCTGAATAACAGCATGAGCCCAGGTGTGGCTTTTTGTATACTGGGATTCAGCGGGTGGGCCTCCTCTCTACAGGACCAGCCCTGGAGCCTGGAGCTGGTAGTTCCCACAGCACTGGCCTAGTATATTCATGACCGGATGACCCTCCTTCTTCACTCTTGCCCAAGGTAGAGGTCCCAGGATGCCACCTCACTGAACCTTCCTGGACCATTTCGGCTCTCCACACAATGGTCCACATTATTTCATGAGATATCCTCGTAAGGTGTTTGACTTTCTGTCCCATTAACAAGCTATAAAAAAATACCCCAGGACTGTATCCAGAACCTGAATGAGTCTCTCTACACATATTAGGAAGGGCAGTTTCTGGAAATAACTGGATTCCTCTCCTTTGGCAGATGGAGGCTTCATGGTTCTAATGTAAGGGTGGCAGGATGGTTGGTGAATACTGCGCATGTTAACTTTGCATGTTCCAGCTGTTTGGGAGAAGCATAAACTCTGTGAAATACTGGTGCTGATGGCAGCGGGGTGGAGCCAATTGAGGACACTGGGCATCCAGGGAGGGTGAAGGAAAATAAGAGCTTCCTGAAAGGGAAGTACAAGCCAGCACTGAACTTGCCCATCTCACTTCTGTCTCTAACTGAGGGAACTCATGCTGGGAGGGGAGGAAGTGGGTTGCAGAGAATAATGAGAATCATGTTTGCACAGAGACACAAACCTGAGTGGGGAGAGGGGGTTGATGACATTTTCTGTGCTTTGGCGAAAATGCTTGGTCAGGGTCTCCTGCCACTGTATTTGTCTGCATGACTCATAGGAGACAAGTTAAGCAGGTAACACGTATAGGTCATTCCCTAAGGACCACATTAACAGCTGCACAGTAAATGGGCACGTGCTTCCCAATCACAGCTGGGATTTCCCACAGTTGAGTTCACTGGGACACACCTCTTTCTCCCGAAATGAAGAGCATTCTTTAAAAAGGCAGAGAAACCTCCACATGTGAAGGCCAAGCACGTGAAAGGCTTTAAGATGCAGGTTCTGTCAGAATCAATGGGAGAGACAGAACCACCATGCCTGCCTTGGTGAGGTGGTGACCCTCACCCGGTGGGAGCTGGCGGGACAGTCCAGGAAAGCTGATGCTCTAACTCAGCCTGAAGTCCCTAGAGGTCAACCAGACCACCAGGAAGGAAAGCCAGATGTGGACAAGCACAAGGACAATCTGAAATCTGTGAGGATGAACTGAAATCCATGTCTATTTCTCACTAACTCCAACCTGTGGGAGCCTTGGGTGTCCCGAGAGGGAAGCTGGTGTCCTGCTCTGACAGCAGCTGGAGGAGCTGAAGGAAGATGCGCCCAGGCAGGTCAGTGACAATGGCCAGCACCTTGCTTTGACGTTTGTGGGGTAAAAAAAAAATCTACATGCTGCTTCGCGTCTGCCTTTTAAACATCATGGAGAATTGTTTCTTATGGCAAATGCTAGCCTGAAATTTTAGAGGGAAAGGAATGCTGGGAAATGTAGTTCCAGCTTTACTGAGTCAACGAAGTTGACAAGATCCCCACAATACTGCTTCCTAGAGAGCTCAGAATATTTGTCGCCTTTGGCTCTTTCTCTCCCACCCCTTTTGCACTGGATCATCCATCAGTTCTGTTTATCCTTCTTTCATAGTTGCTCCTATCCCCTCATTTCTGCCACTGCTGTAGGTTGTGTTGGGGCTATTCCCCTGGATTTGAGCTCTCCTCTCTTTAATTCATATCTTGTGACTAAGCACCCAACCTGTACCCCACTTTCAGTGGCTGTCCCTTGTCATGTTCCTCCATTGCCTGAATCCCTGCTTTGTTAACCTGCTTTTCCACTCAGAATCCCAAAGCCAGGGGACGCCGTGATTTTCCTAGACTTCCCAGGGACTTGTATGTTCTCTGAACCTCATTGCACAGCTCCAATGTGGATTTTCTCTCCCTGAGAGAGGGCTATACACTCCCATCTTGTTGAACTAAGGTGTGGCTTTGTGACTTGCTTCTACCAAGAAGATGATAGAGGGAGGGGAGTTGTTGAGCAGGGTACCCTGCACTGGTAACCAGTCCCATGGGAGGACTCCCAACACTCCTGCCCACTGCGTCTTGGTATCAGCAGCACCAAAGAAAACACAATGAAGTCAAGCACTGAATGGAACAACGCTTACTTACACGGAGAAGAGACACAACAAGATCAGCTTCAATAGTGGGCATTTGTCCCCCATGGCCGAGGTCTCTCCCACAGCCAACATGAAGGAACCCGACCCCTCCCCACAGAGGAAAGAGATAGCAGTTGGCCAGGTGCCATTTAAGCAGAACAAAAAAGCAGCATTGAGCCTGAAACAAGGAAAGATATTCCCACCCAAGGTGATGAGCTCAGCATAGGCAGTGTGGGCTCTTTATCTCTTGGTAAGGAGGTGATCCAGGTCCAAGACCCATTGTTAGGTGGTCCAGTGGGTGTTGAAAGACTGCGTGAGACTTCCTTTCCCAACAGTAGCGATATTTGACGTCGACATCTGTGAGCAGAAGATTCAAGACCCGTCAAGAGGTTCACCATGTTCTCGGTTATCTTTGCCACACCACCGTCAATGTTCTGGATAGCGGCTGCTTCGTCTGCCTGGGTCACAGAATGAAGAAAACATGCAGCAGAACACGGCTGACCTACAATGGACATGAAATGTGAGCAACCTTTGTCAATTAATCCACTGAGTTGGGGGAGTGGGCAAATTCAAGAGCTTTGCCTGCAATGGACAGAACTTGGGGATGGATTGGATGTGAGGTAGAGAGGGGTGTCAAGGGTGACTTCCAAGTCATGGCTTGCAAAGCTGGAGTGATTCACTATGATTGGAGGCATTACAGAGGATGCAGGACTTTGATAATCAATAGTGTTGAATTGCTGAAAGTCATGCAATTATAGAAGCAGATGATCCGGGAACTCTGAGTAAACATTTGCATGAGCCACACCAAGGAGACCTGAGAGCCTGGAAATGCCACACACCCAATGCAAGGCAGTGGACCAAATGCAGGAAATGGGAAGAGGCTAAGACAGGCAGGCAAAGCTGGATCCTGGATAGGTATGGTGTAAGGTAGTTGTGTTGATCCAAGCAGACCATTAGATATGAATGAATGAGAGAACAAATTCTACTCATTGCCATACAAACAGACTTTGGCCGTTCTGTCTTCCCCATATTTATTCAAAACACATTTATACCCTACCAGGAATACTTTCTCCCCAGTCCAAATTGGATTTCACATCTAAGACTTTTCATGTCTAAGACCACTTTCTCATAAAGCTGTCTGTGATTACTTGAGTGTCCAGTGTTGGGACTCTGAATGCTAATAGAAGCCATTTTCTGTACCAGGACCTGATGTTTTGCCGAAAGTCTTACTTTTGGTTTCAAGGTTCGCAGGATTCGCTGTCAAAATAACCACTCTGTACTCAGTTAAACAAGAATTTAGAGAGAGTTTATTGAATTAACAAAGATTACAGTACACTAATTAAGAAAAGAATAGTATAACTAACTAAGAAAGAATAGTAAAGACAGAGGTTTATACATCACCAAATTGGGGAAGCACCTACATCCAGATCCAAGCAGTGCTGGGAAGTCCCTTGAACAGCAAACTGGAGTCCCAACTGGGAAGGTCCTGGTGGTGTGTCGACCCCACGGGTGAGACTTCAGTTTGCCACTTGAAGGAGCCCAGCTTTTAGCACCAGGCCGCAGGCTGATAACAATCAGTCTGCATGCAAGTTTGCAGCCCTGGTTATTGTCATAAATGCCTTGGTCTTAACTCGTAAGTCTTGGAATGTTCTTGATCCCCTGGGGCTGGCCAGACCCTCAAGGTGCAAGAAGTCCCATGACTTACCCTCTATCTTATCTAGTGGTTTACAATGTGTGCTGGTGCCACCCCTGCTGGCCTGGGTGTAGCCCAGCAGTTCGGCATGCAGCCAGCTTTCGCGTCATTGTCCAGAGAGAGGCCTGGTGCCGCCTCTGAAGCCTGAACAAGACTACTTTACTAGCTTCCCCAACACTTGACTACACTGACGATAGGATTTTACAATTTAACAAGCACTCTCCTAAAGTTTGGCACTTTGAACTAAACTTCCTTGTGTCCTGCTTGTGTCTGGAGACTGAGGGAGGGTTAACAATAAGTTGACAAATTTTCCTGCTGCATGTATGTCAGCAAGCATGGCCTATAGTGGTACTAGTGCTGGGATGAGATATGACCCTAAATGCAGAGGCCAAAGTACTTTTGGTTTAGGATAATGCCAGGAATTTACTTTTGTTTCCTCCAACCCCAACTTTTCATTATGAAGAATTTCAAACATAAAGGAAGATTGAAAAAAAATCTCAAAGATGATACAAACAGATGGAGAGATATACCATGTTCTTGGGTTGGAAGAATCAATATTGTGAAAATGATTATACTACTCAAAGTAATCTACAGATTCAATGCAATCCCTATCAAATTACCAATAGAATTTTTCACAGAATTAGAACAAAAAATTTTACAGTTTGTATGGAAACACATAAAAACCCCGAATAGCCAAAGCAATCTTGAGAAAGAAAAACAAAGCTGGAGGAATCAGACTCCCTGACTTCAGACTATACTACAAAGCTACAGTAATCAGAACACTATGATACAGGCACAAAAACAGAAATATAGATCAATGGAACAGGATAGAAAGTCCAGAGATAAACCCACACACCTATGGTCACCTAATCTATGACAAAGAAGGCAAGGATATACAATGGAGAAAAGACAGTCTCTTCAATAAGTGGTGTAGGGAAAACTGGACAGCTACATGTAAAAGAATGAAACTAGAACATTCTCTGACACCATACACAAAAATAAACTCAAAATGGATTAAAAACCTAAATGTAAGACCGGATACTATAAAACTCTTAGAGGAAAACATAGGCAGAACATTCTCTGATATAAATCACAGCAAGATCTTTTTTGATCCACTTCCTAGAGTAATGAAAATAAAAACCAAAATAAACAAATGGGACCTAATTAAACTTAAAAGCTTTTGTACAACAAAGGAAACCATAAACAAAATGAAAAGACAACCTACCAAATGGGAGAAAATATTTGCAAACAAAGTGATTGACAAGGGATTAAGCTCCAAAATTTACAACCAGCTCATGCAGCTCAATATCAAAAAAACAAACAACCCAATCAAAAAAATGGGCAGAAGCCCTAAATAGACATTTCCCCAAAGAAGACATACAGATGGCCAAGAGGCACATGAAAAGATGCTCAGGATCACTAATTATTAGAGAAATGCAAATCAAAACTACAATGAGGTATCACCTCATATTGGTTAGAATGCGCATCATCAGAAAATGTACAAACAATAAATGCTGGAGAGGGTGTGGAGAAAAGGGAACCCTCTTGCACTGTTGGTGGGAATGTAAATTGATACAGCCACTATGGAGAACAGTATGGAGGTTCCTTAAAAAACTAAAAATAGAACTACCATACGACCCAGCAATTCCACTACTGGGCATATACCCAGAGAAAGCCATAGTGCAAAAAGACACATGCGGGACTTCCCTGGTGGCACAGTGGTTAAGAATCTGCCTGCCAATGCAGGAGACATGGGTTCAAGCCCTGGTCTGGGAAGATCCCACATGCTGCAGAGCAACTAAGCTCATGCGTCACAACAACTGAGCCTGCGTGCCACAACTACTGAAGACCGCATGCCTAGAGCCCGTGCTCTGCAACAAGAGAAGCCACCACAATGAGAAGCCTGCTCACTGCAACGAAGAGTAGCCCTGCTCGCCACAACTAGGGAAAGCCCACACGCAGCAACAGAGACCCAACGTAGCCAAAATAACCAAACAAAATTAAAAAAAAAAAAAAGACACATGCACCCCAATGTTCATTGCAGCACTGTTTACAATAGCCAGGTCATGGAAGCAACCTAAACATCCATAAAGAGATGAATGGATAAACAAGACATGGTACATATATACAGTGGAATATTACTCAGCCATAAAAAGGAATGAAATTGGGTCATTTTTAGAGACGTGGATGGACTTGGAAACTGTCATACAGAGTGAAGTGAGTCAGAAAGAGAAAAACAAATATCGTATATTAACGCATATATGTGGAATCTAGAAAAATGGTACCGATGAACCAGTTTGCAAGGCAGAAATAGAGACACAGGTGTAGAAAACAAACGTATGGACACCAAGGGGGGGAAAGGGTGAGGTGGGATGAGTTGGGAGACTGGGATTGACATATATACACTAACATGTATAAAATAGATAACTAATGAGAACCTGCTGTACAGCACAGGGAACTCTACTTCACTTCGCTGACAGTAGAAACTAACACAACATTGTAAAACAACTATACCCCAATAAAAAAAAAAATGGACAGAAGATCTAAATAGATATATCTCCAAAGAAGACATACAGATGGCCAAGAGGCACATGAAAAGATGCTCAACATCACTAATTATTAGAGAAATGAAAATCAAAACCACAATGAGATATCACCTCACACTGTTCAGAATGGGCATCATCAGAAAATCTACAAACGATAAATGCTGGAGAGGGTGTGGAGAAAAGGGAACCCTCCTACACTGTTGGTGGGAATATAAATTGATACAACCACTATGGAGAACACTATGGAGGTTCCTTAAAAAACTAAAAATAGAGCTACCATATGATCCAGCAATCCCACTCCTGGGCATATATCCAGAGAAAACCATAATCCAAAAAGATACATGTACCCCAATGTTCATTGCAACACAAGTTACAATAGCCAGGACATGGAAGCAACCTAAATGTCTGTTGATGGAGGAATGGATAAAGAAGATGTGGTACATATATACAATGGAATGTTACTCAGCCATAAAAAAGAATGAAATAATGCCATTTGCAGTGACATGGGTGGACCTAGAGATTGTCATACTGAGTGAAGTAAGTCAGACAGAGAAAGACAAATATCATATGATATCACTTATATGTGGAATCTAAAAAAATGGTACAAATGAACCTATTTAAAAAACAGAAATAGAGTCACAGACGTGGAAAACAAACTTATGGTTACCAAGAGGGAAGAGGGGGAAGGATAAATTGGGAGATTGGGATTGACATATACACACCACTATATATAAAATAGATAACTAATAGGAACCTACTGTATAGCACAGGGAACTCTGCTCAATGCTCTGTAATGACCTATATGGGAATAGAATCTAAAAGAGAGTGGATATATGTATATGTATAACTGATTCACTTTGCTGTACAGCAGAAACTAACACAACATTGTACAGCAACTATACTCCAATAAAAATTTAAAAATACAACAAAAAAGGGAAGAAAAAAGAATAAAACATCTTAATGAACATCTGAATACCTACCATTTAGATTAGACAATTGTTAACATTTTACTATCTTTGCTTTATCTTCTCTATTTTCTGATCCATTTGGAAGTAAGTTACAGACATCAAGTATTCCATCTTAAATAATTCAGGTACATATCTTAAAAGTAGGGGCATTCTCCTACATAATGATTATACTATTAGCAGTACTTCCCTACTATCAGTTAATATCCAGGACATATTCAAATTATCCAATTATCTCCCAAACTTCTTTTATAGCTGTATTTTTTCTAAAGCCAAGATCTAACCCATTTGGCTATTAAGTGAGTCTGACTCTTAAAGAAAAATAGGAATTATTGAATAAAAAATATATAAAAAGCCCAAAATAAAGAGTAGTGGGTATAAAAACACAGGGGATGGTTAAAGGGAACAGCAGAGCAATACCCTATGACCCAACAGCCAACAGAATTTGTGGGAAATGATTTTAAAGGAGCATGAAGAACCAGACCATGAACAATTTTGAATATTATTACTCCAAGAGGCTTTGAATTCATTCTTCTGTTGAGGTGGGTTTTACCATCCTATGAAATTTGACAATGTCAGGACTGAATACTCAGCCGTAGAAGAATCTCACTGGCATGATATTCGTTAGTACTGGTCTCCTTTCTACCTAAATCCTTCCACTACAGCATCTTAAATAATCAGATTTTTAAAGCAGTCCTCTTCAGTGTTTGACTTAAACCTGACCACGTCCAAGTCTTTTTCACCTAGGGGGTTTCATTTGTTCTCAAAGGGACAGCATATTTTTCCTTTAAAGGACTGATGTGCCTCCTCAAAGGGTTACCCTGATGGTCCTAGGCAACGGAAGGCCACAGGGGAACTTGACCCCTCTCCCTGCCTTCTGGAAGCCTGTCACAGGGGATTTCATCACAGACCCTCTAAGGCTGGAACCTATGTTGTCCTGGTCATTTATAAGGATGAGCCATTGCCTTTTCTGATGAAAATGTGGAAGTTCTTTGTACCAGTTATAATTAGCTTACCATTGATGTAAAACCACATGTAATTCAGCATTTCCCCCTTTATTTCTAGCTGAGGACTCAAAGGCCAAGAGAGGTTAAACTACTTCTCTGGGGTCACAGTGCAAGACAGTGGGGAATAATCACCTTCAGTGGACATGGCTACGTGCCAGTTACTGAGTTCTGTGATCTACATAGCATGTCTCCCTGGCGGGATTACCTGACCAACTCACATGGCATCAGATGTGCAGCGAGCTGTAGTTACTTTAATTCTCTGTACCTGCTTTGACTTTTCTCATGGTCCCCCAGCCCTCGGATAGCTAGGACCACGCCCACTTGCCAATGACTATTGGAGAGTCTTTTTCAGTTTTACCTCTGTTAGTTTAATCATTCAGGAGAGTCGAAGTACAGCCTCTGATGATGATTCTTTCAGGCAAAAGTTCAGCCTCTTGCTCTTCTCTCAAAAATGGCTTCTGGGTGTTTGGGGGAGGGCAGAGAAAAGGGATCCCTGTATCCACACTGTCTTAGGTTGGGTTTTCCAGAAGTAGACCTTGAGATGAGGATTCTTTAAAGAAATGCTCCCAAGGAGCGCCTGGGAGGGAGTCCTCAGGGGGCTTCTAGAATGCTGGTAACATCTTGATCTAGAGAGCTGTTTCACTGGTGTGTCATCATTAGAAAATTTGTCAAGTTGTATGTGTATTAGTGCACATTTATGTATGTATGCTACATTAAAAAATTCCAAGGGCTGGGGAGGGATAAATTAGGAGTTTGAGATTAACAGATACACACTACTGTATATTAAAAAGATAAACAACAAGGACCTAAAATAAGAAAAAAAAATTCCATCTGTATATTTTTCTGGATATGGATATAGGAGCAACCAATTTATAAATATTGGATATATGGATATGGATCCTATGGATAAAGTTTATGGAAATAGGAGCAACAAATTTTTTTTTATCATTTTGTACTAACAATGGTATCTTTAAAAAAAATAGCTTTATTGACACATAATTCATGTACCATAAAATTCACTCTTAAAATGTACAATTCAGCGGTTTTTAGTATATTCACAGAGTGGTTTAACCATTACCATTATTTAGTCTCATAACATTTTCATCACCACCCCTCCCCCAAAGAAACCCTATACCATTAGCAGTCACTCCCCATACACTCCTCCCCTATCCTGGCAACCACTAATCTACTTTGTGTCTCTGTGGATTTGCCTATTTTTGACAGGTCATATAAATAAAGTCACACAACGTGTCATTTGTGACAGGCATCTTTCACTTAGGATACTGTTTTCAAGGTTTATCCATGTACTATATCAGTATATCATTCCTTTCTATTGCCAAATAATATTCCATTGTGTGGATATGCTACATTGTGTTTATTGATTCATCAGTTGATGGACATTTGGGTTGTTTCTGTTTTTTGGTTATTATGAATAATGCTACTATGAGCACTCATGTGCAGGCTTTTATGTGGACATATGTTTTTAGAGCTATTTCTATTTAACCAAATAGAAACGTAAACACTTGCACATTGTACAACACTCTTCCAATTTACCTTTTAGATTAAAGAAGAAGTCGATACAGTAATAGAATATTTAGAACTACGACTCATATTCACATCGTATTAAAACTCAGAGTGTTACATCAAAAGTGCACTCAGAGGAAATTTCATACACTTAAATGTTATCACACTGAAAAGAAGAAAAATGAGTGTATTATGCATTCACCTCAGGAAACTCGAAAAGAACAAGAGGAACAATAACAAACAGGAGGAACCAGTAAAAGAATAGGAGGAAGAGCCAGCCAAGTAATGGTGCAATTTCAGGCAAAGGCAGGTAGACGGTAGCCTCACCCTGGTCCTGCAGGGAACTCTGAGGTCTTAAGTGCTTTCCCAAAGTAGTCCCCACTTGAGGACTTAAGGTGAAGAGATTGGGTTTTCTTATTCTCTCCGTAGTCATTCCAGTAGCCTGAAAGACATCTCCAAAGAGTCTCAAGTGCAGGCATTGGAGGCAAAAGCACACTGGAAGGGGTGGTGGGGGGCTGTTAGGAGACACCAGGGAATCCGGGCAGAGCATCAGTGGTGTCCACCTCATGGTGTCTTCTGGCTTTCCTGGTCTTTGTAGAATTGTCCTTTGTCTACATGGTCGCATCTTACCACATGGGCCAAGAGAACAGACTGAATTACCTAAGCTTCTAGCGGTGGCAGCTCGTATAACTGAGAGTACAGTTAACTGGCTTGGCCAAGACCTGGGAGTCTTCCCATGTGACCGTGCCTTGTTTAACCCGTGCACCTATATGCACGCCTATGCACTCGACCTGCCACGCTTCACATTGGCACACCATCCCCTGTTCATGGCTTAGGCAGTTTACCGCAGGGTCTCGGCTCTGAGGTGACCTTGTCCTTTCCCACTGTGAGTCCCAGAAAGCCCTTGGGCTCTCATCTCATTTACCTTTCTATCTCCCCTTGGGGGCATGGGAGAACTGTCAAGTTCCGTCCACACCTAACTTGGACTCAAGAAAGCTAAGCCCTGGCTCTTACTCTGCCTAACCCTGCTCTTGTTTGACCTGAAGGGGGCTGTCCCTGAAGCTGGAGTCTCGGCAGCCTGGGAGGCAATGTCCTCCTGTGCCTTCAAATTGAGTTTGTGAAAATCCCCTCTGGTCCTGTCACTTTGTCCAACTCTCAAAACCCGTGCCATTTTCAGAGAAGCTCATCTCCTTCCTCTTGTGTTTCTCTCTTCTCGAAATCCTATGAGAAGTAGCACATGTTGGGCTTTTCACTTCCTAGGTATCACATCCTCCTTACCTAGGGCAGCAGGCCCCATGGCCTTGGCCAAAGGTGGATGGGATACTCAGCTTCACTATGAAAGATGAGTCAGCTTCTCTTGATAAGTTAAAGCTGGAGATAGGGGAATTCAGAAGTTCCTTTTCTTTTTTTAATTTTAAAAAAAATTTATTTATTTATTTTTATTTTTGGCTGCCTTGGGTCTTTGTTGCTGCGTGCGGGCTTTTCTCTAGTTGCAGCGAGTGGGGGCTACTCTTCGTTGTGGTTCTCAGGCTTCTCATTGGGTGGCTTCTCTTGTTGCAGAGCATGGGCTCTAGGCACACGGGCTTCAGTAGTTGTGGCACTCGGGCTCAGTAGTTGTGGCTCGCGGGCTCTAGAGTGCAGGCTCAGGAGTTGTGACGTATGGGCTTAGTTGCTCCGCGGCATGTGGGATCTTCCCAGACCAGGGCTCGAACCCGCATCCCCTGCACTGGCAGATGGATTCTTAACCACTGCGCCACCAGGGAAGTCCAAAAATTCCTTTTCTTTTGACAGAACTTTGCTTTTCAGTCTTGCTATGCATTTGAAAATTCTATTTTCCAAGTCAGAGGCTAAACTATAGCTTTCTTTCTCTTTGCATTCTTGTTTAGCAGTCCTAATTCCCCCCAAGGCAGATGGATGCCTCAGGCTGCCTAGAGAGACCTGTCTCTTGAAGAAAGGGTGGGGTGGGGGGGAAGGGGGGTGTCAGGGGAAAAACATTAATGTTATTATTAGAGCCTTACAATTCTGACCCAATATTCCGACTTACAACTTGAAGGTTGGTATCAGGTTGTAGATTCCATCTAATCATCCAAATTCGTTAGGAGACAAAATCCCTGAAGCCAATATCTGCTACTATCGAAACAGAGAAGGACCCTGTGGGGCTCCTGGGCACTGAAGCCTTTTTGTCCCAGTTTCTTGTAGGCAAGACTCCAGCCTCCATGACCTTCCCTGAGGGCAGATTTGAACTGTTGTAATCAAGGGAGGAGCCTTCAAGAAACCACCTGAGGCAAGATTAAAGGGACCAGAGAAACGCATCAAGATTAGGAGACCATAATCTTGCACATGCCCTAATCTTATCAGCAACCCCACCCTTGAACTATTGTTATAAAACCCCTCATCAAATCCTCCCAGGTTGGGACACATAGTTTTTGAGGCAGGAGCCTGCTGTGTCCCCCTTTGCTGGGCAAAGCAACAAAGCTATTCTTTTCTGCTTCACCCAAAACTCTGTCACTGAGATTCAATTCACACTGGTGCAGAGAGGCCAAGCTTTGAGCATCACTGTTGGCATGTCATCAACACATGTGCAATCTCTACCTCAATATTCCACTCAGTGTGTGGCACCCAAAATTGTAGAAAGCTGTAAATGATCACAAAAATGATCATTCCTTGCAGTAGACCACTATTTTTTACAATAGAGTATAATTTTAAGAAAATGGCATAACTTCCTACTTAGTGGGTTCTTTAGTCCCCAACTCAAATGGTCTTTTATGGGTTTTTCCTTTTGCCTCAGACTCCAATAGGGCTCTGCATGGTACTGTTACTGGTCCAGTCTTTATTTAAAATTTTGATATTTTGTTCATCATAGGTATTTTTGCATTAATTTTTGACCTTTAAGAATTATACATTAAAATATTACATATCTTGATTACTGAGGTTTTCTTTTGGTTAAAACAAAATTTTATTCTTTTTCTTTAATTGAAATATAGTTGATGTACAATGTTGTGTTAATTTCTGTTGTACAGCAAAGTGATTTAGTTATTCATATACATACATTCTTTCTTATATTCTTTTCCATTATGGTTTATCACAGGATATTGAATATATACCCTGTGCTGTACAGTAGGACCTTGTTGTTTATACATTCTATATATAAAAGTTTGCATCTGCTAACCCCAAATTTCCAATCCATCTCTTCCCTACTGATTACTGAGTTTTTTGATACCCCCTTAAATTCTGCACCTGGGGCAAGTGCCTCTCTTGCTTCACTCTCTTGTCCTTGAGATCCAACTCCACACAACCTTCTCTCATGTCACTAAATGGATTCAAAATTTTCTTTATATTCTAATGAACTTACTGCTAGAATAATCTATGTACATGTCTTATTACCCATCTTCCTCCCTCAGTTGTAAGCCACTGGAGTCTAGAATCCTGTTTTGATTCACCTTTGCATCCTTTTAACAACTGCTAAAGTACCTTGTACAATAAAGTTTTAGTTAAGGAGTAAAGCACATTCTGTTTCCTAAGGAGGGAAAATGTAAAATACGTTTTAGAAAAATGTATATCAGAATGGTCAGTTGTTTTTTTTTTTGGAGCAAGTGTGCTTTTAGGTCATCTTGGAAATTTACTTAGTATTGAATGCCTTATTTTTGTATGATGCAATATAAGTGAATTATTACTGTATTACACTCAATTTCTGTCCCCTTAGCATACCATGACTAAGTAGTTAGAAAGGTGGTAGAGAAATACACTGAAGAGAAGAGGGATAAAAATCTAGAATTAAATGTTTGCCTTTTGTAGTCTACCAAAATGATAATCCACATGCAGATACCCAGGAGTTGATTGTACAATTTATCTTTAAGCAATTTGATGCAGTGTTGCCATAGGACATGACACAGTAATTTATTTCTAAAATGTTAGATTCCGTTAGTATTTTCAGATCAAACTTTGTTTTCTTCTTGACATAATTGATTACTGCTTTCATTGGGATTTATTTTAAAGTAATTCTGAACTGAAAAACTGCAAGGAAAGTAAAAACTGCGCATTTCTCTATTAGGGCAGCTGTGCCTAGAACAGCACAGCAAGATGCTTTTTTTTTTTTTTAGCTATTTGATTTCTCTATCTCCTTATTGCTCTAATCATTGTAGAAAGGACTCCAAGTCACACATCAGTCTTTTGAATGAATATTATGGGCCACATAGGTTGAAAACATTCCACCATCAGCAGTAGTGATTGAGTACATGAAGCACAGAGATTTGAGGGTACCATGAATGAATTGTGCCTTTTTAGATACTTTACTTCCACTATACAGTCAAGTCCTTTCTGGCATTTCCCCACATCCATCAGTTAGCTATTGCTGTATAACAAAACCCCCCAAATTTTCGTAGCTTAAACCAATAATCATTTATTATTTCTTATGAATTTATAGATTGACAGGGACCTGAAATCTATAACCTGACCTGAAATAGGCTTGGCTAGTCTTGGGTAGGCTCCCTCATGTGTCTATGGCCATCTGGTGGGTCAGCTGGGAGCCAGGTGGTCTAGGACTGGCCAGGATGGGAGCTTACATTGCTCTGTAGCAGGCAAGCCTGGGCTTGTTACCATGGCAGTGGTATGGGTCCAAGAGGAAGAGAGCAAAAACATGCAACCCCACTTCGAGTTTAGGCCCAGTACTCTCATACTGTTGTTTCAGCTTCAATCTATGGCCAAAGAAAGACATAAGCCCATCTGAGAATCTCTGGAATGAGCTACAAAGTCACATCACATGAGGCATGGATCCAGGGAAGGGAATAATTGGGGTGAGCCCTTTTTAGAATCAATCTACCATACAGTGTGAGATGGTCTCTTGACTTATTCTCTAAAATATTTGAGATAGATTTCAGAATATATACAGTTATGCAAACAATTTTAACATAATAAATAAAAATGTAAGATTAGGGTTAGGGTTAGCAGAATTCTAAGATGATCCCCAAGATTCCTGCTCCTTGGTATACATGTCATCTATAATCTTCTCTCCTTGAGTTTGGGCAGCATCTGTGGATACAATGGGATAGTTACTCCCTTAAGTTACATCAGATGGCCAAAGTGATAGCATGGCCACTTCCATGACTATGTGACATTGTGTAAGACTATCTTTGCAGACTGGAGAGGTTCTCCTGCTGGCTTTGAAGAAGTAAGCTGTGATGCGGTGAGAGGGCTGGGAGAGGGCCATGTGACAAGAAATCGTGAGGGCCTCCATGGAGCTGAGAATGGCCCCTGGTTGATGGCCAGCAAGGAAGTGGGGACCTCAGTCCTACATCTGCACAAAACTAAATTCTGCAAACAACTATGTGATCTTGAGTTCCAGAAAGGAATGCAGTCCAACCATCACCTACACTGCAGCTTTGTGAGACCCTAAGCAGAAGAATGAGCTAAGCTCTGCCCGACTCCTGACCCATAGAAGCAGAGATAATAAACGCATGTTGTTTTAAGCCACTAACCTTGTGGTAATTTGGTATGCAGCAATAGAGAACTCTTACACCAGGGGAAAAATCCAAATAAGACTTTAAGATCCAGACAAATGGAAAATGAGAAAAAAGTTTTGTAGACACCACACATAGGGGTTTTGGAGAGTTATTAAGTTGAAACACAAATTTAATTCTGAGACTCTTGGAGGCCAAAATCAAAGGGAAAATATAATCTTTATTATTGCATTCACTTTTGTGTGAAGTATGTCATTCCTCTTTCAGACTTGAAAGACGTGAACATCCCAAATGTGAATGGGATATTCACAATTCACAATTCATTCAACAATTCACAATTGTTACCAATCAGTATCAATCCTTGGGTAGTAATATCAGAAAGTTGAAGCTGATGTGTGGGATTTAGAGATATGTGAGATATCAAGACAAAAGGACAATTCAATTTAGGGGCTACTCCACAGTTGTTGCTGGGTTAGAAAGTCAGATGGGATTGTCTAAAAAGCGCTGGTATTCAAGTGCAACTGTAGCAGATGAGATTTCTCCAAGACAGAAGAAGCAGCTCCCCAGCGAAAAATCTCTCACATCTCCCAGGCCGAGCAGAGTGAGGGAGGGGACCAGCTTTAGCACCTCCTACCTCTGCCACCAACCTTGCCATCCACGAGACCCAACTGATGAGGAGTCATGGATCGATTTGGGCTGGAGGCTGAGCCGGGCTGAAGAGGCAGCTAGAAGAATCACTCAGTAATCTTGGTTTGAGATGGAGGTATTCTGGACTAGCAATGTGGTGATGGGGACAGAAGTGGGTGGTTTGGAGAGAAATTTAAGGGGTGTCTGATGAATGGAAACACCAAATGGGGGTATCCAGAGATGTAGAAGGAAAACTACAAGAGAGGAATGTCACAGAAACCAAGGAGGAAGTCATCTCAGACGAGAGTGGTCAGCCACTTCAGGTGCTACAGGGAGATAAATTAAGATAACTGGGAAGTTTTCATCACATGTGTCAGTTCAGGGGTGATCTGAGATCTTTAGTAATGAGAGGGGAGAAAATGGGATCCAGAACCCAGGTGAAAGACTCGCCTTGGAAAGGAGGGACAAATTTTCCTAGCAATGAGTGAGAAAAAGAGGCAAGGAAGGTGCTTTTCTTCCCCCCAGAGGAGAAGGGTAGGAAAGAAAATTTAATGTAGTTCCTACTGGATTTTTTCCACTTTCTCTGTCAAGCAGGAAGAGAGTGGCACTGAGGGTAAGTGAGGACATTCCTTGAGCTGGCCGCTGCACATGAGAGGCAAAGATGGCCATCACAAATAGAGGCACTTCCTGGAACTCCCTGGTGGTCCAGTGGTTAGGACTCGGCGCTTTCATTGCTGGGGCCCGGGTTCGATCCCTGGTTGGGGAACTAAGATCCTGCAAGCTGCGTGGTGTGGCCAAAAAAAAAGAGGAATTTCTGGTCAATGGTAAGGCTCAACTGTGGATGCCGAACATGGTGTTTTCTGTATCTCGTCACTCACCATTAGTTGAGGGCTGCTTACAGGGCACTTAGCACTCCTGACTGCCCTGTGAACTCTGGCTGAGCCTGCTCCACAGACATACAAAGTCATCAGAGATAGAGGTGCAGGTATCCTTGGTAAGCAACCGTTGGGGGATGGAGGTGGATGCTGAGGTGGATGGGTGGGGCACTGACAGGTGTGCGATAGCCATACGGAGGAGAAAATATCCAAGTTTGGAGACAAATAGGAAAGGCTAAGTGAGTGTCCTGGCAGAGAAGTGGTTGATGTGGTGTGATGGAGCATGGGATCTAGCCTGGATAAGGAAGGAAATAAAATTAGGAAGGGGTTGAGAGATTCTACAGAGGGGGAGGCAAGGGGAGCTCCGTGGACCCGGATCTCTTAAGGAGAGCAGAGCAGGTATAATGAGTAGAGAAATAACCAGGTGGGAAAAACTTGTACATTTGAGTTGAAAATTTTACAGATGGTCCAGTTATGCATCCGTGACAAGACCACAGCATGTGTCACAGGAGCCGGCTGCTGAAATACAGAAGATGCACATCCTAGAAACTAAAGAGGTCAAGGGCCTGTGAGGCAGGGATACTGAATGATATTTCTTGGGCAGTGCAAGATCTGGACTGTGAACAGGCACCAATATTTTGATGATTGTGAGGGAAAGACTAGGGCATAGATCATCTGTAAGCTCCAAGAGGGCAGGGATAACATCTCTCGTCTTTACCACTATATCCCAGTGCCTACCACAGTGTCTTGCAAATTACCTCCACTCCCTCAATTATTGGCTTCAAACAACGATCAACATTTATCAGCTCCCAGTTTCTGTGGATTAGATATTGAAGAGCAGCTTAGCTGGGTGCTTCTGGTTCAAGGTCTCTCATGAGGTTGCAGTCAAGATGCTGGCTGGTGCTGTGGTCATTTGAAGTCTTTTTTTAAAAATGATATGAATGCATATCTATTGACAAGGAACTCTACTATGATTATTATTAAGGTATAAAAGCAAGATGCACATAGAGTTACCATATGACACAGCAATTCCACTCCAAGGTATATACCCAAGCGAAGTGAAAACATACTTGTTCACATGTGTTCACAGCACCATTATTCATAATAGCAAATGTCCATTGACTGGTGAATAAACAAAATATGGTATATCAACACAGTGGAATATTATTCAGCCATAACAAGGGATGATGTACTGATACATGCTACAACATAGATGAATCTTTATAAACATTATACTAAGTAAAAGAAGCCAGTCACAAAGGACCACATATTGTATGACTCTACTTATATAAAATGTCCAGAATAGGTAAATCCAGAGATAGAAAGTAGATGTAGACTGATGGTTGCTTAGGACTGATTGGAGGAAACTGTTGATGAGTATGGGCTTCTTTTTGGGAAGATGAAAGTGTTCTGGAATCAGATAGTGGTGAGAGTTGCACAAGTCTGTGAATATACTAATAACCATTGAAGTATACACTTTAATAGGGTGATTTTCCCAGCGCCATTTTTTTTTTTACAGAAATAGAAAAATCTATCCTAACATTAATCTGGAATCTCAAGGGATCCCAAGTAGTCAAAACACTCTTGAAAAAGAAGAATGAAGTTGGAGATCTCACACTTCCTGATTTCAAAATTTACTATGAAGCTACAGTAATCAAAATAGTGTGGTACTGGCATAAAGACAGACATATAGGCCAATGCAGTAGAATAGAAAGCCCATAAATAAATTCTTATATATATGATCAAATGATCTTTCCAAGTGTGGCAAGACCATTCAGTGGGGAAAGGACAGTCTTTTCAACAAATGGTGTTGGAAAAACTGGATATCCACATGCAAAAGAATGAAGTTTGTTCCTTATCTTATACCATATACAGAAATTAAAACAGATTAAAGACCCAAATGTAAGACCCCAAGCCATGAAAATCCTAGAAGAAAACAGGGGAAAAGCTTCATGACATTGGATTTGGCAATGATTTATTAGTATGACACCAAAAGTACAGGCAGTAAAACCAAAAATACACAAGTGGAACTTTATCAAACTTAAAAACTTCTGCTCATCAAAGGATACTATCAGCAGAGTGAAAAGGTGACACATGGAATGGGAGAAAGTATTTGCAAATCAAATATCTGATAAGGGGTTAATATCTAGAACATATAAAAAACCCCTACAACTCAACAATAGAAAAACAAATAACCTGATTTTAAAAAGGGCAAAGGATTTGAATAGACATTTCTCCAAAGATGATTCAAATGGCCAACAAGCATAAGAAAAGATATTCAAATCACTAATAATTAGAGAAATGCAAATCAAAACCACAGTAAGTATACTCAATACATCTTGTAATAACCTATAATGGAAAAGAATCTGAAAAAGAATATATATATTCTTTTATATATATCTATAACTGAATCACTTTGCTGTACACTTGAAACTAACAACATTGTAAATCAACTATACTTCAATAAAACAAACAAACAAACAAAATACAGTGAGATATCACTTCACACCATTGGAATAGCCACTATCAAAAGAATAGACATTAACAAGTGTTGGCAAGGATGTGGAGAAACTGGAACCCTTCAGCACTGTTGGTGGGAGTGTGAAATGGTGCAACCACTATGGAGAACAGTATGGAGGTTCCTTAAAAATTAAAAATAGAACTACCATATGATCCTGCAATCCCACTTCTGGGTATATGCCCAAAAGAACTAAAAGCAGGGTCTCGAAGAGATATTCCCACAAACACTTACATAGCATCACTATTCACAATAGCCAAGAGATGGAAGCAACCTAATGTCCACTGATGAATGGATAAACAAAATGTGGTATATACATAAAATGGAATATTATTCAGCCCTAAAACTTAGAGATCCTGTCACATGCTACAACATGGATGAAACTTGAGGACATTATGTTAAGTGATATAAGCCAGTCACAAAAGACACTGTGTGGTTCCATTTATATGAGGTATCTAAAGTGGTGAAATTCATAGAGACAGAAACAGAATGGTGGTTGCCAGGCCTAGGGGAATGGGGAGATGAACTTTATTTATTTATTTTTATTAATTTATTTATTTACTTATTTTTGGCTGCATTGGGTCTTTGTTGCTGCATGCAGGCTTTTCTCTAGTTGCAGTGAGCGGGGATTATTCTTTGTTGTGGTGCTCGGGCTTCTCATTGCGGTGGCTTCTCTTGTTGCGGAGCATGGGCTCTAGGCGCACAGGCTCAGTAGTTGTGGCTCACGGGCTCTAGAGAGCTCTAGAGCGCAGGCTCTAGTTTCAGTTTAGCAAGACAAAAAATTCTGGAGATCTGTTGCACAGCAGTGTGAATATATGTAACACTACTGAACTGTATGCTTAAAATGGTTAACATAGTTAAAAAGAAAAAAGGGTGGATTTTAGGATATGTGCGTTATATCTCAAAAAAAGTTATATGAAAAAATTTTAAAGCAAGTTGCAAAACTGTTTATAAAAAATGTGTATACAGAACAGAAATAAAATGTAAGAATCTATTGAAAATGTTAACAGTGGTTGGATTACATGTGAAAATCTATATTTTTCTGCACCTTCAGACTTTTCTTCTAGTGATAATGTATTACCTTAATATATAAAAAACAAAGCACTTCCTCTGTTTAGGGGTCAAAACAAGAAAGGTGATACATGAGTTGGAGTGTTTGTAGTCACAGGAGATGGCGATTCACTAACTTTTGGCTCACTTGGGGATGCAGCTGACCCTTGTGACTCCTAGCTGGCTGGCCGGTCTGGAGACAAAGCATCACTACTGTCTTTTTCAAATGAGAAATTGCCATGAGTTTGAGGACAGTCGTCCTTCCCAATGCCTATAATTACCTCCTTAACACTGGAGTCTACAGGAAGGATGTTTTTCTCTACCAGCTCCATAGGACCAGGTCTTTGAGCAATCTTTTCATTCAGATCATCAACTAGTTGAGCTCTTTTCATCTTCATCTGAGTAGCCTGCAAGGATGGCTCTGCAAACATTCTTTCTAATATGGGCATCCTGACAAGTTCAGAACCATCGGGTGGGCTCCAGATCTTGTGCTTCAAAAAGGTTATGGTTCTGGCCCTTTCCAAATCTTTTAATTGCACATCGAATGCTGCTGGGATCTTCGGAGGTGGCATGATGCCCTGGTCCACTAGCTGTCCTCTCGTCCTCTTTGCTGCAGCCTCGGCTGGAGCATAATCTTCCTTTTGTTCCGAGGGGGCAGGTGCTGACTGGAGAGCAAGGAGAGCCCCTGGAATTCGTGGGCAATGGCTTCACTTTGAGGACTTGGAGCAAGATGGGTTAAAAGGTCCCACTTCATCCTCGGTGTCTAGTGTCCCTGTGTGACCCATTGTGTTCCAGCCTCCGGCAGCAGGGGCTATGAGACACCTCTTAAATGTGGCCTGTTGAAGAGACTCAGTAAAAATATTTAATTATTTTACTGTCTTACACTCTCTTTCTTAGCACCTTCACTGTGAACCTCCCAGGCCACCTTCTCCCCGCGCGCTGCCGCCCGCGATCTCGCGAGACCGTCATTTGCAGTCTTGACTGAGGTTAGAGGATCCACTTCCAAGGTGTCTCTCCCTCGTTTGGCTGACACGTTGGTGTTGGTTGTTGGCAGAAGTCCTCAGCTCCTTGCTACGTGGCCGTGTGTTGAAGTACAGAACACAGGAGTAAAAAGTAAGTGTGCAACTTTAAGAATAGGGGGTTCCGTTTGGAGCATTTCATTGGAAGGTGCCTCAGGGACAACTTTGGGGATTTCGAAGGGCAGTTAGATATACGAGTCTGGTGATCAGAGGCAAAGATGGAACGGAAATGAAGATTTAGTAGTCGTGAATACATAGGCAGTAACTCAAACCATGGCGTGAATGAGACGGCTGAACGGGAAAACCTCAGAGGAGGGAGTTTTGGAAGAGGCAGGGGAGATGCTGAGATCAGGGGAGAATCCACAGCCTCAATTTGAGAAGGTTGTCAAGGAGACACTGGTCCTGGAGGAGGGTCACATTCAGTCATGGCCAGCAGTCCCAGGGAACACAGAGATACAAGCTACCTAGGCAAGTATGGGAAGCCAGGTGAACGGGGGGAGGAGGAATGAGGCAGTAGAAGCACATGAGGGCACGAGAGAGGATTTCTGAGGGTGACAGAGATGAGGGTCCCAGATGGAAATACCCAAAGGGTATAGAACTTGGGTTATCTGTTTTTCTGTGTTTTCCCTTGTTAGGATATCACTGTTGGCTCACTCTAGGAGTTGGCTCTGTAGCAGGTGGCTGTCCTGGGTTTTTAGGGCACAGGGCCTAGCAAGCTGAAAATAGGAGAAACTGAAGACAGAGATTGATTTTTCAACGTGGTTGAGTGGCAGGTGACGTTGGTGTCCTATCTGACAGGAGCTATATCTCCCCCATATCAGGTTCTTAACTGACGCCAGATCCTCATACCTGAAGCCATGGACACTGCATGAGAAGCCACTATAACACCTGAACCCAGGATCAGAACTCTTCCCAACTCAGCTTGCTTCCATCATCTTTGTCCCTTGTCACATATGAGCTGACTCTTATTACCAGCTTGCAGAAATCCATTCCCAGGCCTTGTTTTGCCTTGGAATTCTTGCCCAGATGGTTGGGGCTGGGACACTCCCTTGAAGACTCTCAACCTTTGATGGAATTAACAGCCATGATGATTTGGAGGCTGGAATTATCTCCTGGTACATCTATCAGCTAGATTGCTTAGAGCTGGAACTGGATGAGGAGCCCTACATGAGAGAACACAGCCTGGAGAGATCAAGCCCAAAAGCCAAATCCAGAGGACCAGAGACCAGGATCCATGAATGTGGTTCTGAAGACCCAGGATCACAGTGAGAAGAGACCAGAAACAATAATTAATAATAAGCATAGGAATTCCCTGGTGGTCCAGTGGTTAGGACTCCATGCTTCCACTGCAGGGGGCATGGGTTCAACCCCTGGCTGGGGAACTAGGATCCCACATGCCATGCGGTGTGGTCAAAAAAAAAAAGATAACCGTAATCAACATTTTTGAGAGCTCACCCTGTGCCAGATGCTGTGCTAAGCTGCCCTACAGATCCCATTTCATTTTCACAGGAATGTTTTGAGGCAGGTCTTATTGTCATCTTGCCTTATGGATAAGGAAACTGAGGCTTAGGGAGTTTAAGTATTTGGCTCATGATATACAGCTGGCAAGTAGCAGAGTGAGGTTGAAACCAATGCATTCTCACCCAGAACCTGCATTTCCATCCATGATGCTATCCCCTGAGCTGTGGCTGAGAATCCTATTGGTGTTTGGGGCTCTTCTTCACCAACTAGCAGCTTTGATGCAGATCTTGGCTGAGGTTTTGGTGTCTGTGAGAGGCTTCATGACATCCGTTCTGTTTCCATTGCCTTGGTTTGTGGTTCCAAATAGAATTTAAGGGAAAAGCCAGTTCTGCAGGGATGGTTCCGGGAGGGTGTATCTGTTAAGAAGATATTGAGCTTAGCGGGGCAGAAACCCAACTTTAACCCACATTTTATTATATTCCAAGGATGCAGGGGATTTTGTGGAGCCCAAAGATAGGCATGTGGCTGAGATTCAGGAACCAATGGAAACAGCCCTTGAAAACTACCAGGATAGTATCTACGAATCTTACCTCTATATTTCAGGCTCTCTGTCTGTCTCTGTTTCTGTCTCTATCTATGTCTGTCTCTCTCCCACTGTCTCTCCCTTTGTCTATCTATTTATCTCTCTTTTTCTCTATCTCTCCAGACATATTTTTTTCAACCTCTCTAGTTGTAGAATGGGAACCATGACCTTGATCCCTGATGGTTCTGGAACTTTACATCAGTCTCAAAGTGTGGTCCCCAGACTAGCAACATTAGCCTCACATGTGAAATCATTAGAATGTAAAATCTCAGGCCCTACCCCAGACCTATAGAATCAGAAACTCCGGGTAGGGCCCAGCAGTCTCTTTTAACAAGCCCTCCAGGTGATTCTAATGCATGCCTAGTTTGAGAACCACTGGTTTCTATCTTACAGCTTCAGCCATCTGGAGAGAGACTGACCCATTTGCACCCCCAGGGTCAACATTTTCAGCAAAGGGTTATGGACACAGCTTGAATCTGGGGTCCACCTCTGCACTGATTAGCTGCAGCCTGAGAGCTGGGTCATGCTGTAACCTTACTCATCCCACTGCAAAACACCTGGACAGATGTGGAGATGGGATCAGTTTCAGAAAATAGGCAGTCTGGAAAAGAAGTGGGGTGTAGGAGGAATGCTACATGGACAAAACAAGAGAAATGATGAGATCTCAGAACCTGAGAGGCCTTACTGGCTTACTGGTTGGGCAAAGCCGTGACAGTAGAGGTCAGGGAAGTTAATGAAACCCAAGTGCCTGCCTGCCCAGGGGCAGCCTGTAGAACCAAGGTCCATACTGTTACTGAACTTGGGTTTGACTGCTCATCCCTCAAGAATCCAATACTAAGAGACAAGTGTTGGGTAGAAGGAAAGATAGCTTTACTGAGGAAGCCAGTAATCCTGGGGAGAAGGTGGACTCATGTCCCAAAGAACCAACTCCCTGTTGCCGATCTGGGGACAAGAATTTTTAAAGTGGGACTTTCAGGGGTGCACAGGCGGGGGTGGAGATGGGGGCTACATGCAGAACAGCACAGGCAGCTCTGACAGTCGTCTTGAAAGTGGTCATGCCGTGGTCTGATCAGCATCATCTTGATTGTTTTACGTACAGTTAATCTTCAATTCCAGGGTCAGTTTGTTCCCATTTCCTTGAGGCCAGTTCTCAGAATTGTGTAAGATGGAGTAGTTTATGTCATGGCTCCAGTCTGGTCATCATGTCATTAACTTCTTCCACCTGATGGGGGTTTCAGTATCTGCAAAACAGCTCACAGGATAGGGCTCAGGATATTATCTATAGCCCTTGAGGAGGGACTAATGGTCTTTGACTTTGTTTAATGGCTAAAGTATTATTATTTTGTCTTGTTTTACTGCGTTCCTTTGCTTCTGCATTTTTTTTTCATTTCTCTGATTAAATTTATTATTTGGCTAAAGTTTTTCTACAGACAAGAGGCAGTCACAGAGGACATGGTGGTGGTGGGCGCTCTGTCCCAGGAAGGCCCCATAGGGTCCTGCTCTGTTACAGTACTTCTTCAGGGTCATGACCGTTGGCCAGGGTCATGTGCAGAGCATTAAACTTGATACTGACTCATTTCTTGTCACCTTGTGTTCCTTTTCCCTGAGCAGTTTCCATCCAGTTTATCACCTGTTTTAGGTCCTGGAGGTTGTATTAGTTACAGCAGCAGTTCTAAAAGTCCAGTCCCTGGGCCCTTAAGGGTCTCTCAGACTCTTTCAGGCATTCCACAGGTCAAACTATTTTCATAATATCACTAAGATTTTATTTGTCCTTTTCACTGTATTGCCATTTGCACTGATGGTGAAATTGCTGGTACCTCAGCACAAATCAAGGTCGTGATCCCAAAATTCTAGTAACGATTGTATTCTTCACTACCAGGCCCTCACAGTATATATTTTTTTAAAAAGTCAGTTTCACTTATGAATGTCTTTGATGAAGAAATAGAAATTTTATTAAACTAATTAATAAAACAAAATTAATCAAATTTCAACCCTTGAGTGCATGTCTTTTTAATGTTCTGGGGGACAAAATGGGAAGTGTATGTAAAGTACTTTTTCACATCCTGAACTGTGAGAGTTGTCTGAAGACAAAGTGCTTGCTTGAGCTGTGAGACGAATTAACCTCTTTTTTGCAGAAAACCATTTTTACTTGAAAGAATGACTGATAGACAAGCTATAGTGGTTGGCAGATATTTCCTTAAGACTGTATTAAGGAAGCCTGTCACTTCAAGGAAAACAACTGACAGTATTTGTTGCCAATGATAGCATTTGAGCTTTCAAGTGAAAATTATATTTGTGGAAGACTTGTATCCACCACCATGAGCTTGACAGCTTCCCAATACTTAAAAACTTTTTTTGATGAGATCAGTGGTGAATTTAACCAGTGTGATTTTTGCATATTGTCTAATGATGCATCAACATTTGGAAGATCTGCATAACTCAATGAACCAATATTTTCAAAATGACCAATTCATGAGACAAAATTGTGCATGGGTAAGAGAGCCATTCAAAGTGCAAGACAGACCAATGGATTTTAATGCAACAGAGTATGAAAGTTCATTTGTATGGTTTCAGATTTTACATTACAACTAACTTTTAAGAAACTACCACTTGTCAAGTTTTAGTAAAATATCAATAAGAAATACCCTAGATTATCTCAAATGGCTATTAAAATACCCCTCCCATTCCCAACTACATATCTGTGTGAAGTTGAATATTCTTCATATACTTCAACCAAAACAACAAAGCAAAACATATTGAATGCAGAATCAAATATGAGGATCCAGCTGTCTTCTATTAAACCAGACACTAACAAGATTTTCACAAATGTAAAACAACGCCTATTCTTCTCACTAATTTTTTTTTTGTTTTGGAAAATACAGCTATCTTTCATAAAAAGGCTATTGATGTAATGGTTTTGTTATTGTTAAATAAATGAAAAAATAAAAATTTCTCAGTTTTAATTTCTAATGTGGTAAATATTGATGCATATAACCCATATAAAAGTTTTTCGAGGTCCTCAACAATTTTCAAGATTGTAAAGGGGTCTGAAGACCAAAAAGTTTGAGAACTAGTGAGCTGGAGTACAGCTCAGCTATCGTAACTGAGAGTCATATACAGAAAAAAGAATGACCAAGTGGTTCAAACAATATAGAAATTTCTCTCTTTTTAAGTAACAGTCCAGACGTCAATAGGGAGGGAGTGCAGAGCAAGTGGTGGCTTTGTTCCATGGGTCATGCAGGGTCAGTCCTTCTATCTTCTTGCTCCAATATCCTCTAATCTGGGGTCTATGGATAGAATTTAGGATGTCTATGAACTTGAGTTAGAAAACCTCTAACAGAAATACAGTGTTTCCTTCAATTATAGGCAACAACCCATAGTGATGTTAGCCAGACTAGTGACTTTGTCACCAATGGAAGGCACATGTATTATCAAATCACATTATAGTTACTGCAGTTATCTCAAACTACCATTTCTATGCATCACTTTAAAACCATGTTAGTCATTAGACCCCCTCCCTTGTTAAATCTTGTTATGTAATATATCAATAAAGAAATACACAGAGTAAGGTGTCATACATTTTTTTTTTAATGATTATAAAAAAATTTATTTTTTGAAATTTAGATTGTTTTCTCTGCAAAATTATGTATGATTATTTTTCTTACAAATGTTTTTTTTTTTTTTCCATTTTCTGTTGTGAACTTTGTTTTTTTTTTTTTTTTTCTTGTACATGGATGACCACAACAAAAGCAACAATGATTGCAATTACCAAACACGAAACACACTCATACTATGTCATAATATTGACATTCAGTCCAGTAATCCTCCACTGTAACAGCTCCTTTACTTTGCAGTGAAAATTGATTTGTATATTCTTTGCCTCTGAGTCCTTGTGGGATTTTTTTTTTTTTTAAATTCAGACAGAAAGTCACAAAAATTATACTCATCCTCATCAGTTCACTCAGTCCCATGTAATTAATTTTTTTTTTCATCTTGATCTTTTGTTAGCACTTTTATGAGTTCATCAGTTTTTCATTAGAGTTCTGAAAATACTTATTCATTCAGTTCAGCAGTACAGTCCGTTACCAGAAACCTGTACTTGTCAGAGTCTTTTCCATGAATTTCTTGAAGATGAAACCCTTTTATAGGAACATATTTGCAAAATCATCGGAGTACACCCAGAACTGTCTGTAAATGACAAAAGACTTAAAAATGACCACGGTTAAAGATTTGATGAAAGTTCATAATAATGCAGTTGACAAGAAAATTAGTTATTTCTGAGATATACATTTTAAAGTAATAACTAGGATTATTACTTATAACATTATACCAGAACATATAAGATTTTTAGAAATTTCATGTAATGTCTGAAACATTTATATTAACATATTTCCATACATATTTCCATACAAATACAAATATAAGATTTTTAGAAATTTCATGTAATGTCTGAAACATTTATATTAACATATTTCCATACATATTTCCATACAAATACAAATATAAGATTTTTAGAAATTTCATGTAATGTCTGAAACATTCATATTAACATATTTCCATACAAATAACCCAATGAAAGTTTAGTATTAGTTGTTTTGTTTGTTTTTTTATACTGCAGGTTCTTATTAGGCATCAGTTTTATACACATCAGTGTATACATGTCAATCCCGATCGCCCAATTCAGCACACCACCATCCCCACCCCACCGCAGTTTTCCCCCCTTGGTGTCCATATGTCCATTCTCTACATCTGTGTCTCAACTTCTGCCCTGCAAACTGGCTCATCTGTACCATTTTTCTAGGTTCCGCATACATGCATTAATATACGATATTTGTTTTTCTCTTTCTGACTTACTTCACTCTGTATGACAGTCTCTAGATCCATCCACGTCTCAACAAATGACTCAATTTCGTTCCTTTTTATGGCTGAGTAATATTCCATTGTATATATGTACCACATCTTCTGTATCCATTCGTCTGTTGATGGGCATTTAGGTTGCTTCCATGACCTGGCTATTGTAAATAGTGCTGCAATGAACATTCGGGTGCATGTGTCTTTTTGAATTACGGTTTTCTCTGGGTATATGCCCAGTAGTGGGATTGCTGGGTCATATGGTAATTCTATTTTTAGTTTTTTAAGGAACCTCCATATTGTTCTCCATAGTGGCTGTATCAATTTACATTCCCACCAACAGTGCAAGAGGTTTCCCTTTTCTCCACACCCTCTCCAGCATTTGTTGTTTGTAGATTTTCTGATGATGCCCATTCTAACAGGAGTGAGGTGATACCTCATTGTAGTTTTGATTTGCATTTCTCTAATAATTAGTGATGTTGAGCATCTTTTCATGTGCTTCGTGGCCATCTGTATGTCTTCTTTGGAGAAATGTCTATTTAGGTCTTCTGCCCATTTTTGGATTGGGGTGTTTGTTTCTTTAATATTGAGCTGAATGAGCTGTTTATATATTTTGGAGATTAATCCTTTGTCCGTTGATTCATTTGCAAATATTTTCTCCCATTCTGAGGGTTGTCTTTTCGTCTTGTTTATGGTTTCCTTTGCTGTGCAAAAGCTTTGAAGTTTCATTAGGTCCCACTTGTTTATTTTTGTTTTTATTTCCATTACTCTAGGAGGTGGATCAAAAAAGATCTTGCTGTGATTTATGTCAAAGAGTGTTCTTCCTATGTTTTCCTCTAAGAGTTTTATAGTGTCCAGTCTTATATTTAGGTCTCTAATCCATTTTGAGTTTATTTTTGTGTATGGTGTTAGGGAGTATTCTAATTTCATTCTTTTACATGTAGCTGTCCAGTTTTCCCAGCACCACTTATTGAAGAGACTGTCTTTTCTCCATTGTATATCTTTGCCTCCTTTGTCATAGATTAGTTGACCATAGGTGCCTGGGTTAATCTCTGGGCTTTCTATCTTTCCATTGATCTATGTTTCTGTTTTTGTGCCAGTACCATATTGTCTTGATTACTGTAGCTTTGTAGTATAGTCTGAAGTCAGGGAGTCTGATTCCTCCAGCTCCATTTTTTTGCCTCAAGACTGCTTTGGCTATTCGGGGTCTTTTGTGACTCCATACAAATTTTAAGATGATTTGTTCTAGCTCCGTAAAAAATGCCATTGGTAATTTGATAGGGATTGCATTGAATCTGTAGATTGCTTTGGGTAGTATACTCATTTTCACAATGTTGATTCTTCCAATCCAAGAACATGGTATATCTCTCCATGTGTTGGTATCATCTTTAATTTCTTTCATCAGTGTCTTATAGTTTTCTGCATACAGGTCTTTTGTCTCCCTAGGTAGGTTTATTCCTAGGTATTTTATTCTTTTTGTTGCAATGGTAAATGGGAGTGTTTCCATAATTTCTCTTTCAGATTTTTCATCATTAGTGTATAGGAATGCAAGAGATTTCTGTGCATTAATTTTGTATCCTGCAACTTTACCATATTCATTAATTAGCTCTAGCAGTTTTCTGGTGGCAGTTTTAGGATTCTCTATGTATAGTATCATGTCATCTGCAAACAGTGACAGTTTTACTTCTTCTTTTCCAATTTGTATTCCTTTTATTTCTTTTTCTTCTCTGATTGCCGTGGCTAGGACTTCCAAAACTATGTTGAATAATAGTGGTGAGAGTGGACATCCTTGTCTCGTTCCTGATCTTAGAGGAAATGCTTTCAGTTTTTCACCATTGAGAATGATGTTTGCTGTGGGTTTGTCATATATGGCCTTTATTATGTTGAGGTAGGTTCCCTCTATGCCCACTTTCTGGAGAGTTTTTATCAGAAATGGGTGTTGAATTTTGTCAAAAGCTTTTTCTGCATCTATTGAGATGATCATATGGTTTTTATTCTTCAATTTGTTAATATGGTGTATCACATTGATTGATTTGCATATATTGAAGAATCCTTGCATCCCTGGGATAAATCCCACTTGATCGTAGTGTATGATCCTTTTAATGTGTTGTTGGATTCTGTTTGCTAGTATTTTGTTGAGGATTTTTGCATCTATATTCATCAGTGATATTGGTCTGTAATTTTCTTTTTTTGTAGTGTCTTTGTCTGGTTTTGGTATCAGGGTGATGGTGGCCTCATAGAATGAGTTTGGGAGTATTCCTTCCTCTGCAATTTTTTGGAAGAGTTTGAGAAGGATGGGTGTCAGCTCTTCTCTAAATGTTTGATAGAATTCACCTGTGAAGCCATCTGGTCCTGGACTTTTGTTTGTTGGAAGATTTTTAATCACAGTTTCAATTTCATTACTTGTGATTGGTCTGTTCATATTTTCTGTTTCTTCCTGGTTCAGTCTTGGAAGGTTATACCTTTCTAAGAATTTGTCCATTTCTTCCAGGTTGTCCATTTTATTGGCATAAAGTTGCTTGTAGTAGTCTCTTAGGATGCTTTGTATTTCTGCGGTGTCTGTTGTAACTTCTCCTTTTTCATTTCTGATTTTATTGATTTGAGTCCTCTCCCTCTTTTTCTTGATGAGTCTGGCTAATGGCTTATCAATTTTGTTTATCTTCTCAAAGAACCAACTTTTAGTTTTATTGATCTTTGCTATTGTTTTCTTTGTTTCTATTTCATTTATTTCTGCTCTGATCTTTATGATTTCTTTCCTTCTGCTAAATTTGGGTTTTGTTTGTTCTTCTTTCTCTAGTTTCTTTAGGTGTAAGGTTAGATTGTTTACTTGAGATTTTTCTTGTTTCTTTAGGTAGGCTTGTATAGCTATAAACTTCCCTCTTAGAACCGCTTTTGCTGCATCCCATAGGTTTTGGGTCGTCGTGTTTTCATTGTCATTTGTCTCTAGGTATTTTTTTATTTCCTCTTTGATTTCTTCAGTGATCTCTTGGTTATTTAGTAACGTATTGTTTAGCCTCCATGTGTTTGTTCTTTTTACGTTTTTTTCCCTGTAATTCATTTCTAATCTCATAGCGTTGTGGTCAGAAAAGATGCTTGATATGATTTCAATTTTCTTAAATTTACTGAGGCTTGATTTGTGACCCAAGATGTGATCTATCTTGGAGAATGTTCCGTGCGCACTTGAGAAGAACGTGTATTCTGTTGTTTTTGGATGGAATGTCCTATATATATCAATTAAATCTATCTGGTCTATTGTGTCATTTAAAGCTTCTGCTTCCTTATTTATTTTCATTTTGGATGATCTGTCCATTGGTGTAAGTGAGGTGTTAAAGTCCCCCACTATTATTGTGTTACTGTCGATTTCCTCTTTTATAGCTGTTAGCAGTTGCCTTATGTATTGAGGTGCTCCTATGTTGGGTGCATATATATTTATAATTGTTATATCTTCTTCATGGATTGATCCCTGTATCATTATGTAGTGTCCTTCCTTGTCTCTTGTAACATTCTTTATTTTAAAGTCTATTTTATCTGATATGAGTATAGCTACTCCAGCTTTCTTTTGATTTCCATTGGCATGGAATATCTTTTTCCATCCCCTCACTTTCAGTCTGTATGTGTCCCTAGGTCTAAAGTGGGTCTCTTGTAGACAGCATATATATGGGTCTTGTTTTTGTATCCATTCAGCCAGTCTATGTCTTTTGGTTGGGGCATTTAATCCATTCACGTTTAAGGTAATTATCGATATGTATGTTCCTATGACCATTTTCTTAATTGTTTTGGGTTTGTTTTTGTAGGTCCTTTTCTTCTCTTGTGTTTCCCACTTAGAGAAGTTCCTTTAGCATTTGTTGTAGAGCTGGTTTGGTTTTGCTGAATTCTCTTAGCTTTTGCTTGTCTGTAAAGCTTTTGATTTCTCCATCAAATCTAAATGAGATCCTTGCCGGGTAGAGTAATCTTGGTTGTAGGTTCTTCCCTTTCATCACTTTAAGTACATCATGCCACTCCCTTCTGGCTTGCAGAGTTTCTGCTGAGAAATCAGCTGTTAACCTTATGGGAGTTCCCTTGTATGTTATTTGTCGTTTTTCCCTTGCTGCTTTCAATAATTTTTCTTTGTCTTTAATTTTTGCCACTTTGATTACTATGTGTCTCGGCGTGTTTCTCCTTGGGTTTATTCTGTATGGGACTCTCTGCGCTTCCTGGACTTGGGTGGCTATTTCCTTTCCCATGTTAGGGAAGTTTTCTACTATAATCTCTTCAAATATTTTCTCTGGTCCTTTCTCTCTCTCTTCTCCTTCTGGGACCCCTATAATGCGAATGTTGTTGCGTTTAATGTTGTCCCAGAGGTCTCTTAGGCTGTCTTCATTTCTTTTCATTCTTTTTTCTTTAGTCTGCTCCGCAGCAGTGAATTCCATCATTCTGTCTTCCAGGTCACTTATCCGTTCTTCTGCCTCAGTTATTCTGCTATTGATTCCTTCTAGTGTAGTTTTCATTTCAGTTATTGTATTGGTCATCTCTGTTTGTTTGTTCTTTAATTCTTCTAGGTCTTTGTTAATCATTTCTTGCATCTTCTCAATCTTTGCCTCCATTCTTATTCCAAGGTCCTGGATCATCTTCACTATCATTATTCTGAATTCTTTTTCTGGAAGGTTGCCTATCTCCACTTCATTTAGTTGTTTTTCTGGGGTTTTTTCTTGTTCCTTCATCTGGTACATAGCCCTCTGCCTTTTCATCTTCTCTATCTTTCTGTAACTGTGGTTTTTGGTCCACAGGCTGCAGGATTCGGTGTCATACATTTTTAAAAATTATTTTATAACTGTATTTCATTATGATTGGTTTCCTTCATAATTCTTATAATTTCAGTATGACTGATTTCCTTTATAATCCTTTGTATCTTTATGTATTTAAAGCATCATTCTGTTAAGGTCTCAGGGGGTTCACCAGCATGCCAAATCAGTCCATGATACAAAACAGACAAGAAGTCCTGTTCTAGGATCATGGTTGAAGAAGGAAAGAGAGTAGAGGGAAAAAGCCCTTCTGATGAAGTGCCCCCAGCACTTGCTGCTCACATGCCATTGCTGAGAACTTAGTTATGGGGCCACATCTAGCTGGGAAATGTAGTTTCAAGATGGAAGGTAATGTGTCTTGCTAAAACTTGAGGATGAGTGAGTGGGGGTTAAATTACCAAGGGAGTATTGAACCATGGGGCCAGGGACAATTCATGGTCTTCTTCCAGAGTTCTCTAGGGCTCTACTTCTTCTCTGTTGACTATCCTCACTTTGTCTTTCTGTTCCTCATCCAGTCCCTTAGAGGCTGTTCTTCCTTCTCAGTGATGAGTGGGTTTGTTCTCTGCTTGTCCACTCCAACCATCCTCTTCTGAACAGTCAGTGTCATAAAAAAAAAATGAAGTTTTGCCATTTGCAACAACATGGATGGACCTGGAGGGTATTATGCTTAGTGAAATTAGTCAGATGGAGAAAGACACTATATGTTTTCATTTATATGTGGAATCTGTAAAATAAAAGAAACGAATGAATATAGCAAAACAGAAACAGACCCACAGATAAGAGAACAAACTAGCGGTTACCAATGGGGACAGGTAAGATAGAGGTAGAGGATTGAGAGGTACAGGCTACTAGTTATAAAATAAATAAGCTACATGGATGTAATGTACAGCACAAGGAATATAGCCAATACTTCATAATAACTTTATATGGAGTATAATCTTTAAAAATATCGAATCACTATGTTGTACACCTGCAACTAATATAAGTTAGTCAACTATACTTCAACTAAAAAACAACTTGCTCACAAAACAGATCTGAATATGTATGTGTGCAGACAAAGATACACACACATGTATACATATAGTCTTTAAAACATAGATAGATGGTCAGGATTGATCAGATTCAATGCAAAAAATATCTATAGTAAATATCTTAAACCATGGTAATCACCTGTTAAAATACATTTCCACTGGAAAAAACTATGCTAAAATTAGCAAGCTGATATGTCAAAATTAAAAAGGCTGACAGGAGGATCTCAAAATATATCGTCTCCAAATAAATACAAAGTGAAAATATAGTAACTTTCCAGTGGAGAAATCTGGTAGACAACCCCTTAATCAAGGTTAATAATAATAGTGACATACATAGTCTTAATAATAAGACAGTGACAATGTGCATCGCTTGAGACAATACCCTGGGAAGGCACATCATCTCTGTGATGTTCTGCCCCCAAATCCATAGCCGTAAGGTAATCATGATAAAACATCCAGCAAATCCAAATTGAGGGACATTCTAATTGTATTATATTATAATATATTATTAGATTATATTGTATTATATTACAATACAACTGACCTGCGCTCTTCAAAGTGTCAAGGTTATGAAAGACGAAGACTGAGGAACTGTCACAGATTGGAGGAGACAGAGGAGGGAGAAAAACAAAATGCAATGAGAAACATGGCATTAATGGGTAAGCTGACAAAATTCAAACAAGGTCTGTAGCTTAATAGTATTGTAACAATGTTAATATCCTGGGTTCATTAACGGTACTGTGGTTATGTAAGATGGTTAACATTAGGGGCAAATGGATTAAGAGTATACGAGAACTTCTCTGTACTAGTTTTGCAACTTTTCTATTAATTTAAAGTTATTACAAAATAAAAAGTTAAAAAAAAGACAGGCAGTTACAGAGATTGGGCTGTCCTGGGTGGTAGCACCTTGCTAGGGATTTTACTACTGAGTGAGGGTCAAGAACTAGTGTATCTATCTCCATCTCAGTCAAAGCTGAAAAAGCAACTCCAGCCAGGCTGTCTCTAGCCTCTGGGTCAAGACACCACTTTGAGCCAATGGCTCAGGCAGAATACAGTAGAGCATATTGGCTATAACGACATGCTTTGGTATCAGAGATATGGGTTTCAACGTGGTTTCTTCTCTTAACAATAGTGTACCTTTCATAAGGTATTTACCTTCTCTGAACCTCAGTTTCCTCACCTTTACAATGGGAGAATATAATACTTATCTTACAGGGTTGTTGGGGTGTATTTAAAAAGAATGTCTCTGAAGCCAACCAGTGTTCAATAAATAACTATTATTATTGCCCTGTAAAGAGAGGTCTGGGAAGAATCTTATGACCATTTAAGCTTAAGCGAAGCATCCACGTAAGTATTTATAAAGTGCTTCAAATATACCACATATGCTCCAAGCCTAGTTACCATTAGTGATGCTAAGGTCATTATAGTGCTATGGGCTTTAACTAAACTTACAGCACTGTTGGGGAATCTAATTTAATTGAGATGTACTCTAATTTGGATTACATTTTTTTTTCTAATTTAATTCCTCATGCCTTATATTTTCACGTAGTTGTTAGTGTATAAATTATTAATTTAGTCACTTTCTTTGATTATATTTTTTCTGGCATTGCTCATCAGTGCTAACATGTTTAAATATTGGTCTCAGTGGTTGCTGGAAGCAAAGTTATGTAGGAGGGAAACATCCCCATTGACCCAACTCTAATAAAAAAGCTGCTTTGTTTACATTGTTTCATAACACAAAGCTGGACTTTGTGTCTGACCACTTTTGCCTACTGGTTTTAGTACTGTCATCATTCAGTCTCTTTGGGGAGAATAAACTAGGGGAGTCTAGGATCCCCTTGGAGGTTGTCACTTTTCCTGTGCTCCATACCTCTTGCTCTGCCCATCTGGACCAGTGCTACTCAGTGTGGTCTGTGGACTTGTGCCAGTCTGCAAACTCTCACTGGTACATGGCAGAAACTGAGAGTAAGCGTTCAGAGACTCTGATAGCAATTTGACGGAGTTATTTTTTGTTTGTTCAATAAAATTTGAAAAAGGGCTTGTATTTTGTATTCTTTGCTTTTTCATTTCATTTTTCTAGTAATTTATCATTATTGTATTTGAAGAAAGTGTCAGCCTGTGACAAATTAGAAAAAGAAAACACAAAACCTGGTCCTTCCTCACAGATAAAGAAGCACTGATCTAAATCATAAGGCATATCTGGCAAAAGACTATCCCAATGTGTAATTGAAAGTAATCAATAAAGAGGAAGGCATTCTCATCTAACTCCACGCATTTCATAAATACAACTTGAGCTAAGGTTACTGCCTGGAAGCATCTATGTACAGATTAGGAGCATTTGTCTGTGTGAAATTTCCTGTTGCTTGTGAACATGCCTAAGGGTTGGAGTGGGGTGAGGGGTGTTTTTCTGCCCAGGAACTTTGTCCTAGTGTATATAGTAAACCTACCTTGTAATAACTACCACAATTGTCTCCTGACTGGCCCCCTGTTTCCACTCTGGCCCATAATTTCTCCTCCACACTGTGGCCAGGATAACAGCCTTAGCAAAATGCAGTTTTATCTTGTTACCCTGATGCTTAAAATCCATCAGGAAATTTCCATCATCCACAGGATGAATTTCAAACTCTTTAGCCTCCAGTCCCAGGTCCTCTATGATGCGATCCTGGTTTATTTCTCTAACCTGTGCATTTTAGGAAGATTTTCCCTCCTTGTCCACCTCCTTATCCCTCCTGTCTTTGAAGGGCCTTCTCAAGTGTCACCTTATCTGTGAACCTTTTTCTAAACACCCCACTCACTCCCCTGTAGAATTGACCCCTCCCTCTTTAATGCTGCCTACTAGTTTCTAGAACTGCAGCAAACTTCTTTAGTGAGGGTTTGGAAATCAAATTAAGCAAAAACCCAAAGATCTTGCTATTCAATTCTTAAATCGAGAGTTAGATGTTGGGTATTTCTTTTTGGTGCTATTTGTAGGGGGAGGCACAGTGGATACTGATCTCTGTAAAGTTCTGCAAGACACCGCAGAGGACAGTTTCCCAAGCATGGACCACTGAGTGGTGCCAGGGGAGTGGGTGAAGATGGCACATTTCCTGCCTCAGCTGCTCCCCGTCCCGGGGCACCGCTTAAGGAAGGCAGTTACCCAATTGGGTAACGAGATTATGATTTAGCTCACTAAACTAGTCATTCGGCTGTTTACTGAATGACATTCTAAAACACCCAGCGAGTGTAGACTGGTACTTACTTTTATAACACATCCTGATTAATAACTTTAGTGCACTCTCTTTTCAGGTTCAGAAGCTGTGTGTGAAGTTTCGTGTGATTCAATTAAAAGCAATGCCATGTTTGTAAAGAGGTAAAGGCCTATCTAAACTCTTATTCTATAGCAGTTGATTAGGCATTTGGTGAAACGCTATCTGATATATGGAAATATTCCTCACTGTAGGCAATATTTGGATTCAACAAACCATTACTTGTTCAAAATCCAATCAATGGATGCAGTTATTATAATAACTTGGTTTACCATTGATGCCAGAATATATTGTGAGTTTGAGTTGAATTAGCTTTATATGCCATGCAGATTTCAGAGTTTTTCAGTTGGATATTAATTGGACGTTAGTGACTGGTGCAATCCCTTCATTTTTTTCTTTTTTTAATGAAGAATCTGAGTGCTGTAGAGGTGAAATGGGTTGTTTAAAACAGCGGTCCCCAACCTTTTTGGCACCAGGGACCGGGTTCGTGGAAGACAATTTCTCTACGGATCAGCAGGGGGCGGGGGATGAGGTATGATTTCGGGATGATTCAAGCGCATTACATTTATTGTGCGCTTTATTTCTATTATTATTACATTGTAGTATATAATGAAATAATTATACAACTCACCATAATGCAGACTCAGTGGGAACCCTGAGCTTGTTTTCACTTGCCACTCACTGATAGGGTTTTGTTATGAGTCTGCAAACAGTTGATTTATTATGGTCTCTGTGCAGTCAAACCTCTCTGCTAATGATCTGTATTTGCAGCCGCTCCCCAGCGCTAGCATCACCGCCTCAGCTCCACCTCAGATCATCAGGCATTAGATTCTCATAAGGAGCACGCAACCTAGATCCCTCACATGTGCAGTTCACAGTAGGGTTTGCGCTCCTATAAGAATATAATGCTGCTGCTGATCTGACAGGAGGCGGAGCTCAGGCAGTAATGTGAGCGATGGGGAGCGGCTGTAAATACAGATGAAGCTTCGCTCACTCGCCCACCGCTCACCCCCTGCTGTGCAGACCATGGCCCAGGGGTTGGGGACCCCTGGTCTAAAAGTCACACATATACTTATTGGCTGAGCTATACCCAGAACCCAGATGATAACTGTATCTCCTGAATAAGTATCAGGATATATGGCTCGACAAAGGCAATCTTCTGATGCGTAAATTTCTTAATAAGAAAAGTCTTTCAGAAGTATCATATTTGTAACACATTGAACAAAGAACCTTCACTGATGAAAAGAAAATGAGTTTGAGTCTGTCCTGGGCTATCCAGTTTATCTTTCCCATGGACTCAACAGCACAGAGGGAAGATGTCCATTTATGATCTCAGGGCTGGTGTTTACTTCTCTTTGATGTGATTTCCTTGTTCTGTCAACTGCCTTTTACCAGCAGCTCTTCTCTGCCAGCAACCTAGACTGACATAGACCAAGTTAGGCTTCCAAATTACCACTGGGTGTTTGAATGTTTGCCCTTGCATAGAGGTTGAAGAGTTTGGAGAAAGAAAGCAAAAGGGTGGAAAGGCATGAACCTGTAGCAGGAAGGGCAAGCTGCTCACATGGGTTTATGTGTCCCCTTTCCACTGTATGGAATCATTACTGGAAAGCGGCCATTCAGCCATGATCTACATTTCCTAGTCCCAACTCCTTAAACCCCCCAGGCCTTGTTTTATATCTAGTTGTGGCCCCCTTACTAGTCTTCACCAATGGAATGTGAGTGGGAGTGATATATTATTTTCAGGTCAGTGTTTTCCTTTCTGTTAGCTGGGTGCCCTAGGGGATGGCGAAGCCAAAGATGGAAGGAAACCAGGTCCCTAAAGCACCACATGGAGGACGGGACCTCCCCGGTGAGGCAGTGGTTAAGAAACCACTTGCCAATGCAGGGGACACGGGTTCGAGCCCTGGTCCGGGAAGATCCCACATGCTGTGGAGCAACTAAGCCCGTGCGCCACAACTACTGAGCCCACGTGCCACAACTACTGAAGCCCGTGTGCCTAGAGCCTGTGCTCCTCATCAAGAGAAGCCCCCGCTTGCCGCATCTAGAGAAAAGCCCGCACGCAGAAACAAAGACCCAACGCAACCAAAAATAAATCAATAAATAAATTTATAAAAAGAAAAAAAAAAGCACCACATGGAGGAGATTGTCCTGCTAACTAGAAAAAACTCTCAGACTCTTACATGAACAAAAAATAACTTCAAATGTGTTTTTGAGTCTTTATACATTTTGGGTTTGTTATTGCAGCCAGCACTCCCCTAAATAACACAGAGCCTCCAGTTCTTAAGAGTTTTGTTTCCACTTTGAAGTTAGACATTCACCTAAAAATTAGTTACATGTATTTTTACAAAATATTTAATTTAATTGAACACTCCAAGTCTTCAGAGAGGCCTCAATTTTCCCTGAGAGATTAATAAAGCAAAATGGATTGAGACAGTTGATGAAGCGTCATATAAACAAATAACTTACTTGTCTAAATTTTGCTGATATCATGCTGTTCACTTCCAAATAAGTTCACTTTTAATTTTAATATCCTTGTATAGATGTGAAGAATGTTGTTCTTTAAATATAGACTGTAATTTTTACATGTTATGCTCATTTCATAGTGGTATTTATTTATACTTCACCTCTTTCCAAAAGAGTTTGCAATGACTTATAAAATGCGACTTAGCAACAAGGTTAATAAAATAGAAAAGCAGGGTATAGGAAAAAGGACAAGGAAAATATGCTAACTTCAACCGTTCACGTGGTTGCTGTGATTGGGTTTCGACCTTAAGTCTAAGCTTCTTGGCAGGTGGGGTACGAGGGAAGCATGATAAATTACAAATCAGCCATCAGAAAGGAGGAAGTGTACTCCTTTCTCAGGGAAGGCAAAGCTTTGTCTGGGACCCAAGTCTCAAAGAAATGGCCCTCAGTGTTTTCATCTCAGGGGAGTCAGACCTACTAGCAGTGAAATCAAAATGGAATTTTCTAAACTTTGGTTAGTTTTGTGAAATGAATTCTTAATGATACTGAAAAGGGAAGAAACTGTTAGGTTAAGTAATTACTAAAAGCCTTTTGTTTATTTTTATTTTCCACATATCTTAACCCTTGGGAACTTAGGGGTAGCTTGCAGATGACGATCTCTGATATGTTCACTTATAAAAGTAAACTTCTTTGGCTCTGGATGGATACGCTCCAGACTGAATTACTGGTTTGATTCTAGAAGTATTTTGAACAAATTATGCCATTAGTCAAGGTGAATTGATATTTGAAGGTGATTATTTTATCTTTCTTGGGAGGGGATTTGGTTTTCTCAATGTATGAACTTTGGAGTTTTCAAAAATTGAGGATTCTTAGGTTGGCATTTCTAAGTAAGTGCCGCTATGTTGTAGCACAAGCCACCCTAATTAGACATGTTCAGTACAGGTTTTTCTCAACTTGGATTTCATGTGCTCAAAGAATATTGCAGCTGGAGATTGTCTCATCCAGCCATCACTGTTTTAGATGAGACGACTGAGGCTCCGACTGGGTACATGATCAGCCAGCAGTCCCACAGACAGTGAGACCAGCGCTTGTTTCTCTTATGTAACACATGCCTCTTTTAAGTACTAGTTTGGTGCTGTTCAATTTAATGCAATACGCTTTTATTAAAAATCAATGGTAGAGGGCTTCCCTGGTGGCGCAGTGGTTGAGAACCTGCCTGCCAATGCAGGGGACACGGGTTCGAGCCCTGGTCTGGGAAGATCCCACATGCCGCGGAGCAACTAGGCCTGTGAGCCACAACTACTGAGCCTGCGCGTCTGGAGCCTGTGCTCCGCAACAAGAGAGGCTGCGATAGTGAGAGGCCCGCGCACCGCGATGAGGAGTGGCTCCCGCTTGCCGCAACTAGAGAAGACCCTCGCACAGAAATGAAGACCCAACACAGTCAAAAATAAATAAATAAATAAATTAAAAAAAAAAAAATCAATGGTAGAAAGGACCAGACAACCCTCCAAATATTTCTGAGCTCCTTAGAATTTTTGCTTATTTCTGTATTATATTAAACCCTGCTTCTTCCATAAAATACAGATAGGCAATGCAAAAGAGATCAAAGTGAAAATATTGAAATAATATGAAGAATTGAAATATTAATCTCTGATAGAATGATGTTACGCTCCAAATGGGTGGTACAATATATTGTCCTTCCTACTCTCTGAAGATTTCAAAGCACTTAACATGGGCTTAAAACTCATTAAGATGGGTGCTGAACCAGACACTGGATATTGTAACTTTATTCTTATTATTTATTTAATACCATCAGAGGAGTTAGTTCTCAGTGGGAATTGATAACTCTAAAAGAATGAAATATTTTCTTCGATATTCTAAAAGGACAAGTACCATTCAGCCAATACTTCTCTTCCAAAGATAATCAATGATGATGTGGGAAAATATTAACAAGTCACTCATAAAAAATTTTCCAAATGAATAAACTAATTGCATAATTTCAAAAAGTCTTTGTAAGTTTACATTGGTTTGATATGGTATGTGCTGCCTTATAGGAATAAAGGAGCTTGTAAGATTTTTATTAGTTAAGGAAGAAAAGAAGATGAAATTCACTTATTCTTTCTTACCAAGTAAAATTTAGAATTTCTTCATCTTTAAAGTTATCCATTGTATTGCAAATTCTTCCTTGCTCTAAAATAGGAGTGCTCTATTTTTAAAAAAGTGAATAGTACTCTATGTTGGCCATTGCCTTTTGAAATATGTTTTATTATTAGTATGCAATTTATATGGTCATTTTTGACCTTTTAAAATATTTAAGTGAATATGAATTTCTCTTTGTACATCAAAAAGTGGTTACTTGTTTTCTTGGATTTTGATTTTCTTAACAGAAAGTTGACCACAATTTGGCCAAATTAATTAAAAACATTAATCCATAAGAACATAAGGGTAATAAATGGATAGTCTATTTGGCCCTGGCTACCTTTCAATATGAGTGGTTAACTATCAATTAGAGACCTGTTATGCAGTCTAAGAATTTTTCATATTCAAAATCAAACTTTCAATCGTCTCTAAAATGACAGAGGCAGATGACATAGATGCAGTTTTGAGAAATGGTGAACTACACTGATAAAAGCTACTGTAAGCTTTTTAGGTGTGTAAGACAGGCTCGTATTCATGTACATTTTTGATCACTTGGTTTACATGTGAACATATCATGATTTTGGAAATGCTGCCTAAAGTTCTAGCTTAAAAGCAGAAACACTAGTAGGTTCAGTAAAGTGCATGGAGATCCTGGGCAGAGGATTTCAGACTCATTTCTGTATTATGCAAATTACAGAGGCGGTGCTAGAGGGGAGGGGGTTAATGACTATTAATTGGTGATAACAGGTTCCAGCCTCTTCTATCATTTATTCACGTAGTGAGGGAGAAAGGAGTAGGGCTGAGGGGTCATTGAAGAACTAACTCTGGATTTATGATTTGGGCTTATTTCATGTAGTATTTTTTTAACAGGAATAAACAGATGAAAATAAAAATCACCTAAAATTTATCATTTAAAGATAATGTTATTAACTTTTTGCTTATTTTAACACTATTAACATATGCTTTATGCACATAACGTTGAAAATTTTTTCTTTCAAAAATTGTGTCATGTTATATATGCCAGTTAAAATATATTATTCATTTAATCTCATAAATTTCCTCCATGTTAGTAAATATACTTCTAAAACCTTAATGGCGTTGTTTTCCATCATTCACCACTGTACCATCATTTATTTAACAAAACCTTTGGTTTTTGGACATTTAAGCTGTTCCAATTTTTTTGAGTGTAATAAAAAATGCTGTGATGATCATCTGTATATGTACACTTTTGTCCAATTAGTTCTTAAGATGAATTGCTAGAAGCAGAGTTATTATGTGAAAGGGCAAACAACTCTTTAAAGTTTTTGGTATATAGTGAAAACTTCCTTGCAGAATTTGTATCCATTTATATACCTGGGGACATATGAAATTCTCTTTTCCTCCAAATGTTGAAAATACCATAGTTTCTCCAATCTTTGCTAACTTGAAAAGACATAGACATACAGATTTCATTTTTAATTGCTGTTCTTAGATTACTAAAGATCAAATAAGCTGAATATTTTCTTCACATTTTTTGTATTTTCTATTTTTTTCTTTTTAATTGCCTATTTATGTCAATTTATTATTCAATGAATGTATTTATCTTTTTCTTAGTGATTTTAAAGCACCTTTGATACTAAGGACAGGAACTTTTCATCTGTCATATATGTTGCAACTATTTTTTTCTAAATTTTCCATTTGACTTTTAACTTTGCTGATGGTGAATTTTGATATGTAGGTTTAAAAAATGTAGTTATACCTTTCATTTATTTTATTAAAAAATTTTTTTTAAATTTTATATTAGAGTATAGTTGATTTACAATGTTGTGTTAGCTGCAGGTGTACAGCAAAGTGATTCATCCGTACATATACATATATCCATTCTTTTTCAGAGTCTTTTCCCATATAGGTTATTACAGAATATTGAATAGTTATACCTTTCAGCCTTTTTTTTTTTGGCTTCTATTTTGAGTGTCATGCTTAGAAAGCCCTTACCCATCATAACATTGAAAAATACTTGCCTATGATTCATTTAATCATTTTAATTTCTATATTTAACCTTTAAATTATTATGAAATATTTCACACATAGAAATTGGCATGAAGAATAATATAAAAGAGGCAATATATGTAATAGTCAATCAGCTTTTGAGCCTGATTTCATGGGTGTTTAAAATAAGTCTACAAATTCTTTGACACTCTTCCATTCAAAAGGTGGAGGTCTGGGACTTCCCTGGTGGTGCAGTGGTTAAGAATCCACCTGCCAATGCAGGGGACACGGGTTTGAGCCCTGGTCTGGGAAGATCCCACATGCCATGGAGCACCTAAGCCTGTGGGCCACAACTACTGAGCTTGTACTCTAGAGCCCGTGAGCCACAACTACTGAAGCCCATGCGGCCTAGAGCCCGTGCTCCACAGCAAGAGAAGCCACTGCAATGAGAAATCTGCGCACCGCAATGAAGAGTAGCCCCTGCTCGCCGCAACTAGAGAAAGCCCACGTGCAGCAACAAAGACCCAATGCAACCCAAAAAATTCCTTCCCCTGGAGTACGGGGTAAACTTAATGACCCACTTCTAATGAGTAGATATTGTAGAAATGATGGAGTGTGTCTTCAGACATTAGGTCATATAAGACATTGAGGCGTCTCTCTCTATTTCTCTCTCTCTCTCTCTTTCCCCTTCTCATGTTTCTTGCTCTGGGGGAAGTTAGCTGCCATGCCATGAGTTCACTCAATCAACTCTATGAAGAGGTCTACGTGATGGGGAACTGAGGCCCTCTACCAGTAGCCAGTGAGGAAGACAATGGAGGCTTCAGGCCAACAGTTACATGAGTAGAGTTGGAAGTGATCTTTCAGCAACATCATGCTTTCAGATGATTACAGCCCCAGGTGACCCATTGGTTACAATATCATGAGAGTCCCTGGTGCAGAATCAGCCAAGCTGCTCCTAGATTTCTAACTTTCAGAATCTGTATGAAATAATAAATGTTAGTTGTTGAAGACTGCTAAGTTTGGGGATAATTTGTTATGTAAAAATAGATGACTAATACAATAAGCATGAATCGTCAAGGTGTGAGATTTTGTGCCTTAGTTTTCGTATTTTAAAATGGGGAAATAGTAGAATTTTCTTTGTAAGATAGATCTGAAATTTAAGTAAATTAACATTTGTATAGTACTTATAACAGTTCCTGGTGTGTAGTGAGCTAAAAGTTTTGCTATTATATAGCAAATATCCATATACTTCACCTAGCTTAAGAAATAAAATGTTACTGATAGAACTGAATACCCATTTATGTCCCTCCTCAAAAGTATATATTTAACTATTCAAACACCTGGAACTAATCTTGGTCATACAGTGAGGCAAAGATCCAATATAATATTTTTTTTCCCAAATGGATAACCAATTTTCTCAGCATGATTTGAGATTTCCCATTTATTTAAAGATCACTATTTTAATGTACTAAATGCTTACATATACTTTTATTTGTTTGAAGGTTTCTATCTTGCACCATTGAATAATGTCTACTCTGCCATCAGTAATGTGCTGTTTTAGTTATTATAGCTTCATGGTATATTCTGATGCTGGCAGTACAAGTTTCCCTTGATTATTGGGTAAGCAGCCTCTAAGATGGTCTTCTATGATCTCTGCCTCCTTGTATTCATGCCCTTGGTTATTCTCCTTTCCTTGAGTGTGGGCTGGATTTAGTGACTCCCTGGTGAATAAAATGTGGTAAAGGTAATGTTACGTCACTTCTGGTTACAAGAACGTTGTGGCTTCCATCTTGGATATTTTCTTGTTTTCTCACTTGCTTTGAGAGAAGCCAGCTGCTTCATTGTGAGCTGCCCTGTGGAGATGGCCAAGTGACAAGGACCCGAAGGGGGTCTCCTGATGACAGCCAGTGAGGAACTGAGGTGCTCAGTCCAATATAGCTCAGGAGGAATCAAATCCTGCCAACAACCACTTATGTAAGCTGGAAAGTGGATCCTACCCCAGTGGAGCCATTAGAGGAGATGACAGTTAATGACAGTCCCAGCTGAGACCTTGACTGTAACCTTGGGAGATAACTCGAGCCCGAGGCACCCAGCTAAACAACTTCGGTGTCCTGATTCACAGGAGCTAACATAATAAAAAGTTTGTTGTTTTAAGCTGTTAAACTTTGAGGTAAGTTTTAATGCAGCAGTAGACAACTAACACAATTATTCTTTTCTTTTTTCTTTTTTTGCATTTTTCCCATTTATCCTTTCACAAGAACATCATTTCGCCTTATTCCAAAAATTTTAGAGGATTTTAATTGACATTGCATAATATTTCTAAATCATTTGGGGGTCAAATGACACCTCATGTAATGAGTTTTCTGATACAGAAATGTTATATTCCATTAAAATTACACAAGACTTCTTTTATGTGCCTCAAAAACATATAGAGTTTTCTTTATACATACTTCTTATTAGGTTTATTATTAACTATTTTATACTTTTCATTGGTGTTGCAAATGGGAAAATTTTCTACTTGATTATTGTTTGTATACAGGAAATTGATTTTTGTACATTTATCCACCAATTTATCACGTAAGTGAATTCTATTATTAGTTTTCATTGTTTTCCATTTTACTCTTGGATTTTCTACATATACAATGATCCACTATTCTTAGTAAAGCAGTCTAAAAGATACTGAGCACAGAAGCAAAAATGTATGTATGTGTGCATGTGTGTTGTGAATGTACCATGTGCATGCTGATGGAGATTCAAGAATTTGGAAAGAAATGAAAAGTAGCTATGGTTCACTCATTTCTTTCTCTGCATCATCTAGCATAGGTATCAGGATATAGAGGTTGCTGGGTGAGTGGTTATTGAGTGAATGAGTGAATGATCGGCCCACTCCTAGTTTGGCTTCCTCAGTCCTGCCTTCATGCCTGTCTGGGAGCCAGCTCATTGTGAAGACCCATCATGCCCTGAGCTGAGCACATGGTGGGTATGACATCTGCTAAGTCCTCAGCACTCCACTAACATAATGTAAATAAGTAAGTACATAGCTTACCCTCAAAGACCTAATGAGCTACTGGGGGGCGGGGGAGACAATATGAGCACACGTGCAGTCGTTAGAGAATAGGTTAATACTAGATTGTGAGGTTCTTCCCTGGACCCACATGGTGCTGGCATAACCTAATCAAAGGTACCTCGCATTTGAGCAGGACTCATGAAGAAGATGCTGGGCCTACACTGAACAAGGCTGGGTTTGTAAAAAGGTGACGTTTGAGAGGGGGTCAGGATCCTATGTGAAGGAGTGTATTGGTTGCCCCGTCCAAAGGGCAAAAAGAGGCACAAAACCAGGCAACAAATCTGAAAACTGCATGGACAGAAAGTCTCATCAAGAACATGCTGGGACAAATGTCTTAGAACCAAAGTGGTGGTAACATAGGAACTCAGCATTTTTCTGGTGCCTGTGCATGACCAGGGATAGGAGTGGGGACAGGATCCTTGAAGGAACCTCACAGGGTTGGGCTGCACTGACTGCCAAGGAAAGTGTTACTCAGAGGAGAGAAACAGAAGTCAAGGGTTCTGTAGGAGTGAGATTCTAGTCAAGGGACAAGGGAAACCAGAGGAGGATTTTCAGTTTAGGAAAGACAGGGTCTGGCTTACTTTTTAAACACTTCTTTATTTTTTAATTTTTATTGAAGTATAGTTGATTTACAATATGTCAAGTGTCCAGCAAAGTGATTCAGTTATACAAGTATATATATATCTACTCTTTTTCAGATTCTTTTCCACTATAGGTTATTACAAGGTATTCAGTATAGTTCCCTGTGCTATACAGTAGGACCTTGATGTTTTTCTATTTTACGTATAGTAGTGTGTATATGTTAACCCCAAACTCCTAATTTATCCTTCCCCGCCTTTCTCCTTTGGTAACCATAAGTTTGTTTTCTATGTCTGTGAGTCTGTTTCTGTTTTGTAAATAAGTTCATTTGTATCATTTTTTTTTTTTTAGATTCCACGTATATATGATATTTGCCTTTCTCTGTCTGACTTACTTCACTTAGTATGATCATCTCTAGGTCCATCCATGTTGCTGCAAATGGCATTATTTCATTTTTTTAAATGGCTGATTAGTATTCCATTGTGTGTTTATATATCTCTCTCTCTATATATATCTATATAAACACACATACCACATCTTCTTTATCCATTCATCTGTTGATGGGCATTTAGGTTGCTTCCATGACTTACATTTTTTACAAGGTCTTTCTGTCCACAGTATGGAAACTGAGTTGCGATGGGGAACAAGAATGGGATTTGAGAGACTTGGTAGGAGAATACTGCAGTGAGCTGGAGAGAGGGGGCTCTGACCTGGAGCAGGTTGGTGGTAGAGATGAGTGTTGTCCATTGAGGCCTAATTGGAGGTAAACAGTTAAGAAACATTCTCCTGCTGGGAATTTGAGCTCTCTTATCCTCACTCAACTAGGCTTCTTTGTCATTCTGGTGAAGTTTAAAGACCTCGAACTGGAGGGGAGACACTCCAGTAATCTGGGTGAATGGGCCATCTGAGTGGAATTTTGTCGATGCGTTGAAGTAGTTCTAGCATTGGGAAGGGTAGTTTATGTCTCTGTGAATAGATTTTCAGTGCTAATAAGTATTTTTCTTAATTCTTAAAGTATATTTTATTATTGTATTATAACATACATTTATTGTAATTATAACATACATGTATTGTAATAAAATATCTGATATTTCCAAGATAACCCCATACAAAAACTTAAGGTGAACTTTGTACAATTCATTTTATATGCTTAAGAAACATTATAGGAAAATGTCTTTTAAATAAATGCATAACCACGCTTAGAAATTTAGAAGTTTTATGACCTTTTTAAAATATTTTTCATCTTAATTTTTTCTTTTTAATTCTAATATACTCTGAAAAAATTTTTACTGCTTTCCTGCCTGTAGTTTAGCCTATTATAAATCTGGTGAATTAATGCAAAGTTAATGGCTATATTTTAGAGTAACCTCTTGAAATGTAATAGTTTTATTGGAACAAAACTATATTTTGCCAAAATTATGTGGAACTAATGAAAAATTAATTGCTTTATAAAATGCTGGTTTTTATCAAAAACTAATAATTCCTGTACATCTCTTAATCCTCCTGCAAACAGTTGGCAGGAAATAAAATCTAAGTTTACCGGTTCAAATTCCCTAAGATCCTCACAGCCATTTTTATTTTTGCATGATCCAACCTTTTAACTTCTTTCACAACTTTAAGCTTACAAAAACAGATTTCTAATTAAATTCAGCCATATCATTCCCCTAAAGGGGATTTAGAGAAACCAAGTCTAACTTAGACTTGGGGCCTATGAGCTAACACTTTTCCTTTCTTTACAGATCACTTTGGCATTTTTATGTATCTCCTTCTAATAAAATATAATGATTTTTATACTTTAAATTGATGCCTGGGACTATGCCTTTTATCTGTTGTTTACTGTGTTTCAATCCTTAAATAAATCATGCAACAAAATAAATTACTTAATCCTGTGTTTTATTTGGAAACATATTAAGGGATTGATACAGAAGGAAAATCACTTTATTGCTTCTGAATTGCTCACACTTTTATGGTTTTTGCATCGTATTCGAACACTATCAAGGTGTCCTATCAATAACAATTGTACACAAGAGCCACATTTGGAGATTTTTAAAGTTTTTGCTACTTTTTGATTAGGATATGTTCAAATATAATCCCCCAAACTATCATTTGTCATCAGCATTCACCACGATTCTACTGTTCTAATAATAATTCATTCTAGTGAATAACTATTTAGCAAGAAAATTATTAATCCCCAGCAACTTTTAAAAATGAGACCACATGTGATTATTTTATCCCTCGTTTCATGCTTAGCAGTCCTTCCCGTCTTCGTTTAGTAGAAGCGGCTTTCTTAACACTCTGAAAGAGAAAAACAAAACATTACTCAACTTAATTTGTTTATTAAGCTCTTTTAGAATGAAAGGGAAATAGTCCAAATTTCAAAACCAGTTTGGAGAATGTGATACATGTGTTATCGAGACGCCTTCTCCTCCACAGACTTTTCCCCTCAAAAATGTTTTTTTCACACAGAGAATGGACTCTCGTTTCTTAGGTTAATTGCTGGAATATGATGCATTTTTAGTAATTTCCGGATTCTATTCCAGGACATTTGGGATAGAGCCCAAGAGCTTAGCATGTTTTCCTTTTTTCATGGTAAAATTGTGCAAATATGCATTAGAGTGTGAAAACAAACAGTCTAATACATTTTTGCAAAGCTCTTTATGTTTACTGTTTATTGCAGATACCAGATCCTAATTAAAATGCGCTAACAAAAGCCAAGATACAAAGAACAAAGACATAACGAAACTTCATCTTTATAAAATATTTGTGATTAGTCCTGGGGGATGGACGGCCTCACAGCCCTGCAGGGAATTCTAAAAGCCTTCCTCAACCAACCCAGGAGGGCGAGGAGATGTGGTATGTCTAGTGGTTCAAGAAATACAAACCATTCCGTGGTTATTTTGGGGGGCTGTATACTTCTTAGAGAGGTTCTAATGATTCTTTGATTCAAAATCTTGAGTTTTTTCACTCTACATTTGAAATCAATGGCAACCAACTTCAAAGAAGTAACCAGCAGAAGAGGCATTAAAAGCATATTTTGGGGAGAAAGATGGATTTCGATCTGTGTTTTTCAGTTGACAGTGTCTGTATGAATGTGGAGAAATTACTTTTTGTCATTTGTGCATTGAGGAGAATTAAAAGGGTGAATGCAAATATGAAGGCCAGTATCAATTCATGGTAAAGCTAGGGATTTGGGGTCACACCAGCCTGAATTTGAGTTGGAACTCTCTTTTCTAGCTTTGTGCTCTTAGGTCAGGGATTTAATTTCTTGGAGTCTCAGTTTCTTTAATACAGGGATAATAATAGTGATTTTGTGGAGTTGTTTTGAGCATAAACAAGATAAGCTATCGAGCCCACTCATCGTGTTAGAGGTAAACACTTTCATTTCTTCAAAAGGAGGTTCATACCACAACCCGCTCAGTGAGGTTGGAGGAAAGAGGTGAAGAGAATCTGGTGGATGAGAAATCTGAAAAACCACCTACTCCTGTTCTATTTTGTTTGCATTTAAAATTTTCTCTTGAACATCTTCCCTCCCACCCTCTTTTCCTTGTAGATTGCAGAGGAAGGGTACCAAGCATTTTTAAAGATTGAGAAAGCTTGTGAAAATCCTTTCTGTCCTGCAGTAGTCCTCAAAACGTGCTCCTGGACCAAGTGTATCAGCATCTCCTGGAAACTTGTTAGAAATGCAAATTCTTGGGCCTCCCCCCTCAGACCAGGTGCATCTGGTGCCGGGGCATCTGTATTTTAACAATCTCTCTAGGCGATTGTAATGCATATTAAATTATGAGAACCACTGATGTATCAAAATTTTTTTGTCTTCCTTTCTCTGTAACAGCAGGCTTATTAATGCAAAAGTCTCCACACTCAACAGAGGTCTTCCTTGTATGTACCACAAAGATTTTGAGAGACAGTATATCATAGTGTTTAAGAACACAGGATGTAGGCCAGACTATCTTGATTTATAGCCCAGCTTATTACTGATCAGCTCTGTTTCCTTGGGTAAGTTTCTTCACTTTTCTGTGCCTTAGTTTCTGCTACTATACAATGGAGATAATAATAGTATCTAGCTCACAGGAATTTTGTGAGAATGTAATACACTTAGGACAGCCACAGACAAATAGAAAGCTCTGAAGAGGTATGAGCTATTATTTATTATCTGCTGAATACAGAGGAAATTGCGAAATGCAGAGAATCAGCAAAGCATCAGTCCAGGAGGTGTTGAATCTCAAATTATGGCATATTTTTCTCTAATCATTCATGATTTCTTCAACAAAGAGTTGTTGTCAGCTCAGTACAAGCCAGGCATCATAAAAGGTAGTAGAGATACGGCAGAGAATAAGGAAGATTTGATCTTTGGCTGTGTGATCCTTAGAGGAAGAGAAAGAGGCATTAAAAAATATTTTCACAAATAATTGATGGACCACAGCTGTGCTGAGTGCTATGAAGGCAAAGTACAGCGTGCTGTGAGAGTGCTTAACTGGTAAACTTAATCCATCCAGGCGAAGAGATGCAGGGAGAGTGTGTAGGCAGAGAGGGTAGTGGGTGCTGGTGGAAGGTCGATGAAACTTCCCTCAGAGAACCTGAAGCTGAGCCCTAAAGGATGAACGGGAGTTTACTAGGCAAGGATGGATGTGAGAGCCGGAGTCCAGAGAGAGAAGAGAATGTGTAAAGACCCTGAGGTGGGTACGGGCTGCATGCTTGGTGGCTGGGGTATGGGGTCAAAACAAGACTGAAGTATCCCGCCAGTGATGGATACCCATCGTGGGGTTTAAACAAAGAGGTGACATTTGTTTTTAGAAGGACCTCTCCAGCAAAGTGGGAGAAATGAATTGGATGGGGCCAGAGATATTTCAAGGAGCCTGATGGCTGTAGCTGTGAGAGAGAGGATGGTAGCTGGGGCTGTGGTTGTGGGGGAGAGGGAGAGAGTCTGGTAGAATTGAGGAATTATGGATTTGGTGAGCGGGGAGTAGGAGACAGAGGGAAGTGTCAAGACCATGTGCCTGGGGCCATTTCCTTCAATAACAAGCACCTAGAAGGAGCATGTTTGGGGGCAGATCATAAGTTCGGTTGAGTATGAGGGACCTCTGAACACCAAAGAAAAATACATAGAACGGGCAATTTGTTTTCTGAATCTGGATGTCAGAGAGCTGGAGACCTCTCCTGTAAAGGGAGTGGTTGGTATGTGTGTAGTAACTGAATTGACGGTAATGGACATGTTATCCAGGCAGACTTCAGACAAGAGGTCCTAGGATTTACCCAACAGAATACCAGCATTTACAGGAGGAACGGGCAGATGGGTAGAAGACCTGGCTGGGATGTCATGGAAACTAGGGGAAGAAGGAGTCACCTGGGGCAAGGATGATGGGAACTGAAAGATTCCTTGGATTCGCTAAAGAAAGTTCCTTCACAACCTTAGTACAGTTTCTGAGGAAAAATGGCATGTGGCGTGAATGGGAGATGAGGAAACGGAAATCATGAAGTTGGACATATTTGGAGGGGCAGAAGCAAACAGTAATTTCAGGGTGACATGGAGCCTAAGGAGGATGGTTATTTATAGGAGAGAAAGGTCAGCGAGTTCTGAAAATAGCAGGTAGAAAATCAGGGGAGAGGAAGAAGTTGAAGAAACGTGGAGAAGGTGTGTTGATAGTGGGGGTTTTTGAGGTAGCAGGAGAGGGGAAACCACTGCATAGATGGAGAGTCTGGCTTTAGACAGGCTTAGAAAATACAGGCAGTTCCTCTGTTGTAACAGGAGGTCAGGGGGATGCGGTGGGTACAGATGCTGGTGGGTTTGTCAGTTTGGTGGTGGGAAGTTGCGAGGTTTCTGTTTGGTGGCTTCTATTTTCTCCTTGAGGGAGTAGGCAAGGCCATCTGTCTAGTGTGATAGAGGAGGTGTGAAGGTTAGAGATCTGAAGAGAATGAAGATTGTTTGAAATAGTCATCGAGAACAGAAAAGGGAGATGGTCAGAGAAATGTAGCACGGTTACTGTGAGAATCCAGATGAGAGGGGTGATGGTGGATTGAGCGTGGCAGGTGTGGTGGTGAGCCCCTGCTCTCACAAGGAGGATAGACACACACACACACGGTTATTTGCAACACAGTGTAGGAGGTGAAGCACAGGGCGCTATGGGAGATCGTAAGCAGGAGGCGTCTAACTAGGGACCTAAGACAAGTAAGCATCAGCCAGGTGAAGAGATGGAGGGTGAGCGTATCAGCGGAGAGGGCAGATGTGAACAGGCCAAGAGGTGTGGGGAGCCACGGCTCCCTTGGGGAGCTGAAGGAAGTCCCCAGGTAGAGCAGAGTGTGTGAGGGTGGAAGTGAGTGGTTACAAGAGGAATTAGACAGGAGGGGGATGGCAGCTCAGCATCTTCTAAGCTGGTGGTTTGAAGGTGTGGTCCCTGGACCACTGGGGGCCAGCAACATCAGTATCACCTGGACCTTGTGAGAGATGCAAAATCTCGGGTCCCGTCCCAGACCTAGCCTATCAGAAATTCTGAGAGTGGGGCCCTAGTGATTTATGTTTTACCACGTCCTCCAAGTCATGCTGATACACACTAAAGCTTGAGAACTTGTTTTAAGCAATGGGAAGATTGATTAAAGTGCCTTTTTAGCAGGAGAATGACATGATCAGAGGCAGGTTTATGAAGATCTCTGGCCACAGTGTGGAAAATGGAGTGTCCTATGTGTGAATCCCAGCCAGGAATCTCAACAGGACGAATTCTTCAGCTGGGTTACTGACCCTGGGGCAGGATGTTCCAGCCAAGGTCTCCATGGTGACCAGAACCACCTGCCCCCTTGGAAGCTCCCTGATGAGCCTACCTCTCCAGCAGCTCTCTGCTGCCCCCCTCTGTCCGCGGGCCACACTCATGGTTCCCAGACAGATGTTTCCCAGACCTCGATCAATCCAGTTTTAGCATCCCCCTGACTCTTTCTGCACCCTCAGCTTTGTCAGATGGATGGTCTCAGCTAATGTCAACATTAGACACTGTCATCTGACAGTCTCTGAATGGATGGCTCTGGAGAGCCCAGGAAAGAGTACTAATCAAGCAGTTACTACCTTAGATATCTTTGGGATAAGGTTTGCTAATTTGAAATGAAGCTGTACCTTATATCCCTTTCCATTTCTGGGAACCACATTTGTGTGTTTGTTTTTTAAAATATATTATGCTGATATCTCTCCAGAAAAGCTCTTTCAGAAGATAGGATCTGAAGGCAACTTATTTCTGGAAAAAAAAAACTATTTGTTTTTTTCCAAGACCAATAAGTATATGACATTAGAGGACCTGGTGTGGGATAGGATGATTCCATCAAATTCCACCATCCATCCCTCTTTACAATTAAATTTTCTTGGTGGGTTTTCTAGTCTGTACTTCATTTCATTTGGAGTTGTAGAGAAAGATGATTTTCCTACAGGCACAGATTGGATTGGCACAGCTGCTAAAAGACGATAAAATCATTTCAGGGAGAATGGTATAGGCTGCCTTCCATCCAACGATAACCATGCAAAATAAATATGATTTCTCCTAAACATGCATGAGGCCATATCTCCCAGTTATTATGTCCAGAAGAGGGAGTTGCATGGGATTTGGAATCAGTCAGATTGGTGTTGGAATCTTGGTCTCACCAGTCACCAAAAGTAATTTAGCTTTGGCAAATTACTTAACTTCTCTGGGTCTCCATTTTCTCTATTGTAAAATGGGTTGTTGTGAGGATTAGATAGAACAACATAATCTAGGGTATTTAGTAAGTGACACTAATTATTAGTTTTTGTTTTCTGTTAGACTGTTACACTACATTATAGGTGAAGCTAAGAAATAGTGTCTGAGAACTCCAAGAATTTCATGCTTATGAATGTAAATTGTTGTACAGTCTCTGGGCTAATGATGAATCCCTGAAAACAGGATAATAAGCAATAGAATCCTATGAAGGTTGATAGGACAGCTCTAGAACATATCGTGACTATGGTCAAGGTTGATGGTAGATTCTACTCTCTCCAAACTTGTTTCACACCCTCAATTAATACGCAGCTATTGATAGCTTATTATTTTTCTACTGAACTGCAAACTAATGGAAGTCTGTGATAAGTGTCACACCAGAGGTTCAGTGAGTAAGGGGTAATTCAAGAATCAGGAGGAGGAAGAGGCCATTTGGCTCCAGAATGAACCGAACTATGCTAACACATAGATTACTTGACCAGCTATGTCCAGACACTCTGTCATAAGTTTTAAAGCTTCAGCAAGGAGACAGACTTGAGCTGAGTCATGAAATTTGGGGGAGAATTCAGATAGCTGGAGAGAAGGGGGAGAATATTTAAGGGAGGGGAACAGCACACAAAGCCATGGAAAGGGAGATTGGCTGGCTGTGATCTAGGGACAATGAGTATACCTGTATGGTTGGAGGGGAGTGGGAAGAAAAGTGTTACTGGAACAGTACATTGAGTTAGACTGAGAAAAGTCTTTACTGATAGAAGAGGAATTTGGGAACCAGTGACCATTTTCAAATAGAAAAATTATATGATACAATGTGATGTCTTGAAAATTGTAATCAGTTTTCTGAGTACCAGTTGGGAGAGTAGAAAGAAGGTAGGTGGGCTCATTAGGAGGCTTGGCCAAAATCTACATAGTTGCAAAGGCTGTGTACAAATTAACATGGTGATGGGAGAATGGAGAGACAGTGGGGCAGAGAGAATCTCCCAGGCCTTGTGAGGGCCTGGGGAAGGGATGGGGTGAGGAAATGACAGAGAAGACGCAGTGGGTTGCTTCAAAGATGGCCTCCCATGAGCTCCACGTCCTGGAGTTCCTGTCTTTGTGTAATCTCATCCCCTTGAGTGTGGGCTTCTAACCCATAGAAAATGGCAAACGTGATGGGATGTTACTTCTGAGATTAGGTACAAAAAGACCCTGGCTTCTGCCTTGCTTGCCCTCTTTTGCTCACTCTGATGGGAGACAACTTCCATGTTGTGAGCTAGCCCATAGACTAATGTGGTAAAGACTTAAGGATGGTCCCCAGCCAACAGCCAGCAAGGAACTGAGGCCCTCAGTTCAACAGCCTTTGAATAACTGAATTCTGTCAACGATCTTGTGAGTGGATGTGGAAGTGAATCCTTCCCTACTCAAGGAAGTGGAGCCTGGAGATGACCACGGTCCTGCCTGACACCCTGTGATTATAGCTTTGTGCTGCATAAAAAATTACCCCCAAATAAAATAACATTTATGCATTATTTCACAGTTTGTGTAGGTGAGGCATTTGGGTCCTGTCTGGCTTGGGGTCTCTCACAAGGTAGCGTTAATATCAAGGCTTGACTGGGAAGGATCCAATTCCTTGCTCAGTCACATGGTTGTTGGCAGAATTCAGTTCTTCATGGGTTGTTGGACTGAGGCCTCAGTTCCTCACAAGCCGTTGGCTGGAGCCCTCGGATCTTTGCCATATGGGTCTCCCCATAGAGCATCTACAGTATGGTGGATTGCTCTACCGGAGTGAGCAAGTGAGAGAACGCTGGCAAGATGGAAGTCAGCCTTTTGTGACCTTGTCAGGGAAGCGACAGACCATCACTTTTGCTATAGACTGCTCTTTATAATGTGTTAGAACCCTTTAGCCATAGGTCTGGCCTATTTTCAAGGGGAGGAGCTCACACAAACACATTAATACCAGGAGGTGAGGATCACTGGGGACCATGTCAGAAGCTGCCTACCACAGCGACAGTGATTTATCGTAGTTTTTGTGGTCTTTCCAAAGAGCTTTAGGCTCCTGGAGGGGGCTTGTGCTTTGTACATAAGTGCATACTAAATATCTACTGAATAAATGAGATGACACTTGCAAAAACTCCTAGAGGTCTCTGAACAGTAATTTTCAACTTAGATGTTAAGGCACTGATGGTCTCTTCAATTGGTCAACAGTGTAATGGGGATATAGTGAATTTCTGGGACAAAATTCTCACCCTAAGTACAAAAACCTAATTCACTTCATTGGGTGTAAGAACTCAGGGCTGACCTGTACAGTTGTGCCATGTACAAAAATGCTTGGCTGAGGGGAAGAGGGTGCCTAATCCAGTTCATAGTCTACTCACCGAGCTGTGTCCTGGCACGGGACTGCATCAGTGTAGACGGAAGCATGCCTTTTGGAAAGATGTCCACCCAGGGGGACTTCTGTGTAAGCGGCGCAAAGGCCACACCTGTGGTTCTCTAAGGAAGTGTCAGCCTTCATCCCCCTCCTCCTATTTGCTTTCACCTGTTCTCCTTGAACTATACCCTCTGAAATGGGCTTGAGGCAGGAAGGGGACAATGTTCCATCCACACCTGATGTTGGAGAGGATTAAGTTTTGTTTGAGGAGGCCTTTGAGAGTCCGGGAGAGAAGGAGCTATACAAATGCAGGCAAATTCCATCCTCCCTGTTAAATGGCCAAGAAAATTCTGTGATACCACCCTCTCCCTGAGTGCTGGGTCTGACCTGACAATAGCAAACAAACAGCAAGCTGTGATCTGTTTATAATTCCAAATGAAAATCCACCCCAAATAGAGGTGAGAAGGAGAAAAAGCAACTTGGCAACAATGTGTGCTTTGGCTGAGGACCCCAGGAAGCCTTGCTTCTGTGAACCTCAGCCCATCTCCCTCCCCTTCTCATGGTGACACCTGAAAAGCTCAGCTCACACCCCTGGAATGGTTGTGTATTGAGGATAAGGATGTTGACAATAGGGTTTAAGCTGCATAAATAACTGCAAATTGCTGTTCGGCCCCAGCAACTGCCAGCAAAACAAACAAACAAACAAACAAACAATACAAAAACAAACAAACAAAAAAACGAGGCAGGAGATGATATTTGGAGCATAAGTTGTAGGGAGGAGGAGCCAGCAAGTAAGTCACGTGGAATCTGGCAACCAACTCTGGGTGTAAAAGACACTTTGACAAGGTAATCACAGGCCACCCACAGTTGTTAGGGAGCTATAAGAAGTTATTTTGACAGGACATGTGACACCCTTCAAATAGAGGAATCAAAGCCCCAAATGATCAGGGATATGTTACAGGAAAGTCCTAGTTTAAAGAACAAGTTACTCTAATAACTGAGGGATAGCACTAATGGGGGCTTCAAATATTCATTTTGTAATTTCCAAGTACTTCTGTTGGCGGTGGTGTGCGGGGCAAGAAAGAAGGAATGACAGGAATGTGGTTTATAGGAACAAGGGAAAATGCCACGATGGCTGTCATTTTGTGCCTCTTCGTTCTCTGGCTTTCTCCCGGCACCATTTTCAATGGCTTCACCAACACTCTTCCTCAAAGAACCCTGCCAGTGTGCTCCCCAGGATGCAGCCGAGGCGAGAAAGACTAGACCAGCCACACGTGTACTTCCTTGGGTCAGGGTCAGGTGTTTGCATACAATCCATCACTAACCGCAGCCTCTTTGGTTTCTATCCTCTCCAACATACACCTCACCTCTTGGTTCCACTTTCCCATGCATGCTGCTGAGCCTTTGCTTGAAACCAGTCTTCTTCTTTCTCAGTCTTCTTTTGAATCACACCAACTCCAGAAAGGCATTTTTGTTAATTGTAGCAGAAGAGTTTTAAGTGAGAAAAAAAATAAAGAATTCACTGGATAGAATGCTTGTTGAATAAAGGAATGAGAACACAGATGGAGTTTAGGGAATTCCAGACTCTGGTGCATCTCTATTGATCTGTGTGCCCGGCATTCTCCCCACTCCCTGCCAAAACCTTCTTCGGAGAACCATTTCCCCCTTCTCTTTCAAACATGTGCAGAAGATGTAGTTTTCTTTCATGGTCACACTTGCTGGTCACAGATTATTGGTGTGGGAGTGGCCATCTCAATAAAACTGGGTGTATCAGCTAGCTTATGCTGCCTAACAAATTACATCAAAATATGATGTCTTAAAATAAATATTTATTTTTCTTCAAGAGTCTGAGTGTTGGCTGGACTTCTCTGCTTCATGCTTCAGGTCTGCAGATTCCTGGGATGGCTCTGTTCAATGCATTTTCATTCTGGGACCCAGGCTGATGGAGCAGGACCTACCTGGGGAAAGTGTTTCTCACAGCAATGGCAGAAGTGTAGGACAGCAAGTAGAAACACATGATGATTCCCCCTTGGTGTGCTCCTGCTGCTCTCTGATCTTGCTTGGGCAAGTTTATTTCCCATTTTTCTACAATATTCTTCCTCTGTGAGGTTGGATGGAAGAGAGTAAGGTAGGAGGTCCTACTCAGACATTATCAAAGAGATGCTCAGAGGTATTTAGAGAAATTCACTTGCAAAGAGTGCAGAGGAGCCAGACTTCAGAAAGACTCACTGGTCTATCAAAAACATAACTAGTATTTAAGGAAAAACTGGAAAATTAATCTATTCATGGTGAAAACAGCAACTTGTTCACATGATTATCATATCCACCAAGGTCATGATACATCTGCAGACACCAGCTTAGCCAAAGTTGGGGATAAAATTGTTTTTGTTGCAGAGTTTACAGGAAATACTCAAGGATTTTTTATTTGGGGGACTAGAAGCATACGAGATGATCTTGATGGTTTTAAAATAGGCCTACAAATTCTTTGGAACTATCCCTTCAAAAGGGAGAGACTAATTCTTCTTTACTTGATTGTGGGCCAGACATTGAATTGCTTCTAAAGAACAGGATGTGGGAGAAGAGATGGTGTGTAGCTTTTGAAATGAAGTCATTAAAGGCATTGCAACTTCCACCTTGCTTGTTCTTGGATCACTTTCTCTGGGGGAAGCCAGCTGTCGTGTCATGGGGACACTCAAGGAATCCCTATGGGAGGGTCCATGTGGTGAGAAACTGAGACCTCCTACCAGCACTAACTTGTTGGGCATGAGTGAGCCACCTTGAAGGCAGATCCTCCCGCCTCAGTTAAGCCTTCGGATGACTGCAGCCCTAGATGACATTAACTGCAACCTCATGAGAGACCCTGATGCTGAACCACTCATCTAAGTCCCTCCTGGATCTCTGACCCAAGAAACTATGTGAGATGATAAGTGTTTATTGTTTTAAGCTGCTAAGTTTGGGAGTAATTTGTTATGCAGCAATAGAAAACTAATACAATGAGCCTATTGGTTTTGGTTTATCACAGCGTGTAGAGTGTTGTGGTGGTCGTTATTTTTGATTGTATTATGTAAAATGCTCAGATATTGGAAGAAAGACAGAGTGTCTGGCCAAGTCTCTTAGTAGCCCAAGTCTCTTTCTAAGGTTCTGCACTGGAATATAATGCACCAGTGCCTTCTGTAAGAGTTTAACTTACATTCCTACAAGCAATATATGAGACTGAATGCATAAATGAAAACAATGTGCTATCTGTGTACTAGGAATTCATTTACCCTCAATGACCCTTATAGGCAGCAAAAAACTGGCCTGGCAGTATAAGGCATTGTGGTAAAGTAGGATGAAGATTGATGCTTACTGGCTCTGTTCGGATCAATTTAATCACCAGACATCATAGGCTGAGTGTCCAAGACTGTGAGCATTCCAAAGATCTATACAAATGTTTGAGAAGTGAAATAAATAATTTTTTTACCCAGCTGTTTATTAATGGACATTTATTTTGTTTCCAGTCTCTTGTTGTTAGAAATAAGGCTGAAGTGAGTAACTTTGTACATATGCCATTTTATCTGGGTACTAGTATATCTGTAGGATAAATGCCTAGATGAGAAAATGCTGGGTCAGTAGTTTCATGAATTTGTGATTTTGATAACTATTACTGAATTGCCTGTTTTCCCTCAGCCTTACCAATAGAGAGTGTTATCATACTTTTGAATGTTTGCTAGTCAGATAAATGCGCCCTTTGTGTTTGAGGAATTCATAGTCTTGTCTGGGAAAACACTATCACTTACTTAATTTATGCTTTATTGTTACAAAAGGAGTCTGAGGACAACTTTAAAAAGATAAAAATATTTAATTTTACATGCGTGTGTGTGTGTGTTTCAAAATGATTCTGAGGACACATATAAAGATATTTATAACAATACAGGAGAAAAACATACAGAGATTGGAAAATTAAGTAAAGAGTAAAAGTGGGAATGGAATTCTGATAAAGATTTGGTTATGACACAAATGCTTATGTCATTACTATGTAGTTGCTGAGAGAGTATTATAAATTTGACTCTGAGTTCCCTGGCAGCCAATATAAAGATGGAAACATGGTTAGTTATAAGAGTCACAGTGAATATAATATTAATAATATATCTATAATCTTTAAGCCATTATATTACGGTGACACTTTATTTACCCCAATTAATTTTAGGTAGGTATATTATTGTCCTCATTTTACAGATGAGAGCCTGAGGCACAGGTAGTTAAGTAACTTGCCTATGATTGTGTAGCTAATTAATAAGAGGTACCTTGTTTTGCATTTAGACAGCATGGCTCCAGAGACCACATTTTAAATTATTATGTTATTTTTAGTGACCTCTCAACCAAACATGAGCCATTTAGGCAGTGGCTGTGATGAAAACATCTTAATTTTCAGACATTTATTATATGTTTCCATTCTGTGAACTACTCATACGTAGGATATGATTTGATATGATATGATATGACTGCTAAGTGCTGGAGCTGCATTTACCACATGACGTTATCCCTCCATTCTGGGGAGGGGTTTAGATTAACCCTTAGAGCTTGCCTCTTACTTGTCTTTTTGTCTAACTTTTATGGCTCTTTAAGGCCTTTGAAAGCCTAAGACGATTGTCATTCTCCTTCTCTGCCCTGCTCTGCCCCCATTTATCTGGAAGGGGATTCTCAGAACAAACTGTGTTCAAGTTATATGTATCTTTTAGGTCTCTTTTAGGAATACTGGAGTTCAAAGCACTGGTCTCAGGCCAGTCTTCCAATTTGCCAATTAAAGGAAGTTTCTGAACACGTTCGTGGTTGGCCATTCATTGTACTGCCCCAGGAAAGACATCAGAAGGGTTTTTATGTCTATTAAGGTTGTCAAAAATTGGTATAAGGATTAGGGGCAAGATGGCGGAAGAGTAAGACGCGGAGATCACCTTCCTTCCCACAGATACAGTAGAAATACATCTACACGTGGAACTGCTCCTACAGAACACCCACTGAACGCTGGCAGAAGACGTCAGACCTCCCAAAAGGCAAGAAAATCCCCACGTACTTGGGTAGGGCAAAAGAAAAAAGAAATAACAGAGACAAAAGAATAGGGACGGGACCTGCGCCAGTGGGAGGGAGCCGTGAAGGAGGAAAGGTTTCCAGGCACTAGGAAGCCCCTTTGCGGGCAGAGACTGCGGGTGGCAGAGGGGGGAAGCTTCGGAGCCGCGGAGGAGAGCGCAGCCACAGGGGTGCGGAGGGCAAAGCGGAGAGACTCCCGCACAGAGGCTCGGCGCCAACCAGCACTCACCAGCCCGAGAGGCTTGTCTGCTCACCCGCCGGGGCGGGCGGGGGCTGGGAGCTGAGGCTCGGGCTTTGGTGCTAGCCGGGAGGGAGTCCGGGAAAAAGTCTGCAGCTGCCGAAGAGGCAAGAGACTTTTTCTTGCCTCTTTGTTTCGCGGCGCGCAAGGAGAGGGGATTCAGAGCGCCGCCTAAACGAAATCCAGAGACGGGTGCGAGCCGCGGCTTTCAGCGCGGATCCCACAGCAACAGGGGCGCAGAGGGAAAAACGGAGAGATTCCCGCACAGAGGCTCAGCGCCGAGCAGCGCTCACCAGCCCGAGAGGCTTGTCTGCTCACCCCCTGGGGCAGGCGGGGCTGGGATCTGAGGCTCGGGCTTCGGTCGGATCGCAGGGAGAGGACTGGGGTTGGCGGCGTGAACACAGCCTGAAGGGGTTGGCGTGCCGCGGCGAGCCAGGAGGGAGCCGGAGAGGAGGTCTGCAGCTGCCGAAGAGGCAAGAGACTTTTTCTTGCCTCTTTGTTTTGCGGCGCGCAAGGAGAGGGGATTCAGAGTGCCGCCTAGATGAACTCCAGAGGCGGGCGCGAGCCGCGGCTAACAGCGCGGACCCCAGAGACGGGTGCGAGCCGCGGCATCAGCACGGACCCCAGAGACGGGCGCGAGCCGCGGCATCAGCGCGGACCCGAGACTGGTAGGAAACGCTAAGGCTGCTGCTGCCGCCACCAAGAAGCCTGTGTGCGAGCACAGGTCACTCTCCACACTGCCCCTCCCAGGAGCCAATGCAGCTCGCCACTGCCAGGCTCCCGTGATCCGGGGACAACTTCCCCGGGAGAACACACGGCGCGCCTCAGGCTGCTGCAATGTCACGACGCCTCTGACGCCGCAGGCTCGCCCCGCCTCCTCCGTACCGCTCCCTCCCCCGGCCTGAGTGAGCCAGAGCCCCCGAAGCAGCTGCTTCTTTAACCCCGTTCTGTCTGGGTGGGGAACGGATGCCCTCAGGCGACGTACATGCAGAGGCGGGTCCAAATCCAAAGCTGAACGCTGGGAGCTGTACAAACAAAGAAGAGAAAGGGAAATCTCCCCCAGCAGCCTCAGAAGCAGCAGATTAAAGCTCCACAAACAACTTGATGTGCCTGCATCTGTTGAATACCTGAATAGACAACGAATCATCCCAAATTCAAAAGGTGGACTTTAGGAGCAGGATATATTAATTTTCCCCTTTTCCTAGGGTTAGGTCCGTCCATTTTTTTTTTTTTTTTTTACTTAAAAAAATTTTTTTCCCTAATATATGTTTTCTTAATAATTTTTTCCGTATTTTCTATTTTTAGAAATTAAAAAAAATTTTAATAAGTTTTTTCATATTTTTTATTTTAAAAAAATTAAAAAATTTTTTTCTTAATAAATTTTTTTCTTAAAAATTTTTTTCTTATTTTTTACTATAAAAAATTAATAAATCTATTTTTAAAAATTAAAAAAAATTTTTTTCTGAATACATTTACTCTTAATAATTTTTTTTCTTATTTTTTATTATAATAGCTTTATTTTATTTTATTTTATCCTCTTTTTTTCTTTCTATTTTTTTCTCCCTTATATTCTGAGCTGTGTGGATGAAAGGCTCTTGGTGCTCCAGCCAGGCATCAGGGCTGTGCCTCTGAGGTGGGAGAGCCAACTTCAGGACACTGGTCCACAAGAGACCTACCAGCTCCACGTAATACCAAATGGCAAAAATCTCTCAGAGATCTCCATCTCAACATCAAGACCCAGCTTCACTCAAAGACCAGCAAGCTACAGGGCTGGACACCCTATGCCAAACAACTAGCAAGGCAGGAACACAGCCTCATCCATTAGCAGGGAGGCTGCCTAAAATCATAAGGCCACAGACACCCCAAAACACACCACCAGATGTGGACGTGCCCACCAGAAAGACAAGATTCAACCTCATCCACCAGAACACAGGCAATAGTCCCCTCCACCAGGAAGCCTACACAACCCACTGAACCAACCTTACCATCTGGGGACAGATACCAAAAACAACGGGAACTACGAACCTGCAGCCTGTGAAAAGGAGACCCCAAACACAGTAAGATAAGCAAAATGAGACAACAGAAAAACACACAGCAGATGAAGGAGCAGGGTCAAAACACACCAGACCTAACAAATGAAGAGGAAATAGGTAGTCTACCTGAAAAAGAATTCAGAATAATGATAGTAAGGATGATCCAAAATCTTGGAAATAGAATAGACAAAATGCAAGAAACATTTAACAAGGACGTAGAAGAACTAAAGAGGAACCAAGCAACGATGAACAACACAATAAATGAAATTAAAAATACTCTAGATGGGATCAATAGCAGAATAACTGAGGCAGAAGAAAGGATAAGTGACCTGGAAGATAAAATAGTGGAAATAACTACTGCAGAGCAGAATAAAGAAAAAAGAATGAAAAGAACTGAGGACAGTCTCAGAGACCTCTGGGACAACATTAAACGCACCAACATTCGAATTATAGGGGTCCCAGAAGAAGAAGAGAAAAAGAAAGGGACTGAGAAAATATTTGAAGAGATTATAGTTGAAAACTTCCCTAATACGGGAAAGGAAATAGTTAATCAAGTCCAGGAAGCACAGAGAGTCCCATACAGGATAAACCCAAGGAGAAACACGCCAAGACACATATTAATCAAACTGTCAAAAATTAAATATAAAGAAAACATATTAAAAGCAACAAGGGAAAAACAACAAATAACACACAAGGGAATCCCCATAAGGTTAACATCTGATCTTTCAGCAGAAATTCTGCAAGCCAGAAGGGAGTGGCAGGATATATTTAAAGTGATGAAGGAGAAAAACCTACAACCAAGATTACTCTACCCAGCAAGGATCTCATTCAGATGTGATGGAGAAATTAAAACCTTTACAGACAAGCAAAAGCTGAGAGAGTTCAGCACCACCAAACCAGCTTTACAACAAATGCTAAAGGAACTTCTCTAGGCAAGAAACACAAGAGAAGGAAAACACCTACAATAACAAACCCAAAACATTTAAGAAAATGGGAATAGGAACATACATATCGATAATTACCTTGAATGTAAATGGATTAAATGCTCCCACCAAAAGACACAGACTGGCTGAATGGATACAAAAACAAGACCCATATATAGGCTGTCTACAAGAGACCCACTTCAGACCTAGAGACACATACAGACTGAAAGTGAGGGGATGGAAAAAGATATTCCATGCAAATGGAAATCAAAAGAAAGCTGGAGTAGCAATTCTCATATCAGACAAAATAGACTTTAAAATAAAGACTATTATAAGAGACAAAGAAGGACACTATATAATGATCAAGGGATCGATCCAAGAGGAAGGTATAACAATTGTAAATATTTATGCACCCAACATAGGAGCACCTCAATACATAAGGCAAATACTAACAGCCATAAAAGGGGAAATCGACAGCAACACAATCATAGTAGGGGACTTTAACACCCCACTTTCACCAATGGACAGATCATCCAAAATGAAAAGAAATAAGGAAACACAAGCTTTAAATGATACATTAAACAAGATGGACTTAATTGATATTTATAGGACATTCCACCCAAAAACAACAGAATACACATTTTTCTCAAGTGCGCATGGAACATTCTCCAGGATAGATCATATCTTGGGTCACAAATCAAGCCTTGGTAAATTTAAGAAAATTGAAATCGTATCAAGTATCTTTTCCGACCACAACGCTATGAGACTAGATATCAATTACAGGAAAAGATGTGTAAAAAATACAAACACATGGAGGCTACACAATACACTACTTAATAACGAAGTGATCACTGAAGAAATCAAAGGGGAAATCAAAAAATACCTAGAAACAAATGACAATGGAGACACGACGACCCAAAACCTATGGGATGCAGCAAAAGCAGTTCTAAGAGGGAAGTTTATAGCAATACAAGCCTACCTCAAGAAACAGGAAGCATCTCGAATAAACAACCTAACCTTGCACCTAAAGCAATTAGAGAAAGAAGAACAAAAAAACCCCAAAGCTAGCAGAAGGAAAGAAATCATAAAGATCAGGTCAGAAATAAATGAAAAAGAAATGAAGGAAACAATAGCAAAAATCAATGAAACTAAAAGCTGGTTCTTTGAGAAGATAAACAAAATTGATAAACCATTAGCCAGACTCATCAAGAGAAAAAGGGAGAAGACTCAAATCAATAGAATTAGAAATGAAAAAGGAGAAGTAACCACTGACACTGCAGAAATACAAAAGATCATGAGAGATTACTACAAGCAACTCTACGCCAATAAAATGGACAACCTGGAAGAAATGGACAGATTCTTAGAAATGCACAAACTGCCGAGACTGAACCAGGAAGAAATAGAAAATATGAACAGACCAATCACAAGCACTGAAATTGAAACTGTGATTAAAAACCTTCCAACAAACAAAAGCCCAGGACCAGATGGCTTCACAGGTGAATTCTATCAAACATTTAGAGAAGAGCTAACACCTATCCTTCTCAAACTCTTCCAAAATATTGCAGAGGGAGGAACACTCCCAAACTCATTCTACGAGGCCACCATCACCCTGATACCAAAACCAGACAAAGATGTCACAAAGAAAGAAAACTACAGGCCAATATCACTGATGAACATTGATGCAAAAATCCTCAACAAAATACTCGCAAACAGAATCCAACAGCACATTAAAAGGATCATACACCATGATCAAGTGGGGTTTATCCCAGGAATGCAAGGATTCTTCAATATACGTAAATCAATCAATGTGATACATCATATTAACAAATTGAAGGAGAAAAACTATATGATCATCTCAATAGATGCAGAGAAAGCTTTCGACAAAATTCAACACCCATTTATGATAAAAGCCCTGCAGAAAGTAGGCATAGAGGGAACTTTCCTCAACATAATAAAGGCCATATATGACAAACCCACAGCCAACATTGTCCTCAATGGTGAAAAACTGAAACCATTTCCACTAAGATCAGGAACAAGACAAGGTTGCCCACTCTCACCACTATTATTCAACATAGTTTTGGAAGTGTTAGCCACAGCAATCAGAAAAGAAAAAAAATAAAAGGAATTCAAATCGGAAAAGAAGAAGTAAAGCTGTCACTGTTTGCAGATGACATGATACTATACATAGAGAATCCTAAAGATGCTACCAGAAAACTACTAGAGCTAATCAATGAATTTGGTAAAGTAGCAGGATACAAAATTAATGCACAGAAATCTCTTGCATTTCTATACACTAATGACGAAAAATCTGAAAGTGAAATTAAGAAAACACTCCCGTTTACCATTGCAACAAAAAGAATAAAATATCTAGGAATAAACCTACCTAAGGAGACAAAAGACCTGTATGCAGAAAATTATAAGACACTGATGAAAGAAATTAAAGATGATACAAATAGATGGAAAGATATACCATGTTCCTGGATTGGAAGAATCAACATTGTGAAAATGACTCTACTACCCAAAGCAATCTACAGATTCAATGCAATCCCTATCAAACTACCACTGGCATTTTTCACAGAACTAGAACAAAAAATTTCACAATTTGTATGGAAACACAAAAGACCCCGAATAGCCAAAGCAATCTTGAGAACGAAAAATGGAGCTGGGGGAATCAGGCTCCCTGACTTCAGACTATATTACAAAGCTACAGTAATCAAGACAGTTTGGTACTGGCACAAAAACAGAAATATAGATCAATGGAACAGGATAGAAAGCCCAGAGATAAACCCACGCACATATGGTCACCTTATCTTTGATAAAGGAGGCAAGCATATACAGTGGAGAAAAGACAGCCTCTTCAATAAGTGGTGCTGGGAAAATTGGACAGATACATGTAAAAGTATGAAATTAGAACACTCCCTGACACCATGCACAAAAATAAACTCAAAATGGATTAAAGACCTAAGTGTAAGACCAGACACTATCAAACTCTTAGAGGAAAACATAGACAGAACACTCTATGACATACATCACAGCAAGATTCTTTTTGACCCAGCTCCCAGAGAAATGGAAATAAGAACACAAATAAACAAATGGGACCTAATGAAACTTAAAAGCTTTTGCACAGCAAAGGAAACCATAAACAAGACCAAAAGACAACCATCAGAATGGGAGAAAATATTTGCAAATGAAGCAACTGACAAAGGATTAATCTCCAAGATTTACAAGCAGCTCATGCAGCTCAATAACAAAAAAACGAACAACCCAATCCAAAAATGGGCAGAAGACCTAAATAGACATTTCTCCAAAGAAGATATACAGATGGCCTATAGATACATGAAAGAATGCTCAACATCATTAATCATTAGAGAAATGCAAATCAAAACTACAATGAGATATCATCTCACACCAGTCAGAATGGCCATCATCAAAAAATCTAGAAACAATAAATGCTGGAGAGGCTGTGGAGGAAAGGGAACTCTCTTGCACTGTTGGTGGGAATGTAAATTGATACAGCCACTATGGAGAACAGTATGGAGGTTCCTTAAAAAACTAAAAATAGAACTACCATACGACCCAGCAATCCCACTACTGGGCATATACCCTGAGAAAACCATAGTTCAAAAAGAGTCATGTACCAAAATGTTCATTGCAGCTCTATTTACAATAGCCAGGACATGGAAGCAACCTAAATGTCCATCAACAGATGAATGGATAAAGAAGATGTGGCACATATATACAATGGAATATTACTCAGCCATAAAAAGAAATGAAATGGAGGTATTTGTAATGAGGTGGATGGAGTTAGAGTCTGTCATACAGAGTGAAGTAAGTCAGAAAGAGAAAAACAAATACAGTATGCTAACACATATATATGGAATCTAAGGGGAAAAAAAGCCATGAAGAACCTAGTGGCAAGATGGGAATAAAGACACAGACCTACTAGAGAATGGACTTGAGGATATGGGGAGGGGGTGGGGTGAGATGTGACAGGGTGAGAGAGTGTCATGGACATATATACACTACCAAATGTAAAATAGATAGCTAGTGGGAAGCAGCCGCATAGCACAGGGAGATCAGCTCGGTGCTTTGTGACCACCTAGAGGGGTAGGATGGGGAGGGTGGGAGGGAGGCAGATGCAAGAGGGAAGAGATATGGGAACATATTGTATATGTATAATTGATTAACTTTGTTATAAAGCAGAAGCTAACACACCATTGTAAGGCAATTATACTTCAATAAAGATGTTTAAAAAAAAAAAATTGGTATAAGAATACAGATTTTCCTGTCTTGTTAAGTCTGTCCAAACTCAGTCAACAAAGGCCTAGACAATATAATGAATGACACTTTATACAAAAGAAGAATTGCCAAACAGGTAGGCACAGTGAAGCCATGATCATTACCTCTTTGAAAATTCTACCATGACCTCAATGTGCCTTTTTATTAGCTTTATACACACTGTGTGACTTTCAGAATATTCCATAATCAATATTCTCTCCTTCAGCTCCCTGAGAAAATAGAGATATTCAAATCATGTCTCCATGAATATCTACGGAGAATAATCACAGTGTCTAAAATGCTTCTTGGGGAAAAAAGCATCCTCACAATTTCTGTAGGAACATAAATACTATGATGTCTCTGGCTGGTAATAGTTCATATGACAAAAATGGTCTCTAAGATGTCAACAAGTCAGCTCTTGATATCCAAACTGTTAGGGATTGCCTATTCAGATCTGTCTTCCAGAAGAAATAATAACTATAGCACTTTTCCTTCAATGATACTTCACAGTTTTCAAAATACTTTCATTGGTGGTGGTGTAGAAGGCATGGGAAATGTCTTGTAGGAGCTGGGTATTTTTAGCCTGAGAGTCAGATTATGGGTTCCTCCTCCACACAGTAAAAATTTGCTGTTCTGTGTTAGTCATTAAGGTATTATCTCTAAGCTCCAAACCTGTGCTTTGCTTTGTGATCCTGAAGCTGGGGCTCTGCAAAACACATGTGGCTTTGTAAACTGACTGCATGTAGGCTCTGTCAATAGGGGGCACTAGAGGAAGACTGCAAGGTCCTTCCTGTTCCTGTGACTGTGACCCCAGCCATGCTTGTTCACCCAGGTAGGGGCAATTCCTTCCTAGGGCAGCATCGGAATCTAGTTTGCCATTTCTCTAGCACTTACAAAACATTCACTGTGCTCTTTTCAGAGATGCCAGTGCCACTTGGCTGGAGTGCCCTCCTCAGAAGTCTGGGTCCCAGCCACCAGGACCCTCCTCTGAACTCAGGGACACCAGGAACAGGTGAGCAGTGCCCCCTCCTCCAAGGCCTGAGCTTCAATTCCATGGAGCCCCTTTTCGAAGTCAGTTTTAATAATTTGAGTTTTAATAATTTCAGTCTCTTCTCTTTATTCCCTCAGTCCTAGGGGCAGTAGCTGTTTCCCGAAGTTGTTATCTCCAAGATACCTTAGAGTTCTTTCTAACTTTTAGTCAGTTAACAAATATATTAAAATTTCTGTTTGAATAACTGGTGTCTTTTTTGCCTTCGGAGTAGCTTCTGACTGATACATGTTCCGCATTCAGGCCTCAGAGAAGTGTCTTGCTAACACTGATGTGACCTCAAATTCATGATGTAAAGATCAAATGGGGGTGCAGAAAAATAATTCTTTTGACTTTGTAAGATCCATTCACATGCTAGCAAGGAAAAGTTTGGATTGATGATAGAATGGATAAGAATGACAAAATCCTTTGAAAGTCTGTAGAACTGCAATGTTCAGGATTGGGCATACTGGGAAGAGGGTGAAAAAACTCAAGACAGGGTAACCTGTGTTGTCGCTTCTTTAGGAGCTTGCTCCCAGCTCTACGGTCACTGCTATGAGACTGACTGATTACTTTGTAAGTTCATGCTATAGCAAACTCTAAACTGTTGCATGCTGTAGAAATATAAGGGCCAATCATTTTCAATAGTTGGAGAATTTTAGGCATCACCAAAAAAAGTTTATTGGGAGGAAGGGGAATTTTCCTGCACCCCTGAAAGTTGTCTAAAGGGTGGTAACCTACCATACCTATGTGTAAAATTGGCCCTGGTTTTCATGTTATTAAAGTTCATGAGGTTTTCATAGATTCTTATTTGTATTCATTTCTTTTCATTAATATTTAGAAAAATCTCTAATCACCCAGTAAATATGTGAATATGTTTAATTAATTAATTAATTAATTAATTAATTAATGTCGTGCCGAGCGGCTTGTGGGATCTTGGTTCCCCGACCAGGGATTGAACCTGGGCTCCAGCAGTGAAAGCCCCGAGTCCTAACCACTGGACCACCAGGGAATTCCCATGAGTAATTTTTTTTTTAACAATTATCAGTATAGAAGCATTTAGAATAAAAAAGTGCAATGGTCTTTTAATTGTCTCCCAACACCTATTATGTGTTGTATCTCCTTGAATCCTCTAACAACCATGAGAGACAAATACCGTTAGCCCCATTTTACAGATATGTGAATTGGCACTCAAAGATTTGTGCAAAGCAACCCAGATATAGATGGACAGTTCACAGCTATTTTCCTGACACTATTCCAGTTTATGACTGTTTTCCAGAGACATTATTTAAACACTCCCTTTTACTCACAAATATCCTGATTTGGATAATAAATTATATGGTCACCTGATCCAACTAGTAAGTGAAAGAGCTGGGATTTGAGCTCAACCAAGTCTTATGTGTTTTCCACTGCTGTACACTGCCTTAGAGCCTCCTAAACCAGTTAGAACTTGTTGAATTTCATGGTACAAGAAGTCTGCACCACTGGAATTGGAGCAGATATTCCAGGTATCAGCCTAAACTTCTTAGGAGGCTACAGAGAAATCAGATCTTTCTAGGCTATTATTTCTGAAAACTATGCAAATAACCTTAGAAGATACATCAATTAGCAGAAAACAAAACTCAGACTGGCTTAAGTAGAAAAGGAGACTTATTGGCTCATGTAATTGGAAGTTCAGGAGTTGGGTGAGTTTCACTATTGGTTGATTCAGTTCAGTGATATTATCAAAGACCTAGTTTTAGTGTTTTTTCTTCCCTCTTTCACTCTACTATCCAGTTCTAGCTTTATTCCATGACTGACTTTCTCTGTGGTTGTAAGGTGGCTGCCAGCAATCATCAAGGTGACATGTTTCCACTTTCACATCCGGATAGAGGAGAAGGTACCTTTACCCCTAACCAGTGAACAAAAACCTTGTTCTTTGCATTGTTTGGACTGAACTGAACCAATGACGGTGAATCGATGCTACGTACTGATTGGTTTACAGTTGGATTACTGATCATTCCTAAACCAATTGTCATGTCCATGTTGATGTGGAGGTGGAGTGGGATTATTCTGATTTGGGCATTAATCAGGACTCACTCACTTCTGTGACTGGGGATGAAATTTATGGCTCCCAAAGCCCATGAATGGTATGAGGAGCCCATGAACCTGGAAAGGGGGAGTGGATCCTGGTTAAGTTATCAGTGAATGTCCACTGGCTACCCAGCACCCAGCCATACCCTCATACCCTTCTTTCCATTCATCCTCTCAGAAACATCCATGTTTCCCCAGTAGAGACAACCCAAAGATTTGGTGCATTAGGTCCAAGTTTTGATTTTTTGGGTGATGTGGGGTCCACTCCATCACATCTGGGTGAAACGTCTCATAGTCTATTGGTATAAGACTATTGGTAATAATATGTTACCCATATACAACACAACCCATAGAAACCCCATGATGAAGAAAGAATAGGATAACTGGAAAAGTGAAGAATGAGAAACAACACATAATAGCCATTAGTCCACAATGATATCATTCCTGCTGGACAGAAATGGTGAGAACTGCATTCTAATAGTGAATTCTATGGAGGACCATGTTGGCTGCCCAGGGTCTTCTCTTTGGGAGGCTATCCCTTGTCCATTATTTTCCTTGGCTTTATCCGATAAGCAACATGGTATTGGGGTTAAAAGTAAAGGCTTTGGAGTCAGAATGCCTGGGTTCTAATAACTGGCTTTTCTACTTTCTAATTGTCTGAACTTGGGCAAATTTCTTAAACTCTTTGCGCTTCAGTGTCCTCAGATGCAAAATGAGGTTAATAATAGTCCTCGTCTTTTAGGATTAGTAAGCATGTAAAGAGGGAATGAATGCATGCAAAATGCTTAGAACATTGCTTCACATACATCAAGTGCTCAAGATATGTTATGATGATTTCAGGTGGGCCTTGGGGAGGATGATCTTTCTGAGGGTTTCTTTGACAATAGAGCTTCTTTCATTGTTTAGTGGACTTCTGGCCTAATTTCTTCTGGTAAGTTCCACAGTCAGATGTCTGCTAGTCAGAGATCAGATTCATAGTCCTTGAGCTTGGCAAGTATATTTTTTGAGCCTAGGTATTAGCTTATGTGTAACTGGGCATAATTTTCTATCCTATTTGTGCAGAAACAAAAGTATCTCAGATCATTTCACTAATGTGTATGACTACCTAGATCTTGTTTCTTTTCTTTCTCTTTTTTTTTTTTAATTTTTATTTATTTATTTATGGCTGTGGTGGGTCTTCGTTTCTGTGCGAGGGTTTTCTCTAGTTGTGGCAAGTGGGGGCCACTCTTCATCACGGTGCGTGGGCCTCTCATTATCGTGGCCTCCCTTGTTGCGGAGCACAGGCTCCAGACGCGCAGGCTCAGTAATTGTGGCTCACGGGCCTAGTTGCTCCGCAGCACGTGGGATCCTCCCAGACCAGGGCTCAAACCCATGTCCCCTGCATTGGCAGGCAGATTCTCAACCACTGCGCCACCAGGGAAGCCCTCTTTTCTTTCTCTTGAACCAAACCTTCCACTAAGAGTACCCATTGTGAGCTATGTCCATGGTGGATATTTGCCAAACATTATGTCAACCATCAGGCAAAGCTGGAAGGGTAAACCCCCAGTCTCCAGTGCTCAGCCACTCTGCTCTACTGAGGTTGGTGTTGTCTTGGCTGACTGTACCTTTGTGGGCCTTATATCATCTTTATCTTTTCTTAGCCAGGTTGACAGAGGCAGTTCATAGACAGATGAATACCTCATGACAACATGTCAACCACCCACAAAATAGGCATCTGTTCTGTTCACGGCGTTATACCAGCCATCATCCCCTTCCATTGCCATGACTCCAACTCCAGCTCAAGTTTGAGCTGCTCTTTAAGACTTTTCTTTTATAAAGATCTATGGGGAGAAAATGTGAAGACAGACCTAGACATTTATAGAAAGGCTTTATTTTGTACCTATTTTCATGTATCACCCAGACAAAACATGAATTCTACTTTCCCCCATTTTCATATAAAACTACATACACCACACTGTACATGTAAAACAAATTTGGAAAGGAGCCTCAAGCTGGCCTCTGAAATTGTGTAAGCAATTATCACATTTTTGTGCTCAAATGCAGTAATTATATGTGTAATTTGGCAGCTGGGTTTGAAAATTTGGCCTTAAGTGGAACATAGACAGGAAAAATAAATGTTGGAAAATGCCAATATTTTATAAAGATTTTGAATCAAATAATGGTGAAATTATTGCAAGCCATCTTAATTTTTAATTATAATGATCATTACACAATATACAATAATTTTTTGAGGAAGAAAAGAACTATAGATCAATTGCCCATCTTTTTTGTCAGAAAAAAAATGCCTCAATTCTTAGGGAAGATAATTGTATTTTTCAGAGGTTATGGTACATATTTGAAAGGCTTTTTTTTCTTATGAAGAAAAGATAGTGATTGCCTACTAGTTCGAGTTCTATGACATATTTTACTATAGGAAGAAAAGGACTCTTTGTACTGATTACTTTAGAGGAAAAGTAGTATTAACTTTGTGCTTTATTTGAGCTAGTAATCTAAAATTAGACAAAGCTTTCTTTTTAAGCATTTAAGTTTTGGAATATGAGATTATAGCCCAAATGAAGAGTAACTTAGATATCTTTGATCTAGATTTAAGTTGAAATTTTATAGTAAAATCATAGTTTTTATATTTTCATCGAGATTGAATCTAGTGCACATGGCTTTTTCATGTGGTTATGAGTGCTGGTGACTTGGAGATGATGTAAGGAAGACCCTGGAGCAATGTTATCTTCTGTGGTTAGTAGGGTAATGGAGAGGTTAACTCTGAAGGCTCTGGAGCTGGCCAACCTGGATTCCAGTCCTGGCTCTACCGCTCTGTTAGCCCTGTGACCTTGAGTCAGTTACTTAATCCTTAGCCTCTCCGCATCTTAGTCTCCTCACCTGGTAAAATGGGAGTTGTAACATGCCCACCAAACAGAGTCATCGCCAGGGCAGAAGGACATAGTCATACATGGTAGAGTGTCTGACACTGGTAAGCCTCAAACATGATAACCATTTTTGGTTTTGATCATCATTTGTGGCTCAGTGTTGAGCTCCAGTCATGACTAAGTGAGAAGGAAGGCTCTTCCAGCTCAGAAATGCAACATGAGGGCAAGAGACAGTCAGTGTATACAGAAAAGTCCATGGGAAATCCAGGTTCTCCATGGTGAGGCAATGTCCCCAACAGCATGATGAAGGAAGCCCACGGTGTGGGCAGAGCTCAGTTATGGGACTTTATTTCAACTCTGTAGCAAACTATTGAGAGTCTGCTAGGACTGTGCTAAACTAGGGGATAAAGGAAGATGAATAAAGTCTCTCTCTCAAGGAGCCTGCAATCTACAGAGGGAATGAGATAAGTGCCTGCATGACTATAATGCATGATGCAACACAGTCAGTGCCAGGGCAAATAAACAAACAAGATGCTCTGGGCATTAAAAAAAAAAGGGAGAGAGAACATGCAGGTAAGTTTTTTTCCCCTTCTTCTAAAATCATGCAAATCTTCTTAGAATAGGTTACTTTTGAGGCAGGTATTGAAGGTTGTGGAGATTTTGGTTAAGCAGACATAATAGGGCTGGTATGAATCCAGTGAGGAAAAGAACATAAACGAGGCAGAGAGGAGGGAAGAAGGGGGCACCCAAGAACACCTGGGACATCCAACATGGTGGGGGGTCATGGAAATAGACTGTTAAAGGAGGCTTGGCTGGATTTGGAGAGCCTTTGAATGATATGGTGAGAAGTTTGGCCTTAATTTAGTATCCAACAGGCAGCTCTGAAAGAGCAAGATCTTGAACAGATCTGATGTGCATCAGAGAATCACTTGAAGGTTTTGTTAAAACACATATTCCTGACCCCTTACCCAAAGATTCTGATTCAGTAAGTCTGGGATGGAGCCTCATAATTTGCATTTCCAATGATCTCACATGTCACACTGATGTGGTGGGTTCACAGAACACACTAAATAGCCCTGGCATAGGGCACATGGCCTTCCAAAATGTTTTATTTGCAGGTCCCTATTAGTAAAAAAAAATCCAGTATACATCCTCACTATATGTATATTTATTTATTTCCAAATTATAGACAAACTACTGTGTCAATACCTGTTATGCATATCATAAAGTCTATACCATTATAACCCAAAGAGGCTGAGCTCATGATGAAATATGCAATTATTGTTTTATTTTTATTTTCATTAGTAATGGTACAAAAGTCTTTTTGCTCTCACCGAGATTACTGTTAAATTTGAATATGCTTCACTGTTTTCTGAAACTTAAAATTTTTCTGATACAACCATTTAAATGTCTTTCTTAATTCACTTTTTTTCAGTACTTTGTTGTAGTGGTTTTTGCAATTGAGGACTATATCTCACAAAGGCACATAAATCCAAATGGAAAAATTTCCTTTATTGGCTGTTTTAAATAAATTCCATTCACCAGTTATGGAAAAGCTTTTGTTAAAATGTGGCTAGTAGGTTTCTATCTTCTCTGATGTCAATCAGTTGTTCTTGCAAAGAGATAAATAGGTTTTACCATTTTTCATTGTTATCAAAATTCCACTGAAATTCTTTGTTTGGAAGAGTTAAAACTGGTTACAAAAATCTTATTTCCAAGGTTTTAGAATGTGCTGATATGAGATTTTAAAAAATAGATGATATATTTACTAATATAGTTTTGTATCCAAATTACATAACAATGGACATCTTTCTATATATCCTTTTCCAATGTGCTCTGTCAGTAGCCTGAGTTTCTCTCTTTTCTTCTTTTTCAGAAGAAAAGGTAGTTCTTTCTTATTTACTATTGAAACATTACTTCAACCTTGAAGAGACAGATTGTGTTATTAATGTTATTGTTATTGTCATTTAAAAAATACTTGATAGGTAGCATGTTATTGATAGCCTGCTTGTCATCATAGAAAAGCTTAGCATGTCTGGAACACTTGTCTTTCTGTAAATATATGTTTTTAGCCCTTTTGAGTACTTTGCCATAAGCATATCTCTGCGTTGTAGAAAATATGTTCATGGTTACTTTCCATTTCAATTTGTTCCTAAAGCGTCAACCATATTTTAAAGATTAAAAAAAGTAAACTTAAATTAACCGCACTGATGGTGTTCTGTGCTTGCCTGTGTAGAGCAGGGTGAATGAATGTCACATATGATCTGCCTCAGTAATCTTAGCCAAAATCCTTTAAAACAGTTGGTAAAAGGAGTGGCCCCATTACTTACACAGCTTTACCATTAAAGAAGTAATTTACTGTTGAGAATATATCTCATGCCTATATTTTACTTTTGACGGTTTGAAAAAAGAAGAAATTCTTCATGTATTTTATTATTGAAACACAACCAAGCAAAAACCATATGCTGAGACTTGGTAAAATAGAAATAGGGATACTTTCATTATATATCAAACTCATAACACTGTGTAATTTGTCCCAATTCTTGATTTAAAAATAATTTCCAGGCTGCCGGCGGCCTGCAGGTAGTGGTGTGGGCTCTGAGCTCCGAGGACCATGCTGTGTGAGCAGTGGCTGGGGGAGGTGCAGGGGCCACGAGCGGTTGGAGTTTGGGGGGCTGGGCCCTCAGAAGACCTCAGGGCGCCAGCTCTCTGGGCTCTTGAGGGCAAGGGGGGAGGATGAACTCTACCGGATAGCTTATGGAGTTTCACAGAGGACTCAGGAGATGATGAGGACCAAGGGGACCAGTCAGACACAGAGGATGCAGTAGACTCTGACTTTGACGTGGAGAAGGGGACTGAACACTCCGGTGATGGAGAATAGCCGAGAAGGAGGCATGGAGCTGCCATCAAGGAGGATAAGAAGGGCTTCCCTGGTGGCGCAGTGGTTAAGAATCCGCCTGCCAATGGAGGGGACACGGGTTAGAACCCTGGTCCGGGAAGATCCCACATGTCGCGGAGCAACTAACCCCGTGTGCCACAACTACTGAGCCTGTGAGCCACAACTACTGAAGCCCGCACACCTAGAACCCGTGCTCCGCAACAAGAGAAGCCACCGCAGTGAGAAGCCCGCGCACCACAACGAAGAGTAGCCCCCGCTCGCCGCAACTAGAGAAAGCCCGCGGGCAGCAACGAAGACCCAAGGCAGCCAAAAAATAAATAAAATAAATAAATTTATTAAAAAAAGGGAGAACAAGGAGCCTCTCAAGAGCTTGAGGCCTCAAAATGTCAGCAGCACCTGGGCTGGTGGCGCTCAGAAAAGCCGAGAAGAGAAGGCACTTCTCCCGCCAGAACTACAGGACAGTGCCTCTGGCCGTGGGAAGCTCCTGTGTCCATCTACAGCTGTGCACACACCACATTCCTTCAGGTACAGGAGAAACAGGGCCGGTCACGGGGGCGAGAGAGGCCCCACTGGGAGTGGAAGAGCTGCTCGGGGAGGCCAAAGTCACAGAGGAGCTTGACTGACATTCACTGGAGACACATGAGTGGCCCGAGGCTGACGGAAGGAAGCAGGTTCCCAAGAGGCGGAAGTGCCCGGGGTCCATCGCCACCTCCCATTCAGTGACAGTGCCACTTGTTGGGGATCCAGGCCCTAAAGAAGAGGAAGTCGACGTAGAAGGACTTGATCCTGCTCCCACAACTTCTTCAGGGACTCCCGGTGCTGGCCCTGGGCCCATCATCCCTCCTGCTTGTGTTCCACGTGCCTTCATCACTTTTAGGGACACACACACATATACATATACACACCCATATATATATATATATATATATATACATATATATAGGATGAATTTCACTGTTAATGAAAATAAATGTAAATCTATGTTTTAAATGGCCTTCTGGATAGCTTTGAATTTTAGGGATGAGGGGACAGTTGAGGAATGGTTCCTCCAAGGGCAGTCCCCAAAGGTCCCTGTTGGAGAGGTCTGCCCAGTGACCGATCGCCCGGCCCTAAACCAGGACCCTGTTACAGACATCCGCCACGCCACTGCTCCAGCTTCAAGATCATCCCTGAGGCCTACAAAAAGTATATCACTGTCCGTGGGCTTCTGCCCACTGCCTCAGCCCTGGGAACCTGGTCCATCACCTCCTGAGCCCCTCTGAGGCTCTGGGCCCTGAGCCATGCGCCAGAAAATTGTCATCAAATGAAGCGATGTCTTGTTCTCAGAAACCTCTTTCCTGCTCTGACTTGGGGCTCTTAATGTCTCCCCCCACCCCCTCACCTTCCGCTTCTCCTGTCATCTCTGATTTTTGTCCAGCCCTTTCCTGTATTTCTTTCCCCATCTTTTCCCTTAGTTCCTACTGGTTTTGTTTGTGTTTTTTAATCTAATAAAATAGAAAGATGAAAAAACAAAATTTCAGCAATGTTTTCCATGCATCTTATCAAAATGGGTTCAGATTCCACTGAAATTCTTTAGAAGAGTTTTAATCTGGTTAAAAAGTCCTGTATTTTCTGACAAAGGTGTCCATGTTGGTTTGTACCATATCATTTTGTATGTATTATTTCAGCACTCACCAAAGCAAAAAAAAAAAAAAAAGATATCTGTAATTGCACATAGCCTTTTGTTTCTCACTGTTAAAAGGAAATTACATGTTTCCTGAAATTTTGTAAGACAGTGGATTGAGTAATGCCTAATTTAAACATCTTTCCAAAAATTGCAGCGGCTTGTCTCTTTGCTTCAGATGCTTATTTTAAAAAATGTCTTCTGAATTGTGACTGGTTCGAATTATCATTAGCTTTTACTTCAAAGCACAATTCTACATATGCATATCAAAGTCATTAACCAATATGTCAAGATATTATACACACACAATATACATATACACACACATATATATATACATATATATAGGATGAAGTTCACTGTTAATGAAAATAAATGTAAATCTATGTTTTAAATGGTCTTCTGGATAGCTTTGAATTTTTTTAGCCACTTTCTTGTCACTGATTTTATATTATAATGTGTTAGATGAAAAATCTGGGGGCTTCCCTGGTGGCTCAGTGGTTGAGAATCTGCCTGCTAATGCAGGGGACACGGGTTCGAGCCCTGGTCTGGGAAGATCCCACATGACGTGGAGCAACTGGTCCCGTGAGCCACAATTACCGAGCCTGCGTGTCTGGAGCCTGTGCTCTGCAACAAGAGAGGCCACGATAGTGAGAGGCCCGCGCACCGCGAGGAAGAGTGGCCCCCGCTTGCCGCAACTAGAGAAAGTCCTCGCACAGAAACGAAGACCCAACACAGCCATAAATAAATTAAAAAAAAAAAAATCTGTACTGGGGTAAATGTGTTACTGCTGCCATTTTCTTGTTCATTTGAGCTTGCAAAACTGATATTCTTGTCCATAGATGGCTTCTTTGCAGGAATTTTTAAGCCAGGTGTCCATTTCCCAGAGTTAGCTAAAACTCAGTTATATAGTTTGTAACCTCACTGTTACCTGGATATACCTAAACTGTAAAGCACTAAATATACAAGAGCGGCAACAGGGTCCTGGTCATCTGCTCTGTGTTTAGGTGTCTCATGTATGTTATGTACCCTTGACATTCTTACATATAGACCAGGGGAAGACAGCAGTATGAGTCTATGTATATGAAATGTAATAAAGCTTATATAATTTTTTATTTTTAAAATCTATATATATTATATATATACACATACATACACACACATAATAAATATATGTTTCTGCAAACCCCCAAACTCATCTTGTTCATTACCTGGATCTGCGCACTCCCACTTTGGAGACCACTGTCTGGGAGAATGAATCAGTTGGTGGAAGTACAGACAGGCTACAGCAGAGGGAGATGGGAGGCTAGGATAAGAGACAAATGCAGTTTTCCAGGAACACCTAAGAAATAAAAGCCATGTCTGATCTCAAGGAGCTTTCAATGACATAAAGAGATGGAACATAGTCTCACGACGCAATTCCAGGACAGTTACAAAGCAGAGAATCATTGCTTTGGACAGGACTGTGAATTCAGGAGTATAAGGAAGGAAGGAGCCTTGCTTTCCCCTGGAGTCCTTGCTTCCTGATGCATGAACTCGTAACAGAGGGATTCATTGCCGTTGACTATGTCAGCTTCCTCCAGGCAAATAACTCTGAGGGGAACATACAGTAGTTAAGTCCCAAACATTTTAGTATGAATGAGTTTTAAGATATTTTCACACTTTTCAGGGTTGTTGTGAGGACCGAATGTCCACCACCATGCCTGGCACATCGTATGCACTCAGTAATGAGTAGTCATTATTAATGCAGGATCAGCATGAGGGGCTTGGATGTGGGGAGGGGACGTCCCCGTGCATGTCTATGAGGGGGTGTGTGGTGGATACAGACAGGCTGAATCTACTTTAGGATATTATGTAGTTGTGTGAGAATGGGTAAAATGCATAAAGTACACCTTAGGTATGTATGTGCCCCATCTAGGGGCATTGAAAAAAAATGATTAGTATTATTATGGAAATGGTGATATCAGAAGTGAGCCTAAGTGGAGGAAGGGAGTTTTGGAAGTTAAGTTTTGAGTTGAGAGGTAGCCAGTGAGATTTGGTGAAATTAGGAGAGGAAGAAGAATAGGAAAACTTCCAGATGGGACTTTTAACATCAAAAGGCAGGTCACGTATAAAAACCTGAACTTCTCTAGTTTCTGTGTTTTTGGAGCTAAATTCCACACTTGCAAACACACTTCTCATTTTTTTATTTTCTAAACTTTTATTAAATGCCTATAGGTGCTAGGCACTGTCCTAGCTACTGGGAATACTGCATCAAACAAAAGAAACCAAGTCAGTGATCTCATGCGGTTTCCATTTCACAGTGGGAGATAGACGTAAAGATAGCTGACTACAAGCAGTGAAGAGAAATATAGCAGGATCAGGGTTTGGAGTATAGCTCTGTGAGTGTGTGTGTGTGTGTGTGTGTGTGTGTGTGTGCGCGCACGAGTGTGTGTATGCATATCTTAGATTCCCTAGGACACAGAGCCTGAGACAAAGCTTACATCCTAATACTTTTGGGAGGTGCAATCTCAGAGCAGTAAAGGTGAGGGAGAAAGGAATGCAAAGCAGAGCAATCAGGAAAACAAGTAAAAGGTGGTGCATTTTTGAACTGCTCACAGCCTCAGAAGAAACAGGTGGGTCACTCAGGACATTCCCAGAGAGTCGATATGGAGCTTCATACTTGGGGGAACAAACGAGAGAAGGAGAGCAACTTATGTTGATTTCCTTCTATTTCTGGTCTCTCAATGATCAAATTCACTTCTGGTTTGTGTTATCTGGCCTCTCTGGGCAGCTACTGGGGTGGCTGGAACCTTCATGGGTCCAGCTGGGTTGACCCCGGATTCAGGAGCTGCCGAGGGTTGACCCTCTCCCAGAAGGAAGAGTTGAATCAGCCAGCAAAGGTAAGAGATGACATCAGGGTTTTGATCACATGCACTGCATTTACTGGGGCTCCTCTACCTGGGAAGCAGGGCAAACTGGTGATACCTGGGGACAGGTGGAACAGAACAAATCTGCAGAGGCACATAAATTGGATCCAGTCCATGAGCTCTTTTATGTATGATGGCCAAACCTCCCCAATAAGGTACTGTTTGAGCAGAGTTCTGAAGCAACTGAGAGAGCCGACCACATGGATATCTTGCAGAAATTGATTCTAGGCAGAGGGCATATCAAGTGCAAAGACCTTCTTCAGGCAAGAGCAGAAGGTGAAGGGCAGGAGGAAGCCAGACTGGCTAGACGTGAATAATTGAGGGTCAATGGTGGGGATGAGCTCAGAAAGGCAGCGGAGGGTTTTCTAAACCTTGGTCGGTCTTTGTCTTTTAGTCTCAGTGAGATGGAAGCCAAGGAGTGACGGGATGTGACTTACATTTTTAAAGGATCTTCTGCTTTCTGGTGGAGAATAGATTATAGAGGGGTGAAGGAGGAAGCTGGAAAACCAGCTTGGAGATGCTTACATCAGGCGGCGACTGTGGAGGTGCTGAGATGCTGGATTCCAGTTATGTTAACTTAGGACTGTCAGGGTTTGCTCAGGGTTGAATGTGGGGTGTCAAAGAAAGAGAAATCAAGGATGATTCTAAGAGTTTTGGCCTGAGCAACTGGAAAAGAGAATGAGTCTCACAAAGACCAAGTTCATTTCTTTTGGTGGGACTTACCTATTTTGCCAATAAGAAGCTGTCTCTGACAAACGTATGGATACCAAGGGGGGAAGGGAGGGTGGGATGAATTGGTAGATTGGGATTGACATATTATACTACTATCTATAAAATAGATAACTAATGAGAACCTACTGTATAGCACAGGGAACTCTATTCAATGCTCTGTGGTGACCTAAATGGGAAGGAAATCCAAAAAAGAGGGGATATATGTATGCGTATAACTGATTCACTTTGCTGTAACACAACATTGTACAGCAACTATACTCCAATAAAAATTAATAAAAAAAAAGAAGCTGTCCCTGAGCAGGATCCTCCATTGTAAAATATTGCAAGTCGAGTTCACCGATAATGCATAATATGTTCAACTAATTTATATATTTTAGATTCATTCCGTATAAGTAGATTGAAATTTAAAATTTCCATCATGTATTAAGTCTGGTTATAGTGTCTCTATTAAGGAAAAAAGGCTTAATTAGCCCTAGAAGTAATAAGTTGCCTAAGTGGCGTGCTCGCCTGCGTTGGGGGAGGAGAAGTGGTGAAATGTACTTATTTTTAGTATTCCTCCAATGAAAGGCAGGCTGGAACTCCCCATACAATGTTTCAGATTGCTGTTGCATGTTGTCATGTCAGTTTCATTGTTATTGATGCTCAACTCTCTGAGAATATCTCTGGCTCATGCAGAAGGTCCTGAAATATTTCAATGATTTATGAAACAAAGAGGTTTCCTCAATGTCTGTGAAGTAACGCTGATGGCTTTAGCGAATGCAGGAGTAAGCATTTATTACAGCACCGGCAATGAAGTTACCTGGCTGCTTTCTGTTCCATTAACAAGTTGTGAAAAAGTCTTGATGGAGCTTTTAGCCATAAAACATCTTAGAGTGTTATCTGTTTTTCGAAGATTAATTCCATCTGAAATAGTGAAGCAAATGATAAACAGCTTAAAGGAGACCAGAGAAATAGATCATGTTACAGTTGAGGGCAATAATATCGTTCCTCACTTCAGAAAACTTTTCAGGAGAGAGAAATCTGATAAGAAAAATAGGTTGAGCCATGTTTATTGGACGAAACCCGTTAGGCTATTCCTGCCAAGGTGTGTTAAAGGGGAGGGAATAAATAGTTACAGGTAAAAAAAGAAAGAAAAGATGTAGAAAATTTTGTTTAAAAGATATTTTTCGTTCATACAATTATTTGAACACCCCCATACTCTACATATTTATTTATTTATTTATTTTCAACGTGTGGTTTCTGAACAGATTGGGCTCAAACCCAAATGAGTCCTGGGGCCTAGCACAGAAGCATTCAGATGAGGTCTAGTTGGCAGAAGTTTTACTTGGGACAAAGATTTTAGTTGAAAAGGAGGAAATGTGTTCTAAATTCTTATTGATAGAGGTCAAAGCACATTGCTGTTGGCAATGCCAAGAAGAAGGTAGGACCACATCTGTAACTCACCACTACTGAGCAGGAGAAACTGATCCAGGTTTTGGTGCAGCTCAAGACACACTCTGAATGATTAGCAAACACTGAGGACCCAGCTTTTGCCCAGTGGAAAGACACACTTGATGACAAATAACTCTCCTTAGAGTTTTAGACAGGCGCAGAGAATGATATGCTATTTACCCAGGAGGTAGTAGCATATGACATTTACCACCCCAAGGAGATACTGCAGATGGAAAATATGATCAATTCCTGAGGAGTCTTCAGACTACAGATGATACACTCATGGAAGTTTCAGTGCTTCTGCAACATCCCAGAATCTGTGGACTTTGATGTCATTCACTAGTCATCCTTTGATTATGAGCCTGATGTGCCATTCTTTACACCTTAACATAATATCTTTTATGTTCCAGTTTCAGGGAAACCTGAGATAATAAAGTAGTCATGCATTTATTTATTCATTTAGTCAACATTTATTCAGCACCCGTTTGTAGGGGATTAGGCTAGGCAGTGATTAATAAGAAATGAAAGGCATTTTTTTCTTATAAAGATTGCTATTATCTGGTAAATAATAATAGTAATTATTACTATGCTTCCCCAGGCTACATAAATCCTTGTTGAAATGGGATGACTTTAACAGTAGCAACACAGATTTCTCTGACTCTCATCTATAATTGCAGGACCTCTGCTTCTGGAAAAGAGTCCAGCATTTATTGCTGGGAGTCCCACATGGTTTCTGCTGGGTACCACATATGGCCCCCATTTTTTCCCCCTGCTGCTCTGGCTTCCTTCTGTGTAGGCCTCCAATCATGGGGCACTTCCCTGCCTCTGGGGCCCGGGGCTGAGCTGCTTTCCATGGGATCTATCTCTTCTTCTGAGCACCACTGCTGCAGATGTGTGGGATTCCTTTGGTGGCAACTGTGCATAGCGCTTTTTGGAGTTCTCAGGATGCCAGAGCCACACTGTATTCCTGGCAGAAGTAGATAATATATGTCTCTCCCAGTTTTGGGTCACATGATGAAGCAGGGCTATTTGTGCCAACGGTCTTACAGAGCTCTACTGCCCCAGTTCTTCCTGTTTTTATGCATAGCTTCTCCTTCATGATTCTTCCTCTGTCCTCTCTCCTTCTCTCCATCCCCCATTGCCACAAAGTTCACTGGGGCTGGGGGTGGAGGTCAGTGAGGGCAGGGTGGGCAAATCCAAGCGACACTTCGTAACTCAGAATCGTGCCCTCTTCCAATAAACACTGTTATTAGACCAGCTTTTATATCTGATGCCTTTTCCCCATAGGGTAGGATTCTCTTAGTTCTTGTTGTAAATAGACTTGTGGTTGGCCCGGTTTATCAGGCCTGTGGGCACGCTCAAACATCATAGGCTGAAGTCTGTTGATCATTTACATTTGAATCTCATCACAAAGCATTTTCAGAGACAGTGTCTCATTTTCCTCACCACAGCCCAGGGTCATACAGCTTTGACGTTCCGGGCAATCTCCATAGTGTAGCATCCAGATCTCTTTAGTCTCTGGCCTCCACATAGCTCTGTTAATTTCCTCTCTTCACCTCTCCATCTCTCCACGTGAAAGCTATGTGCCAGTTATAGAGGGAGAATCACATGCAATTTTCTGAATTCTCCACTCTCCCTTTTACCTTTGTGACTTTACAATGTGTCTTCCATTGGGTTCCCTGGAAACAGGCTCTGAGATGGAGAACTGCATAGGGAGTGCTCTTGGGAGATTCACTCACAAAGAAGTGAGGAAGGCAGGATCGGGCATCGGGAGAAGCTGATGTGCAGTGTGGTTGCAACTAAGCTTTCAGACAGTCCTACAGAGAATGTAACCCTGGGCAAGACAGTTCTCTGAGGCTGAGGGCAATTGCCAGTGAGGAACGAAGATGTGAGCAGCCAGCATTTGATATTACCAGCAACTGCGGGAATGGGTGAGTCAGCCCTGAAGAAGGGCACAGGTGGAATACCAAAGTATCCATTATACATATTTTCCTTCCACTTTAGTGTTCTTACCCAGCTTAATTGCTCAAAATCATGCCATATTTTAGTTTCTTTTATATTTAAGTCATTTTTTGTCTTATACAGCTAATTTTTCTTGGAGTTTCTAATTGATATTTTGCCCCTCCCCACCATGACAAAATAAACATATGTTTTAATCTAACTGCTAAGCTCAACTTGCTTCTCTATTTAAAAATGAGTGGGGACTTTCCTGCTGGCTCAGTGGTTAAGAATCCACCTGCCAATGCAGGGGACATGGGTTCGAGCCTTGGTCCAGGAAGATCCCACATGCCGCGGAGCAACTAAGCCTGTGCACCACAACTACTGAACCTGAGCTCTAGAGCCCGCGAGCCACAACTACTGAGCCTGCATGCTGCAACTACTGAAGCCCGCGTGCCTAGAGCCCGTGCTCCGCAACAGGAGAAGCCAGGCAATGAGAAGCCCGTGCGCCACAGCAAAGAGTAGGCCCTGCTCGCTGCAACTGGAGAAAGCCCGCACGCAGCAACGAAGACCCAACACAGCCAAAAATAAATAAAATTAAAAAAAAAAAGAGTGGAATGGCATTGACAAAGGAATGGATAAAGAAGATGTGGTACATATATACAATGGAATATTACTCAGCCTTAAAATGAACAAAATAATGCCATTTGCAGCAACATGGATGGACCTAAAGATGATCATACTAAGTGAAGTAAGTCAGACAAAGACAAATATATGATATCACTCTTATGTGGAATCTAATTTTAAAAAATGATACAAATGAACTTATTTACAAAACAGAAACAGACACATATTTCTAAGACAAACTTATGGTTACCAAAGGGGAAACATGGGGGGAGAGGGATAAATTAGGACCTTTGAATTAACACATACACACTGCTATATATAAAACAGATAACCAACAAGGACCTACTGTATAACACAGAGAACTCAATATTCTGTAATAACCTATATGGGTAAAGAATCTGAAAAAGAATGAATATATGTATATGTATAACTGAATCACTTTGCTGTACACCTGAAACTAACACAATATTGTAAATCAACTATACTCCAATAAAATTTTTTTAAAAAATGAATGGAATGGGATACACTTTTTTCTTTTTTTAAAAAAATTAAAAAAAAATTTATTTATTTATTTGGCTTAGTCAGGTCTTAGTTGCGTCACACAGGATCTTTGTTGTCGCATGCGGGCTCTTTGTTGTGGCATGTGGGATCTTTTAGTTGCAGCATGTGGGATCTAGTTCCCTGAACAGGAATCAAACCTGGGGCCCCTGCATTGGGAGCTCGGAGTCTTAGCCACTGGACCACCAGGGAAATCCCTACACTTTTTTCTTAGACATAATTTTCTTGGATTCCCTCACCTCCCATTCTATTTTGGAACAATTGTTTCCTAGTTCTGTTGCACAGCTCTCCTCCTGGGACATGTTTTCATTGAACTCCTGCTTTAGAAATAATATTTCTTTTTTTTGGCCATGCCACGCAGCATGTGGGATCTTCCCCGACCAGGGATTGAACCCGTGCCCCCCGTATTGGGAGTGCGGAGTCTTAACCACTGGACTGCCAGGGAAGTCCTAGAAATAATATTTCTTAGATTCCATGTCTTCCTCATATTTCTGTTTACAGCCTCAAGTTACTTTTCACAAAGGATTAGTGGAGATAAACTTTTTGTCTAAAAATGCAGGATTTTGCTATGAAATAGAATTTTTGGTTCAAAATAATTTCTACTCATAACTTTAAAGGATAATTCCATCATCTTCTAGCAGCTAATGTTGCTGATGAGAAATCTGATGTCTCTATGATTCTCCTTCCTTCGCAGGTAACCTGTTCTTCTTTGGTGGCCAAATTTGGATCTTTGTATTATTTTCAGTAGTCTGAAATCTCATTAAGGTATCACTAAGAATGAGTCTTCCTAAGTTCATCCTGTTTGTTAGGCACTTTGTGGTTGCCTTCAATATCATAGGCTCTGTCTTTTCTCAGCTCAGGAAATTTGTCTCCAACTATTTTTTCACTTCATTTTCTTAGTTTCTTCTTGTATCTTGTTCATGAATCTCTTCAATTGAGCCCCCCATATATTTTCCATTTCTTTGTAATTCTCCTCAGTGTTTTGAGAGATCTACTCTTCTTTTTTTTCATCTTTTCTGTCAAATTTATTATGACAATTGTAGTTTTAATTGCCAAAGTCTCTTATCTTTGCTCCTTTTTATGACAATCAATTCTTGTTTTACAAATGCAGTTTTTCCAAACCTATGGCAAGGAAGCTGGACTTTCATACTCCTGAATCTCTCAGTCATTAGAATGCACAAGAGTGTGTCCAGTGGCTTGAAGGAAGTTCTCCAAAACAAGCTCCTGAGAGATCTATGGGAATCTAGATGGAGCACTGAAGTTATACCCTACTGATACAATTTTGACTGTGGTGTGACATTCTTTTATTGAGCTCTATGAACATGATGAAAATCAGCTGCATCTCATGTTAAATTCGTTAAAATACTATCTGGGAATTTCTTGGGATTTATCATGACTTTTCTGGCATTTTCTGGGTCTCACTTACTGGCAAGATGGAATTAAACCAGGCAGGACAGGGAAAATGGTCAAAGTTAATTGGATTTATTCAAAGTGAGGAAATTAAGAGCTGCCATTACATACAGATTAGGGAGCCATAAGAGAGAGAGTTATATTGCGAGGTGTGGATTTTAGTTGAAATCCATAGAATGTGGTCAGTTGTTAGAGGTCTTTTTGGACAAAGAACGATGAGACCGTCCAATCTAATATATGTATTCTCTCTTATTCACAATCTTCATTGTTGAAGTGTGGCAAACAAATAAGTATTTACTGTAAATAAAGGCTGAAAGACTGAGAAATCATTTCCAATATCATGAGATGACAGTGCTGGTGAGTCACTTCCTTCCTAAGAACTTTAGATTAATCGAGACTTCAGAAGAACTTAGTTTCACATAATATGTTGCAGTTATTTTTACATTATAAAATCTGATTATTTGCAAATGTTTCCCAGGTTCGGTTGGAGGTTGAATTGTTCCTGAAGGCTTTTGGCATAATCTTCACTGTATTTTTTTTTTTTTTAACATCTTTATTGGAGTATAATTGCTTTACAATGGTGTGTTAGTTTCTGTTTATAACTAAGTGAATCAGCTATACATATACATATGTCCCCATATCTCTTCCCTCTTGCATCTCCCTCCCTCCCACCCTCCCTATCCCACCCCTTTAGGTGGTCACAAAGCACCGAGCTGGTCTCCCTGTGCTATGCGGCTGCTTCCCGCTAGCTATCTATTTTACTTTTGGTAGTGTATATATGTCCATGCCACTCTCTCGCTTTGTCCCAGCTTACCCTTCCCCCTCCCTGTATCCTCAAGTCTATTCTCTAGTAGGTCTGTGCCTTTATTCCCGTCTTGCCCCTAGGTTCTTCATGACCTTTTTTTTTTTTTTTTAGATTCCATATATATATGTGTTAGCATACTGTATTTGTTTTTCTCTTTCTGACTTACTTCACTCTGTATGACAGACTCTAGGTCCATCCACCTCACTACAAATAACTCACTTTCATTTCTTTTTATGGCTGAGTAATATTCCATTGTATATATGTGCCACATCTTCTTTATCCATTCATCTGTTGATGGACACTTAGGTTACTTCCATGTCCTGGCTATTGTAAATAGAGCTGCAATGAACATTTTGGTACGTGACTCTTTTTGAATTATGGTTTTCTCAGGGTATATGCCCAGTAGTGGGATTGCTGGGTTGTATGATACTTCTATTTTTAGTTTTTTAAGGAACCTCCTGTATTTTTTTTTTTCTGAGGCATGGGAAAAAAGGAGTAACATTTTGCTCTGGCAAAACTTCCACATTTCTCCCTAACCCCTCTAATAAAAATATCTTCATTGAAATTTTTCTTTTTGAAAAGGCACTAGATTGAGAACTTAATGCCCTTGGGAAAAAAATCTGCAAAAGAGCTTTCCATTGGTGAATAGGCCCGTCTTTGCCTCTGTGGGTTACAAAATACTACCATTAATATATATGAGGGCATTGCTCAAAGCTATACGATCCACCTATCAAACAACTTGTTCATTTTTATAAATGTAAATGGATAACTGAATGCATTCATATAGGGGTACCGATTCCACTCCACCCCATTAGATGGAAACCTTTCCTTTTACTTCTTTGCTGTCTTTCCAGATGAGGTAGGACAGGGTTCTGTGAACACTGGGATGGATATGTTAAAGGCTATTGACCCATTATTTCCTCTAAGGCCTTGTTGATGGCCCTTGGAAATACCCAATATTAGTATACATTTTAGAGTCTACTGAGAAATATGCAGTAAGGGAATATCCACGTTTGAAATTTAGAGAAAAGGAAGTAGCAGTCATATGGACATTGAGGTGAAAACATTTATTAAATTTAAACATTAAGTGTAAAGTCAAATGAACATTATCCTTTAATCTTATAAACAGTAAAATAAAATAAATCAAGTCCAGGAGCTTCAAGCTGGCACAAAAAGACAGGTTTCCCCTCCTCCCCTCTCCTACGACTCATCACATTAATATACACACAGGAATAAAACCAACATCATCCTTATCCATTTTTTCTATTTACCACTATCTCTTTTTAAAAAACATTATTCCCTATCTCGGATTTTGAAATATGGAGGCATTGATAACAAATTTCAAATAAGAAAAAACCCCATACAATAGTAGGTATGAAAACATTCCCCGTGGTTAAAGAGCTCTTGATATTTACCACTCAACAATTTCTCAGACACCTATGAAAGGTTTTCAGGTTAACTATTGCAAACCCAAACATTATGGTCTTGTCCCATCCATCTTCAGAATCCAGGAAACAGATCAGTATTTGAGCTACAGGCCGTTGAATCTAAAGCAAACCTTTCAAAGATGCTCGGTACAAGCAAGTACAATCCTCTAATTAATCATGTAACATTTTAGAAACCTATTTTGTTATAGTGCTCACTATATAAAAATTTTTGGTCTTTGTTAATGGTCTATGATAGGTAAGTGTACAGATTTATGCCTTATGAAGAAAAGTCCAGTTGAACATATTTTGTTTAAATTAATAAAGAACCATGGAGAGAATTGGGGGGTTGAAGGCTTAGGTAATGAATAAGAGAAACAGATGTGGATGAAATATGACTTCCTTCGTGTGGTGTATTTCAGGGAATCTTTAATTTACCTGAATATGGCCATGAGTTATGCTTAGAGTATTGTATTAGAATTCCTAGTAGAAAGGGATTTAGATATACACGTAAAGTTAAATATGGTTAGACAGTAAAATATTGATTGCTTACCACAAACAATGCAGCAGGGTATCTAACACTTGTTTTCCTTGTGGAACATAATAAGGTAATTAATTTCTCTCTAGCTGACTTTTATTTGTGAAAATTTTTTTTTTTTGGTGGAATAGATTTAAATGTGTTTTGTTGTATGTCTCCAGCAGCTCTCTATTTGAGCTATAATAACCATGTGCAGTTTGTGGCAGCCCTTTAACAATCATCACCTAGGAAATGGGGATACTTTCTTCTTCTTTTAAATAGTGAAATACAAGGCTCAGTAGTAAAGCAGCACTGGATTTAAAAGCTAATGACTAATAGGAGAGTTCTGACCCTCTGAATTGCGTTTACTGTTCACCAATGATTATGTCATTAGGAATGAATTAGATAGTCAATGAGGTGAATCTTCAAATCAAAGCTGCCACTTTGAAATTTTCAATAATCTGTTCACTTGTAGGATTAGGGTAGTATTTAGTAGCCATTACTGCTCTATTGCTACAGTTATGTGGCTGTGAAAAACAGTTTTCTTATGGTATGGTTTTATCTCTCTCTCTTTCTTTCTTCCTTTCTTTCTTTCTTTCTTCCTTTCTCCCTCCCTCCCTCCCTCCCTCCCCCCACCCCCTCTCTTTCTTTCTTTCTTTCAAGTAACTATTTTTTAAAGCTAGAGTTCTCTGATCATTTATTCCTGGTATGAACAGCAAGCTAGAGCCAAAGTAACCTACTATTTACTATCTGGATATCACAGGAGAACAAAGTGTAGGGGGTTGAGCAGATGTTAGAGGAGTGCCCTGACCTTGGACATTCCAGAAATGTTGATGGATGGTGATTCTTGCACCTGCCTCTTATTATTTTTTCTGCATATTGTTTTTACTATCTAAATAATGTAAAGAAACATAATGACTATCATTTTTTTTTGTCTACTGGAAGAATCCATTTATGACTTTTTATATCTAGTTTTGCATACTCTCCTTTTTATTGCAAAAACATTACTTTAGTTCTTTTGTGGGTACTCAACTATTTATATAAATGGGAATAATGGCTACCACAGTAGCTGACCTTTGTTGCATGTTTGCTGTTCTGGATGCCATGCTAGGGGCATTATCTGCATTATCTCAGGTGGCTCTTTCTGTACACTATGAAGTTGCCAGGTGGGATAAAAGGGGAACTGGCTAAGATGCAGATAGTAATGTAAACTTTCATTGTGTGCAGAGAATCACATTACTGATTGCAAACCTCCCTCCCCTACTCAGATTTACTGAGTTAAAGGACAATATTCTCTAAGAACACAAAGGAAAAAATATGATAAAACTGACTAGAGGGAAGAAAGCAGATAAATAATAATTCATGCATGCAGAAACAATGTAAGAAGAAAACTTGCATCAAAAACAAAACAAAACAACTCCAGGCCAATGGATTGTGAGAGTTTACCACAATTCAGGCAAAATGACTGAACTGGGTATTATGGAAATAGCAATTATTATTTATTTTAAAAATTTATTTGTTTTTTTTTTTTTGCTGCGTTGTGTGGCTTGCCGGATCCTAGGTCCCTTACCAGGGATGGAACCCGGGCCCCCTGCAGTGAAAGAGTCAAGTCCCAACCACTGGACTGCCAGGGAATTCCCTGGAAATAGCAATTATTGATAAACATGTCTGGTGAATTTTCTAAAGTTCAGGATAAAGAAAAAGTTTCCTTTGAGACATTTTTTTTGACCCAGGGATTATTCAGAAGTGTGTTGCTTAAACTCTAGGTTTTTGAGACTTTCCTATTGTCTTAAAAAAAGTTCCTGGTCCACATGATACTGGGTACCAAGTGATTGGATCAGAATTACCTAAATGTGTTTGGTAGAATACTAAAGTGGGATTTCTAAATAGCTACCTTGAGGAAAGGGTCAAATACGTTTGGGAAATATCAAGTTAAACAAAGTTAAACAGGTTTATTTCCTGCAAATATTAGCTCCTTTAAACTAAGAAGAATGAAGAATTTCCAAGAGCAAAGTGAAGTATGCAATGTTTCCCAGACATTTAGTCATTGAGCTTCCTTACCTGTGTTTTTTCAATGAATCTTTTGGGATTTGACTCTGGAGAATAAATTTTGGGAAAAATCTTGAGTTATGGTTGCTGAACAAATTTTAAAGGATGTTAAAAAGAATCATGGCCCCCATGTTTGAGAGCAATGGGTTGTTGATGTTTTTTTCCTCCAAGCTAGAAGTAAATTAATATCAAAGAGAGTTTAAAAACAACTCGCCCACTGCCCCATGGCTGGGAGCCTGCTGCTTAAGAAAACATGGAGTCACAGAGCACTTAGGTGAAGGAGGGAGCGGGGGAAGGAGGGAGAGAGAGAGAAGGAAAGAGAGAATTGGAGGTTGGTATCTGGTTCCTTGTATGTGTTAAGTCATCTGTGGTTCTCGCTATAGAAACAGAAGTCAGTTATTTTGAACACATTCTTTTGTAGTCATCCCAAATGCTAATTTCAGACACTCCCTGTGTGTTGTCATATGGTACACAGAAATTCAGACTGAATGGGTTTCTGCAGTTTGATTTTGAGTCAAGATTCCAATGACCTGGTCATTTTAATGAAATTTTGGCTGACAGGCTCATTTCTGTTCAGTTTTGCTGCATGTTACTACAAGGCTGTGATACTCTACAGATGAAGAAACTGAGGTTCAGAGAGTTAGGGATTTGCTAGGGTCACACACACTGAATGGAGTTGGTACTTGAACATTGTCTGATTCTCAGACTGTTCTCCTTGGCCATTCTCCTCAGAATGGGTTGTAGTTCTTGCCCAATGGGACCATGAAATATTTCCCCAAATATCTCACAGGGATGGGTTAGTAAGAATATGATGAATATAATGTTACCATGTAGTAGTTACTTATTAAACAGAAAGAATTGTATGGAGATTTCCTTCCATAAGTAAGAATACCACTCTCTGCCGAGACTGAAATTTTATTCAGTCCATAACCTTTGTAAATGAAAAAATGAATTATTCTAACAGGATGTTTAAGATTGGTTCTGTATTGTTTTCAAAGTATATGCTCAAATAACTGATTTCCTGAATACGCCATTTGAGAAAATGACCTGTCAAAACAAAAGTCTGGTTCTTAAAATTATTTCCCTTTGAAACACAAACTTTTTTAACACAATAAGATACATCCAATTAATGTTCTTTAGAGCAAAAGACATTCAATTAAGTTCATATTTCAAAGTTAACCTCTCTGAAGGACAGAGAATTCACATTTTAAAAAGTGTCCTTGATTCTAGTTTCCATACTTTATTCACTGCTAATCAAGCCCAATCTGGGGAGAAAAACTATATGGTTTAACATGGAATTGTGTGAGAACCTGATGAATTCAAATTTTACTTGATTGAAACAGTTGATTTTATTTCTGTTGTTAGATGGCATTCAAGGTTGAACCAAGTAGACCCCAAATGCACAAAGACTGTGCTATAATTTTTTTTCTTCTTAGAATTCATTGATTTTTGAAGTCATTGGAACATTTGTTTGCTTTTTAAGATGTCTGCCATCTGACACATCCTTTGCTGGGTATTCAGAAACATGCTTACTTGCTCTTTGTTTTGTGTTATGAGGTGAATTCTTTCCCTTTAGCCTGGTTTATCTGCATCTGCAGTAATTAGTTGGGTGGTGAATTAAATGAGTTACACCTGAGTTAGTTGAGCGCTTTAATCTGCCTGCATGAGTAGGAAAATTCTAAGCTTTCACTGAACTGAAAACTCGACTCATTGGCAGGATAGAGGGTGACAATGGTTGGAACTAATGAGGTTCTGTTGGAAGGGATTGAATAATCATTAAAAAATCCATTCATTGGCTGATCCGGCTGTCAGGATAGGGCATCATCACACATATGGTGTAGTTGCCTTGGCCTCTGTTCACTGTGGTTAGTATAATTTTTTCAGGAGAGTCTACTTCCCAAAGCATCAACAACCACAATTTAACAATAGGAGCAAATGTATGGTGGACTTGTGTTTCTTAATCAAACTGAAATCCTGCATTTGGCTAACAGTATCCTGTATCGAAGGAAAAAAATGGCTGTTCCATCTTCTGTTTGTTTCTAAGAGCCAGCAACAAGCTCTTGGCATCAATATTCACAGTGGGTTTTCAAACACTCGGCAAAAACCATCAATAGCATCTGCTCACACCCCATCACCCTACCCCACATTCATTTGGGGGATGGTTGTAGCTAACTGAGTGGTTAGATTCTGCATCCTTCTGTATTTAAACTCAGCACGATGGTCTAACTTCAGCATAGTTAGAATGTTGCTTCAAAACAGTTGAACATTATCTTCAGCCTCACTCATGAGGCCCAGGCCACTTGACCAAACAGCAGAGTCAAAAACTGTAGACTCCAGTCCTAGCCTCTCTGATTTACTGAAGGACCATGAAAATCCCTGGATAGAGTCAAGAGGCCACAATTTAAATCATGACTCTGTATGGGCTAGCTTTGAGATCTTGGTCAAGTACTTTAGTTTTAGCCTTAATTTTCCTCATCTATAAGTATGGGGATCAAATTATAATCCCTGTTCACCCCACAAGGTTACTTGTTTTAGCTGAGAGGAGATTTAAATATTATTTCTAATATAATAGTTAAATAAGTGTATACTGTCTACCTTCTGGTCACTGGTTAATGCTTTGGAGAATGTCTAGCCCCATTCCACATGACAGATATTTGTGGACAGCTATCTTACAACTGTTAATCATTATGTTTCCGTTGTAAACATCCCTCCTTGCTGTGATCATGGCGTGGTTTCCCGCACCTTCATCCTTCTGTTCATACTCTGTTAGGAAGTCATTGTTTTTCCCAATGTACCTGTTAAGATATGGCACCCAAAACTGAACACAGAACTCAAGTTGGAGGTCTCATATTGCCTTAATATATCCTTATTTTGCAGAGCTCAGAATGCAGTCCTAAGGTTGCCTTAGCAGTTTTGGGCAGCTAGATCCACTGACCTCATTTAGATTTTCGTCCATGAAACCTATAGATCTTTTTCATATCAGCTTCACGTGCATGCATATCTACCTTCCTATACTTAACAATAGTAAGTGATAGCTAACTTTTATCAAGCACTTACAATGTACAAGGCACTATGCTATGTGGTTTGCATATATTAAATGTTTAATTCTCATAACAAACTTACAGGCAAAATTTATTATTTTCCCTGTTTTACAGATTAGTAAACAGGGACTTAAAAAAAATATAATAGATTTTTCTGTGTTGACCTTGTATAGTGCACCCCTGCTAAGTTCACTTATTAATTCTAGGATTTTCTTGTCTTTCTTTCTTTCTTTCTTTCTCTTTCTTTCTTTCTTTCTTTCTTTCTTTCTTTCTTTCTTTCTTTCTTCTTTCTCCTTCCTTCCTTCCTTCTTTCCTTCCTTCCATCCCTCCCTCCCCCCTCTCTTTCTCTCTTTCTTTCTTTCTTTCTTTCTTTCTTTCTTTCTTTCTTCTTTCTCCTTCCTTCCTTCCTTCTTTCCTTCCTTCCATCCCTCCCTGCCCCCTTTCTTTCTCTCTTTCTTTCTTTTTCCTTCTTTCTTTCTTTCCTTCTTTCTTTCTTTCTTCCTTTCTTTCTTTTCTCTTTCTTTCTTTCTTTCTTTCTTTCTTTCTTTCTTTCTTTCTTTCTTTCCTTCTTTCTTTCTTTCTTCTTTCTCCTTCCTTCCTTCCCTCCCTCCCTCCCTCTCTTTCTTTCTTTCTTTCTTTCTTTCTTTCTTTCTTCCTTCCTTCCTTCCTTCTTTCTTTCATATAGGTTTGTTAGAATTTTCCACATAGACAATCATGTTGTCAGTGACTGGGACAGCTTGTCTTTTCCAATCTGTATATCTTTTCTTTCTTTTTCTTACCTTATTGCAGTGGCTAGGAGTTCCAGGACAATACTAAGTAGGAGTGATGAGAGTTAACATCCTTGTCTTGTTTCTGATTGACAGGGGGAGAATTCAGTCTTTCATTATTAAGTATGATATTAGCTGCAAATTTTTTGTAAATGTCCTTTATAATTTTGAGGAACTTCCCTTTTATTCCTAGTTTGCTGAGAGATTTTAAGAAATCATGAAAGGGTGTTGTATTTTGTCAAATATTTTTTCTAAATCTATTAATACAACCACATGGTTTTTCTTCTCTAGGCTGTTAATATGGTGAATTATACTGATTTCTGAATATTAAACCAGTCTCACTTTCCCAGAATAAACTTCCTTGGTTGTGTTGTATTATTCTTTTGATATATTGCTGGATTTGATTTGCTGATATTTTGTTGAGAATTTTTATGTCTTTCTGAGGGATACTTGTCTGTAGTTTCATTTTCTTTTAATGTCTTTGGTTTCGGTATAAAGGTAATGCTGGACTTGTAAAATTACTTATGACATGTTTCCTCCATTTCTACCTTCTGGAAGAGAAAGTGTAGCATTGGTGTAATTTCTTCTTTACACCTTTAGTAGAATTTGCCAGTGAAACTATCTGGGCTTGGAGATTTCCTTTCCAGAATGTTTTAAGCTACAAATTCAATTTCTTTAATATTTTTAGAATTTTCAGGTTATCTATTTTATTTTGGGTGAGTTTCAGTAGTTTGTGGTTTTCAAGGAATAGGTTCATTTCATCCAAGTTTTTGAGTTTATGTACGTAGTCATTCATTATGATCCTTTTAATATTTTGAGGGTGTATAGTGAGATCCTCTATTTCATTTCTGATACTGATAATTTGTTTCATCTCTCTGCGCTTTTCAGTATTGTTAGAGGTTTGTCCATTTTATTGATCTTCAAAAAATCTTTTTGTTTTATCAATCTTCTCTATTGTTTTTCTGTTTTCAATTTTGTTGATTTCTGCTCATGTTTACTAGTGCCTTTTCCTACTTAAATGGGGCTCATTTTGCTCTTTCCTATTTTCTTGAGGTGGAAACTTAGAGAATGTTCTTTTTTTTTTTTTTTAAATAGAAGCATTTCATGCTATGAATTTTTCTCTAAGGATTTTGTTCAGTTCAAAATATTTTCTAATTCCCTAAGGAAATTTTTTCCTTTTTATCCATGGATTTAACTGTGTTTTGTTTAATTTCTAAGTATTTGGAAATTTTCCTGTTATTCTTCTTTTATTCATTTATACTTTAATTCTATTATGGTCAGAGAATATGCTTGTATGTTTTAAATTAGCTAAAGTTTGATTGAGACCTCAGATATTATCTCCAGCTATAAAGGAAAATCAGTCTCCAATAGCCATGTACCTTTCCAGAGTGAGAAGGTGGATCACTTGCGTAGAAGTCCTTTTTTAAAGGTTTTGATGTATGGGTGGTATGTTTTGTTTTACAGCAATGAAAGGAAAAGCAGACCAAACTATTCTGAAAAATCAGAGATAAAATTTACGTTAGCTACTTAAGAAATTTAATGGGTCCAGGACTAGAGATGTGCATTGTGAGGTAATTAAATCTACGTTCTAGTATATAAGATACAGTTTGCTTGGTAGAACTGATTGGATGGGAACACCAGGAGTGAAGGAAATTCAGAAGGTTCCTGAGTTCTTCCAAGAGGAGGGGGACCATATCTGTCTTTGTCGTTCGCTGGATTCTCTCCTCTGCGACCCCCAGGCTGGTGCCTGCCACTCCTCGTGGTCTGCTGAACCTCCCCTGGGATGTGGTTAGCCAGCAACTGCCGTATCTGTATGCCTGCATCTGTGGCTCCTTGCAAATTAACCCCTGGCCACTGGATGCCACTCTTCCGTCAGAGTTTTGGTTTGCCCACCTCTTGCTATTAAAATCCTACCAGTGAATAATCATTTCTGGTTTTGCCCAAGGGTTACAGTGTGAAGTTTGATGAAATTGTTTAACTGATCATAACGTCCATCTCTCCAGAGAGCTGATGCCTGGCTTAGGCAAACCACAGAAAGTTTCAGTTCCAGTGTGTTTGTCTCCTGGGTTAATCTGAGTCATCAAAACCTCTTCCACTCCCTAGGCTGCTTCCCGCTGGGACCAACTTGCTGAGGCCAGAGCTTGACATTTTCATGCCTGCCCCTCTCCTTGATTTCAGTCAGAAGCCATTTGAACTTAATTACTTTCTTCTTAGCAGTCTCCTGTCTTGCTGCACCTCCTCCCTGACCCTCTGGGCTGAGTGAAGTTTCCCTTTCACCAAAGTTTCCCAGCATCTTAGATGCATTTCGATTACACATATTGTATTTATTTGTTTATCTGGAGAGACTGGCAGCAATGTGCATAGGTTTTAAAGTTAGACTGTGGTGGATTACCTAAATGGCCCCTTTGCCATATAACTTTGCAGTTTCTCTCATTAAAAGGTAGAATATATTCCTCTGCCCTTACCCGAGTTTGTCCATGTAGCTTTCTTTGGCCAATGGAATGTTGGCATGGACCATGTAACCAAGTTTGAAGGGTGCTTACTGTGGTCTTGAGAACAACACACCTGAGGCAGTCTGATGCTCCCAGAAAAGTGAGAGGCATTTGGAGTCAGTCACCCTGAATCAAGCCCGGCCTGGATCAAATGGCCCTCAGCCGACCTCCAGATCACTGAGAATAAATGAATGTAGGTTTAATCTACTGATATTTGGGGTGGTTTGTTGGCAGCATTTTTGTGGCAATACATAGATAGGCTACGATTCCAATCTGATCTCTGAAACTCACCAGCTATGGTTTTGAAATATACCAGCCTTTTAAAATGGGGTAAGTAGTAGCTTCTCTTTAGGGTCATGGCCAGGACAGGTAATTACATATGCAAAATGTCAAGTGTGGGGCCTTAAAGTCACCTTTACAGCTACTGGCCCATAGTAGGTACCCAATATATGTGTGTTGAGTGCATAATGAAAGCTTTAAAGAGTGATGGTGGGGACTACCCTGGTGGTCCAGTGGTAAAGAAGCCACCTTCCAATGCAGGGGATGTAGGTTCGATCCCTGGTTGGGGAACTAAGATCCCACATGCCACGGGGCAACAAAGCCCAAGCACCACAACTACTGAGCTCGTGCGCCTCTCAACTAGAGAGCCCGTGTGCCACAAACTACAGAGCCCACGCACTCTGGAGCCCATGTCACAACTAGCAAAGAGAAAGAAAACCCACACGCCACAACTAGAGAGAAGCCTGCGCACCGCAAGGAGCGTCGCAACGAAAAATCCCATGTGCTGCAATGAAGATCCCGCAGGTCACAACAAAGACCCCATGCAGCGCAAAAAAAAAAAAAAAAAAGAGTGATGGTTGTGAGAAACATCACATCATGGGACTTAAAGACTTGTTTATAATATTGCAGCCATGGAGCGGGTCTCTAGAAGTTTTTAGGGGCATTAATCTTTCTAAATTTCTGGGGGAATCAAGAGATTCCATGACGCCTGGAGCATAGTATGAGGAGGGCGTTCTGCACTCTTTTGAGACATCTTTCACCTCTGTCGTCTTCTGATTCCAGGATCCTTGTTTTCTGAGAGTCCCTTCCACCCCACATGTCTTGTGGCTGTCTGATCCTACTCCTTGGTGTACCTATGTCATGACTCCTCCTCTACCAGAAACCCCGGAATTATCAAGGGTGTTTGAACAGGGAGATGTTGTCTGCAGAGGACAGGGGATGCGACATTACTGAAGAACCCTAACTTCAAGTTTGCTGGTGGTCCTGTTAGCAACTCAGATGCATATGACCTTTTTTTTAAAATGTCTTCCAGTGGTTTCTGAGTCACCCACTAGTTGTTGAGTCTTAAGATCATTTGTCACTGAGTCCCAGGAAAGGTGCTAGGTGGCCTGCCTGTTTGTCCTCTGAGCTAATTGTGATGGGCATCTGTGATTCCAACCTTGCTATCATCTCAGGAGGGTCACGGATCTTTCCTAATTAATGTTTATAGCTCACTCTGGTCCGCTGAGATGGAAACAGAGGGAGCAATGTGCCAAATGATTGCACCGTGATTTTCATCCCCCTGATTGATAATAGGCTCTGAGGATATCTAAACTCTGTCCTTGGTTTTAGGGCTGGCCGGCCTGAAAGTGTTACTGACCCTCACATGTGAACAGGTTAACTTGGGCAGTGGAGTGCATGAGATACAGCTGCAGGTTGGATGACTACTTCACAGCTGCCACAGTCAGGCCCTGCCCAGGATTGGGTCCAGTTCTCTCCCTCCCAGCTTGGAGGGATCCAGGATTCAAAGTTGGACTGTCTTTTTTTTTTTGCCCATTGTTTACTGCTTTATTTCTACCACATCGAACTGATTAGAAGCACTGTCAATGAACTTTGTTAACCAAAATTGCAGAAACAGAGACCTGATGGAAATAAGAGGTGTTTATTTGTGGTCTGTTAGGACTGCAGCCCGGAGACGCAGATTCAAGAAGCACTTGAATTATGTTCTGCCAGACTACAAAATGCGGGAGGCTTAAAAAGGCAAAACCCACAAAGTTACATAAATTGTTTGTCAAGAATTAGGATAGGAATTGGTAGGGAAGAGGTAAAATAGTCATTATACACAGATGACGTGATGCTATATATAGAAAACCCTAAAGATTCCACACAAAATGTGTATTGAGTATATGATTGAAGCTTTAAAGAGTGATTGTGGTGAGAAATATCACATTGTGGGATTTAAGGACTTGTTAAATGAATTCAGCAAGGTAGCAGGATACAGAATTAACATACAGAAACTGGCTGCATTTCTTTACACTAACAATGAAATATCAGAAAGGGAATATAAACAAACAATCCCTTTTAAAATCACATCAAAAAAAATACTTGAGAATAAACCTCACTAAGGAGGTAAAAGACTTATATGCTGAGAAGTACAAACCATTAATAAAGAAAACTAAAGATAACTCAAAGAAATGGAAAGATATCCCATGGTCTTGGATTGGAAGAATTAATATTGTTAAAAAGGCCATACTACCCAAAGCAATCTACATATTTAATGCAATACCTATCAAAGTAACTGTGACATTTTCCACAGAACTAGAACAGATAATCCTAAAATTTGAAAGACCCAGAATTTCCAAAGCAATCCTGAGGAAAAAGAACAAAGCAGGAGGCAAAACCCGCCCAGACTTCAGACAATCCTGTCCTCCAGACAGTAATCAAAACAGCATGGTATTGGCACAAAAACAGACACACGGATCAATGGAACAGAATAGAGAGCCCAAATATAAACCCACAACCTATGGACAATTAATCTTTGACAAAGGAGGCAAGAATATACTGTGGGGAAAAGACAGTGTCTTCAGCAAGTGGTGCTGGGAAAGTTGGACAGCCACATGTCAATCAATGAAGCTAGAAAACACCCTCACACCATACACAAAAATAAACTCAAAATGGCTTAAAGACTTAAATATAAGACAAGACACCATAAAACTCCTGAAAGAGAATATAGGCAAAACATTCTCTGACATAAATCGTACCAATGTTTTCTTAGGTCAGTCTCCCAAGGCAATAGAAATAAAAACAAAAATAAACAAATGGTACCTAATCAAACTTACAAGCATTTGCACAGCAAAGGAAACCATAAACAAAATGGAAAGACAACCTACAGACTGGGAGAAAATATTTGCAAATGATGTGACCAACAAGGACATAATTTCCAAAATATACAAACAGCTCTTACAATTCAATAACAAAAGAACAAACAACCCAATTGAAAAATGGGCAGAAGACCTAAACAGACATCTCTTCAAAGAAGACATACAGATGGCCAAGAGGCACATGAAAATATGCTCATCATTGCTAATTATTAGAGAAATGAAAATAAAAACTACAATGAGGTACCGTCTCACAGCAGTCAGAATGGCCATCATTAAAAAGTCTACAAATAAATGCTGGAGAGGGTGTGGAGAAAAGGGAACCTTCTTACACTGTTGGTGGCAATGTAAATTTGTGCAACCACTATGGAAAACAGTATGGAGTTTCCTCAAAAACCTAAAAACAGAGTTGCCATATGATCCAGCAATTCCACTCCTGGGCATATACCCAGACAACACTATAATTCAAAAAGATACATGCACCCCTATGTTCATAGCAGCACTATTTACAATAGCCAAGACATGGAAACAACCTAAATGTTCATTGACAGATGAATGGATAAAGAAGATGTGGTACATATACACAATGGAGTATTACTCAGCCATAAAAAAGAATGAAATAATGCCATTTGCAGCAACACGGATGGACCTAGAGATGATCATACTAAGTGAAGTAAGTCAGAAAGAGAAAGACAAATGCCATATAATATCACTTATATGGAATCTAAAATACAACACAAATGAACATATCTATGAAATGAAAACAGACTCATAGATATAGAGAACAGACTTGTGGTTGCCAAGGTGGTAGGGGGTGGGGGATGGATTGGGAGCTTGGGAGTAGCAAATGCAAACAATTATATATAGTATTGATAAACAATAAGGTCCTACTGTATAGCACAAGGAACTGTATTCAACATCCTGTGATAAACCATAATGGAAAAGAATATGAAAAAAATATGTATAACTGAGTCACTTTGCTGTACAGCAGAAATTAACACAATATTGTAAATAAACTATACTTCAATAAAATTTTTAAAAAAAGAATTAGGATTGGAGCTGGCAAGAAGTAAGGGTGCTTGCTAAGCAAAGATTAGTTGGGGTCTGAAATGCTTACATAGTCGTGGGGGTGGTCTTTGAAACTTAAAGGTTGCAGCTGGCAGCTACTAGCAGATATTGTTTCGAAAATGGTTGGTGGTGTCCTTGAGTTTGATACAGTTCAGAGAAGATTCAAGCTCTCAGTGATGCAGGTATGTGTCAGAAACCACAACCACAATGGCCATATGGCTCCATTTTGGATGCCTGAACCACAGTTACTCCATTTTGATTTTTAAATGATCCTAAAGGTGTCATCTACCTGAAGTCATTCAATTCCAGCTGCCCAGAGGGTGGGACTTTTTCTGATCAGGTCAAGCAGAGTTGAAACAACACTATTGGTTACTTACCTCAAATAAGTTCCCCTACCTCTTTGCTGAAAGAACTCCAGTTTTGTTCATATAAGTGCCTTTCAGGTGACTCTATCCCCAGCTTGGGAGTAAATCCTGATTCATCTAAACCTCGTGTGGTCTTTTCATTGCTCTAGACGGTTAATGGCGTGGGGTGGGCATAGGACCCAGTTCTGGCTACTGGGATCTGAGGATCAACCTGCTGGTGCAGAGACATTTGGAAAGGTATTTCCTCACTCACAAGGAAGAAACAGACCCTTGTCTGGCTGGTGGTTGTCCTGTCTACAGGTGAAACTTAAGTTGCGGCAACCGTCTTGTGACCATGATGGAAACTCATTGAGGACAAAGCAGACAAGCTAAGGAGGATAGAGCAGAAAAGAATTGGTCCTTGATGGTTTCACTGAGCCTCAGAATAAATCATCCCTGGAGCTATCCTCCTTTGGAACTTGTGTTATGCGAAACAATAAACTATCCTCATTGCTTAAACCATTTAAAGTTGAGTTTTCTGTGGGGTGCAGAAAAAAAAATACAAAATAATACCAAAGAAGTCATTTGTAAGAATATAAACATTTCACAAAGATTTCAGGGTGGCACTGGCTGCCTCAGCTGTTCTGTAGCTTCTCTCTCTTGGTTTCACTGCTCTTTGACTCTGGGTCACTCAGAGGCCAAGTTGGGTCTTGCCCTATGAGCTTCCTTTGTCCTCCATTCAGCACTGGCAGACCCTGCCGACTAAGCCCCTGAGCCTGGTGTTCACTATGTGATGCATGAAATCCACAGGAAGTGTAATAGGCAACCTGGATTGTGTTATTTAGACTCTGGAACCAAGACATCCTCCATTAAGATGGTTATAAAGATTGACCTGGCCGTTGCCCACCTCTCCTGTCTGCTGCTTCACATGCTCTCTCTATTCCAGCCACTCTAACCCTCCCTCACATCTTCTGAAGTGCTTTGCTTTCTCTCACCACAGGACTTTTGCACATGCTGTTCTCTCTGTGAGGAATGCTTGTTCCTCACTCTGTCATCTCCCACCATTTGTTGAACTACACCCTTCATGCTCTCAGCTCAGGGGTCTTTTCCTTTCCTGAGTCTCCTGCATAGATGATCTTTCTTGTTGTTCTCATGGAACCACAGAGCATTTAACACAGGTCCTAGTTATTTTCTCATTACTGTGATTTTTGGTTAATCTTGGTCTCCCCCAGTAGCCTGAAGTTCCAGGAAATCAGGGATCACATCTCATGTTAATATCTGTTGTATCCTCAGCTGTCTAGATCAGTGCTTTTCCTATAATAATATTCAATAAAATTTGTTGAATGAATGTATGAATATGCAAATTTCTGATATTTAGCAGGGCTCAGTAAATCGTAACTGCCTTTGTTATTGGGTTCTCTTATCAGACTTTCCAGCCATTTCATATTTTCTTATGTTCTTTTGAATAGAATCCAGAGTATTTCATCACTAAGTTGCCCTTTACATATGGTACAAAGGAGCAGATGGTAGAGTGTCATCAGAAATCCCAAAGGACTTTACCTCTCTGAGCCTCAGTTTCTTCATTTATGCAGTGAGTTAGACCCTTGCTTCCCTGGCATTTGTAACACTCTCAGGTGCAGGGCAAGTCACAGGGGGGATATGGCACGCCTTCCTGGTTCATTGATTTTACTTGAATATTCGTGGAAAAGAAAACCTATCTAATTAATGAAACAAAAATGCCTTATTGAGTCAAATTACAAAATGTGCACAAATTTTAAGACAAGAGGATCCACCCTCAAGTTCCTCGGTGATGTGTGTGTGTCAGAATCACCCAGGCTCTGTTCCCAAGGGATTTGGCTTCAACTGGCCTGGAATCTATGTATATATTTTAAATATGTATCAATATATGTATATATTTAAAAGCGCTCCATGGGATACTAAAGTGCAGGCAAGGCAGAGACCACTGTTCTGGGGTATTTTGGTGGAAATATGAGACTCAGTGCCCTGGATGAATTCAAAGGTCCTTTCTAGTTTTGACCTTTTTCCTCTTGCTCAGTTCTTCTCAAACGATCTTGCAGTTCTACAGTTCTACAGCTAGGTCTTTCAACAGCTACTTTTGGCTCTTCCCCGTGGGAGGGTTTTCACAACAACTCAGGCAATAAACTCAGGAGAATTGTCAAGAGTGCTTGGAAACCATCCTGCAGCCCCTGCTGGTAAGCTCGTCTCTATGTTTTCAGAGAAGAAAAATGCATGCATCTAAATTTCTTTTTAAAAAAAAAAAAATTAATTAATTAATTAATTTGGCTGCGCTGGGTCTTAGTTGTGGCATGCAGGATCTTTTTTAGTTGCAGCATGCGGGATCTTTAGTTGTAGCATGCAGGATCTTTAGCTGTGGCATGGGAACTCTTAGTTGCGGCATGTGGGGTCTTAGTTCCCTGACCAGGGCTTGAACCTGGACCCCCGGCACTGGGAACGTGGAGTCCTAGCCACTGGACCACCAGGGAAGTCCCACATCTAAATTTCTTGGTGGAACGTCTGGCCAGCTTGGCTCAGTTTTGGAACTGGGAGTTCCAAGGCACCTCAGGCCTGCAAATATGAGAGGCTGCTGCTGCCTTCTGGCTCAGTTTCCCTACTGTCTCCCATCTGGCCAGTGCCTGGATTTAATTGAACAAGAGTCTGACCTGCCGCCTGAGCCTTTGTTACCACGCAGGCTGCACTGCAAGGGACGTGAAAGCTCCCCTCAGTAAAGCATTTCCACACACTGCCTATTGGAGCAGGCATATCCAGAGATCTTAAAGCTCAGCATACAGGGATGCTATGAAAATCAAATGTGTTTTATTTATAAGTCCCTGTGCTCCCCCTCCCAACCTCCCAAAGAAAAAAAAATTGCAAGCAACGACTGCAAATAATTTTTCAAATCAATCGTTTTATGAAAACGCCTGTTTTTCGTCTATCTTTTTTAAGGACTAGAGAATCACATAAATGACAATTCCAGAAACTGTAGATTTATGACTTTTTAACTTTCCAAGTATGTTGGCACGGAGTAAAAAAATAAAATAAAATTTTGTAATTTCGGGAAGAGAATAATGTACTTTTTTATTAAAATGGAAATGACACACTGCTGCATATCTAAGTTGATTTAGTGTTTTTATTAGTTATATAACTGTTTTAATACCTCACTAACTATTGCATTCTCCCTTAAGGTTTCCATTGTTCCCATACCCTAGAAACAAATTGATAATTCTGAAAAAATAAAGTATTTCTTGGTTGTTTCCTAACGGCAGAATAGCAATCAGTCACCACAGGGTTACTACAATGGGCATCATTATATCTGGATCCTTATCAGTTTCACTATACGGGTAAGGATTATTGCTGTCTACCGGAACTCCTTTGGTGTTATTGCTTAATTTTAATTGTGATTGTAAAATGTGAACAATGTGGATCTTTAAACCACAATTAAACACCTGCTATACTTGTCTGTTGGCATTTAAAGATATATCGAGTATTTAAAAACTGCTGATTCAGATATGACATGGAACATCAACATAGATTTAATTTGAGAACGAATGCTTGCTTAAGGAGGAAGTGCCAGGAAAGTTTTTGGAAGTCAGATAGATGAGTCCAAATTTAAGTTTGACAGGAAAACACGGACTCGATAGAAAGTGTAATCATCATGCAGGATGTTCTCTGGCTTCCTCCTGCCAGGGCTCACGCCAGCTTCCTTCAGCAGTGGGGATCTGACTTTGTCCTACTGACAACTTGTTAATGAAGAACCTCCGTACAGGAAGCACCTGCCCGATGTTGATGAGATATTAATAGGAGAAATAACAGAGTTACCGAGGCACAAGGGAGGGTGGTAAGGAGAAGGGGGGGTGGTATCTGGTTTCAGCCCCAGGTCACAGCCCAAATGTGAAAAATAGAAGGTTCTGGCCTTGGGGGCTTAAATCCTGCAGATGGAGGGTGATTGGAAGTTTCCTGAAATCCGTATTCCGAGCGAGCATTGGTCCCTGATTTAGGTCTGCAGTTTGGAAACCCGAGGCTTTCTTTATTTTCTTTTTTCCTGATAGGTCAGTGGGTGTCTGCATAATCTCCATCACCAGAATTAACCATTTACAAAGGGCTTGCAAAACACCGTACAGGACGCGGTTCTGAGTTGCCAATATCACTTAAAACAGCATCATTTGCCTAAGCTCAGGTATGCTTCAGTTTCTTTGGAAAATAGCATTTCTTATTTTAATTTCCCAGCAGTATTTTTACAAACAGTGAAGTAGGGAGTGGTATGGATGGGACAATGGGACAATAAAAGACTCTTTCCTTGGAGAAATAGGACCATGGGTTGGTTGTAAGGAGCAGGAAAGAATAAAAATATACTGGGTTATAGTCATCTAAACTTCATTTTTTACTTATAAAAAATCAAATCAAAATCGATTTGCAAATCCCTACTTTCCATTTCAAGTAAACAAATCTGATGGCTCGTGAGGGAGCCGCTCAGCTGTGTAGGAAGGTCCATGTGAAACAGACTTTCTGCAAAGACTGCAGAACATCTAGCTAGGAGGCAAACGCGTGATGAAACAGGACAGGGAACACGCCTGCTTGGGAGTTGAATCTGGAGTAAGGTGCACAGGTAAATCCCATTTAATTCTGTACATCGGAATGCCACATTCAGATACGCTCTAAAACTCTGCGTCCTTTTGCTCTCCCGCTAAGCTCTGTCTCAGGGCTGTGACACAAAATGAGGAATAACCAGACTTTACAAAGGCTTAACAAGTAATCTGGGCGTTTAGTGAGAGTCACTCGAGGACCCAGAGGACGGGATCACGTATAAAAAGAATCGAAATCTCTCATTTCTCCAGGGCAAAGCATGCTCCCTCTCTGTCTCTCTGATGTCACCAGTGCAATGGAAACACTATCCTCCCATATTGAAGTCCCTGTGAAATCGTGGATCTGAACTGAGGATGAGCAAGAAGACCTCCTGGGGAACACTTCCTTTTCTTTCCTCAAAATCATACAGCCTGAAGCTCCACCTGTGGTTTGGCACACAGCTGTGCAGGGGTGGCGGCAGGAGAGTAGAGAGGAGGGAAGGGGTGGGCGTTAAAGAGTCTACAGATGAATTCTGCTTTGTAATCATAGCTCTAAACCGAGTCATTTTAGAACCAAATTAGAAGTAAGAATTGTTCTCTTGGGTCTCATTTTAAGGGACCCTTAGATATGATAATTGTGCCCAATGAAGACACAAAGTAAGTGCTCAATAAATAATTTTTGAATGTGTCCAATGAAGGCACATAGTAGGTGCTCAATAAATAATTTTTGAATGAAAAGATCCAGAACAGGCCCATTGAATGGATCGTGACAAGAGTGGATGAATAAAGAAGTTCTAACTCACCAGCCAATTTGCACAATGATGGAGAAAAATAGTTGAAATCTTTGACTATGAAGGCATATTAACTAAGGTAACATCTGCTGCTATAATGTACAAACCCCCAAATCCCAAAGGCATAACCCCATTTCAGATTCACTCTCAGTGTCTGGAATGAGTGTTCCTGATTGGGGAGAGATTCCTCCAAGCTCGGATTCAGGGACTCTGGCTCCTCCAGTTTGTGGCTTCTTCATCTACAGCAGGCAGCTTCCAACCTTGCTGGAAGAGGGAAAGAGCGTGAAGGACCAGGCTTTGGCAGGTGTCTATTGGACAGGACCGGAAGTAAGATACACATCTCTTCTGTCCACGTTCCATCGTCCCATCCTGCAGGGAGGAATGTAAACTAGTCCAAGAAGAAGAGAAAATCGTTTGATGAACAGAGGTGTTAGAAGAAACCAGTGGGTTAGGAATTATGCCCTGGCTCTTCTACTTTTGGAAGGAAAATATGTTGAACAGTTTGCATGATCTTTGGCATAGATGGGAGCATGAAATCTTTCCTGCTCATGGTGTGAACTTTGAAATGGCCAGAGTGTCTCAGACTCAAAGCAGGAGGGGGAACAGGAGGGTCAGAGTTCTTTTCGGAAAGATGGATGCTTTTGTTTTGGTAATTGCCTTGGACTTAAGCATGTGACACTATCAAACAAGTTCACACTCTCTGTGATGATCACTAGTATGGTGATCTAAATATATTGTTAATATGTCCCTAGAGACCAAATCACCCATATCCCAAGGACTGACCTTTCCTTGATCATTTAGTGACAGATATAGGTCAGTGAAACTCACATGATATTCAAGCTGGATTCATGTCATAAAACCTATGTGATTTATTGATATATTCTTATCCCCCCTCTAAAAAATGGATCCTTAGGCATTTTGTGTTTCTTGTGTGTATGACTTTTTTCTCAAGCAGGGTGCCCAGAGGGAAAGAGAAAGAGAGTTTGTCTGGTGTGCTAAGGGGTTTTCCAGCACGCTTATTTATTTATTTATTTATTTATTTATTTATTTATTTATTTATTTATTTATTAAACATCTTTATTGGAGTATAATTGCTTTACAATGGTGCATTAGTTTCTGCTTTATAACAAAGTGAATCAGTTATGCATATACATATGTTCCCATATCTCTTCCCTCTTGCATCTCCCTCCCTCCCACCCTCCCTATCCCACCCCTCTAGGTGGTCACAAAGCACCGAGCTGATCTCCCTGTGCTATGCGGCTGCTTCCCACTAGCTATCTATTTTACATTTGGTAGTGTATATATGTCCATGCCACTCTCTCACCCTGTCACATCTCACCCCTCCCCCTCCCCATATCCTCAAGTCCATTCTCTAGTAGGTCTGCGCCTTTATTCCCGTCTTGCCACTATGTTCTTCATGACCTTTTTTTTCCCCTTAGATTCCATATATATGTGTTAGCATACTGTATTTGATTTTCTCTTTCTGACTTACTTCACTCTGTATGACAGACTCTAACTCCATCCACCTCATTACAAATACCTCCATTTCATTTCCTTTTATGGCTGAGTAATATTCCATTGTATATATGTGCCACATCTTCTTTATCCATTCATCCGATGACGGACACTTAGGTTGCTTCCATGTCCTGGCTATTGTAAATAGAGCTGCAATGAACATTTTGGTACATGACTCTTTTTGAATTATGGTTTTCTCAGGGTATATGCCCAGTAGTGGGATTGCTGGGTCATATGGTAGTTCTATTTTTAGTTTTTTAAGGAACCTCCATACTGTTCTCCATAGTGGCTGTATCAATTAACATTCCCACCAACAGTGCAAGAGTGTTCCCGTTTCTCCACACCCTCTCCAGCATTTATTGTTTCTAGATTTTTTGATGATGGCCATTCTGACTGGTGTGTGATGCTACCTCATTGTAGTTTTGATTTACATTTCTCTAATGATTAATGATGTTGAGCATTCTTTCATGTGTCTGTTGGCCATCTGTATATCTTCTTTGGAGAAATGTCTGTTTAGGTCTTCTGCCCATTTTTGGATTGGGTTGTTTGTTTTTTTGATATTGAGCTGCATGAGCTGCTTGTAAATCTTGGAGATTAATCCTTTGTCAGTTGCTTCATTTGCAAATATTTTCTCCCATTCTGAGGGTTGTCTTTTGGTCCTGTTTATGGTTTCCTTTGCTGTGCAAAAGCTTTTAAGTTTCATTAGGTCCCATTTGTTTGTGTTTTTATTTCCATTTCTCTAGGGGCTGGGTCAAAAAGGATCTTGCTGTGATTTATGTCATAGAGTGTTCTGCCTATGTTTTCCTCTAAGGGTTTGATGGTGTCTGGCCTTACACTTAGGTCTTTAATCCATTTTGAGTTTATTTTTGTGTATGGTGTCAGGGAGTGTTCTAATTTCATACCTTTACATGTACCTGTCCAGTTTTCCCAGCACCACTTATTGAAGAGGCTGTCTTTTCTCCACTGTATATGCTTGCCTCCTTTATCGAAGATAAGGTGACCATATGTGTGTGGGTTTATCTCTGGGCTTTCTATCCTGTTCCATTGATCTATATTTCTGTTTTTGTGCCAGTACTATACTGTCTTGATTACTGTAGCTTTGTAATATAGTCTGAAGTCAGGGAGCCTGATTCCTCCAGCTTTGTTTTTCTTTCTCAAGATTGCTTTGGCTATTCGGGGTCTTTTGTGTCTCCATACAAATTGTGAAATTTTTTGTTCTAGTTCTGTGAAAAATGCCGGTGGTAGTTTGATAGGGATTGCATTGAATTTGTAGATTGCTTTGGGTAGTAGAGTCATTTTCACAATGTTGATTCTTCCTATCCAAGAACATGGTATATCTCTCCATCTATTTGTATCATCTTTAATTTCTTTCATCAGTGTCTTATAATTTTCTGCATACAGGTCTTTTGTCTCCTTAGGTAGGTTTATTCCTAGATATTTTATTCTTTTTGTTGCAATGGTAAACGGGAGTGTTTTCTTAATTTCACTTTCAGATTTTTCATCATTAGTATATAGGAATGCAAGAGATTTCTGTGCATTAATTTTGTATCCTGCTACTTTACCAAATTCATTGATTAGCTCTAGTAGTTTTCTGGTAGAGTCTTTAGGTTTCTCTATGTATAGTATGTCATCTGCAAACAGTGACAGCTTTACTTCTTCTTTTCCGATTTGGATTCCTTTTATTTTTTTTCTTTTCTGATTGCTGTGGCTAACACTTCCAAAACTATGTTGAATAATAGTGGTGAGAGTGGGCAACCTTATCTTGTTCCTGATCTTAGTGGAAATGGTTTCAGTTTTTTACCATTGAGGACAATGTTGGCTGTGGGTTTGTCATATATGGCCTTTATTATGTTGAGGAAAGTTCCCTCTATGCCTACTTTCTGCAGGGCTTTTATCATAAATGGGTGTTGAATTTTGTCGAAAGCTTTCTCTGCATCTATTGAGATGATCATATGGTTTTTCTCCTTCAATTTGTTAATATGGTGTATCACATTGATTGATTTGTGTATATTGAAGAATCCTTGCATTCCTGGGATAAACCCCACTTGATCATGGTGTATGATCCTTTTAATGTGCTGTTGGATTCTGTTTGCGAGTATTTTGTTGAGGATTTTTGCATCTATGTTCATCAGTGATATTGGCCTGTAGTTTTCTTTCTTTGTGACATCTTTGTCTGGTTTTGGTATCAGGGTGATGGTGGCCTCGTAGAATGAGTTTGGGAGTGTTCCTCCCTCTGCAATATTTTGGAAGAGTTTGAGAAGGATAGGTGTTAGCTCTTCTCTAAATGTTTGATAGAATTCACCTGTGAAGCCATCTGTTCCTGGGCTTTTGTTTGTTGGAAGATCTTTAATCACAGTTTCAATTTCAGTGCTTGTGATTGGTCTGTTCATCTTTCCTATTTCTTCCTGGTTCAGTCTCGGCAGGTTGTGCATTTCTAAGAATCTGTCCATTTCTTCCAGTTTGTCCATTTTATTGGCATAGAGTTGCTTGTAGTAATCTCTCATGATCGTTTGTATTTCTGCAGTGTCAGTGGTTACTTCTCCTTTTTCATTTCTAATTCTATTGATTTGAGTCTTCTCCCTTTTCCTCTTGACGAGTCTGGCTAATGGTTTATCAATTTTGTTTATCTTCTCAAAGAACCAGCTTTTAGTTTCATTGATTTTTGCTATTGTTTCCTTCATTTCTTTTTCATTTATTTCTGATCTGATCTTTATGATTTCTTTCCTTCTGCTAGCTTTGGGGTTTTTTTGTTCTTCTTTCTCTAATTGCTTTAGGTGCAAGGTTAGGTTGTTTATTCGAGATGTTTCCTGTTTCTTGATGTAGGTTTGTATTGCTATAAACTTCCCTCTTAGAACTGCTTTTGCTGCATCCCATAGGTTTTGGGTCGTCGTGTCTCCATTGTCATTTGTTTCTAGGTATTTTTTGGTTTCCCCTTTGATTTCTTCAGTGATCACTTCGTTATTAAGTAGTGTATTGTGTAGCCTCCATGTGTTTGTATTTTTTACAGATCTTTTCCTGTAATTGATATCTAGTCTCATAGCGTTGTGGTCAGAAAAGATACTTCATACGATTTCAATTTTTTTAAATTTACCAAGGCTTGATTTGTGACCCAAGATATGATCTATCCTGGAGAATGTTCCATGAGCACTTGAGAAAAATGTGTATTCTGTTGTTTTTGGGTGGAATGTCCTATAAATATCAATTAAGTCCATCTTGTTTAATGTATCATTTAAAGCTTGTGTTTCCTTATTTATTTTCATTTTGGATGATCTGTCCATTGGTGAAAGTGGGGTGTTAAAGTCCCCTACTATGATTGTGTTACTGTCGATTTCCCCTTTTATGGCTGTTAGTATTTGCCTTATGTATTGAGGTGCTCCTATGTTGGGTGCATAAATATTTACAATTGTTATACTTCTTCTTGAATCAATCCCTTGATCATTATATAGTGTATTTCTTTGTCTCTTGTAATAGTCTTTATTTTAAAGTCTATTTTGTCTGATATGAGAATTGCTACTCCAGCTTTCTTTTGATTTCCATTTGCATGGAATATCTTTTTCCATCCCCTCACTTTCAGTCTGTATGTGTCTCTAGGTCTGAAGTGGGTCTCTTGTAGACAGCCTATATATGGGTCTTGTTTTTGTATCCATTCAGCCAGCCTGTGTCTTTTGGTGGGAGCATTTAATCCATTTACATTCAAGGTAATTATCGATATGTATGTTCCTATTCCCATTTTCTTAAATATTTTGGGTTTGTTATTGTATGTGTTTTCCTTCTCTTGTGTTTCTTGCCTAGGGAAGTTCCTTTAGCATTTGTTGTAAAGCTGGTTTGGTGGTGCTGAACTCTCTCAGCTTTTACTTGTCTCTAAAGGTTTTAATTTCTCCATCAAATCTGAATGAGATCCTTGCTGGGTAGAGTAACCTTGGTTGTAGGTTTTTCTCCTTCATGACTTTAAGTATATCCTGCCACTCCCTTCTGGCTTGCAGAGTTTCTGCTGAAAGATCAGCTGTTAACCTTATGGGGATTCCCTTGTGTGTTGTTTGTTGTTTTTCCCTTGCTGCTTTTAATATGTTTTCTTTATATTTAATTTTGGATAGTTTGATTAATATGTGTCTTGGCGTGTTTCTCCTTGGATTTATCCTGTATGGGACTCTCTGTGCTTCCAGGACTTGATTAACTATTTCCTTTCCCATATTAGGGAAGTTTTCAACTATAATCTCTTCAAATATTTTCTCAGTCCTTTTCTTTTTCTCTTCTTCTCTGGGATCCCTATAATTCGAATGTTGGTGCGTTTAATGTTGTCCCAGAGGTCTCTGAGACTGTCCTCAGTTCTTTTCATTCTTTTTTCTTTATTCTGCTCTGCAGTAGTTATTTCCACTATTTTATCTTCCAGGTCACTTCTCCGTTCTTCTGCCTCAGTTATTCTGCTATTGATCCCATCTAGAGTATTTTAAATTTCATTTATTGTGTTTTTCATCATTGTTTGGTTCCTCTTTAGTTCTTCTACGTCCTTGTTAAATGTTTCTTGCATTTTGTCTATTCTATTTCCAAGATTTTGGATCATCTTTACTATCATTATTCTGAATTCTTTTTCAGGTAGACTGCCTATTTCCTCTTCATTTGTTAGGTCTGGTGTGTTTTGACCCTGCTCCTTCACCTGCTGTGTGTTTTTTTGTCTTCTCATTTTGCTTATCTTACTGTGGTTAGGGTCTCCTTTTCACAGGCTGCAGGTTTGTAGTTCCCGTTGTTTTTGGTATCTGTCCCCAGTGGCTAAGGTTCGTTCAGTGGGTTGTGTAGGCTTCCTGGTGGAGGGGACTAGTGCCTGTGTTCTGGTGGACAAGGTTGGATCTTGTCTTTCTGGTGGGCACGTCCACGTCTGGTGGTGTGTTTTGGGGTGTCTGTGGCCTTATTATGATTTTAGGCAGCCTCTCTGCTAATGGATGAGGCTGTGTTCCTGTCTTGCTAGTTGTTTGGCATAGGGTGTCCAGCACTGTAGCTTGCTGGTCGTTGAATGAAGCTGGGTCTTGATGTTGAGATGGAGATCTCTGAGAGATTTTTGCCGTTTGGTATTACGTGGAGCTGGGAGGTCTCTTGTGGACCAGTGTCCTGAAGTTGGCTCTCCCACCTCAGAGGCACGGCCCTGATGCCTGGCTGGAGCACCAAGAGCCTTTCATCCACACGGCTCAGAATAAAAGGGAGAAAAAAATAGAAAGAAAGAAAGAAAGTAAGAGGATAAAATAAAATAAAATAAAGCTATTATAATAAAAAATAAGAAAAAAAATTAAGAATAAATTTATTAAGAAAAATTTTTTTTAATTTTTTAAAATAGATTTATTAATTTTTTTAAAATAAGAAAAAAATTATTAAGAAAAAATTTATTAAGAAAAAATTTTTAAAATAAATAATATGAAAAAACGTATTAAAATTTTTTTTAATTTCTAAAAATAGAAAATAAGGAAAAAATTATTAAGAAAACTTTTATATAGGAAAAAAAATTTTTTTTACGTAAAAAAAAAAAAACAAAAAACAAAACGGACGGACCTAAGCCTAGGACTAATGGTGAAAACAAAGCTATACAGACAAAATCTCACCCAGAAGCATACACATATACACTCACAAAAAAAGGAAAAGGGGAAAAATTAATATATCCTGCTCCCAAAGTCCACCTCCTGAATTTGGGATGATTTGTTGTCTATTCAGGTATTCAACAGATGCAGGCACATCAAGTTGTTTGTGGAGCTTTAATCCGCTGCTTCTGAGGCTGCTGGGAGAGATTTCCCTTTCTCTTCTTCATACAGCTCCCAGGGTTCAGCTTTGGATTTGGACCCGCCTCTGTATGTAGGTCGCCTGAGGGCATCTGTTCCCCGCCCAGACAGGACGGGGTTAAAGGAGCAGCTGCTTCGGGGGCTCTGGCTCACTCAGCCCGCGGGGAGGGAGCGGTACGGAGGAGGCGGGACGAGCCTGCGGCGGCAGAGGCCAGCGTGACATTGCAGCAGCCTGAGGCGCGCCCTGCGTTCTCCCGGGGAAGTTGTCCCTGGATCACGGGACCCTGGCGGTGGCGGGCTGCACAGGCTCCCGGGAGGGGCGGTGTGGAGAGTGACCTGTGCTCGCACACAGGCTTCTTGGTGGTGGCAGCAGCAGCCCTAGCGTCTCCTGCCCGTCTCTGGGGTCCGTGCTGATCGCCGCGGCTCGCGCCCATCTCTGGAGTTCGTTTAGGCGGCGCTCTGAATCCCCTCTCCTTGCGCGCCGTGAAACAAAGAGGCAAGAAAAAGTCTCTTGCCTCTTCGGCAGCTGCAGACTTTTTCCCGGACTCCCTCCGGGCTAGCACCGAAGCCCGAGCCTCAGCTCCCAGCCCCCGCCCGCCCCGGCGGCTGAGCAGACAAGCCTCTCGGGCTGGTGAGTGCTGCTTGGCACAGATCCTCTGTGCGGGAATCTCTCCGCTTTGCCCTCCACACCCCTGTGGCTGCGCTCTCCTCCGTGGCTCCGAAGCTTCCCCCCGCTGCCACCCGCAGTCTCTGCCCACGAAGGGGCTTCCTAGTGTGTGGAAACCTTTCCTCCTTCACAGCTCCCTCCCACTGGTGCAGGTCCTGTCCCTATTCTTTTGTCTCTGTTATTTCTTTTTTGTTTTGCCCTACCCAAGTACGTGGGGATTTTCTTGCCTTTTGGGAGGTCTGACGTCTTCTGCCAGTGTTCAGTGGGTGTTCTGTAGGAGCAGTTCCATGTGTAGATGTATTTCTACTGTATCTGTGGGAAGGAAGGTGATCTCCGCGTCTTACTCTTCCGCCATCTTGCCCAGACCCCCCAGCACGCTTTTTAGACCATTGCTACTCAGTGTTTAACCCTGACTGGTGCCAGTCTGCAACTGTTACTGGTATATGACAAGCCCAGATTTTGACAGCAAATATTCAGAGACTTTTAAAGCAATTTGAGCCTATTTTTATATCTGTTGAATATAATAATAAAAGTGTGGGCTTATACTTTGTACATTTTTATTATAAAAATGAAGAAATAATTCATTATTTTATAAAAGTATTGATATACAATGGATTGGAAACAGAAAAATCAAGTGATTCATCACCAGGTATAGTTTGAGAAGCCCTGCTTTAGATTACTGTCTTAGGATCCAGGAGGTGTGTTGCTATGAGAACCAAGATGTGGTTATATATGAAACTATATCTTGCTCTACAAATGGACAGCATTTTTGTCACAGGTGCATTTATCAAGCTGACACCCTCCCAGGAAGACCTTCCTTTTCTGCCCTCCTAGAATATTTGGGAAAAAAGACAGGGCAGGAGGATGCATAATGGGGTATGTTTTGCAAAACCACTATTTCTGATTCCAAAGGGTTTGACCTGTGTTCTGACCCACCTGTGGTCCCGAGACTTACTGGGCATTTAATCTGGGCATGGGCATAACAGTGGGGAGGTCCCTGAGGGATGCCCTCCTTGCCCTCCAGTTCCCAACTCTTGTTTTGTTTGTTTTTTCTCCCCCAACATGGAATGTTTTTAAGGTAAGAGATAACACAATCAAAGTTATATTTTCAGAAAATCAGTTTTGTGTTCATTTACAGGTTGCACTGGACTAGGGATAACAAAGAAGGCCCCTGGGAGGGCAGTTTTGATGGTCTGGCAGGTTGATTTTTGAAGCGGGTCATCGGAATCACCTTGATCTTGGCATTGTCATGGTTGCCTGCAGGAGAACCGATGCTGTAAGGCCCCCTTGCCCATCCCACTGATTAGGGAGACACAACACTGTAGGAGCATCCATTGGACGCTAAAGAAAAAGTTAAAGAAAAAGTCCTTTTAGAGTCTGAAAAAGAATATGTATATATATATAACTGAATCACTTTGTTGTACAGCAGAAATTAGCACAACATAGTAAATCAACTATACTTCACTCAAAGTTTTTGAAAAAGAAAAAGTCCTTTTACTACTTTCCTAGAGAAACAACAAAGGATTTGTTGGCAAATCCCTATGAAAGAATAAGCTATGTGCAGATTTTGAGCACTTAACTTACATATGTTACTAAAATTATAGATGAAGGCATCATTGCATAACTTCAGGGAGTCCTGAAGCTGAAGAAGTGTATTTTACACTAACACAGGCAGTGAAGGTGACCCTTCTCTGCCCAGATTCCAACGTGAGTCCTCTTCAAGGCCATCTTTGCTACCTCAGGGCGCTCTGGCTGCTCCACACTCACTACTGCTCTTTGTCAAGTATTATTGAGCACCTACTATGTGCCAGGAACCATGATGGGCATGGAGAATACAAAGATTAGCGAGATGTATCTCTGCCCTTTGAGCATTTATATCTCAGTCTAGAATCGGCCTCTATATAGCTTTGGTCAAAGTGAAGGTCAAGTTGATATCTGAAGTGGCTGAACCAAAAGACTTTCTAACTTTATTTCTACAAATTGTTTAAGTTGTATCTCTGTATCTGGTTAGACCAACCAAATGCTTCTTATCTGGATACGTTGCCTACATATGATTTAACAGTGCAGACTTAGCTTTCAGTAAACAGTAATATTAGAAACAAATTTAAAGAGCATAAATTCAGCTTTTGTAAAACTTGGGTTGAAGCCTTTGACCATAATATCTGGGCCCCCTATAGAAGGATTTGTACATAAATTCTTTGTATAATTTATGCAAATGAGTCTATAATTTGCATATTGTATAGTGAAAATTTTCTCTTTTCTGGTATTATTTCCTTATTAGAAAATATGATTTGTGTGGGTTGTAAAATTTTCTTTATTGCTTTGGCTACCAGTATGCTCAGGGCTAGGATTCTGGTACAGATACCTATCCTCCTTACTTTATGACACCTTTTTCCACTAAAAAAGATCTTTTGGGGGGATATCTTTTATCTTAAGCCACCTCAAGTTCTTAAATAAAACCTTAGAAAAATATAACAAAGAGACATGTAAGTTCTGTTATAATTTCTCTTCTTTACAGGTATTAGGCAAGTTCTCTCATGGCAGGAAAAAAGCCAGAAATAAGGAGAATCAGTTCTTCAATGCAGCTCTCTTTTAGGACTCATTCCTAAACCTGGTTATTGGGTTACAACAGATTTAATTGTTTTAGGTAGACTAAAAGTGTATCTCTTGTGCTAAGTGCTGATTGGAACAATCTTTGCCTTACCCCAAAACTTTTTCCTTATAGGCTGATTTCTGATCATCCCAAAAGAACAAGGATCCTCCTGCAGCTCTAAAGCTGTATTTCTGTTGTGTCAAACTGTTTCTTGGTCTGGACCTGTGTGTTAAACTGTTATGTAACTTCATACCTTTTCCCTGATTGAGGATAACAACTTTTTTTCTTTAATTACATTCATTCATTTGTCTAGGCATCATTATTGTGTTCCTGGTGTGTACTGGGCATCACTAGACAGCAGAAATGCGTAGCTGAAGTAAATGCTGAAGTTTCTGAACTGACCAAGTCTTAGCCTGGAGGAGCCTGCAGTCTGAAGAAGGGAGACAAACACAAAGTACAAAACGATTTTTTTCTCTTTTTCTTTTGTTCTTATTTTTTAAAATTAAAGTATAGCTGATTTACAATGTTGTGTTAATTTCTGCTGTGCAGCAAAGTGATTCAGATATATATATATATATATATATATATATATATATATATATATACACACACACATACATTCTTTTTATATTCTTTTCCATTATGGTTTATCACAGGATATTGAATATAGTTCCCTGTCTTATACAGTAGAACCTTGTTGTTTATCCATTCTATATATAATAATTGGCATCTGCTAACCCCAAACTCCCAATCCATCCCTCCCCCACCCCCTTGGCAACCACAAGTCTGTTCTCTATGTCTGTGGGTCTGTTTTTGTTTCGTAGATATGTTCATTTATGTCATATTTTAGATTCCACATATAAGTGATATCATATAGTATTTGTCTTTCTCTGTCTGACTTACTTTGTTTAGTATGATAATCTCTAGGTCCATCCATGTAGCTGCAAATGGCATAAATGCATTCTTTATTATGGCTGAGTAATATTCCATTGTATATATACCACATCTTTTTTTTTTTTGGCCATGCCACACGGCATGTGGGATCTTAATTTCCCGACCAGGGATCGAACCCATGTCCCCTGCATTGGAAGCAGAGTCTTCACCACTGGACTGCCAGGGAAGTCCCACTACATCTTCTTTATCCATTCATCTGTTGATGGACATTTAGGTTGCTTCCATAAATACATATTGTGAATAGTGCTGCTGTGAACATTGGGGTGCATATATTTTTTTTTTGAATTATAGTTTTGTCTGGATATATGCCCAGGAGTGCAGTTGCAGGATCATATGGTAGCTCTATTTTTAGTTTTTTGAGGAACCTCTGTACTGTTCTTCATAGTGGCTTCACCAACTTACATTCCCATCAACACTGTAGGAGGGTTCCCTTTTCTCCACACCTTCTCCAGCATTTGTTATTTGTAGATTTTTAAATTATGGCCATTCTGACTGGTGTGAGGTGGTACCTCATTGTAGTTTTGATTTTCATTTCTCTAATAATTAGCGATGTTGAGTATCTTTTCATGTGCCTCTTGGCCATCTGTATGCAAAATGATTCTTTTCAATCATGAGGCTGACCTTCCCCAAAAAACAAACAAATAAAAAAAACTTCTTTCTCATGGTAGAATTTGCAATTGAAAAGTGTAAACCTTATGGATACTATAGAGTTGGGGATCAGGATGGAGAGAACCTATAGAAGCTATGGAAATTAAGTTCATGAAAATAAAAAAGATAACACCCAAAGTGAAGAGAATATTGTGATACAAAATTCTCCAAAGCTTGGAAATAAGGCATATCTTTGCAATAATATATAGAAGCATTGTCTAACAAGACCACCTAAGGATAATTAATTATCTTGGGGATGCACCTTTGCTTGACTTTGCTATTTACTATTAATTAAGGGCTCAAACTCTGTGAAGTTACTTGTTAACTTGTAGATCTTGTAGGGCAAAGATGCAAATAATTTCTGTCTGGTAGCAAAGATAACCCCAAAGGTTATGGTTTTCATTGTCCTGTGGAACATTAATCCCATTTTGTATCTAACCTAGCAATCTAATTCTCACATTTATTTTAAATGCCGATAAATAGCCCATTCCTCAAAATGCTCTTTGAACTAGATTTACCTTTTTCTTACTACCTCCCTCATTAATGAGTTAATAAATCTTAGGCAGGTGTTCATTTTATATTTGTATGAGAGTCTTGTTTTCAACTATAAAAAGTTACACTTTGCCATTATGTATAGGATTTTACACATCTTACATTATTATTAGTGCAAAATCAGTTTCCTCTCACCATCCTTGCTTAATATAAAACTTTCAGAATCTCTCTTCCCCTGCAGTTTCAACAAGACATAAAGTCGTTTGCTTTTTTGTGGGTGCGATAAAGGGCCCAGATATCGCCGGTCTGATCTTCTGTCTGAGAGTTCAACAATTTGCTTTTTTATATTTTTAACTTTTGATGAGGTCCCACCATGGTCCACAGTACAAGGATACTTGATGTGGAGATAGAACTGAGGAGTCTTCATTTAATCCACTCAGCTCACGATGGCAGACAATTCCTCTGACATTCTTCCCAGTATCCCAGCCATAATAGCTCCACGTAAGAACTCGTAAAGAAGGAGCAGGACATGATCATCAAGGTCTTCAAGATCTTCTCTCTCTCATGTTTGATTTAGCTCTGTCTTAGTCCTTTGAACCATAATTATTAATTAACTAATCCAACAAATATTTATTGTGTACCTGCCAGGAACTTTCCACAACTACACAACAATAGCAATAAACATTTTTTAAGTGCCTATTATGTGTCAGGCATGCTTCTAAACACTTTATGTTATTAACCCAGACAAACAAGATCACTCTATATGAAACCACATGCAGCTTTTAGGATTAAGAACTAAGATTGCATTAACATGACTACTCTCCCAGAAAATTTTTGTCTGGAAAGATGAATTTGCAAATAAACTTGTTTCAGGAACCTGTGAAAATCTACTTTTTCTAGAGTAGTAGGCAAGTAAAATAGGTCTCATGAGGATAATAAGAACCATTTCTCAGAATAATACTTGACTAGGTTATCAAATTGCTATTTACTCTTCAAAACCCTTGCCCACTGCACCCCAATGTTCACAGCAGCACTATTTACAATGGCCAAGACATGGAAACCACCTAAATGTCCATCGACAGATGAATGGATAAAGAAGATGTGGTATGTATGTGTGTGTGTATATATATATATATATATACACACACACATATATATACACACACTGGAATATTACTCAGCCAGAAAAAAAGAATGTGATAATGCCATTGGCAGCAACATGGATAGACCTAGAGATTATCATACTAAGTGAAGTAAGCCAGACAGAGAAAGACAAATATCATGATATTGCTTATATGTGGAATCTAAAAGAAAAGATACAAATGAACTTATTTACAAAACAGAAATAGACCCACAGACACAGAAAACAGACTTATAGCTACTAAAGGGGAAAGTGGGGGAGGGATAAATTAGGAGGTTGGGATTAACATATACACACTACTATACATAAAATAGATAACCAACAAGGGCCTACTGTATAGCACAGGAAACTATACTCAATATTTCTTAATAACTTATAATGGAAAAGAATCTGGAAAAGAATCGATAGATATGTATAACCGAATCACTTTGCTGTACAATGAAACTAACATGACATTGTAAATCAACTATACTTCAATTAAAAGAAAACAGAAAAAAAAGTCCTTGCCCTCTGAGTCCACCAATCCTAAACTATTCTATCACAAATGTACTCAATTCCAATCAGGATACTTGTATTGAAATACTTGTCTTAAACTGAACCCCCAGACTTTAAAATCTCCTGCCCTGCACCTCTCCCTTCTGAGTTGCTACTAAGACTTTGTCAAGGCATTGGCTTTCTTGGCTGCAGTTAGCCATACACTTGGCTTTGCTTGATCAACAGCTGTTAGTGATGGTCAGCCGTTAACACCAGTCTTCATGGAAGCTACGATCCACTGAGGGAGACAGATCTTAAACAAGCACATAAGAAAATTTGAGGTACTGATAGTGTAATGAAGAAAAATAAAACAGGGAAGAGAAACAGAGAATGGTAAGAGGCAGGGGCTATTTCAGGTAAGGTGCTCAGGAGGGCTTCTTTGGGGCCATGACATTTGAGCAGAGACCTAAGGGAAGTGAGAAGATTTGGGGAAGGGATGCTTTAGCTGAAAGGAACAGGAAATACATAAGTCCTGAGGTGAGAATGACTGTGGTGTATTCAAGGAATGGCAGGATTTTTGGAGCACGATGAGGTGAAGAATTGAGGAAGGTGAGTTTGGAGACGTCAGAGGGAGCCGAGCTAAGGTGGTTGGATTTTGTTCTAAATGTAAAGGGGAAGACTTTGGAAGGATTTAAGTGGGGAGTGACATGGTCTGATTCAGATTTTTAAAAGATTACTCCGGCAGCTCTGTGGAGACTGGATCGTGGCGGGGTGAGTGGATAGGGGCTAAGCATTAGGAGGCGATTGTAGAAGCCCAAGTGAAAGGTGATGTTGGTCTAACTTGAGTGCTTTCAGTGGAAGTGCTGGTTGGATTAGGGATATGCTTTGACTTCAGAGCTTGGTCTGGAGACTAGTCTTTGCATTCAACACTCTGGTGGATGGTGGTGCCATAGTGAGTCCAGAAGACTAGAGAAGCAGAAGGAGGCAGGAAATCCAAGAACTCTGGTTTGGACACGTTAAACCTGTGGTGAGACAGACACACACAAGAGTGACTGGAGGCCAGGCTGACATGGTAGGAACTCATTCCCTTTATCTCTCTGGCGGCTTGATTGATGGCAAAATCCTGCTTTCAAGTTCTCCTACCTTCCCTCTTTCTCCTTCCATCCCCCAATATTCTCTTTTTCTAATCATTCCTGGTAGGAATGACTTGGCATTTACATATGCTCAAACCACAACTAATGTGCAAGTTAATCTACATATTCTAGAGTTTCACCTAAGGGAAATTTATAGTGGGGGGAAGGATTATTTAGTTAGCAGTATATAGTGAAAAGGTCTATGGTACAAATTTTTTAAAACAGTTACAGTTTTGGATCCACTAGTGGGTTGTGAAATCAGCTTAGTGGGAGGTGGAATCAATTTAGTGGGTCACAAACAACATTTGAAAGAATGAAATAGAATAGAGAATAAAAGAGTGCATCACATTTAATAAGGGTAAGTATTATGTGAAATGTTTGCTTCATACACACGTATATATATACTGGGCCACAGTGTAAAATGTATTTTTTTTTTAAAGTGAATTGTAAAAGACCCTGAAAGTCACTGCTTAGGAGAGATGTGTTGTTAAGTATTAGTTTTCAGATAGATAGCAGCAATTTCAAAGTCTGATGTTATATTTACAGTTAGGGCCAAGCCACAGAACCTATGGTGCTTTATTTTTCTTATTTATAAAATGGGAATAATATTTTCTCCCTATGTTTAAGCCTGGATTCTTCTGGTGGCAAGTGATAGGAAGCTCAGCTCAAAATAGCCTAAGTTAGAGGAAAAAAGGTTTTATTGGAAGAATTCTGGGTCATCTCATAAAGTCTGAAGCAAGAGCTTGAGGAGGAAATGGGTAGTCTTGGAGCCTGGGACTAAACCAGGGAGCTCTGTTCTTTTTTTTAAAATGTATTTTATTGAAGTGTAGTTGATTTACAATGTTGTATTAATTTCTGCTGTATAGCACCGTGATTCAGTTACACACAACACACATATATATGTACACATCCTTTTTCATATTCTTCCCCATTATAGTTTATCCCAGAATACTGAATATAGTTCCCTCTGCTATACAGTAGGACCTTGTTGTTTATCCATTGTCTATATAATAGTTTGCATCTGGTAATCCCAAACTCCCAATCCGTCCCTCCCCCACCCCCTTGGCAACCACAAGTCTGTTCTCTATGTCTGTGAGTCTGTTTCTGTTTCGTAGATAAGTTCATTTGTGTCATATTTTAGATTCCACATATAAGTGATATCATATGATATTTGTCTTTGTCTGACTTACTTAGTATGATAATCTCTAGGTCAATCCATGTTGCTGCAAATGGCATTATTTCATTCACTTTTATGGCTGAGTAGTAGTATTCCATTGTATATATGTACCACATCTTCTTTATCCAGTCATCTGTCGATGGACATTTAAGTTGTTTCTATGTCTTGGCTACTGTGAATAGTGCTGCTATAAACATAGGGTGAATATTTCTCTTTGAATTATAGTTTTGTCCAGATATATTCTCAGGAGTGGGATTGCTGGATCATATGGAACTCTGTTTTTAGGTTTTTGAGGAAATTCCAAACTGTTTTCCGTAGTGGTTGCACCAATTTATATTCCCACCAACAGTGTAGGAGGGTTCCCGGGAGCTCCGTTCTGCTAGGACTCTCTCTCTGTCCAGCTTGTCCTTATTCAGTTTCATTCTTTCCCATGGCAGACAGCTGTCTTTACATGGCCAGAAATTATGATGACAATCAGCCTTGGGTTCCTATTCTAGCTCTGAAACCTAAGAGGCAAGAGGACATCTTTGCTAGTACCAATTAGAAAATCTCAAGGAAAGGCTCTGATTGGTCCATTTCGGGTCACGTGTCCACCCCCAATCAATCACCTTGATGTGGAGGATGAAGGCTTAGATTTGCCAGGCTGGGTTTTGTGTACAACTGCATGGGCATGTGTTTGCACTTATGCTTTAGAAGAATTTGAGGAAAGGTATGATAGGAAGATAGCAAGAACTACTACATCTCTTATATGCTACTGGCATGTTCTGAGAATTAATAAAATATAGTTCATGAGAGGTTCTGAACTTGTAATTTACCTTGAGGAATAACTTAAGTACCTTCACAGTAAACTAGCATCTGTGGAACAAATTCTTGGGCTCATTAAAAAAAAGTAAGATGTGATTAATTCTACAGGAGGTGCCTCACGGGCCACCCCACCCTCTGCTTGATGTGCAGAATGCCTTCCCAAGGTCCTCTGTGCATCAATCCTAGCTCAGTTGGGTCTGTGCTGAGTTCTGTGATTTATTAAGAAAATTGGTTAAAGCAACTCTACATAGAAAAGACTCAGAGACAATCTGGGACCCTATAGTTCCTCAAAAGATCGTGAGGTCTAAACTTTGCTCTTTCCAAGATTTCAGATTCCTCACATATATAATAAGCTTCATACTTAGGAAATGATAATATCTGGTAATGGTGAGGAAAGATATTTGCTAATGAAAATCTAAATGAGAGATGATGAAGCTAAACAGCATTAGATTTGGTTAGTTTCCCTACATGATTGGTTGAGGGATCACTTATGCACAGAAAAAGTTTCTTTATGTCAGCCCCCGTTCTTTTCTCAGAGTATCACCTCACTTCCAACAAATCATTTAAATATCTTATGCCACTCCAGAGAATGTCCTGGCTACCCAAATATTTTCTTGTCAATCTTCTGTAATATGCTCTGTCACACTGGACCCTCCTGGGAATGAAACAGGTTTACTTTAAACTTTTATGAGATCAACTCCTCTATATCCAATGGCCAGTCATAGAATGGGGTTATTAATACAGAATAAGTAACAGGCAACTGACTTAGAGGACTGTAATTCCACTGAGAGGGTCTAGGTTTTTAAATTAAGTTAATGCTTATGAAAGCTATAAGACTGACAGCCCAGGAGAATGAAGTGGGCTTTTTTACCTTTGATGAGTAAGTACAAGAGTATCAGAGACTCGACTGAAACTTGGCAAGGCCTGACAAGGTGGTTTCTTCGTCTGTGGTTTGTGTGGGGATGGATAGGTTCGTCTTTGACCTCTTTTTTCAGAATGAGACACTTTGGGCTTTGGGAAGGGCTTTGGGGGCAAAGAAACATGGGTTAGATTCCCAGCTCTATCTCTTGCTTATAATGTGATTTAAATAGGGCCATCAGATAAAATACAGCATGTGAAGTTAATTTGAATTTCAGATAAAATTTCAGATTTTTCTAAGTTATGTCCCAAGTATGAGATATACTTACTTAAATTTTTTGTTTGTTTGTTTTTAATTGTTTAAATTTTTATTTATTTATTTTTGGCTGTGTTGGGTCTTCATTTCTGTGCGAGGGCTTTCTCCAGTTGCGGCAAGCGGCGCCACTCTTAATCGCGGTGCGCGGGCCTCTCACTATCGCGGCCTCTCTTGTTGCGGAGCACAGGCTCCAGACGCGCAGGCTCAGCAGTTGTGGCTCACGGGCCCAGTTGCTCCGCGGCATGTGGGATCTTCCCAGACCAGGGCTCGAACCCGTGTCCCCTGCATTGGCAGGCAGATTCTCAACCGCTGTGCCACCAGGGAAGTCCCTGTTTGTTTTCTGATATTCAAATTTAATTGCATATCCTAGATTTTTATTTGCTAAATGTGGCAACTCTAGATTGAGTGCAGGTCACTTAAACTCTCTTTGTCTTAGTTTCCTCATCTCTAAAGTGGAACTAATAACACTCATCCTGCAGGGATGCTGAGGGTTTGGATGATACAATGTATTCATTCAACAAGTATTTATTGACCGCCTACTCTGTGTGGTGAGCACAGCAGATACAAATCCTCCCTGGTGGAGCTTAGATGCTATTGTGAGGGAGACAGACAATAATGAACAGAAATACCGTGTCAAATGGTGAAAAAAGAAACAGCAGGGAAGGGGCTGGCATTGGTGTTGGGGAGTTGGGATTTTAAGTAGGTTGGTCAGGGAAGGCGTCCCAGAGAAAGGAATATTTGACTAAAGGCTGGAAGGAAGGAAGGGAATCAGTTATATAGGCAGCTGGAGGAGGCTCATCCCAGGCAGAGACCAGCAAGGGTTAACGGTCCTGAGATAGGAGGTACCTGGGGTGCTGGAGGAGTAGCAGGGAAGCCAGTGGAGCTGGTGAGGAATGAGCCAGGAAGAGAGGAGAAAGCCCCTGTGTGTAAAATGCCTGGCACCTGTTGATGTCCTTACCCCTTCGGTAGGGCTATCTGGACTCCGATGACCAAAGAGCCTTCTGGAGGGTCATAAGTCTTCCGAAGCTAGACATAGGGCCTCAATTTTCTCAATCACAAAATGGGCATGAAAGCAACAGCACGGCCTCCCTTACAAATGTTGAAGGGATCAACAGAGGTAAGACACATGAAAGGTTTGGTGTAACAGAAACTGTCAAACACATGCAGTATTATTATTCAGAACAGCACAAAGCCCGTTAGCTCTTTCTGTTTTCCTCCCCAAGAGGGTGGAAGGCATAATTTGGTAATTTCTATAATTGAATATACTTTCCTGCCTTTAGCTGGTTAGCTCAAAACTCTCAATTGATGAGTCTGAGGCTATGAGTTTTGGTGGCCATGACGGCCAGTCAGCATCACTCTGTGCTAAACTGCAAGGTACAGAGTAAGCCCCACTTACCAGGAAGGGCAGCTCAGATGTGTTAGCCCATCTGCCCTGAGGGAGACTTGCTGTGAGCTTCAGAGGCAAGATTAAGAGCAAGGAGACAAGGCTGTGGTAGACAGGTAAGAGGCATTGGAGAAGGCCCTGGGAGCTGGCGGGCTCTGTAGAATCCAAGGTCAGCAATAATGATGTGAGGGTAGGGATTAGAGCTGGGAATGGTGCAGAGCTCTTGGTCAAGTCTTGAAGGAGCTGTTTGGTACTGAAGACAATTTGTGACAAAGAGGTCAGGAGCTCAGGCGAGGAAAGGGGGCAATGGGGTGAGAAGCCAGACCGTGGATCCCAGGTGCAGGGCACTGCTAGCTAAAGAAAATGGAAGGGAGTAATCCCTAATCCAGGGTTGTTTTTTTTTTTTTTTCTGTGTATAGTTGGAAACCACCTCTTTGGGAATCAGTTGGAGACAAAAAATCACTTGGAAAGTTAAAATGCAGATTGCTAGGCCCCTCTGACTCAGAGACAATGGGGTGGGGCTTGAGACTCTTGGTAGCTGCAGTCCTTTTTTTACTGATGGTTGTTCAGCAGTTAGCTGTGATTTTGGTGTGTTCGTGAGAGGAGGTGAGCTCAAGGTCCTTCTACTCCGCCATCTTGCTTCAGACCACGAGAATCTTCAACTAAAAATGACACTGATGGTTCTGATGTAGAGCATTCGCAGTCTAATTTGAGACCTGTCAGGAGAGGTAAGTGTGTTCACCTGTTTCGGTGAGGCATGAAGGAGAGAGAAGGATTGTTTTTAACACTAAACTAAACTATCTCTGTTGAATTTTGTGTTTTCAGGCCAATTACCTCCTTATCTCTGTGTAGTTCCTTAACTATTTTTCTGTGTATTAATCTTGACTTCTCTAACTAAATTAAAGTTATCTAATGATCGGGAACTGCATCTTTCACTTCCTGGTGTCCTGAGTAATACCCAACTTAGCGCTGGGCATGTGGAATTTCAATGACTACTTTCTGACTTCAAGAATTAATTACACAGCTCTCCTTGCTTCCACCTTACCTGTGAACAACATTTCTGCAGACGTCTTAGAGAACTAGTATGATAAGATGTGGATGCATTGGCATAAAACTTTTCTCATTATTTGTAAAATGCCTTATTGCAGTGGTTCTCCACCTTGGATGCATAATAGTGTGTTTTCAAATCCCAATCCCAGACCCTACCCAAGACCAATTAATTAAGAATCTCTGGGGCTTCCCTGGTGGCGCAGTGGTTAAGAATATGCCTGCCAATGCAGGGGACACGGGTTCGAGCCCGGGTCTGGGAAGATCCCACATGCCGCGGAGTAACTAGGCCCGTGAGCCACAATTACTGAGCCTGCGTGTCTGGAGCCTGTGCTCTGCAACAAGAGAGGCCGCGATAGTGAGAGGTCCGCGCACCGCGATGAAGAGTGGCCCCCGCACCGCGATGAAGAGTGGCCCCCGCTTGCCGCAACTAGAGAAAGCCCTCGCACAGAAACGAAGACCCAACACAGCCATAAATAAATAAACAAATAAATTTTAAAAATTAAAAAAAAAAAGATTCCAATGGCATTCCAATTCCATTAAAAAAAAAAAAAAAAAAGAATCTCTGGGGGTAGGACCCAGCCATTACTGGAGGGGGAAGAGGAAGCATTACCAGAAGCTGGGAGCTTAGAGGAGGAGCTTCTGCAGGACAAGTGTTTAAGTCTTGGAAGGGAGTTTTGAAGGCATGGTGTTCAGACTTCTGCAGGAGGCATGGCTGACTGGTGCCCTGAGATCTGGTGGGAGTGGGGAAACCGCCAGTAATGCAGGTGCGGAGGCTTGATTGGTATTCAGGCAGCCAAAAGAACAAGGCCAGCTGGGGCTCAACTCATGAAGGTGGGATGGGGACCACTAACATGGCTGCTATTAGTCTTGATGCCAAAGGAATTAGGCGGTTGAGCCATAGCTGTCCTTTGCCGATGGAGTGATGCAGACTGGAGTTCGGAGCAGGAAGGTTGAGTTCCCTTCCTCTTTTCTTCAATCTGTAAAATGGTAGGCTGCTTGGCAAGGGAGTCTGGAGATGTGCTTTGTAGACTGCTAGCCCCAATTCATGGTACATCATAGAGAAGGCTGAAAGAATGAATTTATTGATGATAGGAAATAGATAAATAACCAGGACACCCAGCTGGTAAATGACGAAGCTAGGACTGGAACCCAGATGGCCTTGCTTTGGAGTCCGTGCTGACCTCCTCACTTTGCTGAGGAGGCTGGCCATCTTTCCTCCCCTGTGGGCAGTACTGACCAGGTTTTCTTTTCAGAAGCTGAGAGAGAGAAAGGACACTAGCATCTTGTTCCTGGGTTGGGTGTCTGCTGAGCCACTGGGCCTGCTGATCTGACCTGGGCTCTCTGAGTGGGGGGAAAAGCACAGGGGAGAGACGGTGTGATGGTTCTGGCAGAAGAGGCCTCCTTGAGTTTCCAGTTCCCTAGAGATACTGAAGACGGATTGTCATGCCCGTAGGCTGTAGAACGGGCAATTTGGAGGATGGATGAGATTAGGGACTGCTGGATTTTCAGTGCTGGGCAAAGAGTCTCATGCATTAGAAAGCGCCCACCAGGGGTCAGTCATGTATACAGTTGCATTTTTTCCAAGGAACCGCCAAAGGAGGGGGAATGGAATGGTAGGGATGAATTCCCTCTTTAGTGGGGCGGATGGAGACCCCTAAGTGCCTCACGTGAGGTAGATCAGGCACCTACCCCAGGAACAGCCCAGTCTAGAGGGGCGTTCTTGTAAGGTGACAGTGCTTTTGGTCAAAAGAGAAGACAGCCAGGCCTCCGGAGCAGTCACATTAGGAAAGAACCCTTTTCTCTTCCTCCTTCCTGTGGTAATACAAGAAGAGTAAGCATGGGGAAGAAGGAGGTATGGGAAAGAGAGAGAAGGTAGTATCCCCTACAGACCACCAGATGTTCTGTGACATGGGGCCAGTGACAGACTTTTGACTGTTGGGTGGGTGGGTGGGGAAGGGGAGCGGCAGCTATAAACTCCCAGGAACATCCAGCTTCAGCGTGTGAGGTGAGGCAGCCCCAGTCTGGGAAGGGTGGTCCTTGAGGCAGTTACAGCTGTAATGGGCAACTTGGGAGTGGAGAATTCAGAAGCTGGGGGATGGGTGCACATCAAGGGGACATGCGGCGCCCTGGGCCAAGCACTGACACGATCAGATGGGTCATGCATTTGACCACGTTGGTCATTAAGGCAGGTGACCAAACTGGTTTGACCAGAGTCACTGAAAAAACATTACCTGGCATTGCTGAGTACCGATTGGGCAATGCCATTTTACGGGCATGTTCTTTTTTTTTTGTGCTTTGCTGATTTCTTTTCTTTTTTTTTTTTTTAACATCTTTATTGGTGTTTAATTGCTTTTCAATGGTGTGTTAGTTTCTGCTTTATAACAGAAAGTTATACATATCAGCTATACATATACATATATCAGCTATACATATACATATATCCCCATATCTCCTCCCTCTTGTGTCTCCCTCCCACCCTCCCTATCCCACCCCTCTAGGTGGTCACAAAGCACAGAGCTGATATGTCCATGCCACTCTCTCACTTTGTCCCCACTTACCCTTCCCCCTCCCCGTGTCCTCAAGTCCTACGGGCATGTTCTTAAAGAGATTATTATTTAACCTTCTTGCGATAGAATGAAATAAAATTGCTTTAATTTTTTTTTTTCCTTCTGAGCAGCACTCTCCTTTGATTATTCTGAATCCTCAAAAGACGCAGAAGAAAAATTCCATTGGTGGGACTGAATCAGTGCATGCCTTTGCTGGGCTGCCTTTTCCTCGGCTTGCTCCTTTAATGTGGTCGCTGGGGTCATTCCTGGGTTTGACCTAGAAGTCAGGGAAATGCTCAAGAAGAATGAGGTCCCTCGTTAACTTTTTGCCAGTTTTGTTAAGTATAAATAAAACATTTTATTATGTGTGAGACCCGCTTTAAAATCATCCCAGCTTTCTATTGTGGCAGACTATGTGTGTATCAATAATACATATAATTGCACTTAAAGCAGAGTGGGTGTATTGGTCTCCTGAGGCTGCTGTAACAAATTACCACAAATGTGTTGGCTTAAAACAAAAGAAATATGTTCTTTTACAGTTCCAGAGACCAGAAGTCCGAAATCAAGGTGTGGGTCAGCCATGCTCGAGTGGAGAATCCTTCCTTGTGTGGCCAGCTCCCGGTGGCCCCAGGAGACCCTTGGAGCAGGGCTGTGTAGCTCTGATCTCTGCCTGCATCTTCACCTGCTTCCTCTTCTCCCTCCATCTGTCTCTTCTCTGTGTGTCTCATAAGAACACTTATTGTATTTGGAGTCCACCTGGATAATCCAGGATGGTCACCTTCTCAAGATCTTTAACTTCATTACATCTGCAAAGATCCTTTTTACAAATCAGTTTACGTGCACAGGTTCCTGGGCTTAGGATGTGATGCATCATTTCGGGGGCCATCATTCAATCTGCTACAATGGATTTGTTGATCTTATATACCTTATTTTTTTTTTTTAAGATTTTTTTTAAGTGGACAAATTTTAAAGTCTTTATTGAATTTGTTACAATATTGCTTCTGTTTTATGCTTTGGTTTTTTGGCCATGAGGCATGTGGGATCTTAGATCCCCGACCAGGGATAGAACCCACACCCTCTGCATTGGAAGGCAAAGTCTTAACCACTGGACCGCCACGGAAGTCCCTTATATACTTTAAAATAGCTGACCTTTGGCATCTGAAATTTAATGTAATCATGAGCTCATCTTTACTGAGCCCTTTCTCTGTGCCGTACATAGTGCAAAGTCTCTGAGCTTATTGGTTTATAATAATCCTCGTCACAATTCTTTGAGATGGCTCCTATGGTTATTTTCATCGCACAGATGAGAAAGCTGTGGTTCAGAGAGGTTAAGCGATTTGTCCAGGGTCACCGAGCTTCTGTGATGGTGAGGGGTGCGGCCAAGATTAAGTCCAAGTCCATCTGCTTTGAGTTTGCGTTTTTAACCATCATGCTGTGGAAGAAATAAACAAACATACTCCAAGAGTCTTAAAAGCTTTAATTCAAAAACAAATTTTGTTTTTTTCTCTTCAAGCTCTTAAAAATTGCTGGCGAGCAAGTAATGTTAACACACATGCATCTCCTGGTTATCCATGTGTTTATCTTGACCCCCAAGTCCAAGGTGTATAGCACAATCCAGTAAAGGAGTGTCTTTGAAAATGAAGCAAATATTATGCCTCTAGAGAATAACCAGTGGTGGGGTCTTCTTTCTAAAATAATTCTAAAATTTAAGGAAAGGCAAAAAGCTAAGTTTTGCCAAGCAACATTGAATTTCCCAAATTTCCCTCAATGTAGGTAACAGTTTGAGAGCCTGGGTCATAGTAACACAGAACATAACACTCCTTCAGTTGAGCATTTCTGTGAAATCGTCAAATATGATTCCTTTTTTGCTTTCTTGACTTACAACAAGATCCAAGGATTTTGAATTAACTTTGGCAAGTGAATTACCTACAGGCAAGAAGAAAAATGCCCTCTGTAGCCTGTTATAGTGAATATAGCGGTTGATTATGACTCTGGAGAACAGTTTGTGGTCTGACTTGAGTCCAACTAACTAGTGTGACTTCTAGAAGGTTACTTCATTCCTCTGAGCCTCAGTTTCTTGTTAAAAATGGGCTGGAGCTGACCATTTCTTTGGTCTTTGATAGTTTGATAAAAGCTCTGAAACCTCTTCTCAGAAAAATGCACACTTGCAATTTTCCATGCAATGGAAGATTCATATGCTTCCTATAGACCGTTTCTGAATCTCCTAGGTTTCTGGGGACCCCAAGTTATGACCTCTGGACTAGAACATCTCTAATGTCCCCAATAAGCTAGGATTCTTTTAATATTTGCATTACCTTAATCTATTAGAGAGAGAACTATGTGTGGCATTATGAAACAAAAATCCTTCAATAAACAGAGGAAGAGGGGAGGGCCACGTGGGAGCTGATGGAAATGCATCTATTTTAATACAGAGAAAAATACGTGAATTTTGAAAGTGCTCTTGGGTTATGGAGCCCCTGTGAAACTCTCTTAAGAGTATGGCACAGATTGAAGGGTTTTGACTTTTGAAAGCTTTTGACTTTGGAGTTTTCATCAAATTACATTTTCCATCTCATGCCAGGGAGGCAGCGGTGCTTTTGTCACAGCCAGAATCCTAGCGAAAGGGCTGTTGGCAGTTCCAAGGAGTCAGAAAAAGTTCACGTGGCAGAGGGACGGTGCCCCGTGCACAAAGAAGCTGTGTGGTTCTCCTAGGATGGGTTTGTGTGTGAGCTGGTGCTCCAAGGATGCCCAACTGGTACCAGGGAGATGCCCAGGAGGTAAGATTTCCACCACAGACCCGATCAATCGTTAGAACTTTTGTGTTAGGGAATTAACGCTTTTTTTCCTGAATCGGTTCTCCTGTAAAAGGGCTATTGCTTTACCAGTTTGCATTCCTCCACATCCAAGGTGCCACAGAAAATTATTCACTTTTGTGGCCTTTTGATTAGCCGAGGTTTGGTTGTTGGTGCTACAGCATGCATGTTATGCCTGTACAGCAAGGATGATCTTGTCCTCAGTCACCTGTTGGAGATAACTGACCAGCAGGCGAAGTCAGGTCAGCAGAGCTGGGCTTGTGAGGTGGCTTTTCCGTGGGGTCTCCCGAAGCTTACCATAATGGTTACTTTCGTCAGCCTTGCTTGAGCGTCAGCGGCTGTCAGTGTGCGTCTGCGCACACAGGTGTGCATGAGATTCAGGATACTAAGATGAGGGAGAACCAAATGGCACCAGGTCCTGTGGCTAGAATGAAGAGAGCTGAGTGTCAGACTCTCTACCCCTTGACGTCCAAATCTAACCTTCCTGCCTTGCTTTTGGACAACCCCATTCAATAGGACTTTCTGCGGCGATGGCAGTGTTCTTTATCAGCACTGTCCAGGATGATGGTTGCTAGCCACGTGGTGGCTTTTAAGTCCTTGAAATGTGGCTAATGTGATGGAAACCTGAAAATTTTCAATTCAATTAAATTTAATGAATTTAAATTTAAATGACCACATATGACCAGTGGCTACTGTACTGGACAGTGCAACTCTGGATGGTCCCTTCTGATTTCATTTTCAAGGAATAGTCTCCAAATATGAGACGCTGTGCCTTAAATCACTGTCATACTTTTGATAGGCAAACTTAATGATCAGCTTAGAATGAAAAAAAAGTCTTATTAGCTCATCTGTATAAATAAACATGTGCTCCATTACTGTCTGCTCGGTAGCTTGGTTTCTCGGTGATATTTGCCCCCGTCTACGTGCACACGTGCTGCACACACGTCAAGACGATCTCTTAATGGGTGGCCCCTGTTTCTTATACGTCCCTGCAATTTCTGCCTAGATGGAACCTGCCAAACCTTCCTTTTTCTACCCTTAGAGTTTTTGTTCTTAATCCATTCACTTCAAAATATCATTACCATTGCAAACAAGGAAAATGTGTTTATCAGAAACTGCAAACTCCTTTAGGGCCTCGTAGGATTAATCACGGTTATAAAGTTTTATTAAACACAATTTTTGTTTAATGACAAGCTCCACCAGTCCTTCCCATCCGAAACCAATCCTGTCCTAAGGGTGAATTGTGCTCAGCAGATTGTCTTCAACAGACCCTTCAAGACAATCCCGATTACTTTGTCATGCACAGAGATATTTTTCTTCCTGGATAATTTGAACTTCCTTAAAAATCACATCTGTTTCATACTTTATTTATTTGTAATTTAAATCCTTAAATTGAATCTTTCATTACTAACATCTGGGCTTGAAATGCAGCCCACTCGAAAAAAAATACAAATTTTATTTTATTTGGAGTTACCCCCCTTCACTCGGTAGCACTGGTACAAACATTCTCTGGCCAGAGGCAAAACAGCCGGGTATCTTAAAGCTGTGATGCTGTACCACGTGTAATGGGGCTCACTTGATTGTCCCCGAAGTGACTGGCAATTTGCCCAGAATTAGACTGAATGCACGTAATAAGCTGTAGAATTTCCACAATATTGACAATTAGATATCTCTATACAGCAGCAGCTGTGTATTGTTCTCATGGTATGGTCCCCTCAAAGCACCTCCTAAAAAGAAAAAAAAAAACCTGGCAGAAGGTTGCAGGCAGCAGAAAGGTAATATACATTGCATGAAATATCTCAAATTCAGATTAATCGGGATGTTTCTATTAGTACAGTTTTCTGCAATGGAAATCATGGCTGAAACAGAATGCTTTGGAATAGGAGTTTATAACACCACATCTGTACCGGGTAATCGCTATATTTTTAGCATGTTTCCGAGGCAGATACCTTTCTCATTTCCATTCATTGTGAAAGGGAGGGAATTGTATCACTGGCACTCCTGGAGCATCTTGAGTCTTTGAGATCGAGCGGTTCTGACCCTATGGCCGTGTTGAGATGCTCATACTCTTCTGAAATGGCTTTGGTCATTTAAAATAACTTTCACTATTCCCTGAATGGAAATTAGCCCCAAGAAATCATCTTGTTTGTGGACAGTTTTGATGAAAAATAGCTTAGCTTCTAATTTGCCATTTTTGTGCTTCTAATACGCAGGGAGCCATTTGGATAAACATGGAAACATCTCTCCATGTTTCACCATTTTTCATCATATTTCTCTGCCAGCCCATTTGTTTCATGATTATAGAAAATAAGGCAGAACATGAAGGAACTGAACTGATAGTTTCTCACTATCTAGAAGCCACTGCCCACGGTCCTAGGATTCGAGTATTATTTTAAACCACATGATTGAAGTTTGCATTATGAATGGCTAATCTCTGATATTTTGCCCAGCGGATCTGGGGCAGGCTGTTGTTGTCTGGAGCTAGACTCGGCAAACTTTGGGTTTTGTTGTTTATCTCCTTGCAGTAGAAATGAACGTTTTCAAAGAAAGCTGCTGTTTTTAGAAAAATACCATAAAACCTCGGGAGCAATAAGATGCCATGTTTTCTATTGCAAATCTTAATTTATCAAACTAATTACCAACAAAATGTAGCTAAATTGCTGATAGTCTTGAGACTGATTAATTCAGGAACAAGACACTGTTGGGTTCCTTAAAGGTTAGCAGTAGTGTTTGGATAGCATTTTAGCGAAGGACTCTTTCTTATCTCAAATTACATCATAGGCTTCTTTTAGAAAACTCCACGTTATTAAGAATGCATTTGAGTTCAGTCTAGCACGTACATTTATTTCCCCATTAATGCTTGTTAGAGGAGAAAAGAGAAGCCAAATTTCTTTTCTTAAAAAATTGAAGTATAGTTGATTTACAATGTTGTGTTAATTTCTGCTGCACAGCAAAGTGATTCAGCCATACATACATATACATTCTTTTTTATATTCTTTCCACTGTGCTTCATCACAAGATACTGAATATAGTTCCGTGTGCTATACAGTAGGACCTTGTTGCCCATCCATTCCGTACATAATAGTTAACATCTGCTAACTCCAAACCAAATTTCTTATTAACAAAGAGGACTTATTTTGGAACTCGTAGTTTTTCTCTTGCAGTCCAATTTAAAATTCCTGCGCACTCTCTCTCTCTGTATCTCTCTTTTAAAATTCATTTCTACTTAGATGTGTATTCCTTTCTCTTCTCTGGGTCCAGTCTTTAATGATCGCTCATTAGTGATTGCTTTTTGTATTTAGAAAGCATCAGGGGATCAGGTGGGAGCTCCCTTCTAGGAACCAGGAACTCTGAATGCTGTAGTTTTGGCTCTGCTGCTAACAAACTGGGTGACTTTAGGTTAGTTGTTCCTGTCTCTCTGGGCTTCGGTTCCTCCAAACGTGAACAAAACGTCAGCAGAGCTCGATGATCTAGGAGATACAGTCTATCACGACCCTGGCGCCGGCTTCAGTGATGGAGATTTCTTTAATCAGGCGTGGGAAAGGTGCTTTCTCGGCACCCACTCTCACCAACCTTCCCCCTGTGTCCTTGCACCGGACTGCAGCTGAATCAGAGCCTAATGAGGTCAGATCACGATGTGTATTCCTGGGAACTGAAGACAGGGCTGAGACGGCATGAAATGGTATTGCTCGGGCCTTTTTGTTGCCAGCAACATAACATCGAGTCCCTTTGGTGCCTAATGTACTCCAATAAAGGAGGTTAAAGAGCCAGTACATTAACTGACTGCAGTCCTAAGTCCCTTTTATAACCTGTGTTATCAGCATAAGTACAAGTGTGGTGTAGTAAGGAATATCATTATGAAACAGATTTCCTGGGAGAGGAATTAGTTGGCTCTGGTGGGCATCCCTCCTGTAATGAACACACTTCCCTGTTTATGAATACAGTCGTAGATGTACTGTATTCTGCCAGGGGAAAAAAAAAAGCTTCATTGGGTATCTCATGCTGAATGGAGTGTTTCCTCCAACTGGTTCTTGAAGGGTTAATTTGCAGTTTACTATTGAATACCATAAAACGAGCTGTAAATAATGTAATGATATGTATTGTTAAGCTACATATACTATACCAGGTGCTAGGACATGCACTCCTCACTTAGCTAGCTATAATCTGGGGCAGTCAACAAATGCAGATGTACTTTAACAAAGAGAGAGAGAGATAAAGACAGAAAGAACAAGAAAAAAAAAATTAAAACATATGTAAGATAATTTAACCAAGATAGAGATCCAGGTAAAACTTGGCCTATTTTTTTTTTTTTTTTTTTCTCAGAGTAGCTTCCCTGTACTGGGTGAAATACAATAGCATTTTGGCTTGTTTTTGGAACACACAAGCTAAACGCGTGGGATACACCTTGACAGGCCTTTTGTATAACTACAAGGAAACTGATAATCCTAAATAAATTCATGGGAAAAATATGAATCTTTGAATCCTAGTAATTATAATGGTTATTTTTCACTTTTGTAGCACCTGCAAAAGATGTATATATAACAAAGCTTCAAAAAGCTCTAATTAACTTTTTATTTTTTTCTATTTACTGGCTTTAATCAGTTTGCATTAATTGGCAATTTATATCTATATATTTTTACCAAATATTTCTGTTACTTTTGAGTGGCTGGAAATCACACATGATTGAATTTATTTTCATTGAGTTTGTTTTTCATTTTTGTCAGCCACTTGCTCTAAACTTCTTCTCTGGCCCACTCATCAAGGGAGTGTGGAGGGAAGTGGGGAATTTCCAGGTTGATCTTGGGGGTGGGAGAAGCCTACACTTGCTTCTCTGGTGCAGTGACATGGTTTCTTTCTAACAGCGCCAGTCAGAATTTACTGCTCCTACCGAATGCGCAAGGGCTCTGTTTGGAAGACCTCCAGCCTCAGCTTTTCGACAGATTACTCTGGGCTATTCAGAGCACAAGATGAGACTGACCGCCACGAAGACTATGCTTTGGGGCTTAGGGCAAGTCAGACCCAGAAGAAGCAGAGCTCAGGGAGGGGGAAGGGGGGGGGGTCTTAAAATGGACACCAAATTCAAAACCTCCCAGTTTGCAATTGCTGCCACTTTGGGTGGCAATGACAGGGGAAGACGGAGTCTGAGATTGTCCGGGGGCTAAACTTGTGACCTGGGAAGGAGAAAACATGCACTATTTACCAGGAAATCTGGAGGAAGGAGGAAGCAGCCCATACTTTAGTTTTTTCTCGCTCTCTCCCTGCCTTTCTTTATTTTTTCTGAATTTTTTTTGTTGAAGTATAGTTGATTTACCATGTTGTGTTAGTTTCAGGTGTACAGCAAAGTGATTCAGATATACATCTATCTATCTATCTATCTATCTATCTATCTATCTATCTATCTATCTATTCTTTTGCAGATTGTTTTCCATTATAGGTTATTACAAGATATTGAATATAGTTCCCCGTGCTATACAGTAGGTCCCTGTTGGTTATCTATTTTATATAAGGTAGTGTGTGTCTGTTAATCCCAAACTCCTAATTTATCCCCCCCTTCCCCTTTTGTTAACCGTAAGTTTGTTTTCTATGTCTGTGAGTCTGTTTCTGTTTTGTAAATGTTTGTTTGTATTGTTTTGTTTTAAAGGAAACTCCAGGAGCCTGTGTCATCTCTACAGAAGTGGACATGGGTGGACGGTTTTGCTAAATACCTGAGAAGCCTCTCAGTTACCAGGGAAGAAGAAAGGCCATTGTGTCTAGGGGTTGGATAGTGACCTGGGAAGAGGTGAAGAGGCATGTTTATGTCAGGAAATCTGAAATGGGAAGAATCAGAGCAGGGGTGTATATGTGTGTGTGTGTGTGTGTGTGTGTGTGTGTGTTACTCTTTTTAAAAAAGTAACAGGGACTTCCCTGGAGGTCCAGTGGTTGAGACTTTACCTTCCAGTGCTGGGGGTGCTGGTTTGATCCCTGGTCTGGGAGCTGGTATCCCACATGCCTTGTGGCCAGGAAGCCAAAACATAAAACAGAAGCAATATTGTAATAAATTCAATAAAGACTTTAAAAAAATAACATCTTTAAGCTGCTATCCATGTGGAAGTGGAAGCTGCTGGAAGGTCTTGGCTGGTGTCAAGTGCACTGCAGCCCAGTGACCCACGGCTCTGGCTGACCGCGGACCCCGGCCAGAGTGAATGCTGCCTGAAAGTAAGCCCTTGGCCTGTCGGGATGCAGAGTTTCGGTGGCCACCACAGCCATGTGCAGGACATCAAAGCTGCTGCCTGATGGCGCTCGGCTGCCAAAGCTTCTAAAGGGTTTGGCGCTGGCCTGGAAATCGGATGCAAACTGTCCATCTGCCGCATGGCCCTGGCGACAGCTGACTCTTTTGCAGTCTGCAAGATGGACCCGGCCTAAGCCAATCGGCCCCCGTCCCTGATTGCACAAGGTTCGTCTGACCCGTTTCATTAGCCAGACACACGCGCTACAGTATGTGCTTTTTCATTGTGCTTGGTACGTGACGCTATAAACACCAGGGCTGGGGATGAGCTGAGAAACCAAAGGGGACGCACTGCTGCTTCTGTTGAGAAAGCAGATTGGCAATGTTCAAAGCATATTGGGGCATAACAGTAGCCTAAAAACCCCAATATGGATTAGGGCAGCTGACCAGATGTCTTGACGGACCTTTTTTAACAAGTTTCAAGGGTATCCCTACAGGACATAAACGCCAACTCTGTACATCTGTGTACATCTTTTCTGTCCCACCCCCTCCTCGCTTCAACTAAGTGTGTGGTGCAGGGAAACTCGGAATGGAGCGCACAGCTCCAGTGACATTGAAACGCTTGGACAAGCTCAGATGGTGGCCTACCTGCCCAGGAAATGCCTGAACTGCAGTGGGAGGGAACGTCTACTTATAGTCGAGGGAGCCAGTGAAGGCACGACCCCAGAGTGGACGTGAGCACTTCTGCAAGCTGCCCCTTTGAGGGCAGAGAAGGATTTTTAGAACTGGGCACTGTTTCCTTCACGGCCCTCAGCAACGAGCTTTTATAGGCACTCTGGCAGTTCAGGGGCATGTGTTAAAGTCAGATTTGCTTCTGGCTGACATGGTCTGGGTTGCTCCCGTCAGAAAGCCAGGCAAATCTGCAGTCATTCCACGATGAGATGGAGGGTGGGCAGGAATTTTAGGGCAGAGGAGCAAATTTATAATTGGAATTTTCTAAATTACAGGCTTGTGGGCATGGGAGATTACACTGGATTTTCAAAGTTTGAAAATCACAAGGAAAAAAGCTGTAGTTTTAATATTTGGAGTCTCCAGAGTCCTGGCTAAATTCTGGACTCTTTGGGGGTAATGGCATATTTAACCAGAAGTGATTCTAACTTAAGATTTCATATGTTCCAAAAGATTATTACTATTTTTTTTTTGTAATCTAAAGTTGCCTCGAGGTTAATCCCAACCCCTGGTTTGAGTTCTACGTGTGAATTAAATGCAGCATCTCCTTTACGAGCAAATTAGGTACATAACTTGCCACCAGATGTGTTTGTCAGACTCCGTCTGAATAATTGGTTAGCTCTCTATCTGCATCTGTTTGACCAAAGCAGAAGATAATATTCGATCTGCAGATTTACTGGGGCTGATGGTCAGGATCTGAAGTTTTCGTAGCTCAAAACTTTCTTTTCCTTAATGATCAGCATTTAAATGTGTCGAAATAAAATGTTCACAACCAACTAAAATGGGCGTGATAGTAATGTTAGGTTCCTCTTAGAGCACCATGGACTCGTGTTACAGTCGGAATGGAAATTTGAGATTATCTGGGCCAAGATTCTTTTTGTATCGATGGGAGAGTTTGATGGAGGAAAAGATGAAGTGGCCCGTTCAAAGAAACACCATCCCAGTGCTGTGCGTTTCCCTCTAGGCTTGAACCAGGCTAACTCAACGACTGAATTTGCTCTCCTTAGCAGAGCAAGACATAACCACATACCTGATTCATATTTTCTTTGGGTAAAAAAAAAAAAAATAGGAAAGATAATGCTTTTAGATGAAATTAGAGATTTTACAATTAAAAAGTCCAAAATCTTGCCTTGACCAGGAGGAATGAAAAGATTTCCTCAATTCAGCTTCGTTCATCTTCTGTTTGCAAGGCTGTTTCAAAGACCATTTTACCTGGAGACAGGGAAGCACTGAGCTTTGCCAACAGCAGTTGGGAGCTGGTACAAAATGTAGCGGGCTCAGACCAGAGCTCCTGGTGACGATCCTCTACCTGGTGAAGCTGAGAGGCAGACCAGCCGCCTCCCCAAGAGCGCGAGCCCACCTCCTCTCAGCTGGACTCCTCCAGTCCAGATGGATACTGCTGACGGGAGCCTGGGGTTCAAACGTGCATGACAAGGGATTATGCGATGGATGCCGAGACACACTCTTTCCTGGTTAGCCTTGGCGCAGCCAATTCTGTTCTGCCGCATTATTATTAAAAATAATGCCAGGTGCGGCATAAATAAAAGATCCTAACAGACGCTGTGCCATTCGACTTGCTTTTGTAAATGAAAGTCTTTCTTTGTTCCCTACTTCTTGCTGAAACCACTTTTATGTTGGCCAATGAAAGGAGAAAGCTCCCAGTCTCAAACCTTCCGAAAGAGCACGTTGTGTGAATGTGGAGTCTGGTAGCCAGGGCCCAATGCTTTGTATCCCTTCTTTCCAGCTTGAAATTCACTTTGCTTTCTTGTTGTTTTTCAGACATGGATGGATGTTGTAGAAACTCTTTCTCTTACCAGATGACGCCAAATTACATGACAGTTTTGACTCCATCCCAATATGGTAGTCTTGAACTCTGACTTTATTTGTCCAGGAGCTCTGGGTGGAAACAACTGTTTTGTTGATGGGTTTGTTGGGGAAGACCTGGTTCCTACCTCTAGAATATCTGGTTTGTAGAAAGTGGCTAATTAGTTGCCTTAGAAAAGAACATGAAGATAGATTGAGAAGTTACTAGGAGGGAAGCAAAGGTTTAAGTGTAGATGTTATTTCCATCCATGTGCATCTGGGCACTTCTCCCCGCAGACATTCTCAGGCCTGGCATTTGTCTGTTTTCTGGATTTCTTTGGATCTACATGATGATAAATAGCCGGAAAGTAAAGAATGAGGCCAACCATCCAGGTGTTTTGACTGGATGTTCCAGGCATTTCAACAAAAGTTTATGGAGTGGTTCTTACAAATAAGGCTGAGTGGTAAAGGCATTGAGAGACACCAAGGTGAGTAAGATGCATCTTCTGTTTTTAAGAAGTCTGTAACAGAGTCAGGCTTTGTGCAAAACCCAATAGAGCTCAGCTCATCCCAGGAATTCTTAGTGAATTCGGGGGACGTGAGTAGAGGAAAGTTATGGTTCAACAGGACATGTGTCTATAGGTCAGGTCCATGAATCAGACTTGTTCAGTCAGTTTCTTTAAAGAACATGTCCATTGCATGGGGAAAGAGGATGATGAATTCCAGCAAGAGTGTGTAACTTTGCAGACTGCCACATTTCTAGTGCTGGGGCTGGACTGGAATTTGTTCTAATGGATCAGGGTTCGGAGTGTGTATCAAAGATTGTATTATGATTAGACGACCTGAGTAATTAATCATCCCTAGCCAGGGCCTTTTGGAAAGTGGGAGTGCAAGCTATTAATAACTATGCTGGAATAACAGGAGTAAAGTGGGATGTCCTGGGCAAATGGGCTGTATGATCACTCTAGTTATAGCTGGGATAACGCTAGGATGAAGCTTTCTCAGTATACCTGTGGGAGGGGTGGGGAAGGGTTCCTGATGTCATCTAGTGTGCTGTCTCCAGACCCAAGGTCACCAAATTGAAATGATGCTGAAAGGCAACTTTAATGGTCATGTCCTCAGCATTTATTTGGCCATACCTTTCTGGGAGCACAACCCTTCTTAGTTACCTTCCCACTAAATCTAATGGCCAGTTCTGCTCAGAAGCAGACACCCAGCTGAAGATTAAGCCTGACAGTGATTTGGATAATCTGAGTTACCAGATCAGTTGTATCTTCAAAGTTAAATGCCATGGATCATATGTTCTGTTTACTACAAAAGGACACGTGGGATAAAATTTGAAATATTTCAAGTAGTAACATTAAAAGGACAGTTAAGGTAGTACCTCTTTAATTGTTCTTTGATTTTAAAAATCAGATTTAAAATATTTCATTAACAATATAATAGCTTATCCATTTCACTTGGTTTGCAAATGTTGCAATGAAAGTGCTTTAGGGATCGAAGTGATTTCTTTCTTGAGCTTTTTATTTCTCTCACGAATTATATTGAACTTAGCAAAACATGCTGTTTGGCACATAGTAAGAACCCAATAACTTAATAAACAAATAAATGAATTTGGTTAAACCAAAGTAAAAATCAGCTGTCTCATTTGCTTTCCAACTTCTTTCCGGACTTCCAAAATTCTGTAAGAAATTATCCCCTAGCAGAAATATCCATCTGTGTTTGAGTCATTTTTAAGTCATTGACCTATATTGCTATGCTGGATGTGCATTCGTGTGTGTGTGTGTGTGTGTGTGTGTGTGTGTGTGTATGTGTGTGTGTGTGTGTGAGTGTATGTGAGTGTGTGCGTGTATAATTAACTTTCTGCTGAAGCCTAAGGCATAGATGTTACCAGAGCACAGCATTTAACATTCAACACTTTTTACATTTCTTGTAGGAATTCTACTCTATGCTTATAGTTCCTAATCTGCATGTTCTGTGTGTGTGAATCTACCTTACTGTCATCTCCCTGTCTTTTATGGGCAGTGGTTATACCTGTATAAATGGTACTACCTATAGTGCCTAGCATAGCTCAGACAGAATTCAACAACACAGTGATTTTTAAAAAATAGCAATGACAATGAGGAAGTAGAATCTTTATTTAGATGTATTTTATAAATAGAAGCTTAAGGAAGGGGACCAAGAATTTGGGACTGTATTTTCATCCAAATCATTGAAAGCACTATAAAAGGCAGATTGCTTAATCCGTGAAATTTTTTATGTTAATTTGATATTTGCTAGGAACTCTTGTTTAATAAATCCATCTATCTTTTGCCTTGAATTTAAGATGAAAAACAGAGATGCTATACAAAATCTCAGTCATGTGAGAAAAAATCCGTAAACCGTATTTGGAAGGAATTGTGAAGGGTAACTGGCAAATTGTGGATACCGTACACTGTTAACATTTTATGCTTTAACCCAAACAAAATTAATAGTTCACTTGGGTTTTGGAAAGATTCCTTCTGGACCAGCAGTGTATTTCTGAATGACATAAATATAAGAAAATTAGAAATTAACTTTAAATGGATTTAGGCGTCTTACATAAATGAGAGCCTCCCTTACACAAATTACTAAATCTATTCAGAGTAATTTATCAAGCAGTTATATGTTGTTTTGCTGTGTTGAAATTCCAGAAAATTTAATAACAACATACTTTCTGGAAATTGCATTAGCATAGACCATTAATAAGTTAGACCTATGGAGCTGGTGTGGCAGTATAATGTTGCCATTAGCAATGTACAATAAAGTGGGAGCTGGTTATCACATAAGCATATCTATGGTGATGCCAAAAGACAAGGTTTTCCGAGAGCTTTCTGTATCATCTGAAATAAGCACTTAGAAAATTGTTCTATGGTATTTAGCAGTTAACACGAGCCAACAGTGGTGAGATAAGTGGTCCCAAATGAAAAGGGTATACGGGGAGCCAGTTGTCGATTTTTACAGCCAGAAGAGCTCTTATCATTTAACTAGGCCAAACTCCAGATAAACAGGTTCAGAGAGGTCAAGCAACTTGCTCAAAGTCACACAGCTAGTTTGTGGCAGAGCCAGGATGAAAACCCTGAGTCTCCAGACTCTCACCCAGAATGCTCTGCTCCCCGTATCACACAGAAATTGTAAAATGCTGGTTTAACTGTGCTCATAAATAAGCAGGGGTCTGGCAACTGATGGATAAATTTGCCTGGTGCAAACAATGAAGCGGAATAACTGCAAAACTGCAAAAAGTGTGAAAATGTATTTCATCTTTGATTTGTGTTTTTGGAAAAGAGGCTTCTAGCTGGTCAAATTCAAATAACTGCTAACCCTTTGCAAAAGGTTGCTCTACTTTTAGAGAACCATGAAATAATGATTCAGAGAGGTGAATTGCACTTAGACCCTATTGTCAACATCCAACCAAGTGGCAAAAGTATTTGTTGCAGCCCTCTTACTCGGGTCCCCTCAAAATAATTAGGAAACAAATTACTTAAAGTGCAAGGAAAGAGGTCATTTCGGCCACAACCCAAGCTGTTTTTATCGTACTTGGGGATTTTCCAATTGTTTTAGATGCATCAAACTTGGAAAACCAAGACAGCTTATCATTAAAAATTAAACCTAGGTGCACTCGTAAGCCACCTCTTCTTGGCGAAGGGAAGGCAGTGTGCGTGGAGATTTCCAGCTGTGTTCCCAGTTAATGAGGGGTTTTCACCCTTTTTGCCCTTTAACCTTGGTGACGCCTTTACTGGCCTCTTTTGTGCCACTGTCCTAGAAATACAGTTCTCCTTTTTCCGTGGCACACCTGTATTTGCAGTTACAATGGTCTTGCAGAGCATTAGAGAGGCTGGGTCATCAGATAACCACCAGCTTAAGGCTTCAGCTGCAGCTATTAACAGTTTTGCTGGAAACCCAAGTATCATTTCAAGGGTAGGGAGGATCTCCAACATGGCAGCTATAGCGGCAAGAAATTAAAAAGCTAAAGATCTCTGTTTGGAGTGTCCTGACAATGGCAGGTGTGAGAATACATGCTTTCTTCCCTTCCCACAACTCCCCCTGTCACTTTCTACCCTTTTTCCTTTGTTATTACTATATGTTTTTCAGGATTATTCTATCCGCCGCATTTCATGACACTGCAAAAACACGGTTCAGAAAAGCTGAACTTTTAACTGTGGTGAGAAAGAAGTTAGCTTAATTATGCTCGGGGAAAAGATGGGTTTGAAAAGATGGGTTTTGTTTCCCTTCCTAAGTCCTTCCTTCCTAATCACAATTTAGCACCCTTTCCCCCGCATTGCTATGTATGAACTTCATGCTGCTAGACAAATAAATTCTTTGGAAAAATGCACATTTTTATTTGGAAATAATGCCATCTCTTTGTTAGATTTGCAGCAATCCTATTTTGCCTCTACTGTTTTTAAGTCGAAAATGAAAAATTATATAGAAGATGTTTGTGCGTCATATTGTGCTGAATGGTATGTAGGTCAGCATGCTGCAGCACCGCAGATAAGGGACAGGGAACAAGTGTTCTATGTACTTACAAGCAAATATCAGTCATAATAGAGGAAGACAGATCTACAAGAGAGTTTTGGCTTCGGAAATGTTTCTTGTCATTAGCATTTAAAAAAAGCTATGAGATTCAGGCCTATCAGCACCGATTCACAGCAAACCCTGGCTCTTCCAGGTTGTTATCTATTTCGCACAGAGGTACAGCTGGTTAGCAAATGGATTTGCAGATTTTTTTTTTTTTTTGCAGGGATGAGTAAAAAGGCAAAGAATCAGGTACTTACAACCCATTCAGAATGTAACAATTTTGTTTGTGTTATAAACCAAACCTTCTGTTTTTTGCAAACTGCATTATTTTTAGAAACAGAACCAAGAGGAAAAAAAACCCCAGCTGATTTAAAAAAAAATCTTTATTCATATTCCAATATCCCTAAGGGTTCTAATATCCATGAAGCAATACCAGCAAAGAGAGCAATAAGAACAGCAGACTCCGATGATTCAGTTTACGACGCGGCTTTATTGTGTTAGCAGTCACGTCAAAAGGCAATATCTAATATTTTTTAATTTTTTATTCCTCTCTCTCTACTCTAGATGTAAAGGGGGAGAAGATGCTGGGTAAAGGGGTGTGTGTGTGTGTGTGTGTGTGTGTGTGTGTGTGTGTGTGTGTATGTGCGAAGGAGAGAGAGAGATGATAAAGCGAGAGAGGGTGACTATTATTGAGTCCTATTTGGAAGGGTAAGGATAATGCATTTTAATGTTTATGTAAACGGATATCAATGATCAGAAAGGACATCATAATGCAAGAAATACAATAGTTTTCTTTTTCCTGAAACTATATTATATGGCAGATATAGCTGATTGAGTTCTTTGAGAAAAAAGGCAATTACTGAGAAGAGAAAATAGCAAGGTATTTCTGTCTCCTGGGTCTGGTGATATTTAAGTCCTTGGCTTTCATTAAATGGGTGCTTGGGGAGTTTCTCAAATGAAGATATGGTGCAGGGACCACATTTCATGGCGTGGATGCATATAGATGTCTGTTGAATATTTTCTGTAAAGATGCTGAGTTGTGATGGGTGTTGGATTTGGCATGTCAAAAAGCATTGCCCCCGAAATCAAGCCCAGTGGATGAATTACCACGAATGATGAAGTATGCAACCAAGCAATCTATAAGGCTCCTGATGTCTCAGCTACAGTTCTTGTAGAGAATGCTTATGTTAGATCCCCTTTAGTGCTATCTGCTTCTTTAATAGGGAGGTGATAGACTCCTGTGCAGTGAGTCAAAATAAGCCAAATCCTTTGTCAACATCTAAGACTTAGATCAAAGATTGGAATAAAGCAGGGGTTGTAGGGGGGGAGATGATGAATGAGTAAACAGGAATTAAGAAATGGATTGGATGTTCTGGAAACATTTGATAAATGAAGCACTGTTGAAGTACAACACTAAGTATTTTTGATTACAGTGCTTTATTAGGAAATAGACAATCAGCCACTTCACTTTTAAATCAAGTTTTCTTGAGTTAGTTTATTCCTCTGTCGGGCAAGGCAAATACATTTGTCTTCAGTTAAGTCACAATACTGTCTCTGGTTACCTTTGGTGGAGTAGGACTGCTCTTGTTTTCCCCATTTTATTATCCCAGCCTCTCCTCTGAGGGAGGTCCAGAAATAGAACTGCATTTCAGGGTAATTGGTTTCTTTGCAACCTTGTGTATTTTTATTTTATGCATTTTAGAAACATTATTCTGAGAAGAGGTCCATAGGCTTTCTTAGGAGTCTGTGGCTCAAGACAGGTTAAAGAAATAGACTTGAAATAGAGTAGACCATTGAAAATAACCCATAACCCAAGAAACGTGAGAGGTACTCATACAGAAACACACCTGAGTCAAGTGTCAGGTACTAAGTTCTTGCTTCCTTTCTCACATCCTCTGAAGAGCAGGAATGTCCTAAAATGCTGACACCCCAGCAAAGCTGAGGGACTACATGGAAGCAAGTGTATCAAAGAGGATGTACTTTGTCAAGAAAGAAGTAAAATCCTTACTATTCATATCTGTTCATCTCCTTTTCTTAGAAAGCTTTCTTCCTTCCCTCTCCACCTCCCCTCTTTTCCTCCCTTCTTCTGTTCTTTCCTTTGAATGATCCTGACTTATTATACTAAAATTCCCTTAGGCTTCAAGAGAACAAAGACTGCTTTGTGGTCTTCACAAGATCTGACACAGATTAGGAGGTTAATAAACATTTGATGAATGAATGAGTGAATGAATGAATGAATGAATCTGTTTGCGTAAAAGAAAATGATACTCTATGCTGGAGATCTCCTGCGTGGACAAGCAAAGGCTTAAAAGAGCCAATGAGATGTCAATCAAAGCTGGAGATGAAGTCTTAGAGAAAAACATTCAGTCCTACCAGATAAATTCTCAGCCGCAGATGTGAGAGCTTTCTAGCAGAGAGCTGATCTGACAGCACCCCAACATAGAGGGCTCAGGCAGAAGGGACAGGCTTCCTGGACATTCCCCAGGCACATCACCTGGGTCATAATGAGGACTCTCTACAGCGGGTCGGTCAGTACCCTTGTAGCCACTAATCTCCTCTTTAAAAACATTTAAAAATATTCTGTGCATAAAAAATATAATAGTAAAATAAACATCCCATGTCGGGAGTGGGACATTGTAAATGCCATTTCACCTATTCTAAATCCACCCTTCACCCTCCTCATTGGAAGGAATGCAATCGCTGTTCTGATTTTGGTTTATCATTCCTTTGCCTTTCTGTTAGAGTTCTATTACAAAGAAGTTTATCAATGATATATTGTTTAGCTTTGTATTTTTTTTTTTGTAAGTGGTCTCATCTTGTCTGTTTTACGTGTTTTTTATGTGATTTGATTTTTCCACTAAAATTATGTATCGGAAATTCATCCATGTTGATATGTGTAGCAGTAGCTTACCAATTTTTCAGTGTTGTACAATAATCTATTATGTGAGTAACCTCAATATATTTGTATAGTTGCCTGTTGATAGCACCTTGATTTGTTTCTGTCTCTTGGTGCCACATGCCTGGAGTGCCATAAGCACTCCAGGGCCAAACATTAAGAAAATAAATACATTTTAATTTATTAAAGGTATATTCTTATTGCAGAGAAGTATAATAGAGTGATCAATAAAATACTTTCAAACATATAAGGCATTACCTTAGGAACAATGTAAAATTTGACTTTGAAGAAGAATTTGTACATGTATTTAAAATGGAAGATGGCAATCATGATGATTTATCAAGTTAATATGGTTTTTAGATATCTTTGGATACATTTACGAGGGATGTAAAAATTTCAATATTTCTAATATGCCAGAAACTACAACTTCTGGGACTGTTTAAATTGGTGAGAAAACTTTTTAGATAACTTAAAACTATGCAAGAAAGCCCTCAATCAAAAAAAAAAAAAAATTCTTTTGACCATAGAAGAGCAAATAGTTTTATTTTATTTTATTTTTATTTTTAAAAATTTTTATTTTTTTAAGGGACTGACATTTTAATTTCAGAAGTGTTTTTGTCTGTTGTGACCTCATATTTCACATACACACACAGTTTGTGACAGGGCCTCTATGGCTTACAACTCTGGTTTTACAATGAGCAGGTAGTTTTAAAGACCACTTGGAAATGGGACTGCTGGGTGATGGTTTATGTGCATGTTCAGCTTTTCAAGAGGAGGCCAAATTGTCTCCCAAAATGGCTGTTCCGATTTGCTCTTCCATCAGCAAAGGGAGATTTGTTGCTTTGCTGCTCCCCACTCTCGTCAACAACATTTGGTGTAGTCAGACTTTTGAATTTTTGCCAATGTGTATGTAGGTAAAATGGTATCTGATAGGGATTCCAGTATGGGCTTCCCTGGTTACATTGGAGCATTTCCTCATCTGTTTCTTTGGCTATTTGTGTCCCCCCTTCTATGAAATATCTCTTTATGCCTATCCCGGAGGAATTTCTGCTCACTATTCCCTATGTAGTGCCCCCAGTTTCCCATCGTCCTTCCTTTTGTGGGGGTTGTATAAGTAGTTCTGGCCAATGGGCCATGAGAAGAACCAGAGCATTTGCGAGCTGGTGCATGACTCTTGAGCTGTCTTCTCCTGAGACAGTGATCACAGGGGTGCATATGGAGATGGTGGACCTGCAGGATGGAAACCGTTTGCATGACTGAATCACTGCATAAAGGACAGCAGCCCTGGAGAGTCACTTGACCTTCAGCAGACAATCTGTGAGCAGGAAATAAGTCTTTGCAGGGTTTAATCCCCTGAGATTTTTAGGTTTATTTGTTGTTCCAGCATAGTCTAACTTATTCTGACTAATATGATTTCTTTTGTTCACTTTAACATTTTTACTCTTTAGTCATGAGTAAGGATTCTTTATGTATTCTGGATACTGACGCTTTTCTGTGTTATATATGATACAACTATCCCTTTCCAGTTTGTAGATTATACTTTTATTCTCCTTATGGTACCAACTGATGAAAAGAAATTCTTTGTTTTAATGGAGTCAAACTTATTCATTTTTAACTTTATGATTTGTGATTTGTATATTAAAAAAATCCTACCTAACTTTAAGGTCACTTAGATGGCATATCCAAAAACTTTAACATCTTATTTTTTACTTTTAAGTTTTTATTCATCTTTGAATTGATTTTCTTGTCTATAGCAAGAGTATTGATCTCATTTTATTTTGTTTTCCTTTATGGATAACTATAGTTAATTATTTCCTCTTTGATATGCAGTGCAACCTCTCTCATAAATCAAGTTACCATTTATATTGGGGTCTGATTTGGGCTCTCGAACTGCTCATTTGGTCTATATGTCTATCTCTGTGCCTAAAATCTATTAATTACTATGGATTTAATACATACATGTTTCCTAGTAGGGCAGTTTCCCTTACCTTGTTGTTTTTCATGAGTGACTATTCATGGTCCTTGGCTCCTCCATAAACACTTTTTAACTGGCAGATGAAGTTCCTTGAAAACCTGTTTGGATATTGATTAGAACTGCATTGACTTTTTTTTTTAAACATCTTTTTTGGAGTATAATTGCTTTACAATGGTGTGTTAGTTTCTGCTGTATAACAAAGTGAATCAGCTATACCTATAAATATATGCCCATATCTCCTCCCTCTTGCGTCTCCCTCCCACCCTCCCTACCCCACCCCTCTAGGTGGTCACAAAGCACCGAGCTGATCTCCCTGTGCTATGCGGCTGCTTCCCACTAGCTATCTATTTTACATTTGGTAGTGTATATGTGTCCATGACACTCTCTCATTTCTTCCCAGCTTACCCTTCCCCCTCCCCATGTCCTCAAGTCCATTCTCTACATCTGTGTGTTTATTCCTGTCCTGCCCCTAGGTTCTTCAGAACCCTTTTTTTTTTTTAGATTCCATATATATGTGTTAGCATATGGTATTTACCTTTCCCTTTCTGATTTACTTCACTCCGTATGACAGACTCTAGGTCCATCCACCTCACTACAAATAACTCAATTTCGTTTCTTTTTATGGCTGAGTAATATTCCATTGTATATATGTGCCACATTTTCTTTACTCATTCATCTGTCGCTGGACACTTAGGTTGCTTCCATGTCCTGACTATTGCAAATAGTGCTGCAATGAACATTGTGGTACATAACTCTTTTTGAATTATGGTTTTCTCAGGATATATGCCCAGTAGTGGGATTGCTGGGTCGTATGGTAGTTCTATTTGTAGTTTTTTAAGGAACCTCCATACTGTTCTCTATAGTGGCTGTATCAACTTACATTCCCACCAACAGTGCAAGAGGGTTCCCTTTTCTCCACACCCTCTCCAGCTCTTATTATTTGTAGATTTTTTGATGATAGCCATTCTGACTGGTGTGAGATGATATCTCATGGTAGTTTTGATTTGCATTTCTCTAATGATTAATGATGTTGAGCATTCTTTCAAATGTTTGTTGGCAATCTGTATATCAAGTTTGGAGAAATGTCTATTTAGGTCTTCTGCCCATTTTTGGATTGGGTTGTTTGTTTTTTTGATATTGAGCTGCATGAGCTGCTTGTAAATTTTGGAGATTAATCCTTTGTCAGTTGCTTCCGTTACAAATATTTTCTCCCATTCTGAGGGTTGTCTTTTCCTCTTGTTTACGGTTTCCTTTGCTGTGCAAAAGCTTTTAAGTTTCATTAGGTCCCATTTGTTTATTTTTGTTTTTATTTCCATTTCTCCAGGAGGTGGGTCAAAGAGGATTTTGCTGTGATTTATGTCATAGAGTGTTCTGCCTATGTTTTCCTCTAAGAGTTTGATAGTGTCTGGCCTTACATTTAGGTCTTTAATCCATTTTGAGTTTATTTTTGTGTATAGTGTTAGAGAGTGTTCTAATTTCATTCTTTTACATGTACCTGTCCAGTTTTCCCAGCACCACTTATTGAAGAGGCTGTCTTTTCTCCACTGTATATTCTTGCATCCTTTATCAAACATAAGGTGACTCACACGTGCGTGGGTTTATCTCTGGGCTTTCTATCCTGTTCCATTGATCTATATTTCTGTTTTTGTGCCAGTACCGTATTGTCTTGATTACTGTGGCTTTGTAGTATAGTCTGAAGTCAGGGAGCCTGATTCCTCCACCTCCGTTTTTCTTTCTCAAGATTCCTTTGGCTCTTTGGGATCTTGTGTTTCCATACAAATTGTGATTTTTTTTGTTCTAGTTCTGTGAAAAATGCCATTGTTACTTTGGTAGGGATTGCACTGAATCTGTAGATTGCTTTGGGCAGTATAGTCATTTTCACAATGTTGATTCTTACAGTCCAAGAACATGGTATATCTCTCCATCTATTTGTATCATCTTTAATTTCTTTCATCAGTGTCTTATATGTCTCCATACAGGTCTTTTGTCTCCTTAGGTAGGTTTATTCCTAGGTATTTTATTCTTTTTGTTGCAGTGGTAAATGGCAGGGTTTCCTTAATTTCACTTTCAGATTTTTCATCATTAGTGTATAGGCATGCAAGAGATTTCTGTGCATTAATTTTGTACCCTGCTACTTTACCAAATTCATTGATTAGCTCTAGTAGTTTTCTGGTAGCATCTTTAGGATTCTCTATGTATAGTATCATGTCATCTGCAAACAGTGACAGCTTTACTTCTTCTTTTCCGATTTGAATTCCTTTTATTTTTTTTCTTTTCTGATTGCTGTGGCTAAAACCTCCAAAACAATGTTGAATAATAGCGGTGAGAGTGGGCAACCTTGTCTATTTCCTTATCTTAGTGGAAATGGTCTCAGTTTTTCACCATTGAGGACGATGTTGGCTGTGGGTTTGTCATATATGGCCTTTATTATGTTGAGGTAAGTTCCCTCTATGCCTACTTTCTGGAGGGTATTTATCATAAATGGGTGTTGAATTTTGTCAAAAGCTTTTTCTTCATCTATTGAGATGATCATATAGTTTTTATTCTTCAGTTTGTTAATATGATTTATCACATTGATTGATTTGCATATATTGAAGAATCCTTGCATTCCTGGGATAAACTCCAATTGATCATGGTGTATGATGCTTTTAATGTGCTCTTAGATTCTGGTTGCTAGTATTTTGTTGAGAATCTTTGCATCTATGCTCATCAGTGTTATTGGCGTGTAGTTTTCTTTCTTTGTGACATCTTTTTTCTGGTTTTGTTATCAGGGTGATGGTGGCCTCGTAGAATGAGTTTGGGAGTGTTCCTCCCTCTGCTATATTTTGGAAGAGTTTGAGAAGGATAGGTGTTAGTTCTTCTCTAAATTTGATAGAATTTGCCTGTGAAGCCATCTGATCCTGGGCTTTTGTTTGTTGGAAGATTTTTAATCACAGTTTCAATTTCAGTGCTTGTGATTGGTCTCTTTATATTTTCTATTTCTTCCTGGTTCCATCTTGGAAGGCTGTGCTTTTCTAAGAATTTGTCCATTTCTTCCAGGTTGTCCATTTTATTGGCATAGAGTTGCTTGTAGTAATCTCTCATGATTCTTTGTGTTTCTGCAGTGTCAGTTGTTACTTCTTTTTCATTTCTATTTCTATTGACTTCAGTCTTCTCCCTTTTTTTCTTGATGAGTCTGTCTGATGGTTTATCAATTTTGTTTATCTTGTCAAAGAAGCAGCTTTTAGTTTTATTGATTTTGCTATTGTTTCCTTCATTTCTTTCTCATTTATTTCTGATCTGATCTTTATGATTTCTTTCCTTCTGCTAACTTTGGGGTTCTTTGTGTTCTTCTTTCTCTAATTGCTTTAGGTGTAAGGTTAGGTTGTTTATTGGAGATTCTTCTTGTTTCTTGAAGTAGGATTGTATTGCTATAAGGTTTCCTTTTAGAACTGCTTTTGCTGCATCCCACAGGTTTTGGGTCATCGTGTTTACATTGTCATTTGTTTCTAGGTATTTTTTGATTTCCTCTTTGATTTCTTCAGTGATCTCTTGGTTATTAAGTAGTGTATTGTTTAGCTTCCATGTGTTTGTATTTTTTACAGATTTTTTTCTGTAATTGATATCTAGTCTCATAGCATTGTGGTCAGAAAAGATATTTGATATGATTTCACTTTTCTTAAATTTACCAAGGCTTGATTTGTGACCCAAGATATGATCTATCCTGGAGAATGTTCCATGAGCGCTTGAGAAGAAAGTGTATTCTGTTGTTTTTGGATGGAATGTCCTATAAATATCAATTAAGTCCATCTTATTTAATGTGTCATTTAAAGCTTGTGTTTCCTTGTTTATTTTCATTTTGGTTGATCTGTCCACTGGTGAAATTGGGGTGTTAAAGTCCCCTATTATTATTGTGTTACTGTCGATTTCCCCTTTTATGGCTGTTAGCATTTTCCTTATGTATTGAGGTGTTCCTATGTTGGGTGCATAAATATTTACAATTGTTATATCTTCTTCTTGGATTGATCCCTTGATCATTATGTAGTGTCCTTCTTTGTCTCTTGTAATAATCTTTATTTTAAAGTCTATTTTGTCTGATATGAGAATTGCTACTCCAACTTTCTTTTGATTTCCATTTGCATGGAATATCTTTTTCCATCCCCTCACTTTCAGTCTTTATGGGTCCCTAGGTCTGAAGTGGGTCTCTTGTAGACAGCATATACATGGGTCTTGTTTTTATATCCATTCAGCCAGTCTATGTCTTTTGGTGAGAGCATTGAATCCATTTACATTTAAGGCAATTATTGATATGTCTGTTCCTATTACCGTTTTCTTAATTGTTTTGGGTTTGTTATTGTAGGTCTTTTCCTTTTCTTGCTTTTCCTGCCTAAAGAAGTTTCTTTAGCATTTGTTGTAAAGCTGGTTTGGTGATGCTGAATTCTCTTAGCTTTTGCTTGTCTGTAAAGTTTTTAATTTCTCCATCGAATCTGAATGAGATCCTTGCTTGGTAGAGTAATCTTGGTTGCAGGTTTTTCCCTTTCATCACTTTAAATATGTCCTGTCACTCCCTTCTGGCTTGCAGAGTTTCTGCTGAAAGATTAGCTGTTAATCTTATGGGGATTCCCTTGTATGTTATTTGTTGTTTTTCCCTTGCAGCTTTTAATATTTTTTCTTTGTATTTAATTTTTGATAGTTTGATTAATATGTGTCTTGGCATGTTTCTCCTTGGATTTACCCTGTATGGGACTCTCTGCGCTTCCTGGACTTGATTAACTATTTCCTTTCCCATATTAGGGAAGTTTTCAACTATAATTTCTTCAAATATTTTCTCAGTCCCTTTCTTTTTCTCTTCTTCTCTGGGACCTCTATAATTCGAATGTTTGTGCATTTAATGTTGTCCCAGAGGTCTCTGAGACTGTCCTCAATTCTTTTCATTCTTTTTTCTTTATTCTACTCTGCAGTAGTTATTTCCACTATTTTATTTTCCAGGTCACTTATCAGTTCTTATGCCTCAGTTATTCTGCTATTGATTCCTTCTAGAGAATTTTTAATTTTATTTATTGTGTTGTTCATCATTGTTTGTTCACTCTTTAGTTCTTCTAGGTCCTTGTTAAATGTTTCTTGTATTTTCTCCATTCTAGGTCCAAGATTTGGTATCATATTCACTATCATTACTCTGAATTCTTTTTCAGGTAGACTGCCTATTTCCTCTTCATTTGTTTGGTCTGGTGGGTTTTTACCTTGCTCCTTCATCTGCTGTGTGTTTCTCTGTCTTCTCATTTTGCTTGACTTACTGTGTTTGGGGTCTCCTTTCCACAGGCTGCAGGTTTGCAGTTCCTGTTGTTTATGGTGTCTGCATCCAGTGGCTAAGTTGGTTCAGTGGGTTGTGTAGGCTTCCTGGTGGAGGGGACTGGTGCCCGTGTTCTGGAGGATGAGGCTGGATCTTGTCTTTCTGGTGGGCAGGACCACATCCGCTGGTGTGTTTTGGGGTGTCTGTGAACTTAGTATGATTTTAGGCAGCCTCTCTGCTAATGGGTGAGGTTGTGTTCCTGTCTTGCTAGTTGTTTGGCATAGGGTGTCCAGCACTGTAGCTTGTTGGTCGTTGAGCGGAGCTGGGTCTTAGTGTTGAGATGGAGATCTCTGGGAGAGCTTTCTCTGTTTAATATTACGTGGAGCCAGGAGGTCTCTGGTGGACCAATGTCCTGAACCCAGCAGTCCCACCTCAGAGGCATAGGCCTGACACCTGGCTGGAGCACCAAGACCCTGCCAGCAACAAGGCTCAGAAGAAAAGGGGGAAAAAAAGAAAGAAAGAAAAAAGAAAAGAAAATAAAGAATTAAATTAAAAAATAAAAACTATTTTAAAAAGTAATAAAAAAAAAAGGAATAACAAAGAGAGCAACCAAACCAAAAAACAAATCCACCAATGATAACAAGTGCTAAAAACTATACTAAAAAAAACAAGAACAAAAAACGGACAGACAGAACCCTAGGACAAATGGTAAAAGCAAACCTATACAGACAAAATCACACAAAGAAGCATACACATACACAGTCACAAAAAGAGAAAAAGAAAAAAAAAATATATATCATTGTTCCCAATGTCCACCGCCTCAATTTTGGGATGATCTGTTGTCTATTCAGGTATTCCACAGATGCAGGGTACATCAAGTTGTTTGTGGAGATTTAATTGCCTGCTCCTGAGGCTGCTGGGAGAGATTTCCCTTTCTCTTCTTTGTTCGCACAGCTCCTGGGGTTCAGCTTTGGATTTGGACCCACCTCTGCATGTAGGTCGTCTGAGGGCATCTGTTCCCGCTAAGACAGGGCGGGGTTAAAGGAGCAGCTGCTTCGGGGGCTCTGGCTCACTCAGGCCGGGTGGAGGGAGGGGTACAGATGCGGGGCGAGCCTGCGGCGGCAGAGGCCGGCGTGACGTTGCAGCAGCCTGAGGCGCGCAGTGCGTTCTCCCGGGGAAGTTGTCCCCAGATCACGGGAGCCTGGTAGTGGCGGGCTGCACAGGCTCCCGGGAGGAGCTGTGTGGATAGTGACCTGTGCTCGCACACAGGCTTCTTGGTGGCGGCAGCAGCAGCCTTAGAGTCTTATGCCCGTCTCTGGGGTCCTCGCTGATAGCCACGGCTCATGCCCATCTCTGGAGTTCGTTTACGCCGGTGCTCTGAATCCCCTCCTCTCCCCTGAATCAATGGTCTCTTGCCTCTTAGGCAGGTGCAGACTTTTTCCCGGTCTCCCTCCCAGCTAGCTGTGGTGTGCTAACCCCTTCAGGCTGTGTTCACGCCGCCAACCCCAGTCCTCTCCCTGCGATCCGACCTCCGAAGCCCGAGCCTCAGCTCCCAGCCCCACCCGCCCCGGCGGGTGAACAGACAAGTCTCTTGGGCTGGTGAGTGCTGCTCGGCGCCGAGCCTCTGTGCGGGAATCTCTCCGCTTTGCCCTCTGCACCCCTGTTGCTGTGCTCTCCTCTGTGGCTCCGAAGCTTCCCCCCTCCGCCACCCGCAGTCTCCGCCCACGAAGGGGCTTCCTAGCGTGTGGAAACATTTCCTCCTTCACAGCTCCCTCCCACTGGTGCAGGTCCCGTCCCTATTCTTTTGTCTCTTTTTTCTTTTTTCTTTTGCCCTACCCAGGTACGTGGGGAGTTTCTTGCCTTTTGGGAAGTCTGAGGTCTTCTGCTAGCGTTCCGTAAGTGTTCCGTAGGAGTTGTTCCACATGTAGATGTATTTCTGATGTATTTGTGGGGAAGAAGGTGATCTCCACGTCTCACTCCTTTGCCATCTTGAAGGTCTCCCCTGCATTGACTTTTTAGATACACTTGGGCAGATTTGATCTCTTTATTATATTGATACTGCCTATCCATTTATTTATTATCCATTCCACTTATTTAGGCCTTTTTATTGTCTTTAAAATTTTTATAATTTCCTCCATCAAGGTTTTTTTTTTTATATATGTTGTCAATTGTTTTTAGGAATTTTATATATTTTTCTTGCCCTTGAATATGGTAATTTTTAAGTTTTTATTATGCAACAATATCAATCATGCTCATCTTGTTCCATTTATCGTCTCCTCTTTTTTTCTGGATTATTTGAAAGAAAACCCCAGACATTTCGTTATTTCACTTACAAATACTTCAGTATTCATGTCTAGATAATGTGGATTTTTTTTTTTTTTTTTAAAAGCATGTCATTGTCATACTTAAGAAAATTAGTAGTTCCTTTATACTATGTAATACCAAGTCCACGGTGAAATTTCCTTGATTGTCTCCAAGATGGTTAGTTTGTTTGCATGAGGATTCAAAAATATTCTGCATGTTGCATTTGGTTGTTTGTCCTCACGTCTCTTATTCTCATGCATCCTCCTCTTCTTTCATTTTTAATTGATGTATTGAAATATTTGCCCTGTGGAAGGTCCTGTGGTATGGATTTGGCTGCTTGTTCCTCTATGACTCATATTTCCTGTCATCTGGGAGTTAGATCTAGAGGCTAGATTGGATTGGATTCAGGTTATAGATATACCTTATAGGACTGCTACTGCCCTTAAGATTTAAGAGGTGAAGGTAGAGAACGTTGTTACCAGGTAAGGGCTGAGGGGTAGAAGATGGGACACCTGAAGAGAGCTGTGGCCAAAGGGAAAAGCATCCATTGTCAGAAATGCAGTCTGGCCTGCAGTGAGAAGAATGACACTCATCTCTCTCTCCTCCCACTCTCCATCCCTAGCAGGTGCTGTCCATTGACTGAACCCAACTGAGAACTCGTGTGAAGCAGTTCATCAAGGTCAGATTCCTGCGTGACAGGGCAGTGCAGGGAAGGGCAGAGAATCAGGGACCGACAGAGAATAATCAGTGCTCACTGATGATTATTATCTCATTCTATTATTTCATTAAGCAGTGCAAAAATGGTAATTATCTAATTCTTTCCTTCTTTCTGTATTCATTAGCTGGAATTTTTCTGTAAAGAAGGCTTTCCTTTTATTTACCATTTGGTTACTCTGAAATACAATGTGTATGAAAAGGCAGAATAAATGCTTGACCCTTTCAATGGATTAATTGATGTTCAGAGTAATTAGTTGATGTCTTAGCAACTTTCAATGGTGACATGAGATTTAATCAATATCATTATGAACTATGGATTTTTATATATTTGGTATGTTTCAACTATTAGGGTCATTATTCTTTTTAATGCTCAAATTGTCCCAGGATCTCTTTCAAGTTGGTTCCTGTGTCCTTTTGAGATGACTCCGTTAGTCTTTTACAGCTTTCTTCCTTTCTGGAAAAAAAGATGTCCTAAGCTTATCTTGTACATTTCCTACCCCAGAGCTATAAGCAGTAATTTCTCCAAAAAGTCTTTATTCCTTCTTTGGCACCTGGTGTTTAGAAGTCTTAATTTTGAGTCGTAGGTTGGGTCACCATCACTTCCAGGACTTTAAAGTGGACAGAACTAGGAAATATGTGAAATTTTGTAAAAGTAGAAATTTTATGAGGATTTTCCAACTCAAACTTCAGTTTATGAAGTTTTAACTTAACTTTGATTGTACACTTTTTCTCTTATCCAGAAAATCTTGGTTCATAAGGGCACAATTATTTGCTTTATCTTATAATATAATATTAATGCTTTCAAAATAACAATACTAATTCTTCCAATCCAAGAACTTGGGATATCGTTCCATTTCTTTGTATGATTTTCAAATTTCTTCATCAGTGTTTTATAGTTTTCAGAGCAATATATATTATCAGGTCATTTGTAAATAATGAGGTTTACTTCTTTCCTTCCAATTTGGATGCCTTTTATTTCTTTTTCTTATCTGATTTCTGTGGCTAGGATGTCCAATACTGTATTAAATAAAAGTGGTGAGAATGGGCATCCTTCTCTTGTTTCTGATTTTAGAGGAGAAGCTTTCAGCTTTTCACCATTGAGTATGAGGTTATCTGTGGGTTTGCCATAAAGGGGCTTTATTATGTTGAGATATGTTCCTTTTATACCAACTTTGATGAGTATTTTTTTATCATGAATGGATGTTGACTTTTGTCAAATTCTTTTTCTGAATCTATTGAGATGATCATGTGATTTTTATCCTTTCTTTTGTTAATGTGGTTTATCACATTGATTGATTTGTGAATACTGAAACATTCATGTGTCCGTGGAATAAATCCCACTTGATCATGGTGTGAGATCGTTTTTATACACTGTTGAATTCAATTTGCTAATATTTGGTTGTGGATTTTTGTATCTATATTCATTGGAGATATAGGCCTGTCATTTTCTTTTTTTGTGTAATGTCTTTGGTTTTGGTATCTGGGTAATGGTGGCCTCGTAGAATGAATTTGGGAATGTTCTATCTTCTTCAATTTTTTGGAATAGTTTGAGAATAGGTATTAGCTCTTCTTTATATATTTGGTAGAATTCCCCTGTGAAGCTGTCCAGTCCTGGGCTTTTGTTTGCTGGGGTTTTTTTTTTTTTTTTAATTACAAATTCAATTTCACTGCTAGTGTCCATACTACCCAAAGCAATCTACAGATTTAATGCTATTTCTATCAAATACCCATGACGTTTTTCACAGAACTGGAACAAATAATCCTAAAATTTGTATGGCACCACGAAAGACCCCAAATTGCCAAAGCAATCTTGGGAAAAAAGAACAAAGCTGGAAGTATCACACTCCCTGACTTCAGACAATACTGCAAAGCTATAGTAATCAAAACAAAAAGGTACTGGCACAAAAACAGGCAGACAAATCAATGGAACAGAACAAAGAACCCAGAAATAAACCCACACACCTAAGGTCAATTAATCTATGACAAAGGAGGTGAGAATATAAAATGGAGAAAAAGCAATCTCTTCAATAAGTAGTTCTGGGAAAACTGGACAGCTACATGTAAAGGAGCGACATTAGAACGTTCTCTAACACCATATACAAAAATAAATTCAAAGTAGATTAAAGACCTAAATGTTAAGACCTGAAACCATAAAACTAGGCAGAACATAGTCAGAACATTCTTTGACATAAATCACAGAAATATTTTCTTGGATCTGTCTCCTAAGGCAAAAGAAATAAAAGAAAAAAATTAAAAAATGGGACCTAACTAAACTTAAAAGCTTTTGCACAGCAAAGGAAACCATTGAAAAACTGGAAAGACAACCCATGGAACGGGAGAAAATATTTGCAAATGATATCACTGACAAGGGGTTAATATCCAAAAATATATAAACAGCTTATGCAACTCAATATAAAAAATACATCAAAAAATGGGCAGAAGATGTGAACAGACATTTTTGCAAAGAAGAAATACAGATGGCTAACAGGCACGTGAAAAGATGCTCAACATGAAAAGATGCTCAACATCACTAATTATTAGAGAAATGCAAATCAAAACAACAATGAGACATCATCTCACACCTGTCAGAATGGCTATCATCATAAAGCCTACAAATAAGAAATGTTGGAGAGGATGTGGAGAAAAGGGGACCCTTGCACACAATTGGTGGGAATGTAAATTGGTGCAGCCACTATGGAAAATAGTATGGAAGTTCCTCAAAAAAACTGAAAATAAAGTTGCCATATGATCCAGCAATCCCACTGCTGGGCATATATCTGGGAAAAATCCCACTAATTTGAAGAGATACATACATCCCAATGTTCACAGCAGCATTATTTACATTAGCCAAGATATGGAAGCAACCCAAGTGCCCACCAACAGATGAACAGATAAAGATGTGGCTTATATATATATACAATGGAATACTACTCAGCCATAGAAAAGAATGAAATTCTGCCATTTGCAACAATGTAGATGGTCCTAGAGAGTATTATGCTTAGTGAAATAAGTCAGAGAGAGAAAGCCAAATACTGTATGGTATCACTTTTATGTGGAATCTAAAAAATTAAACAAATGAATGTATATAACAAAACTGGAACAGACTCACACATCTGGGGAACAAACTAGTGGTTTCCAGTGGGGAGAGGGAAGGTGGGGTGAGATAGGGGTAGGGGATTAAAAGACACAAACTACTATGTATATAATAAATAAGCAACAAAGATACATTGTACTGCACAGGGAAATATACAGCCATTATTTTGTAATAAATTTAAATGGTGTATAATCTATAAAAAATTGAATCACTATGTTGTACACCTGAAAATAATATAATATTGTAAGTCAACTATACAGTACTTCAATAAAAAATGGCAATACTAGCATTATGACTAGCAATAAGAGTATTGAATGAAAATTAAGATTTCTCTGTGACTCTTTTTGTTTTTAGAATACATCCTACTAGGGAGGTACACTCAAGATAGAGTGTTTTGGAGTCAATTGAAGTAGTTTTCTGTGAGTTACCATGCCACCAATTTGATATTTAGTTAGATTCATTTCTGTCAGTCTGTTTTCAATTTTGAAGCACTAATGATTACTTTTTGATTTAATTTTGTTTTTAAATTTATATAGTTCCAAAGTCAAAACTCTGGAACAAGATATGTTCACTGAAATCCGACTTCTACCCCATCCCCTCCATCCAGCCCCCATCTCCCTCATAGGTAACCATTTAAAATTTTTTTCTAATTTGCCCTTTTATTGCTTCTTTTCAAAAATATAAATAGCTACATAAAAATTTTATTTTCCCCTCTTTTGCACAATAATATGGTTATAGTTAGCATACAATAACAATAAAAGTTTAAAAAGACTACAATAAACAATAAATATTTTTTTGCATGTTGCTTTTCTTGTTTAGCAATATATATCTGGAGATGATTCTACATCAACATTTAGAGTTTTTTTTTTACAACTTATTTCTATGGATGCATTATCTCACATTGTGTGGATGTACTGTAGTCTATCCAACCAGTCCCCAATAATGGACTTTGGATTATTTCCAGTCTTTTGCTATTGGAAATAACACCACAATGAATAGCTTAGTACCTACATTATTTGCATTTTGCCAGTGCATCTTTGAGATAGACTCCTAGAAGTAACATTGCTGGATCAAATATTCTTATAAAATTTTGCTGAATAATGCTAAATTTGTCTCCATGGAGTGACACTATTTTTGCATTCCCACCACCATTATAGGAAACTGCATGTTTTCTCATAGACTTGCTAGCAGATCATGCTATTATGATCTGGATTTGTTTTCTGATCTGGTAGGTAGTTCTGATCTTATAGCTCTTCAGTGTAGTTTTAATTTGCTTTTCTTTTTATGAACAAAGTTGAGCATCTTTTCATTTCTGTGAGCTGCCTGTTTATATATATATACATATATATTTTTTACCTATTTTTGTACTGAATTATTGGTCTTCTCAACTTTTAGGAGCTCTTTGTATGTTAGGGAATTTGCCCTATGTCTGTGATCTGTTACAGATTTTTTTTTCCAGTTCGACATTTGTTTTTGTCTTTACTTATGGTGTTTTTTTGGTTTTGGTTTTTGCCATGAAACTTTTCTGTTTTACATGGACAAATAGGAAAGTTTTCCTGATTCCAGGTTATAAAGAAATTAACTCATGTTTTCTTCTAGTATATCTGTCAGTAAATAGTATCTTAAAAAACTTTTTTTATTGTGAAAATGTTTGAGCATGCAAATACATAGAGAATAGTGTAATTGACTCAGTTTATTCATCAACCAGCTTCAACAAGTATCATTACATGGCCTATCTTATTTCATTCACACTTCCATACACTTTTCTATCCCATATTATTATTATTTTTTTTTCTTCCATATTATTTTGAAACAAGTCTTAGATATTATATTATTTCATCTCTAAATATTTCAGCATGTAAATGGTCTTTTAAAAATTTCATGTTTGTTCCTGGCTTATGTAATATAATTAGTTTTATTTATTATTTATTGTTTAATTTTGACATAATCTTATATATTAAACAAATATCTTATTTAAATCTTGCTTTAAAAATAATTTGTGGATTTATTTGCATTTTCTTTTTTTTTTCTGTTTTGGTGTTTTCCTATCTCTTATTCCACTCTTTCTAGTTTGAAAGTTATTATGCTTGATTGATGTGTCCGTTGACCCATGACATTGACACTATCTCTGTTTCACAATTTTCCTTCCCCTTGACACTTCCAAGTAGCAGAACTTATATTTTTGCTTCTTCTTTTTTAAAATTTTACTTTAATTTATTTTCATTTCATTTTTAAATTTTTTATTATTTTTTTATTGAAGTATAGTTGCTGTACAATATTATATGAGTTACAGGTGTACAATATAGTGATTCACAATTTTGGAAGGTTATACTACATTTATAGTTATTGTAAAATATTGGCCATATTACCCATGTTGTACAATAGATCCTTGTAGCTTATTTTATACCTGATAGTATGTACCACCAAGTCCCCTATCCCTATGTTGCCCCTCCCCTCTTCCCTCTGCTCACTGGTAACCACTAGTTTGTTCTCAATATCTGTGAGTCTGCTTCTTTTTTGTTATATTCATTAGTTTGTTGTACTTTTTAGATTCCACATATAACTGATATCATACAGTATTTGCCTTTGTCTGACATATTTGAGTTTTCTTTGTAAAAAATCTTATTTAATTAGTAAAGTTAATTACTATAGTTTCTTTTCTTGCTTTCTAAACTTGTATTCTTTATTAAATTGAAAAAGATGTAATCTGTTTATACTTCGCTGTCTAGGACCACCATAGAAGATTCCATTTCTAATTTTAAAGACAATGATCCCAATATTTTATTTTATATGCTTTATGGACTGTAGATTTTTGTAGACACCCTTTTTCTGCTTAAGGAAGTTACCTTTATTTTCTAATTTGCCATTAATCTTTGTCAAGAATGGGTGTTAAAATTTTTGAATGCTTTTTTGCATCCATTGAGAGTATCATTTGGTCTTATTGCTTTTTTAAAAATTGCAGTGAATTATAAAACTTTCTAGAATTAAACTAGATTTGCATTCCTGGGAAACACCCATCTTGATTAAGATGCATTCCATTTGAAAAAATTATAAAGCTAAATTTAATTTGTTAATATTTTGTTCAGAATTTTGCATTCATATTAATGAATGAAATTGACCGGTAGTTTTTTTTTCTACCAGCACCTTGTATGAATTAAGTTTCAAGGTTATACTAGGTTCATAAAATGAGTTAGGAGTTGTTTCTGCTTTTTGTATTCTCTGTATAAATTAAAAAATTTTGTTCCCTGGAAGCTTAAGATCATTCACCTATAAAACTATCTGAGCCTAGTGGTATTTTGGGGGAATATTTTTATAGATACAGATACAATGTTTGAAAATGTTTACAGATATAAAATTTGAAAAGGTTTACAGATATAATATTTGAAAAGGTTTACAGGATTATAGATAGAATGTTTGAAAAGGTTTACAGGATTATAGATGTTTCCTATCTCCTCTTGAATCAGTTTTATTAAGTTGTATATTTTTAGTGGAATTTGTCAATTTCATTTGTTTCAAATTATTAGCCTAATGTTCATGGTATTCTGATTATGCTTTTATTTTCTGTGTCTAAATTTCTATAACCCCATTTTTTAATTTACAATATTGTTTATTTGTGTTCTTTTTCTTAACAAATATATTTGCCTGGCATAATATGTCTCACTTTAAATTAATTAATTATTGTTGATTAATTTATATTATTTAATAATTTTTCTTCCTTCTACTTTACTGACATTAATTCTCTTTATTTTTCTAACTTTTAATTAGGTCACTTTGTTCATTACGTTTCAGCTTTTCTGTTTTTCTATTACAAACTTTTAAAAAATGGCTATGCATCCTATTTATTTTGGATTGTTGTATTTTAAAATTTTCTTTGATCACTGAGTAAATTAGAAGTACATATTAAATGTTGAGACACAAATTTTAAAAAGTTATCTTTTGTTGTTTTTTAAACTAAATTGTATTTTGGTGAGGGAGTATGACATGTATGGTAATATTTTTTGAAATTCATTGATACTTTGTGCCCTGATACTCGATCAATTTTTATTAATGCTCTATATGTGTTTGAGACAATGTTACACTCTAATTGTTTGCTGCAGGGATCTTTATATGTCCATTAAATCAAGCTTGCCAATTTTGCTATCCAAATCTATATCCTTACTAATTTTGAGCTTTTAATTACTAAGATAAATTTGTTAACTCTCCCACTAGAATGGTGAATTTATTAACTTCTTGTAATTTTATGTAATTCAAACTATTTTATTTGATGCAATAAATTTTAGAATTGTTTTCCCTCTCTGGTCTGAGATACATCCATGCCTATTACTATATCTATGTTTATATTCATATATCTACATCTACATCTATGTCTATATAGCTATCACCTCAATTGTGCAGCTAATACATAGGCTCATTTGAAGGCAGAGTTTGTAACAAGTTTTAGAGAGACTATTATTTCTACTGCAATTATTCTTCTATCCAGAGTCAAGAATGGACCAGAGAGTTTTTCTGATGGCTCAGATGTTTAAACATTTATTAATGTTTATTATAATATATCCAGCAGAAGTTCTCTTGTGATAGATCATTTTTCCCCTAGATTATCTAATCTACCATATTGCCAGAAGTACAAACCTCCCATCTTGCAATAGACTCTTACTAGTTTCCTTCTTCAATCCGTTCTCCACAAAGTAACCAGAATAAAATTTTTACAGTGTCAGTCAGATTATGCTACACATAGACTAAAATTCAAACTCTTTACCATGGTATATAGCACCTATGTAATCTGGTCCCTTCCCACTTTTCAAACTCATCTTTCCACCTCTCCACTTTACAGACTTTCATTAACTGCATTGCCTTTTTTAAAATTCCTTGATAAGCTATTATTATCCTTGGCTTAGATCTTTTATTGACTTGTCCCCTTGGCCTAAAATGTTCCCCGCCAAGATCTTTGTGGTCTGGTCCCTTCTTATTATTCAGATTTCAACCTAAATGTCATTTCTTTGGAGAAGACTTCTTTGATAATCTCATCTAAAGGTAGCTCTCCATAACTCTTATATTACCTTAGTTGTTTTTCACAGCATTTGTTGCCATGTGAAATTATCTTGTTTACTTGTTAACTTTCTCCTCCCCTCAGTAGGATATAAGTTCCATAAAGTCAGGGACGTGATTCACTAATATTTGCCCAATGCCTAGAAAAGTTTAGGTATCCAATAAATTCAATACATTCAATATACATTTGTCAAATAAAATTAATTTAAAAAATATTTGTTGAACAACTGTTATGAGTCAGACACTGTTTTAGGTGCTTAGGATACAAAATGAAATGAACAAATAAAGATCCTTACCTTGTAAAGCTTATATTCTAATGAGGTAGATTGACATTAAACAATAAACATACCACATAAGTAAATTATATAGCATGTTAGAAGGTCATATGTGCAATGGAAAAAAAGAAAAGTAAAGCAAAATAGCAGGGAGGAGCAGTTTGCAATTTTAAACAAGATAGGTTAGGCCTTAATGAAATGAGAGACTTAGCTGGGTGGATATCCAGGGGAAAAGCATTCCAGGCAGAAGGAACAGCAAGCGCTAGGGTCCAAAGGAGAGCATGATGGAAATGGAGTGAGAGGGTGGGAGGAGATGAGTCTGGGGAAGTAACTGGAAGCAATATGCCTTGTGGACGATTATAAGGGTTTGTTTTTTCCTCTGAGCTGAGAAGTGACACAATCTGACTTACATTCTAAAAGGATCACTCTGGCTGCCGTGTTGAGAATAGACTTGGGACAAGGCTAGAAGTAGAGAGACCCAGGAAGTGGCAGTGAGAGTCATCCAGGCGAGAGGTGATGGTGGCATCAGGTGGACTCCTAGTGGAGTGGAGGTGGTAAAGAGTGGTTGGATTCTAGAAATGTTTTAAAGGTTCAGCCAACACGATTTGCTAACAGTGTAGACATGGGTTATGAGAGAAGGAGAGGCATCTAGGATGTTGCTGACAATTAGAAAGATCAAGTTGTCACCAGCTGATAGAAAGACCATGGGGAAGTAGGTTTTGGGAGGAAAGAAAAGGAGTTTTGGATGCGTTGAATTTAGACTACTAGTCATAATATTGAGTAGGCAGTTAAAGTTCAGAACAGAGGTCTGGGGAAGATGATAAATTGGGGAGTAATTGGCATAGAGGTAGTATTTAAAAGCCAGGAAGTGAGTGTGGGTAGAAAAGAGAAGAAGATGACTCTGACATTAAGTATCAGGCAGAGGGGGAGGGACCAGCAAAGAGACGGGGGAAGAAGCCACCACCCGTGAACTAGGAGGGGACAGGAGAAGGAGGTCCTGGAGCCAAATGCAAATGTTACGTGACTTTTTATATATACTCCTGTTAAGTGTATGCTTTTAGAAATTTCCATAAATGTCAATTTAAAACGGTGATTACTGAATTTGTTTCTTAATGTATACATTTTGTATTAACAAAAAATCTGTTTGGAGGAGAAATCTTTGACAATTTCCCACCCCAAATAATTTGTAAATTGAGATTTTATAGGAGTTAAATGTGAATCTTTAAGCCTGGCTTCTGTACGGTGTCTCACTTCTGTATGGTTCTCACTCTTTCTGGGGAGGGAGAGTTCATTGTCTCTTTTTTCTCTTCGCTGGGGCTCTCATTACCATGGGACTGGCTGTGACTTCAGGCCTCCCTCTTCCCAATCTGAGGTATTTTTGTTGTTTCTGTTGTGAGAAAAAGGATTTCCTATTGAAAGAACATACAGGAAATCGATAGAATGGCCCTATTCTCATTGGTTACTTAGCTGGGATTTGCACTTTGAGAGATTTCAGGATAGTTTCTAACTGCCCTGTAGTTTTGTTGTGTATGGATCTGGGTTGGGTGGCATATTTCTAGGTTCTCAATTGAATTTTATCAAACGGACCACGTCATTTTTGCAACTTCCTGGCGTCATCCCACTCTCCCTCCCCCACAAAACTACCCAAACTTGGCACATATTAGGTATTCAGTAAATATTTGTTCAGTTGAGTTGGAAGATTCAGCCTCTAACATGGCAGACACAGTGCTTTCAAAACAACAGAAGATTTTATTTAAAAAAATTATCCACTTTTGGAAGCGGGCTGTTGCTTTAAAATTGCACATACACATACATATAAACATTATGGTAAAGTGTACCTAAATTACAAATTACCACCTCAAATAATTTGAAGTAGTTCATCCCCGTTGGTTTTCCTTCCCACTCAAGTCATCATCTGTTCACAGAACACCATTAGCAGCTGAAAAGACATGGCAGGGAATTAAACAAATTGAACATTCATAGCAGACAGATTTTCTCCTTCTGTGTGTGTGGATTGGACATGACTGTGAACAGTTGGAGGTCAGACCATCACTAATATGTAGAAAACTTTTGATGTTAATTTACCATTAAAAAATATATTAATTTTTGGCAGAGGTGCGAATAGCTTTGTCTTGCCTAAAGCTTTATTTCCCGCGATACATAGAAAGCTAAAAGCCACACTGGGCCACTTTGAAAAGCACGTGAACTTTTTCTTTATTAAAGCCCCATTTTGTTTCTTAGTGAAAGTACAGATATGAATTTCATTTTCACTCACTACAAAGGCCCTTGCAAAAGACTGGAATGATCCATTGAAGGAAAGAGGGGTCATTTGAATAAGACACAAGTGTCCTGATTTGGTTGCATTTAATGGGTTTCTCTGACCTGGTCCCTTCAGTGGTCATTTTGGCTGTGTCTACTCAATGTGAATCAAATGTCTTATCAAGGAACGTGAGGATGCATAAAATGACGAGTGGCAATCATCTTTTCTTCAATCGTTGTAAAACAGATGTCTCTACTATGAAGCGGTCGGGTTAGGGTTGGAGTTAAGGTTAGGAGGCAGTTAGAGTAGGAAAGAAGAGGAAAAGATCCAGTTAAAAGTCTCATCATAGCCTAGCAACTGGCCACCGAATGGTCTTTAACATCTTTTCTATCACCAGGTTCCCAAGCTGCAGCAGGAGAGTAAATACTGTTTCTAAGAGGAATAACATATTTTGGAAGTGCTTGCTTTACGTGGTATATGCATTCGTGAAGAAAGAAAATAAAAGAAAGGATTTTACTTTATTGTTGCAACAGAACACAATTATTTTTGACGTGTTGACATCTGACATAAAATGACATTGATACATCTTCTCTGAATAAACCTCCTCTCTGCTTGCTTTGCTGGAAGTGTTTAAACCATGATTTCTCTTCTGTTCTTTGTTTCAATTGATAGCTGTTAATTTTGCAGACTGGTGTTGGCTTCTAATATGATGCTACTATTAAAATAAAATAAAATAAAATAAAATAAAATAAAATAATCTCTTTACACATTTAAGAGGGATGGTCTTGAGACAAGGCAGGTGTTAAATTAGCATTTACTGTTGACTTTATTGATTTTTTTCCTTGATAGTAGAGTAATAGTTTCAGGAGAACTCGGGCGCTGGGACCTCCTCAAGAAAAGCATCTTGAAGCACCTTTCTTCAAAGATACTGTTTAGGTGGACTTAGATGCCATTAAACAATTTTTTAAATCCTATAAATGGACTGTGCAATAATGTTTGGCAGGATTCCAGAGGCTGCGATGATAGTGAACCCAGTGAGATGCTTGTGTCTTTTTTTCACAGTAAGTACATGGGACCAAGTCACAAGTGTTTGTTATTGTGCTCGTGGCCACCAGACGTAAGCTCCTTTGAACCCAGATTACTCTTCTCTGAACCCCAGACTTCAGCCTTCTGTTTATATAGCCAGCACCCCATAAATGATATTAGCTCACCATTCAAATATTAATTTTTGACACGTGTAAAGCTTGTCTTGTCAAAAGCTTTGTATTTCATGATCCACATAGATATAAAATCCATACAGAGATAAATTTCAATTTGAAAAGCACGTAATCTTTTTTTTACATTAAAAAAATTAATTAATTCTTTTTTTTTACACTAGGTTCGTATTGGCTATCTGTTTTAAATATAGCAGTGTGTACATGTCAATCCCAAACTCCCAATCTATCCCTCCCCCCAACCCTTCCCCCCACCCCCATAATCATAAATTCATTCTCTAAGTCTGTGAGTCTGTTTCTGTTTTGTAAATAAGTTCATTTGTATCATTTTTTTAAATCATACTACGTGAAGTAAGTCAAACAGAGCAAGACAAATATCATATGATACCACTTCTATGTGGGATCTAGAAAAGCAACTAATCTTTTCTAAAATACTGTTATCAAGGGCCCAGCCCTGGGCCAGATGTTGTGAAAAAATAAAAGAAAACTAGAAGTCATGACCTCTTTCTCCAAGGAGACCACCGTTGTATAAATAGTACTTATGTAAGAACTACTAAATTACAAGGCAGTATAATCAGATGCTGAGCTATGAGGTAGTGCCCGTAAATGGTGGAAGAACTGGAGAAAAAAAAGCTCTCTGACAAAATTTTGTAACTTCCTTAGACTGAGCTTTGAAAAGACTGTTGGTGGAGAAAGTGAGTGAGGAAGGGTAATAACTCAAGCAAAAGCACCAGGATGGGAAGGGAGTCCTGAGTGTTTGGTTGAGAGTGGTGAGATTGTCATGGTTACCTGGAGAAGCTTTGTTTTTTTTTCTCAAGAGCTATGTACGAATGGCATCTTACATTCTTATAACATCTTACATGTTGAGGGCCTGTCCCCCTGTTTTATTGATCGATCATTCAGATATTCCACCAAACAAACATTAATCTACAAGAGGTCATATAAGAAGAGAAGATTTTGAATGTTTGACCTTAGTATCTACTAATCGGGATTTTGAAAAGGAAAATGAGAGCCTAGTATATCCCTATCAGTGAATAAAGTGTCTTTGATTTTCATACTGAAAGCCTTGCATGCTATAGTCTCAAATTCACTCATCTTCTATGAGACCTGGAAGGAAGTGACAAAATCAAATCTTCCCCAGGATGACAAGAGATTTTGCATTTTCTTACCAAAAATATGCCATGTTTGAGCTTTTCTGGTTGACAAGTCTGAGCATTCCTTTGAGTAGGACAAGGAAGGGTCTGTCACCATGTCCTCCACTGGCTCCTTTATTTTCTTCTTCTGTCTTCTTCCTTCATCTAATGTGAATGGACAAAGGAATTCTTACCCCCCACTCCCTTTTTTTTGATTCTGATGTTTCAAGAAATCATAGACTTTAGTGGTGTATTTCACTTCTGGCATTTTAATGTTCCAGTTTCCTTACAGTTTTCCCAGTTGAATAACCACAGAAAAACTTTCTGACGAATAGAGCCTTGGATCTTTGAAAGCCTCCTGCAAATCTCCAGGGTCCGAATGGCTTACTCAACTTGCAACCAAGATGGTACCTCAGGCTGTTCCTCCAGGTTTTGCCTCCTCAATCCCGCTGGACACATTCTATTGATGATTTCTTCTGGAGACCAGATAAAGGCAAATGATAGTAGGGAGGTCAACAATGCAAGTTTAGTAACATGTGTGAAACCAACTGTCAGCTTAGATTTGACGTGAGGCTACAGGCTGTAGGTGCAAAGCAGAAGGAGAGCTGGCCGCGTCAGCCTTGTGAACAAAATGGAATGTGGGCAGGAATAGCATTTTTTTTTTTTTTTGTAAAAGGAAAATGGGAGAAATGTTTCTGAGTGTTGGATCTGGTCTTTCTTTTTTTGCAGGAATCCTGTTGTCCCTTTAGAAAATATGAAAGCCGTTCCAAGGCACATTGGCACCCGCGTGGCACTGCAGCCTTCTCTTGGCACTGCCTTGTCCTGTTGCTGGCAGGACAGAGCATGGACCTCTGTAGCCTCATCCCCTATTGTTTTCTGCACAGGAGCCAAGCATTGTGGTTACTCGCAAGGCAAGGTTGGCAGCTGAAGAACCCAGATGCCAAGCTCTGGACTGGACTTCTGTTCGGTTTGTGGCTGGTCCCTTCCCTGGCATCTGCCCTGGCTTTGCAGCCGCCTGTGTCCCCGTCTGCAGAGCTGGGCTCAGGATTAGGCTTCTGTTGGCTCCCACGGATGTTCGGTCACTGTTTCCCTTTTGAATTATCCTTGATTATGAGGAATGTATCTTTATGACACATTCTTCCTCAGGCGCCTGCCTCGGATGATGTGCCTCCAACAATAAAAAGGGGGTTTTCTCTCAAATTACTGGCCATTGTTAGTAAGAAAGCTCATGGAATGGGAATGTTCTTCTTTGGGTAGGGAGATGTAAAATGAAAAACAAAGGCTTGTATTTTAGACACAAACCCTTATTTTTTTCTGATCGATAGGAGAGGTGCTGAATGAAGTTAAGCAAAGAGAAAACAAAACAAAACAAAACAAAAACCCCCAGGAATATGAGAAAGTCCAGAAATTTTCAGTTCTTTGCCTTTTTGTTCCCACGCAATGCTACTGTCTTTGATTGAGGAAGATGATTTCATTTCCTTATTCAGAGACTTTAAACTTGACAAAAGGGAGAGTGGATTCCCCAGGTTAGAGGAGGTAGTGGATTTCTGGAATTTGCCAACAAATACGCATTGGGTTGAGTTCCCAGTGGGTGAGGAATATTAGATTCCATTCTGCTGGTGAGGGGGCGATGGTAGAGGAGGTCAGACAATAAGTCTGACTGTCCTTGACAGAACAAGAAACAAAAACCAACTTCAGAAGTTCACCAACCAGGGGCTTCCCTGGTGGCGCAGTGGTTGAGAATCTGCCTGCCAACGCAGGGGACACGGGTTTGAGCCCTGGTCCGGGAAGATCCCACATGCCGCGGAGCAACCAAGCCTGTGTGTCACAACTACTGAGGCTGCGCTCTAGAGTCCGAGAGCCACAACTACTGAGCCCGCATGCTATAATTACTGAAGCCCACGCACCTAGAGCCCCTGCTCCACAACAAGAGAAGCCCCCGCTCGCTGCAACGAGAGAAAGCTGGCGCACAGCAATGAAGACCCAATGTGGCCAAAAATAAATAAATTAATTAATTAATTAAAAAAAAAAAGAAGTTCACCAACTAGAAAGGAAGTTAAATATACACAGACACAGTTCAGAAATACCTCTGGAACAGCTTTGTACATTGAGAGGCTTCTGACATTTGTTCATATCTTAGAATCTTTAGGTGTTTGACCTCCTTGTTCACCAAAATTATATCAGTAGATACAGTTCAAAGGGAAGGATGAATTACAGCTAAACAGAAGATGCTTTGCTTTCCACAGCAGTGTCTAAATGACCCTTTAGTAATTTGAGCAACCTTGGACCCAAGTCCCAAGTCTGTACTCCCATCCAGCCGAATGGTTATTCACTGCTCAATTTCTGCAGCTGGAAAAGAGGTGTGTCCCACTGGCAATCTCTCCAGCTTCATGAGATCTCCATGGAAGCTGTCTTTGAAGTCAGACAGACCTGAATTCTAGTCTGTTCTGCTTCATGACCTTGAGTAAATCCCTGAACCTCTTTAAACAAAGCCTCAGTTTGCTCCTCTATAAAATGGGACAATAACAGTACTGTTAGGTAACAAATTCCTGGTTAAATGTATGGCACAGAGGAAGACCTACACAGATGTTGGCGAGTATTCAGATTTTCTGTAGGTTTGGGTGGGAAGAACACCATCTATCAATCTGCTTTCAGTGAGGGAGGAAGAACTGTGTCCTTGAGACCCTCGGGGCTACCCTCGACATGGCGCCAGACAGGGCATGCGCTAACTAAATGTTTGCTCAGTGAAGCAGTGGGTAGGATAGGCTTCAGGTTTATCCCCCTGAATGTACTATTTTAGAAAGTCAGTTATAAATTACTGTTAAAATAGACAGTATATAGGCAGCTCACAAATTACTGTTAAAATAGACATCTCCCGAGGTGGCTAACAAAGGAAATTTCAAGTCTTAGATTCTAGGTACTGAGGAAATATTCTACTAAAGGAATACTTTCCAAATTTGGGACTGTGGCCACTCCCACCCCCAAGAAAATAAAGTTATTGATTCAGGCAGGTGACATTAGCAGATGCAAAGCACATTGGGAAGGACCAGTAGTGACTGAGTGAGATTTTAGTGTCATTTTGCGGGCCCTAGAAATGGGAACCCATCTCTAAATCTAGAGAGTGAGGGGTTGGCACACTTTTTCTGTAAAGGGCCAGACAGTAAACATATAGGCTTTGCAGGTCTTTCAGAGCTGTAGTGTGAAGCAGCCACTTGTAAGCAAATGAATGGGCTGGGTTCCAATAAAACTTTACTTACAAAACCAGATGGTGGCAGGATTCGGTCTCTCCGTGGGCCATAGTTTGCTGCTTTCTGGTATAAGGGACTGAAAATGTGATGAGTCAATATTCAGCATTTTATTTTGTAATCAACTTTTAGGTAGGTCACATAGTCCCTAAATAAGGCATCTCTCATTTCTGATTTCTTTCTGATTAACAGTTCATTGAACTAAGATGCATGAAAATTTTAAGGGATGTGGGAAAAGGATCAGAGACTTTGAGCCTGGGGACCAAACTTAAGGGCCAGACATGCATGAAGAACAGGCAGTGATAAGATAATAAGGGTGGGATACATGGGTTGGGAGCTAAAGAAAGAACACACACTCTGTTCCAGCTGACCATTGCCATAGAGAATTTGGGCCAAGTGATCCAGATATTCCAATTTTTCAAGAAGCCAGAAACCTGATAAAATCTCCAGATTTTTAAATACGTATTGGCTTACTAGTTTTTTTTTTTTTTTTTTAAATTTTATTTTATTTATTTATTTATTTATGGCCGTGTTGGGTCTTCGTTTCTGTGTGAGGGCTTTCTCCAGTTGCGGCAAGTGGGGGCCATTCTTCATCGCAGTGCGCAGGCCTCTCACTATCGCGGCCTCTCTTGTTGCGGAGCACAGGCTCCAGACGTGCAGGCTCAGTAATTGTGGCTCATGGGCCCAGTCGCTCCGCGGCATGTGGGATCTTCCCAGACCAGGGCTCGAACCTGTGTCCCCTGCATTGGCAGGCAGATTCTCAACCACTGCGCCACCAGGGAAGCCCCTGGCTTACTAGTTTTAAAAACACTGTGCTACCCTACCAAAACATGTGTCTGGCTGAAATGTAGCATGCAGAATGGTAGTTTGTGATCTTAGCTTTCAGCCCACAGATCACCTCTGGAATATTGTGAGTTGCTTTGAAACGGGGCTGGAGGTTTTTACAAAGCTAGTCTGAATTTTACAAAAACTGATCAGATTTATGCCCACTTCCTTAAAGTTGCCCTTCTATTTCAAAACTGTCTACCCCAAAGTAGCACCACAAAGCTCTGCCCAATCATATGTGCAAGGTATGCCAAACATGCCCAGTGAAATTCTGACTATAGAATGTCATGAGAATTTGAACAGCCTAAAGGAAAGGGCAAGATGTGGCAGCTTGTTCATTACTGAAGATTTATGGACGACCAACCTAGAAAATTCAGAGAGAAATCAGTCCACGTTGTGTCTGAAATTGTCCAGCTCTGTTTGAATATGCTAAATCCTCCCTTATCTCGTCCCTGCTCTTGTGTTGGCAGATTTAGTTCTATGATTCAATAGAAACCATTCTCTTTTCCTAATATTAAAATCTCATTTTGCTCTAAACTCTAAAAATTTGAGACTTTTTTATTTTGAGTTGGATTTCAACATAAATTACCTTTTCATCACTTGCAAGTTTAATTCCCTAGTTTTAATGAACTCCTTAAAAATAAATTGGATAGATTAGATAAAACTTGTTTTGATTTGACAATCTTGAACTGCATTATTGTGGAAATATTTAGGGTGCTAGTTGTAATTTGAATGTCCCTGTCCTAATCCCGTAAGAATTAATCTATTTGGGATTCATCTGTCCTGAAGTCATCTGAAAATTCTTTTGTGGAATAAAACATGCTAGAAGTTTTTGGAGGCTTTTAAACCCAACCTCTTTTTTTCTTTTCTCTTTTTTAACAGCCATTCTCCCAGAAATAGTCTATTTGTGCCTGACAAAATGTATCCAGTCCTGACCTTGAAAAGGTTCCACTCCTATTTGTAACTCAGTGACCCTGAGGCCCAAATTGGTACTGAACTTTCTGAAAAAGCACTCTTGGTTGTTTAATAAGAACTTATTGATAATTAGCACCCTAGCCTGGGCCTACATTTTGGATTGTCAAAATAAAAATAAAAATCAAGTGGCGTCTATTGATCTGGAAAAAACAAAACCGGTTATACACATTTAGCTCTGCATTTTAGAAATTCTTAAGTGAATCCTGTTTTAGCGTTTAGGTGCAACGGAATGAAATGATCCCATGAAATCCTTGTGTCCATAAGGTGTCTTGAAGTTTGATTGGATATTAACTAAAAGATCATTTTGTTTCTCTTTTATAGCAGGAGATGCAATGTGTTCATTTTATAACTTCTCCGCTGTTTGGAATAAATCACCAAGGACAGATGCTCATCACATTTCGGTTCAATAAAATTCTTAGCAGAGTCTGAACAGATACATGGCTAGTTGCTTTAGGTCTCTGTCCAGGCCGTTATTTGTTTGGAAAATCAAATTCACTGAACAAAATAGAGTTACACTAAGGACATGGAAATTAATATTTTGTTTGCTGTCTTATGTGTTTGTTGTAATATTTTTGGCAGGGATGTGCCTATAGGACTTTACCTTCAGTTTCGTAAATTTCACCTTCATGAATATAAAAGACCACCTTCTTATCTTTTTCTTCTAAAACAGCACAGTTAATCTGACTTCCTGCTGTTAGATCTTCTAGTAATACCCTTTTAAATGTTCTCAGCGGAAAAATTTGCCAGTGCTCTTGAAGAAGTACTAAAATTCCATGTTCAGCCTTCTCTGTGGCAGCAAATGGGTTTTCAACAAGCAAAACCGAGGCGTTGATTTTAGATGAATATGTGTGTGCTGCGAAACTGTTGGAGAGTTTTGGACATCTTTCATGTGCTGTGTGGTGCTATTCTTGAATTTTAAAAAGAATCAAGAAGACATCATCTCTTGACTTGCCAATATTCCATTTTTTTTTTTTTTTAGAGGAGGAGAGATTTGAGCTTCAAGGGTTGTCACTGTACATCTTCAGTTGATATTTTCTTGAAGAAGTTTCATAAGGTTTTAATTTATTTATCCAAGAGGGGGTGTGATTAAGAGTTGAGGCTTTCCATAATGGTGTGTAAGGTAAAAAGGTGTGTTTTACCAAACATTCATAACTGCATGTCCCTGCATTTGACAAAGCTTCCCGAGTCTCCTGAGAAAACATTAAGCGTATTTGTTGTGTGTGTGTGTGTATGTGTCTGTGAAAGAGTTAAGGAGATACATAAACGTTGAGTATAGAGATCAACCCACGGCTAGAATGATGTGTGGGCGATCATCATTCCCACAGGGCCATAGAACATGCTTGCTAACCTGTCGTGGTAATTTTCCTTGAAAACGAATCAAGGAAATCCAGGGTGAATAATAACCGTTTGGTAGGGCTAATGTTCTGCCACCATCTGACGGGACAGGAAAAATGGGAAGCAAGGCAAGCGTGTGTCTCTAACCACCACCAGTGAATTTTGCTTGCCGTTTGTTTATTAACAACCATGTCAGTGTTAGATTTACTTCCAAGCTTCCTCTCTTTCAAGGATCTGTCTCTCACCCTGGAATTAAAAGAGCATTTTTTACGGGCATATACCTTTGTTTTGAGAAAGGGCTCAGTGGCTGTCAGGCATTTGATGGTTAGCTGTGCTTTTTCTTTTTTCCCCACCCTGAATTAGGTTCCCAAACTGCAGAGAGAGAAACCTTTTCCGTACGCAAATCCTGAAGTTTATAGTGAGTAGATGATAGGAAATAAAAATGATGCCCTTTTATTTAAAGATCGCCTTCGTGTTGAACCGGCTTTTTACCGCCGTTAAATATTTGCTTTCTGGGAGCATTTGTATATATTTTCTTCGCTCTTAACTACCATTTCTGCTCGGTTTTGTATCTGCTAGCCCCAGCATTTACAACCTACGAAAACCTCATAAATCCACTTCGTTTTTCTAATAAGACATGAAAGTCCTTAATTGGCCTTAATGAAATGCACTTAAAGGGCAATAAACGTGTTTAAGCCCCTCTTTCAGGGTGAGCCTCGCTACTCTCGCTCTACTCTGTTTTAGCCTTTCTGGTAATTAATCATTTATTCATATGTGACGAATCAGTAACAAGATCAAGCAACTACTGCACAACTGCATGATAATAAGCTGCTCATATATGTGTCAAGATTTTAGCAATCCTTTTCAAAGCCTAATTTAAAGTCATTTTACAACTAACCAGACTGCTTCTCTGAAGCATTTTCCCCCCAGTATCTTTCCTACATATTTTCATTTGGTTGCCATCTTTTTATTTTGTTTATAGAACCCAGTCCGCCTTAAATCCACTTATGGCACCAGCGTGAATTTCAGCAATGCAAACATTTACCATTGTTTTTCAGTCTGCTTGGAATTCTCTCTTTGATCCAAACGGGCGGCGGTGGGGGAGAAGCGAAAGTAAAAGAAGGACCGCATTTATAAATAGAAGACCCAAGAGTCCCTGCCATTTTTAGTACGTATTTAAATCTTAAATCTGCAGTGATTTATGGAGACGTGTTATTCATTTGCCTGTACCTCAGCACTCTGAGAATTCCAGCAATATCCAGGCCACAAATACGCCAACAGAGGGGTGCTTTTTCTGCAAAGGAGTTCTACCTTTCCTTTTTTTTTTTTTTAATTGAGATATATAATCGATATATCCCTCACCACAAAAGAGGAATTCTTGACTTTCCACGCAAGCAGACAGATCGAACATCTGAATGCCTGTTTGTGTGTTCCCAAAGAGGGGATTGGATTTTCCTGGCTGTGTGTGTGTGGCGTGTGCTCACCTGTAAGCCTAGCTGAAGGTATGTGAGGGAAGATTTGGACCTGCCCAATTATGGCAAACAGAGTTGCTCTGCACTTATGAAATGCATCTTGAGTTGATCCTAACGTATGATTGAACATACATTAGGACTATAGCATCAGCGTTAGTCCAGGCAAGTTTGTTCAGTCCAAGGAAACCAAGGTAATTATAGAGAAGAGTCAATAGTCCTTCTCCAGCATATGTTAACATGTGTAGATCACTTGAGGTTTAATCATTCAGAAGTTTTTAACATTTGCCTATAAATAGCAGGTGACAAGACCAGATATATATTTTTATATTTATATATACTTACATATATAATTTTAAATAAGAAGAGGCTCTGACAAACTCAGTAGAGATGGCACCGTAGGTAAAAACTTGCCATCTAAATTACTTTGACATCTCAATTTTTACCTTCTTCTATTAATATTAGAATGAAGCTTTAAATATGTGAGTCCCTGCCCCAGATGCACTTAAACCTTATTAATTCAAATGTGAGGTAAAAAAAGGTGAATCTGAATTGGTAACAAAGCTGCACAGTATAATTTTTGAAAAGAAATGTCATTTTATTACTTTTAAGTACCAAAAAAAAAAAGGTTACTCCAGTATCACCGGGCAGGGGGAGCTATGGCCAGATTCACTTTTATGTCTGGAAAATGAGCACATGTGACAGCACATTAATTGTCTGTTGGTAGTGAATGTTCTGAAGCATGTCACAATTGTTCTCTTGTAAACCTTAAAAATCCCCCTCAGTTCAAGTGTAGGTAGGCTCCTTTAAAGTAGAAATTTTATTTTTTTCTTGTGTAGCCAATAGAACTCAACATAGTGGATTTGATACATAACTATTTACCTTGACTCAACTACAGTTTTTTAATCTTAGACCCGCCCAAAAGTAAATTTTGTTCGAACTTTCTCGCAATCATACATTCCTGAATAGGAGGCACAAAATTAGTGAGATCTAATCAAAACATCATTCACATTGCAGTCTACATGAATGGCTCCCCCTGGAGTTGTGCAGTGCACAATTCGTGCATCCACACATTGACGTTCTGGTTGTCTGCTTTGTCGATATACACTTGGCCTTGATAAAGATATATCTCTGATTTTGGTTGAAACCTTATGTTTCCTTCATTTTCAGATGGTGTCTATTCTTTATCAGGTACCTCTAAATGAGGTCCCTAAATGTAGCAAAAAGTGTTTTCATGTGTTAATTTTTATATTACAAAGTTGATTGCTCTAATATTTTATGCAATTTCACACATGCTTTATAGACTATTTATCTAACTCTGAATCACTCTATGGGTGAAATGTGAATTGTATCCCCATTCTATTTTGTCTTTTATGTTTTGTGACAAAATAAGGTTACTTTCCTTCAAATTATGGCAAAGTTCCTTAAGCTAAATAGCTTCTACAAAAAAAAAAGTAAAGTGATGAGACTTGAGTAAAATAAAAAAATTTTAAAAAAGCCTGGTTACCCAAGCTCCACTAATCAGCTGATTTAAATAATTTTAGGGAGAAAAATACATAATCTTCGAATATAAAAGCTGAATTTTTTACTGGGCTTGAGATTTGAAGATGGAGTGCTACAGCCTAAGCCCTCTGACTGGCATCTCCCCTGAATTTTGCAGGAAATAATCACAATGTATTAAAAGAATCACAACGTGTAAAAATAATTGCAATAAGGTGATAATTTAGCAGCAAAAGGAAAATTCCAGATCCCGTTTAATCAGTTAAAGTGTCTCTCTGGTTCTTCTGATTTGTTGTTCATTTATGCTGGGCAGCTGGACAATAGGATTTTGCACGGGCCACAAACAATGAAATAAAACAGCAAGATATACTGTATTTTACTGAAACATACAATAAAGGGCAGCAGGGGTCTAGTCAAAGCCCAGTATTCAAAGACTGTAATTTTTTATCACTACTTTATTTCCTAACCCAAAATGTTTTTTGGGTATAAATATTGGATGACAACAAAACTGCATCACATTTGCTATCATGGAGGTAAGACCTAAACCTACTTTTTATTAGAATTAAATTAATATTGCGTAAGTAGTTTTAGAGTTTCAGCATTTTATTATTATTTATGTTCTAAGTGCTCTGCATAAATAGAATTGTTCCTTGCTTCTTTTTGGTTTTACTACTAATAAAAAGTAATAGGTATCATAACTCAGGGACTGTTTGCATTGCCAGGCCTTTTCTGTTTGGTTTTGGTGGCCTGTGCAAGGAGACATACCCTAAACCGGAGTGGAAGAAGCTTTAATAACAAACATAGCAAGCACTTGTATGGAGCAGTAAATGTTTAGGTAAGAGTGGCCAAAACAAAAATAGGCAATTAAGAATTTAGAATTGTTGAACGGGAAGCCAGTCCAGCCAATGACTGCGTTGTGTGAGCAGAAATATATGTGTGGCTTCCCAGATTCCTTCACGTATGTCCGGTAATTGCAGAGTATACATATATTTATAAATAAATATCTTCCCTTAATTACCTGCTGATTTCTCAGAACACTTAAGAAAGAGACGAAAATAGCTTTATTTGTGATGGGAGGAAGGCAATTTTTAGCCACAACAAACATGCTTTCTTATATTTTCTATAAAAAAGACTTTTCAGAATTAGAAGTGACAGAAGATACTTAAGTGAAAATCAGAAAATTGAAAGCATTCCTTTGTGAGAGTCACAGGTTTGTGACATTCTCAAGAAGATTAGGCAAGAATTTGCACTCGGAAATCTGGAAAACGGGGCTAGGGGCTAAGACCACGTTCCTTAAGGGGGCAGATCTAGGGCTATATTTTAACAATGCTTTTATGCCTTAAAACCTGAGCTACTGTTGTTGTCTGAAGCGTGTAGCCAGCACACACAGCCCTTGCAATGCAGTTGACTCTCAGCCTCTTCTCTCCCAAGGAAAGGAATGGACGCTTTTTTGTTGTCCTAGAGAAATCCTGGTTTTATAGTTAAGAGAGTCAGATGTGTGGGTACAGTGCAACTATTCAAAGGGATGTTCAGGGGGAATTTTTTTCTTTCAGGGGGGATTTTTATTTACGTGGAAAATATTGATTCTAGGATGAGAAGGGGAAAATACAGCCTGAAAAATTATACCCCCAGTGAAATCTCAGAGAGAGCAAACGCATTACAGAAAGACTGAATGAAATATACTGAAATGTTAACACAAATTGCTTCTGGGTGGCGGGATTATGGGTGACTTTTGTTTTTCTGTGTATGTTTCTCTAATTTTGAAATTTTCTATAGTATGCATATATTATCTTTACAAAACGAAACTAATATAAACTGTAAGAAAATAAAGTAATAAAATCAGACTTAAGGATGCATTTTTAATGAATTATGCTCTGTTAAATTTTTACATACATTGGCAGCATCCCTACGAGAGCGCTAACATTATTTTTGCCCATTTTCCAGAGGAGGATACTAAGACTTAGGGGGGGCAAGTTCGCACAGCTAGTCAGTAATTAGAATTCAAATCCAGATGGATTTGTTCTAGTGCTCACATCTCTGCCCAACAGATCACTCTGCCTTTCAGAGTCACTGGTCCGCACGCACACTTTAGTATAAATACTGGAAGGCATCACTGGTCCGCACGCACATTTTAGGTATAAATACTGGAAGGCATCGCTGGTCCGCACGCACACTTTAGTATAAATACTGGAAGGCATCGCTGGTCCGCACGCACACTTTAGTATAAATACTGGAAGGCATCGCTGGTCCGCACGCACACTTTAGTATAAATACTGGAAGGCATCGCTGGTCCGCACGCACACTTTAGGTATAAATACTGGAAGGCATCGCTGGTCCGCACGCACACTTTAGTATAAATACTGGAAGGCATCGCTGGTCCGCACGCACACTTTAGGTATAAATACTGGAAGGCATCGCTGGTCCGCACGCACACTTTAGTATAAATACTGGAAGGCATCGCTGGTCCGCACGCACACTTTAGTATAAATACTGGAAGGCATCGCTGGTCCGCACGCACACTTTAGTATAAATACTGGAAGGCATCGCTGGTCCGCACGCACACTTTAGTATAAATACTGGAAGGCATCGCTGGTCCGCACGCACACTTTAGGTATAAATACTGGAAGGCATCGCTGGTCCGCACGCACACTTTAGTATAAATACTGGAAGGCATCGCTGGTCCGCACGCACACTTTAGTATAAATACTGGAAGGCATCGCTGGTCCGCACGCACACTTTAGGTATAAATACTGGAAGGCATCGCTGGTCCGCACGCACACTTTAGGTATAAATACTGGAAGGCATCGCTGGTCCGCACGCACACTTTAGTATAAATACTGGAAGGCATCGCTGGTCCGCACGCACACTTTAGTATAAATACTGGAAGGCATCGCTGGTCCGCACGCACACTTTAGTATAAATACTGGAAGGCATACTGGTTCTTCTTTGTTAGAAGAGGCAGTTGTGTGGCCACTTCTCCCACAGTGCTGGGGCCCAGCATCATCTCTTTTGTTTTCAGAAGTGCTGTCACTTTTGGTGATTCTGCTTTTCTCTCTAAATCAAGGGCTGTGTTTTTGATCAAACCAAACCAAAGGAGCAGGGCTTCCCACACTGTCATTCCAGTGCCTTCAGTTGCTTGAGCTCAATTTTTGAGGGTGAATGTGGCCTGTTCCTGAGGGCAGAGTTTTCTCTAAGCTCTTGTGCTAACTTTTTGGGATATCTTCGCATCCTAACACATCCCACTCGACGCTACAATAAATATTAAGCCAGAATCCTTCTAATTCAGACCAGGCTTGTCATTCTTTCTGTAAAACCTGAAAAGTCTCAAACCTAATACCTGCAGAAACAGACCTGTTTTTACTTATGTTACGTATTTTACACACACTTTTATTAACCTTGACTTTCTTTGGAGTAGCCCCTGAAGACTAGGGATTCTAATATAACACATTGTCTGTTAAAATTTTCTGAGATTTTCATTTTGCTTCAGGAAAAATCAGTTTCTTTCTTTTTCTTTTTTCTTTTTGGTGTCCTAGGGTCATTTGAATTAAGCTCAGAGGGCAACTCTGCAATTGGTTCCATCCTGTTAACCATTTGTGGGAGTGTTTGAATGCTATGCTTCTGACAAGCCAGGCTTGATTTGCACAGTTGTCACTACACTGAACTTGCAACCCTCAGTGACCATGCAAAGTGATTAACATAAATGATGATCCACATAATGCAGAAGGATGGACTATTGGAGATAAAGTTTTGTTGGGCTAGATTGGTCTAGGGAAAGATGGCGCCATTGACCATCGTTTGTCCTGGAAGTTTGCATAAGCCTTAATGTTACTTTTGCTGTGCAGAATTTAGATAGCAAGTTTGGCGCTTTAAAAACATGGCCCCAAATGTTTTGCTATTTCTCCTATTGAGAGGGCGTCTATGTCCCCTCCCACTGAGTCTGGGTGGACTTGTAAGTTCTTCCACCAACGTTGGATTGTAAAGACTAGGTAAGAAAGGCCACACCTTTCATGTAGTTCTCCTACAATGTTCCCTCTCTGGATGATCCTTCTTGCAACCCCGACCTCATGCTGTAGGCCCAAGCCTATGAAGATGCTCCAGACAACGATCTCAGTGGAGCCCAGCTTTTAAGTCATCCCTGTTCAGGTGTAGGCATGTGAGAGAGAAGCAGCTTTTAGATGATTCCAGCCCTCAGCAGTTCAAGGCTACTCAGACAAGCCCTTCCCACTGAGCACCGTCCAAGCCCCAACAGCATTAGTGAGCATAATAAACTAGTTGTTGTTATACGCCATTAGGTTTGGAGTGGTTTGTTACACCACATGGAGAACCAGAATAGCAAGCTTTAAACATTTTTCTCCCATTCTTAATTAGTTGTTCAAATACTGTCTTACTTGCCCTTATCTTCTTTACTATGAACTAAGAAGCCTTAAGGCATGTCAGAGGCACGGCAATAAAAAAGTGAAGATGATTAAAAGATTCCTAGGCACAGGGTGGGGGGCTGAGGAAGAGCGTGTGGCATCCCCACAGATGCTGGTACATATCTCCTGGCTTTCATGGTGTGTGAAAATAATCACAAATACAGGGACTTTGGAAAGAACTTTTAGATGCATTGAATGCCACTGAATTGTTACAACGATCTTACAAAGTGTGTATTATTATTATCGTTTTCATCCTTATCTTACAGATTAAGAAACTGGGGTTCTCAGGGGTTAACTAGATGGTCCAAAGACGCACAGCAACTTGGAGGGCAGAGGGAACCAGAGCTCATGTCCCCCTGCCTCTCATCCCTCGCCCTGCCTGGCGCCAGCTGCTGGACAAGAAGGGAACTCTTGTCCCACTGTGACAGCTGGTCTTGCTGCGTAGAGCTCTGAGCTCCAACCTCTGTAGGAAGCTGGAGGGGCCCCCTTTGCTGAACAGGTGAAAACAGCAGCCCTACAGGTCTCTCCTCAGGGATGGAGGGTGAAGGAGAGAAATACTGGCTGAGCTTTCATTTCTCTGGGAAGGGCACACAAAGGCCTTTAAAGATTCTTAGTGCAGACCTCATTCCTTGGTCCACCGTGTTTCATTTCTAGAAGCCTGACTTTTTAAATATCTTCCGTGTCTCTGCTTCACATGTTCAATCTTTCCTCTAGCTTCTGAAACATCTGGAGTGCAGTTATACTATCTGCTTTAATGTCCTTGTCTACTAATTCTATCACCTGTGTCATTCTCGGTCAGTTTCAGTTGACCCAGATGGGTTGCATTTTCTGCTTCTCTCTGTGTTAGGTAATTTTTAATTTGATGCCAGCCATTGTGAATATTACCTTGTTGGGTGCTGGATAGTTTTGTTATTTCTGTATTTCTGAGCTTTGTTCTGAGACATGGTTAAGGTACTTAGAGCCAGTGTTGACCTCCTGAGTATGGCTCTTAAGCTTTGTTAGGTGAGACCAGAGCTGTGTTTCATGTAGGGTGAATTTTTTGCTGCTACTGGGCACTATTTCCTCTAAAGTCTTCACACACATGCAATGGTTAGTCCTCGACGGAATACGTGAGGGACCCTCTGCCGGTCCGTGGAGTTTTCTCTGTGGGCAGAGCACTCCTCTCCGATTACCTGCCTTGTAAATTCTAGCTGCCCTGGCTTCCCATTCCCAGCTTTGTCTCCTCAACACGGGCAGACCACTGGGCTCTGCCTGGAGTTCCCCTCCCTGTACCACAGCTTCCAAACTTTCTCCAGGCAGTAATCTAGGGCAACTGTAAGGCTCACTTCATTTGTTTTTTGTCTCTCAGTGCTCACTGCCCTTTGTTGACTGATGTCCAATGTCTCCAGAGCTGTGTTTCATATGTTTTCAGTTACTTTAAGTAGGAAGGTAACCAGAAGTTGTGTCTCAAAGACTCAGGATGAGTCTTTCAATCATCAATAGATGATTGAAATTGGGGACTTCCCTGGTGGCGCAGTGGTTAAGAATCCACCTGCCAATGCAGGGGACATGGGTTCAAGTCCTGGTCTCAGAAGATCCCACATGCCGCGGAGCAACTAAGCCCATGTGCCATGACTGCTGAGCCTGCACTCTAGAGCCCACAAGCCACAACTACTGAGCCCACGTGCCACAACTACTGAAGCCTGCACACCTAGAGCCTGTGCTCCGCAACAAGAGAAGCCACTGCAAGGAGAAGCCCGTGCACTGCAACGAAGACCCAACGCAGCCAAAAATAAAGAAAGAAAGAAAGAAAGAAAGAATAAATGTGTGCCTTTATGTATTAAAGAAATAGATGATTGAAATTGGACCATTATTTAGACACCAGTCTTGTGTAACTATTTTCTTTCTCTATTGAATGGGATCAACTTGTAGGTCCTTTAAGTACTTTGGTCACCAAAAGCCCTCTTGGATGTTATTTGAGGCGAATTCACCCACTTTCCAACACTGAGTTTACAGTTCGAGTGTGTTATACACTTCATGGATAAAACACAAATGCTTTTTGTTTTGTTTTTTTTGTTTGCTTGTTTTTGGCCGTACTGCTAGGCTTGTGGGATCTTAGTTCCCCGACCAGGGATTGAACCTGCTCCCTTGGCAGTGAAAGTGTAGAGTCCTAACCACTGGACTGCCAGGGAATTTCCCACAAATGCTAATTCATACCTTCAGTAGGAAAAAAACATTCATTTTTCTTTCTTTATACTTCACTTCCGGTGTTTGGATTTTTATTTCTGGTGCTTTATAACCTATTGAGTATTTATTACGTGTATTCTTTGTACCCACTGCTTTTTAAGTTATACTGCTGCCTGATTTAAAATCTTGTATTGGAGGCACTACTTACACAATTAGAAGTCTCTCTTATCCCTGTGTTACCATCAGTCACCCTTCCTATGAACTTCCATGGACTCCTCCTACCCCTCTGACTTAGCCACTTTCATTGCAGGAATGATGCTCACTTACAGGGTGACAGTTCCTGGGAGCTCCAGAGGAGGAAAACTGACCCTTCTGGAATCTGGAATCTCATCCCAGGGCCCCCCATCAATGACACCACCTCCTGCCATGTATCAGTTGGTCTCAGATTGGATTCCCCAGAAACATACTCTGAGATGGAGGTTTGGGCACAGAAAAATTTGGGGGTGGGGTGGGAAATGCCCTTGAGATCAATTCCTGTGAGACAGGGAAGGAAACAGGACTGGACAGAGGGAGAAGCTGGGATGCCATGTATTAGCCCTAGGCCTCAGCCCATCCCACGGGGAGCTCTGGAGCAGCAAGGCCTCTTCAGAGTTGCCCTGAATTGAGGGAAGAGGGGCTGGGTCTTTGAATGCCCCTTACCTGCTAGTCCTTGGGTGCAGGCTGCCCCTGAGAAGGGAGTATGATCGTGGGTGAGACTGCTAAGGGCAGTTCCCAGGGAGGGGCTCAGATGAGAATCATCAGCCTCTAGCATTTCCAGAAACTGGAGGCACGAGTGCTTCAAACAGGAAGCCACCTGTTGGGTTTTGGAGTCTTGGGTAGCAGTTTCAACTATTAGCTCTGAGAACTTGGGCAAAATCATCTGTTCACTTGTTCATTCAACCAGTATTTCTGAAATGCCTACCTTGTGTTTTAAGCTCTGGCGATAAAGAGGTGAGGTGGTCAGGTTCAAACAAAACCCCAGCCCTATGGGACCTACCATCTTTTTAGAGGAGACCTATAATAAATAATAAAAAATTACAATAAAGTTGCAATATAAAATAAATATAAATTAATATCAGTAACATAAAATAATATAAAGTGTTTCTCAAACTTTAATTGGAAACAAATCATCTGGGAATCTTGTTCAAATGCAGATTATGATTCAGTGGGTCTCGGGCAGGGCCAAGATGCTGCATTTCTAAAAATACCCAGTTGATACGGATGCTGTGGGCCCATGGACCACACTTTGAGTAGTGACATAAACAGGGTGAACTAGGAGGGTCAAGTGGTGGGAAAGGGAAGCTATTTTGGATAGAGCAGTTTGTGTAAGGAGGGGATATTTGAATTGAGACCCAAAGAAAGTGACACTATTCATCTAAGTCCTAGCTTCCTCAGCTATAAAGTGGGAAAAAACCCAACCAAATCTGGTACATAGTAGGTACTCAATAAACATGAACTATTATTGGAGTTGTTGCTGGCTCACCTAGGCCCATCATGATTGTCCTGCCCCCCTCCTACCTCACTACCTTTCATCTTTTACTCCTGCTGATGGCTACCATGTTCTCACCATATTTTCTATTTTAAATTCCCAAGAACAGGAACCAGATTGGCTCGACTTTGTGAGGGCCGACTGCTTTGGGACCAGCCACTTCGTAAGCTGCTGATTGGCTAGCTTGCTGATTGGCCAGCCTGCTGATTGGTCAGCCTTGGCTCTGCTGCCCTTCACTGGCCAGTCAGCTACAACTGGAGGATCGTGGGGTCGAACGAAATGAGGACGGCTCCTAAAGGCTTCTCCCTCAGCAAAGGCTCCAGGCAAGCACTAAGGCCACCATTTAATGCCTGTGTCCCGTTAGGTCCCTGTTGCATCTTAGGAGGGCTTAGCTGTTTGTGCAGTTATTTCTTCTAATGGATTTTGAGTTCTTTGAAGATAGGCACCTGCTTCATGGACTCCTGGCAGAGCGTTGGAAGAGTGGGAACTTAACGATATTACGGGGGTTAATTTAGCAATATTATGGAGGTGCCTTGGGGGCTCAGGTGCTCTGAGGAAGGTTTGGAGGAAGAGACAGCAGGCAGAGAAGAAATTTGAAAGACAAGGAGAATTTCAATAGATGGAGAGAAGCAGGATGCTTTACAGAGAGGGGCCCTTGTATAAGCAAAAGTTGGATGGACGAAAAGACCAACATTTTATGGAAGGTCACAAACAATGTCTTGGCTTGTTCAAAGGCTAACCTAAATTTGAGCAATATTTTTCCCTGAGGCAGTTACGAATTGGCATTTTATTTAGTCTTCCTATGTAAGTCCTGGGTACCTTAATTTTGTGCACACACACACATACACACATGCACATAACATAATAAAAACAAAACATTCCCTGAAAACTTATTCCACTCATGCATTTACTTCGCTAGCTGCCCAGGTGTAGAAGTAATTTACCAAGAGTATATATCAAGAGTAATATACCAAGGGCAAACATACCAAGAGTAATAAAAACATACTAAGAGGCAGCTTGCACAGAGGATGGTTTTTTTGCAAAGGTTCACAGATCTTATTTTAAGGTTGAAGCCCCCCAGGTGTCTTTCCTCCTTTTTTCAACTGACAGTTGTGGTTGTGCAAGGAGCACGGCTGGCCCTGGGGAACCGCCAGCCAGGCTCAAACTAACAGCCACTTGTGGCTGCGGACTTCCTCTTGGCTCTGCCCCGAGGCAGCAGTTAGTGTTGGGGAGTTTGAGGGTTGCACGCTGGGGTCAGACTTTGAGTGGTGCTAATTCTGACTCCAGTTCCCCCATTTTCATTTCTGTTGTGACAATTTTAGCTTCCCCGTAGGACATGAATACTGCCCCGAAAGAATTTTGGAGGGGACAGCCCTTCCAAACGGGACACCGTCTAACTTTTCAATGAGTATGACTTCTGATTGGTAGGGATGCCACTGTTTCAGTCCTTAGGATGTGGTGGAGGTTTCCTTCTCCCCTAGCTATCAAGAAAAGTTCTGCTTCAGTGAATGATACAAATGAGAGTTAGGGGGACATGTTTAACCTGTTCAAGGTCCCTCCACACTGAAAACCTCTCTAACTAATCTCCCTCCTGCTAGTCTTTGACCCTAAAATCCTTGCTGCATACCACAGCCAGGTTGATTCCAATACTTTCAGCCTCTCCTTACCCAAATCTCTATGGTTCCTTTTACCTCTAGGATCAAGTCTCTTTTCCCTTTGCTTAAATTTCATTTTGCTCTCCCCAATCTGGTTCCAAACTCTTTCCACCCTTGCACGTTGTTTTCTGGACACAAAGTCTGAAATCTAGTGGGACTGGTGAACTCACCTTCCCTGTGTCCTCCAGTTCCAGTCTACAGGTCTTTCCCTACGTAGTGCCTGTGCCGGCCATGAATTCTCATTTCCTCTCTTGAAATTCACCGGTTCTCCATGTCTAGCCCCGCCACTGGGAGCCTCCAGGATGGCTATGCTTCCAAAGCATCTCTCTGGACCCTTCTTCACTGAATGTTAATCTCGTCTCTATTATTTGTCACCTTTTGATGTGCCTAGACTCATATCCTCAACTAAGACTATACAGTCCTAGAGGGCATGGATATTTCACCTCCAGCACAAAGCTCTGGAGTTTAATGAATTACTAGCAGCTTGGAATGCTGTTACTTACAAGTCAATTTCATTGCAAGCAGACCTTGAAGATCTCAGGCTTGAACATTCTGATAATACCAGCACCAAGTGTACTTGAAGTTAACAAGCTGGCACATCAGGAAATATTTCTCCTTGACTGATTTTTCCTGCATAGTCAGTGCAGTGTAGTGGGAAGGCCTCTCAGGGGGAGTTGAGAGATTGGGTGCTAAACTCACCTCTGTTGGAAACTAGCTAAGGTGCCTCTCGTGTGTGAACCTGCTTCCCTGGCGCTCAGTGTCTTTAAGCTGTGCGTTTCGGAGGACATCATAATTCCACCTTGAATTAATGAAGAAAGGGCAAGGCTGGGGCCGGGGGGCACTTTTCTGAACATGCGGTCCAAGTTTACACTTTTGCCCCTTTTTTCCTCTATTTGTCTTCTTTAGGTAAGATAGCCTCCTCCCTTTCTCTCTCTCTTCTTTTTTCCCTTTAAGTGTCAGTAAATCTGATAACGATCTCTCTTTCCTTTCATTCCTTCCCTTCTAACCACACTTTGGCTTGTTCTCCTTAGATAAACATTTCTCATGCTGTGAGTGCTATACATGCAAGCTCCAGCTTACTTTGCTCTCAGAATCTTTTGTTAAAAAAAAAAAAGGAAGAAAGAAATGAACTCTCAGCCTCGAGATACATCTTTCTTGTAATTTAACATTGCATTTCCACTCAAGAGTGCCAAGTCTTTAAAAAGCATGACCTCATTCATCTCTCATCCCCCATCAGCTCCTGGGTCTTCTGGAGGTGGAGGTGCAAGGGGAATGCCCATTGTGCCACCCCATTTTACAGAGTGAGAAATCAAGACCCAGAGCCCACAGTGATTTGCCTGAGGGAGGTCTGTGAGTCCTTGGCTAGTAGGGGAGCAGGATGTGGGGTTCCTGGTGTCCAGCCACTTCTCTAGCCATGGGCCTGGGGGCAAATTTGAGTAGAATCTTAAAGAGGCAGATTTATTTCGATGCAGCCAAGAAAGGGTGCCGCCCTGGGGTTCAAGGAGGTGATGAGTGAGAGCAATGATATGCTCTGACTGCAGACAGGTGAAGGTAAAGGGACTCACCCAGAGACTCTTCCAGAATGAAAAGAGAAAGCTCCACTGAGGCAAGACCAACGGGGAGATAAAAAAGGATACGGATCACTTTGAACTTTATTTATTGGTGTCCAGTCCTAAACACCAAGATGTATTTACTCCTTTCAGATCTCCCAACTTTGCCTTGAGACCTGACCGGAGAGATTTATCGTGAAGCTAATGAAGCTCAAGGGCCTTTCACTTGCACAGGTGACTTCCAAGACCTGGGAGCGCCCTAGCAATGATTTCACATGGCTGTATCTTTTTGTGAAAGTTGCCAAAGTAAGATAGTCTTTTTCTTAGAGTCCCCCAAATTGTACAAGCTTTAGGACTCAAAAAATCTGACTCTGCCCCTGGACCTGACCCCCCACTGACACAATATCCATAGCTTTTGTGGCCCCAAGAAACCATTCCTCTTCCTAAATGGATCTGTGCTCCCTTAAACTGCTGACTACGTTTGTGCCTGCTCTGTGTTTACCGAGCAATTGCAATTCTTGTTCTTAAGGACGGAAGCTAGCCTCCTTTGAGCACTTCTTATGTAACCAATGCTTTCATAAACACCATCAAAGTCCAGACTCACCACATCTTACTTTTTCAAGGTGGGGAAACAGGTTCGGGGAGGTCTGGTAACTTGGTGAAAATCCCAGGACTTGAACGTGGCACAGCCCCCTGGGAACTCATCCTTTTTGCATAAGCAGGGGTATGGGGAAGGAAGAAAGAGGATTCTGGTCTAACGGGAAAGCTCTTTCCTTCTTTGCTCGAGTCGCTCGTCTTTGTTTTCCTTTCTCGATCCCTTTCTCTCTTCTTTCTGTGATGGCGATCAATGCGTGTTTACAGGTTCTGTGTTTTCTGCAAGGCTTTGGGATAGGCACCCAAAAAGGAAAAGGCAGTTCCTTGTAATTTAAAAGAAGGAGCAAATTAACTACTCAAGTTGTTTGAACATCGGACGGTAGAGAGATACACAGTGCTGATGGGTGTGGGACACAGCTGGTGGTTGAGGTGAGAGGAAAAAGGTGAGAGGAGCCTCAGAGGAGATTTCGGTAAGCTGAAGGTGACCGAGAAAGGTATACACGGAACCTGTGATGAGAGCCCAAAGGAGAGGCAGAAAAAAATACACACAAGAAGCATTGTCCTTGCACCTGGGCAAGGGGGCGGGGTGGTACCACACTGAGTCCTGTGCTTTCTCAGAGCTGTGAGTCTTGACTCTGGCATGGGTCAAAAGCAAGGAGGCTGCTTCAAGCTCAGGGTCCTGGGCTCCGCTTGCTGAGTTCCTGACTCAGTACTCTTGTTCCAGGTGCTTCAAATGTTAGAGGTGGGCCTGCAGATAAGAATAAGCCATACTGTATTACTTTTGTTGTTGTTGTTGGCAGTAATGGGATTTTTTTTGGGGGGGGGGGTGGGTTTTTTTGTTTTTTAATTATTTATTTTATTTATTTATTTTTGGCTGCGTTGGGTCTTTGTTGTGGTGTGCGGGCTTCTCACTGCGGGTGGCTTCTCTTGTTGCAGAGCACGGGCTCCAGGCACTCGGGCTTCAGTAGTTGTGGCTTGCGGACTCTAGAGCGCAGGCTCAGTAGTTGTGGCGCACGGGCTTAGTTGCTCCGCGGCATGTGGGATCTTCCCAGACCGGGGCTCGAACCCGTGTTCCCTGCATTGGCAGGAGGATTCTTAGCCACTGGGCCAACAGGGAAGCCCTGCATTACTTTTATAAAAGAAAAAAGGGAGTCCTTTTTTTTTTCTCTCTCTCTCCACCTTGTTATAAACACATAAATTCTTTCCTGGAGTGGGTGACTCCCTGAGAGGTAGGGCTGCTTCCGCTGGAGACCGCATGCACAGGGAGCCTGGCAGCGTGCCAACCCGCGGTTGGCGCTAGCTACATGAGTTCTTGTTTTTGTCTCTTCTCCTCCCCTTCCAAAGCCAATGACTGCACAAACTGCTGGTATCAGCCAAGCATGGCCCACGGCTCTTTGCAGAAATACTCAGAACATGCAAAGCCTCTGAGATCATGAGGCATGACATTCTGAGTGCTGTGGGGTAAGAGGTTGGGTATAGCATCTTAGGGTCTATTTCAAATCTTATCACAACTGGGGCTTCCAACAAGTGGCTGGGGGCTTGTCCAATAGAAAGGTTTCAAACAGAAGAAAATTTTTTATTTTTTTAATTTTTTAATTTTTAATTTTTAATTTTTAAAATTTTTATTGGAGTATAGTTGCTTTACAATATTGTGTTAGTTTATACTGTGCAACAAAGTGAATCAGCTATACATATACATCCCCTCGTTTTTGGATTTCCTTCTCATTAGGTCACGAAAGAGCACTGAGTAGAGTTCCTTGTGCTATACAGCAGGTTTTCATTAGTTATCTATTTTATACATGGTATCAATAGTGTATATATGTCAATCCCCATCTCCCAATTCATCCCCCCCGACCCCCTTGGTATTCATGTTTGTTTTCTACACCTGTATCTCTATTTCTGCTTTGTAAATAAAATTGTCTATACCAATTTTTTCAGATTCCACATATATGCGTTAATATGCAATATTTGTTTTCCTCTTTCTGACTTACTTCACTGTGTATGACAGTCTTTAGGTCAATCCATGTCTCTAAAAATGACCCAATTTCGTTCCTTTTTATGGCTGAGTAATATTCTATTGTATATATATACCACATCTTCTTTATCCATTCCTCTGTTGATGGACATTTAGGTTGATTCCATGTCCTGGCTATTGTAAATAGTGCTGCAATGAACATTGGGGTGCATGTGTCTTTTTGAATTATGGTTTTCTCTGGGTATATGCCCAGTAGTGGGATTGCTGGGTCATATGGTAGTTCTATTTTTAGTTTTTTAAGGAATCTCCATACTGTTCTCCATAGTGGCTGTATCAATTTACATTCCCACCTGCAGTGCATGAGGGTTCCCTTTCCTCCACACCTTCTCCAGCATTTATTGTTTGTAGATTTTTTGTTGATGGCCATTCTGACCAGTGTGAGGTGATACCTCATTGTAGTTTTGATTTGCAGTTCTCTAATAATTAATGATGTTGAGCATCTTTTCATCTGCCCATTGGCTATCCATATGTCTTCTTTGGAGAAATGTCTATTTAGGTCTTCTGCCCATTTTCTGATTGGGTTGTTTGTTTTTTTGATATTGAGCTGCATGAGCTGTTTGTATATTTTGGAGATTATTCCTTTGTCAGTTGCTTCATTTGCAAATATTTTCTCCCATTCTGAGGGTTGTATTTTCATCTTATTTATGGTTTCCTTTACTGTGCAAAAGCTTTTAAGTTTAATTAGGTCCCATTTGTTTATTTTTGTTTTTATTCTCATTACTCTGGCAGGTGGGTCAAAAAAGATCTTGCTACAATTTATGTCAAAGAGTGTTCTGCCTATCTTTTCCTCTAAGCGTCTTCCAGTGTCTGGCCTTCCAGAGATTGGGTACAGCATCTTAGGGTCTATTTCAAATATTATCACAATTGGGACTTCCAACAGGTGGGTGTGGGCTTGTCCAATGGAAAGGTTTTAAACAGAAGAAGAATTTTTTAAAAATTTTTTAATTTTTTAATTGAAGTATAGTTGATTTACATTGTATTAATTACTGCTGTACAGCAAAGTGATTCAGATATATATATATATCAATCTATATATATATATATCAATCAATACATTCTTATTTTAAAAATATTCTTTTCCATTATGGTTTATCATACGATATTGAATATAGCTCTCTATGCTATACAGTAGGACCTGGTTGTCTATCCATTCTATGTATAGAAGCTTACATCTGCTAACCCCAACCTCCTACTCCATCTCCCCTCAACCCCTTCCCCCTTGGCAACCACCAGTCTGTTCTCTATGCCTGTGATTCTGTCAAACAGAAGAAGAATTTGTAAACACTGAAGACACATGGGGGTCCTATGGGGCCATGTGATGACTGGCAAAAACTCAGAAAGTTCCTGGGGATTGATCAGTGATTCTAAAATTTTGATGGGCACCAGCTTGCCTTGAAGCTTGTTCATCCTGCAGACCCCTTGGGCCCCACCACAGAGGTTGTGATGCAGTAAAACGGGAGCAGAAAACAAGATTTGACATGTTAACAAATGCTTCAGATCCTGTTGCAAGTGGTTCGTGAAACCCGGTGGAGAGCTTGCTGTCATGTTCAAAGGAGGATATTGCTTTTAGCCAAAGAATAGCTTTTTCTGAAGAGGACAGAGGAGTCTTTTGGAGACATCAGAGCCCCCCTTGTGGTTACCAACATGAACTCTGGCCCCAGACCATGTTCAAATCCCAGCTCCACTATTTCCTAGCTGTGTAACCTTGGACAAGTTATCTAACCAATCTAAGCCTAGTTTTCTCATCTGTAAAATGGGGATGACCCTCACATTCTCGCAGGGTTGTTCTGAGGACCACATAAATAAACAGTGTCTGGCACTATTTGCTATTATTAGTATTACCTGCTGTCATTATTCCTCATAGGGGGAAATTTGGTAGCAATGGAGTTTTTGCCGGAATACTGATTTTAGTGGATTTCTGAAGAAAACAGTGCTGAAGGAGTGAGTAAACATATGTAGGAAGCTACTGGGGGCGAGAAAGTAATTAGTGGAGCAGTGTACTTTCTTTCTCTAGCTGGATGTGGGCAAATACAGTGCAAATCCCGCTCAACCAATGAAAGGCTCCTTCCCAGACCAGGGTTACCTATACTAATTATCCAAACACAATGCTTCTCTTCTGCTTCCAGGCAGTGAGGTCTCGTTAATGCGATAGAGGGAATCTTCCAGAAAGTGCCACATTCAACATCAGCACACCTGCTTCATACACCCTGAGCTCCAAATGGAGAAAAGAAGCAAAAAAAAAAAAAAAAAATTGATTTAAATTATGCAGGTGGAGGGTAATTAAATATTGATATAATAATTATTAAATTATGCAGGTGTCGGGTAGGTTTATGGGAAACTTCTGGAATCACCGCAGGAGTGGTGTAAACAATGAAAAACCCTGCATGGGGCCCCGAGCTGGAAGACAATGCTGTGAAGTTATGGTTGAACTGGGCAGCTGCTGAAGTTCACGTTCATCTGGAGGTAGATGTCTGTCTGGATGAGTTCATCCAAACCAAGAGCAAGGCTTTCCCCCCAAAACACGAGTACACAGAAGGGAATCCACTCTTCTCAGGCAGTCCTAAGAATTAAAAGAAAATAGTCAAAGTGGAAAATGTGGGGAATCTCCCAAAGAATCCTCCTTTCATTTAAAACTATAAACTTCAACAACATTTTCATTTCTAAATTCACATTTATGATTTCAGAGCCATAAAGAAATGGCCCTGAAATGAACAAATGGTTCAGAGAAGAGCATGAGGCAAGGTCTTAGGGATTGTGATGGGGGCTATTCCAGGTCTGGACCAGAAACGTGTTTGTAGACGGTAGCCGGGATAGGCAGACTCACCACAGCTAGTTTGTTGGAGGAAAATTTGAGTTCCAAAGCAGTGAATTTTTATGTTTGACCATTTTGTCACTTGTGTCACTAAAAAAGAATGGGCCAGGTGGTGGTCTCTAGTATGTTTTTCACAGTGTAGCATCTGCAGAGGGATTTACCTTCGTTGGCTATTAACAAGCAGTCTGAACAGCTTAAATGAGAGTCCAGTGTTGAAAGGCAAGAAATCCAAATGCTGCAATGTCCTTTAATTTCGAATCTCAGATGAACTTAAATGTTCAGTTTTAAAAGTCGCAGTTGACAGTCATAGCCAATGGAGAAGATGACATCTTCAAGTATCTGTTCAAATAAGCCATTTTTTCTTCTTTCTCTCCGTAAAATGCAAAAAAATTATGGTTAAACCCGAGAGTTCTGATGTGTTGGCATTCAGTGTTTTGACTTTGGTTTTGTGAGTTTTGACTTTTTTTTTCATTGATGTATACTTAATGTACAATATTATGTTAGTTTCAGGTGTACAATGTAGTGATTGGACATTTAAATACGTTACAAAATGATCACTCTCATAATTCTGGTAACCACTTGTCACCATACAAAATCTTTTTGATTTTTTAAGATTAGATAGTTTAGAGGTTCTCAAACTTGAAAGAGCTTCAGAACCACCTGGTTGGCGGGGGAACGGGGGGCGGGGGGGCTTGTTAAAATACAGATTGCTGGGCCCCGTCCTCAGGATTTCTAATTTAGTAGGAATTTGCATTTCTAACAAGTTCCCAAGTGGAAGTTCCCAACTTCCCAGCAAGTTCTCTGCTGTGTGTATGGGGACCACACACAGTCTGAAGATCACTGTTCTAATACATCTTCCAGTTCAATTGGGCTCAATTTATTTTTAAGTCCTAAATTCTTCTGAGAATCTGATGAAAGCCATAGACCTTTTCCTCAGAAGAAGCACCCAGCTAAACATAGACACTTATAATTTTAGAGAATTTATCCCTAAGGGATTCCAAGAGTCTTTGCATAAAAGCTCTTGTCCTGTCTAGAGCTGAGGTCAGCAAACTTTTTCTGTAAATGTCCAGATAGTAAATATTTTAGATTTTATGGGTCATACAGACCCTGCTATAACTACTCAAGTCTGCCATTGTAGTGGGAAGGCAGCCATAGACAATATGTAAATGAATGGGCATGGCTGTGTTCCCAAAAACTCTATTTACAGAAACAGATGATGTGCAGTATTTGGCCCAAGGGCTGTAGTTTGCCAACCCTTAGTCTAGAGTATGGATTTTAGAATCAGATCTACATGGGTCATTAACCGTGCAACCTTGGGGTCAGCTCTTAACCTATGACAGCTTTGTTTTCCTCATCTGTAAAATGGCATGTAGTGACTCTTGCTATAAAGTATTGTGTTGAAAATTAACTGAGATAATCCACCCAGAGTTCCAAGCACTTCCCTTAAATATTGTAATTTTGATATTTAATAATATTAACAATAGTAAATGGATAAATGCTAGGGTGAAGGCCCTCATGAACCATACAGGCATCGGACAATATTAATTATTGTTATTATTGTTAAACAGACAGTGTGCATGAGAATTACCCAAATACAAATGAAGAACTGGGAATGTGGTATTTTGTCCTAGAATTGTGAAGTAAGAGGGATGGATGTCTAGTAAGGCCCTATGTGACCTAGCCACTGTCTTTCTCTCCAAACTCTTCCGACCGCGGTACTGAAACCCTGATCACCTCCTGTCCATGTGATCTTCAAATAACCCCCCTTTTCCCTGGAATGTTCCTTTTTCTTCCTACCCCATCCTTCAGGCCTCTGTTTGTATCACTTCCTCCAAAGGGTTGGTCATGTAGAACTTGTTCTTTTCCCTTGTGACACTTATTAGACTTTGTACTTATTTATTTGTGAATTTACTTGATTCTTGAATGTCTTCCGCATTAGAACTCTAGACTTTTTGAGGTCTGGACCATATCTGTTTTGGTCATCACTGTACAGCTGGAATTAAGCACTAGGCCTGGCACGCAGTGGATGCTCAAGAAACATTTAATGAATGAGTGAGCCAATTTTACTCAAGGTTATTTTTGGCTCAAAGCAAAATAATGACACTTTACCTTTGGAGCCCTCTATTAATGCTCTTATATTTCGGTAGAGGTGGGAAAGGTGAGGCAGGGGTGGGGAGCTCTCTTATTCCGGCAGTTCTGTGCTTATGTTGATTTCTGTGTCATTACGTTCCCTCACCTACCATAAATGTAGATCTTCAGTGCTCTCCCCCGATTGTCTTATCATACAGCCATATCTCAAACAGATGCTACTCAATGGTGATGGACCTTCTTTTTTTTAATTGACGTATAGTTGATTTACAATGTTGTGTTAGTTCAGGTGTACAGCAAAGTGATGCAGTTATACATGAATGTATGTTATATATATATTCTGTTTCATATTCTTTTCCTTTATAGGTTATTACAAGATATTGAATATCTTATAATAACTGCTATACAGTAGGACCTTATTGTTTATCTGTTTTATGTATAATAGTGTGTATCTGCTAATCCCAAATGCCCAATTTATCCCTCCCCCCACCTTTCCTCTTTGGTAGCCATAAATCTGTTCTCTATGTCTGTGAGTTCGTTTCCATTTTGTAAATAAGTTCATTTGTATCATATTTTAGATTCCACGTATAAGTGATATCATATGGTATTTGTCTTTCTCTGTCTTATCTACTTAGTATGATCATCTCTAGGTCCATCCATGTTGCTGCAAATGGCAATATTTCGTTCTTTTTTATGGCTGAGTAATATTCCATTGTGTGTGTGTATGTGTGTGTGAAGGGGCTATTTTATTGGGGAGGGGGCTTCTTGTCCAGGAGTAGTTGGTTTTAACAGAGAATTTTGGGGATGCAAAGCCTTAATACCAGAGTGGAGCTCTTCAATGGTGGACTTCTAGGCTGAGGTGGGTGGATGTGTGGGATAAATTGTGGAAGAGGAGCCATGGCTGAAATCCTTCAAATCACAGCCCAGTGTCAGCTCTCTGCTCTGAAGCAGCATTGGGCAAATGTTTGGATCTGAGAGAGGTATTTGCTACTGCTACACGAAAACCTCACTTAATTCCCCAAACATACTGATATAAAATCTATTTTGTGACACTAATTCAACACTGGTGGCTTCTTTCCTCCTCCTCCTCCTCCTCCCTCCCCCTCCCCCCTCCCACGCCCCTCCCCCTTCTTCTTATTCTTCTACTTTCTAATGATTTAAGCTCTTATTCCTAGTTATGGTGGAGGAAGAGAAAGATACAGAGAGTAACCATGGCTAACAGTGGCCTCGTGTCTATTGGTAAACTCGGGAGCTCCTCAAACTGCCTATTTGACTTGGGCCAAAACCTTTTACAAAAAGAAATGAGCTTAAAATGTAATCACCAACAATGAGGGTGGAGCGATATAGCAGAAGATCTTGGAACGACATGTCTGGTCTCCTGGGCTCCTCTCTGATACCAGCCATAGCTTTGATAGTGCTGTGTGCTCTAACAGGGCTCCCCTTAACGTTCCAGCTGGGCATCCATACACTTTTTCACCTCATATATTTCTTCAAAGCTGTGGGAGCCTATTCAGCCAGTACATAGAGACAGCATCCTGTGCTAGTGGGGCGCAGTCAACACCCCAGGGCAACACTCAATGAATGGGGTGTGGGAGCAAGTGCGCCAGCCTCCTGGACTTTGAAAAGACAATTCTGGGAGGTACTGTGTATGTTTCTTGGAGGTGCCAGTGGAGCTGGTCCCCACTGTCTGCATCAGCGACCTCAGTAACCCACCTTTATAGAGCTTTCCTTTTCCCAGTCTCATTCCCTCACTCATGCTTTTGCTCATTTATTATTTGTTTTGTTTTCATGATGGTGGGGCATCTCCCATATAAACTCCCTACATCCAAGCCTTTTCTCAGCCTCAGCTTTTGGAGGAAATTAACTTAAAACAAGGGATTGGGGGGGAGACCTTCAAGATGGCGGAAGAGTTAAGACGTGGAGATCACCTTCCTCCCCATAAATACATGAGAAATACATCTACAAGTGGAACAACTCCTACAGGACACCTACTGAACACTGGCAGAAGACCTCAGACTTCCCAAAAGGCAAGAAACTCCCCACGTACCTGGGTAGGGAAAAAGAAAAAAGAAAAAACAGAGACAAAAGAATAGGGACGGGACCTGCACTTCAGGGAGGGAGCTGTGAAGGAGGAAAAGTTTCCACACCCTAGGAAGCCCCTTCACGGGTGGAGACTGCGGGTGGTCGGGGGGAAGCTTTGGAGCCACGGAAGAGAGCACAGCCACAGGGGTGCAGAAGGCAAAGCAGAGAGATTCCCGCACAGAGGATCGGTGCCGAGCAGCACTCACCAGCCCGAGAGGCTTGTCTGCTCACCCACTGGGGCTGGTGGGGCTGGGAGCTGAGGCTCGGGCTTCGGTCGGATCACAGGGAGAGGACTGGGGTTGGCTGCGTGAACACAGCGTGAAGGGGGCTAGTGTGCCACAGCTCGCTGGGAGGGATTCCGGGAAAAAGTCTGCGCCTGCCTAAGAGGCAGGAGACCATTGTTTTGGGGTGCTCGAGGAGAGTGGATTCAGAGCACCGCCTAAATGAGCTCCAGAGATGGGCAAGAGCTGTGCCTATCAGTGCGGACAACAGAGATGGGCATAAGACGCTAAGGCTGCTGCCGCCGCCACCAAGAAGCCTGTGTGCCAGCACAGGTCACTATCCGCACCGCCCCTCCCGGGAGCCTGTGCAGCCCGCCACTGCCAGGGTCCTGTGATCCAGGGACAACTTCCCCGGGAGAACACACGGCGCACCTCAGGCTGTTGCAATGTCATGCTGGTCTCTGCCGCCGCAGGCTCGCCCCACATCCGTACCCCTCCCTCCCCCGGCCTGAGTGAGCCAGAGCCCCCGAAGCAACTGCTCCTTTAACCCCGTCCTGTCTGGGCGAAGAACAGACACCCTCAGGCGACCTACACGCAGAGGCGGGGCCAAATCCAAAGCTGAACCCCAGGAGCTGTGTGAACAAAAAAGAGAAAGGGAAATCTCTCCAGGCAGCCTCAGGGGCAGCAGACTAAATCTCCACAATCAACTTGATGTACCCTGCATCTTTGGAATACCTGAATAGACAAAGAATCATCCCAAAACAGAGGCAGTGGACTTTGGGGGCAACTGTAGACTTGGGGTTTGCTGTATGTGACTGACTGGTTTCTGGTTTTATGTTTATCTTAGTTTAGAATTTAGAGTTTATTATCATTGGTAGATTTGTTTATTGATTTGGTTGCTCCCTTCCTTTATTTTATATATATATATATATATATATATATATATATATATATATATATATATATATATATATTTGCTTTTACTCTTTTTCTGAGTGTGTATGTATATGTTTCTTTGTGTGATTTTGTCTGTAGAGCTTTGCTTTTACCATTTTTCCTAGGGTTCTGTCTGCTCTTTTTTTTTTTTTAGTATAGTTTTTAGTGCTTGTTATCATTGGTAGATTTGTTTTCTGGCTTGGCTGTTCTCTTCGTTTTTTCTTTCTTCTTCCTTGTTTTATTACTTTTTAATATTTTATTTTTAATAATTATTTTTATTTTAATAATATTATTTCTTTTTCTTTCTTTCTTTCTTTCTTTCTTTCTTTCTTTCTTTCTTCCTTCCTTCCTTCCTTCCTTCCTTCCTTCCTTCCTTCCTCCCTTTTCTTCTGAGCCATGTGGCTGATAGGGTCTTGGTGCTCCGGCCAGGTGTCAGACCTGTGACTCTGACGTGGGGGAGCCGAGTTCACAACATTCGTCTACCAGAGACCTCCTGGCTCCACATAATAACAAACAGCAAAAGCTCTCCCAGAGATCTCCATCTCAATGCTAAGACCCAGCTATATTCAATGACCAGCAAGCTACAGTGCTGGACACCGTATGTCAAAAAACTAGCAAGACAGGAACACAGTGCCACCCATTAGCAGGGAGGCTGCCTAACATCATAATAAGGTCACAGACGCCCCCAAAAACACCACTGGACGTGGTCCAGCCCACCAGATAAACAAGATCCAGCCTCATCCAGCAGAACACAGGCACTAGTCCCCTCCACCAGAAAGCTTACACAGCCCACTGAACCAACCTTAGCCACTGGGGGCAGACACCAAAAACAATGGAAACTATGAACCTGCAGCCTGCAAAAAGGAGACCCCAAACACAGTAAGTTAAGCAAAATGAGAAGACAGAGAAACACACAGCACATGATGGAGCAAGGTAAAAACCCACCAGACCAAAAAATGAAGAGGAAATAGGCAGTCTACCTGAAAAAGAATTCAGAGTAATGATAGTAAAGATGATCCAAAATCTTGGAAATAGAATTGAGAAAATGCAAGAAACGTTTAACAAGGACCAGGAAGAACTAAAGAGCAAACAAACAATGATGAACAACACAATAAATGAAATTAAAAATTCTCTAGAAGGAATCAATAGCAGAATAACTGAGGCAGAAGAACGGATAAGTGACTTGGAAGATAAAATAGTGGAAATAACTACTGCAGAGCAGAATAAAGAAAAAAGAATGAAAAGAATTGAGGACAGTCTCAGAGACCTCTGGGACAACATTAAACACATCAACATTTGAATTATAGGGATCCCAGAAGAAGAAGAGAAAAAGAAAGGGACTGAGAAATTATTTGAAGAGATTATAGTTGAAAACCTCCCAAATATGGGAAAGGAAATAGTCAGTCAAGTCCAGGAAGCACAGAGAGTCCCATACAGCATAAATCCAAGGAGAAACATGCCAAGACACATATTAAACAAACTATCAAAAATTAAATACAAAGAAAAAATATTAAAAGCTGCAAGGGAAAAACAACAAATAAAATACAAGGGAATCCCCATAAGGTTAACAGCTGACCTTTCAGCAGAAACTCTGCAAGCCAGAAGGGAGTGGCAGGACATATTTAAAGTGATGAAAGGGTAAAACCTACCACCAAGATTACTCTACCCAGCAAGGATCTCATTCAGATTTGACAGAGAAAATAAAACCTGTACAGACAAGCAAAAGCTAAGAGAATTCAGCACCAGCAAACCAGCTGTACAACAAATGCTAAAAGAACTTCTTTAGGCAGGAAACACAAGAGAAGGAAAAGACCTACAATAACAAACCCAAAACAATTAAGAAAATGGTAATAGGAACATACATATCGATAATTACCTTAAATGTAAATGGATTAAATGCTCCCACCAAAAGCCATAGACTGGATAAATGGATATAAAAACAAGACCCGTATATATGCTGTCTACAAGAAACCCACTTCAGACCTAGGGACACATACAGACTGAAAGTGAGGGGATGGAAAAAGATATTCCATGCAAATGGAAATCAAAAGAAAGCTGGAGTAGCAATTCTCATATCAGACAAAATACACTTTAAAATAAAGACTATTACAAGAGACAAAGAAGGACACTACATAATGATCAAGGGAACAATCCAAGAAGAAGATATAACAATTGTAAATATTTATGCACCCAACGTAGGCACCCCTCAATACATAAGGCAAACGGTAACAGCCATAAAAGGGGAAATTGACATTAACACAGTCATAGTAGGGGACTTTAACACCCCAATTTTACCATTGGACAGATCATCCATAATGAAAATAAACAAGGAAATACAAGCTTTAAAAGATACATTAAACAAGATGGACTTAATTAATATGTATAGGCCATTACATCCAAAAACAACATAATACACTTTCTTCTCAATTGCTCATGGAACATTCTCCAAGATAGATCATATCTTGAGCCACAAATCTAGCCTTGGTAAATGTAAGAAAACTAAAATCGTATCAAGTATCTTTTCCGAGCACAATGCTATGAGACTAGATATCAGTCACAGGAAAAAATCTGTAAAGAATACAAACACATGGAGACTAAACAATATACTACAAAATAACCAAGAGATCACTAAAGAAATTAAAGTGGAAGTAAAAAAATACCTAGAAACAAATGACAATGAAAACACGATGACACAAAACCTATGGGATGCAGCAAAAACATTTCTAAGAGGGAAGTTTGTAAGAATACAATACTACCTCAAGAAACAAGAAACATCTCAAATAAACAACCTAACCTTACACTTCAAGCAATTAGAGAAAGAAGAACAAAAAAATCCCCAAAGTTAGCAGAAGGAAAGAAATGATAAAGATCAGATCAGAAATAAATGAAAAAGAAATGAAGGAAACAAAAGCAAAGATCAATAAAACTAAAAGCTGGTTCTTTGAGAAGATAAACAAAATTGATAAAACATTAGCCAGACTCATCAAGAAAAAAAGGGAGAAGACTCAAGTCAATAGAATTAGAAACGAAAAAGGAGAGTAACAACTGACACTGCAGAAATACAAAGGATCATGAGAGATTACTACAAGCAAGTCTATGTCAATAAACTGGACAACCTGGAAGAAATGGACAAATTCTTAGAAAAGCACAACCTTCCGAGATGGAACCAGGAAGAAATAGAAAATATAAACAGACCAATCACAAGCACTGAAATTGAGACTGTGATTAAAAATCTTCCAACAAGCAAAAGCCTAGGACAGATGGTTTCACATGCGAATTCTATCAAACATTTAGAGAAGAGTTAACACCTATCCTTCTCAAACTCGTCCGTGATCAAGTGGGGTTTACCCCAGGAATGCAAGGATTCTTCAGTATATGCAAATCAATCAATGTGATAAACCATCTTAACAAACTGAAGGAGGAAAACCATATGATCATCTCAATAGATGCAGAAAAACTTTTTGACAAAATTCAACACCAATTTATGATAAAAACCCTCCAGAAAGTAGGCATAGAGGGAGCTTACCTCAACATAATAAAGGCCATATATGACAAACCCACAGGCAACATCGTTCTCAATGGTGAAAAACTGAAACTGTTTCCACTAAGATCAGGAACAATACAAGGTTGCCCACTCTCAGCACCGTTATTCAACATAGATATGGAAGTTTTAGCCACAGCAATCAGAGAAGAAAAAGAAATAAAAGGAATCCAAAGTCAAAAAGAAGAAGTAAAGCTGTCACTGTTTGCAGATGACATGAAACTATACATAGAGAATCCTAAAGACGCTGCCAGAAAACTAGTAGAGTTAATCAATGAATTTGGTAAAGTAGCAGGATACAAAATTAATGCACAGAAATCTCTTGCATTCCTATACACTAATGATGAAAAATCTGAAAGTGAAATTAAGAAAACCCTGCCATTTACCCCTGCAACAAAAAGAATAAAATACCTAGGAATAAACCTACCTAAGGAGACAAAAGACCTGTATGCAGAAAATTATAAGACACCAATGAAAGAAATTAAAGATGATACAAACAGATGGAAAGATATACCATGTTCTTGGATTGGAAGAATCAACATTGTGAAAATGACTATACCACCCAAAGCAATCTGCATATTCAGTGCAATCCCTATCAAAGTACCAATGGCATTTTTCACAGAACTAGAACAAAAAAATTCACAATTTGTATGGAAACACAAAAGACCCTGAAGAGCAAAATCAATCTTGAGAAAGAAAAACGGAGCTGGAGGAATCAGACTCCCTGACTTCACACTACACTACAAAGCTACAGTAATCAAGACAGTATGGTACTGGCACAAAAACAGAAATATAGGTCAATGGAACAGGATAGAAAGCCCAGAGATAAACCCATGGACATGTGGTCACTTTATTTTTGATTAAGGAGGCAAAGATATACAATGGAGAAAAGAGAGCCTCTTCAATAAGTGGTGCTGGGAAAATTGGACAGCTACATGTAAAAGAATGAAATGAGAACACTGTCTAACACCAAACACAAAAATAAACTCAAAATGGATTAAAGACCTGAATGTAAGGCCAGACACTATCAAACTCTTAGAGGAAAACATAGGCAGAACACTCTATGCCATAAATCACAGCAAGATCCTTTTTGACCCACCTCCTAGAGAAAAGGAAATAAAAACAAAAATAAACAAATGGGACCTAATGAAACTTAAATTCTTTTGTACAGCAAAGGAAACCATAAGCAAGACGAAAAGACAACCCTCAGAAAGGGAGAAAATATTTGCAAATGAAGCAACTGATAAAGGATTAATCTCCAAAATTTACAAGCAGCTCATGCAGCTCAATATCAAATAAACAAACAACCCAATCCAAAACTGGACAGAAGACCTACATAGAAATTTCTCCAGGGAAGATCTACAGATTGCCAACAAACACATGAAAGGATGCTCAACATCAGTAATCATTAGAGAAATGCAAATCAAAACTACAATGAAGTATCACCTCACACCAATCAGAATGGCCATCATCAAAAAATCTACAAAGAATAAATGCTGGAGAGGGTGTGGAGGAAAGGGAACCCTCTTGCACTGTTGGTGGGAATGTAAATTGATACAGCCACTAAGGAGAACAGTATGGAGGTTCCTTAAAAAACTAAAAATAGAACTACCATACGACCCAGCAATGCCGCTAATGGGCTTATACCCTGAAAAACTATAATTCAAAAAGAGTCATGTACCACAATGTTCATTGCAGCTCTATTTGCAATAACCAGAACATGGAAGAAACCTAATTGTCCATCAATAGTTGAATGGATAAAAAGATGTGGCACATATATACAATGGAATATTACTCAGCCATAAAAAGAAACAAAATTGAGTTGTTTGTAGTGAGGTGGATGGACCTAGAGTCTGTCATTCAGAGTGAAGTAAGTCAGAAAGAGAAAAATAAATACCATATGCTAACACATATATATGTAATCTAAAAAAAAGAAAAATGGTTCTGATGTACCTAGGGGCAGGACAGGTATAAAGATGCAGATGTAGGGAATGGACTTGAGGACATGGGGAGGGGGAAGGGTAAGTTGGGACGAAGTGAGTCATTGGCATGGACATATATATACTACCAAATGTAAAATAGATAGCTAGTGGGAAGCAGCTTCATAGCACAGGGAGATCAGCTCGGTGCTTTGTGACCACCTAGAGGGGTGGGAGGGAGATGCAAGAGGGAGGAGATATAAGGATATATGTATATGTATAGCTGATTCACTTTGTTATAAAGCAGAAACTAACACACCATTGTAAAGCAATTATACTCCAATAAAGATGTTAAAAAAAAATACAACCTGATGTAAAAATAGGCAGAAAACCCGAATAGACATTTTCCCAAAGAAGACATACAGATGGCCAAAAGGCACACGAAAAGATGCTCAACATCATTAATCATCAGAGAAATGCAAGTCAAAACCACAATAAGCTGTCACCTCTCACTGGTCAGAATAGCTATCATGAAAGAGAACACAAATAACAAGTGTTGGTGACGATGTGTAGAAATGGGAACAATTGTGTACTGTTGATGGGAATGTAAATTGGTTAAGCTGCTGTGGAAAATAGTATGGAGGTTCCTCAAAAAACTAAAAATAGAACTACCATATGATCCAGCAATTTCAACTCTTGGGTATAAATCCAAAGAAAACAAAAACATTTATTCCTAAAGATATATGCACCCCAATATTCATAGCAGCACTATCTACAGTAGCCAAGATATGGAAACAATGTAACTGTCCCTCAACAGATGAATGGGTAAAGAAGATGTGGTATATATATGTACAGGAATACTACTCATCCAGAAAAAGATTGAAATTTTGCCATTTGTAACAACATAGATGGACTTGGAGGGTATTATGCTCAGTAAAATAAGTCTCACAGAGAAAGACAAATACTGTATAATATCACTTATATGTGGAATCTAAAAAATAAAACAAACTAGTGAATGTAAGAAAACAGAAGCAGACTCACAGATATAGAGAACCAACTAGTGGTTACCAGTGGGGAGAGGAAAGCAGGGGAGGGACAAGATAGGAGTAGGGAATTAGGAGGTACAAACTACCATGTATAAAATAAGTAAGCTACAAGGCTATATTGTACAGCACAGGGAATATAGCCAATATTTTATAATAAGTATAATTGGAGTATAACCTTTAAAATTGACACTATGTTGTATCCTTGAAACTTTATTCTGTTTCAGAATAAATTTCTTTATATTAAAAAAATTGTTGATACATAAAGAAGTGTGCCATAAAAAAGATATTTTATAATGTGGAGGAAATTATTAAGACTGTCCACTGAATGTGGGAAGGGGACTGTTCTGTAAAGTCTTTTCATGATGCTATGTAATGACCAAGATAAATCTTGAAGAATTAGTAGATATTTTCCAGGCAGACAAAAAAGTTGTAAGTGAAGAATGTTTCCAGAAGAGAAAGCAGTATTTATAAAAGCATAGTGGTGTGAATCATTCTTCATTAAAACAAAATTCATACAACCAATGTTTACTGAGTTCCCACTAACTGCCAGGCTCTGGACCAATCAGGGAACAGCAGGAGTTCAGATTGGCTGACATGCAGATAGCTGAAATGGGGTAGAAGTTCAGAGCATAGGCTCTAGTGTCAGACTTGATTTCAAATCTCGGCTCCAAGTTGTACAAACTTGGGTAAGTTATTCAATCTCTTTGTGCCTTGGTTTCCTCATCCATCAGTACGTGCAGTGAGTATACACGAGAAAATGTATGTAACGCATTTTGCCCAGTGTCTGTGCGTGATCACATGTCACCCACCAATACTTCTTTCATGTTGTTAATTTGGTATAAATGAATACATATTACTTGTATGGGTGTACAAGATAATAAACTCTTTGTAACCACACACACACACACAAAAAGACAAGGGATGATCTAGTGGTGATGCAATGATCTTAAAATACTTTTGCATAAAAGGTGGTGATTTGTTATTGTTTTTTCAAAGACAAAGGTGAAGAAAATGGCCTTGAACTGAAACATATGGAAAGATGGCTCTAGACTAGTATATCTGATATGGTAGCCACTAGCCACATGTAGCTCTTGAGCACTTAAATGTGACTGAAGAACTGAATTTTTAATTTAATTTAATTTAACTTAACTAACTTAACTTAACTTAACTGAAATAACTACATATCCCTAGTGGCTACTGTACTGGACCACACAGCTTTAGATATCATATATATATATATATATATATATATATATATATATACTTTTTTTTAATATATAATATATGTATGTATATAAACTCATTCTGGAGGTTTAAATAAATTTTGTGGCTGACTCTGCTAGTTCCTTACCCAAAAGATTCTTTTCCATTGTGGGTTATTACAAGATATTGAATATAGTCCCCTGTGCTTAACAGTAGGTCCTTGTTGGTTATCTATTTTATATGTAGTAGTGTGTATATGTTAACTCCAACCTCTTAATTTATCCCTCCTCCACTATCCCCTTTGGTAACCATAGTTTGTTTTCTATGTCTGTGAGCCTATTTCTGTTTTGTAAATAAGTTCATTTTTACCACTTTGCATTCTTGATATGGAACGGGGTCTCGGTCAGGAAATGCAGGTAATCCCATACCTCCTTCACCTCCAGCTGTGATGGACAATTGTGATGAAAAGTTGCAGAGCTCCCTTGTAATGCACTTTCAAGCATTTGGTGAATATTTGGAGATCCAAGTCTATTTCTTCCTACCGTGTACATCATCAGCTAACCGCAATACCCACACTTCTGCCACAGGAAAAAAGATATTTCACTCTCCCAGGCTTTAATTGAATAAAGAGATTTTTGGACTGAGCTCCTTAAAATATCAATGCTCCATATTACTCCCCAGATACAGATATAAATCTTTATAACGGTACACTTTACAAGCACCACTACGGAGTCTTTTCTGATTAGTAATCACAGTGTTTCCTTATTAATACTGTAAAAAATGTAAAAGGCATAAACATTTTGCAATCTATCTGTTCTTTCTGTGCGGGCATACATCAGGGGCTGCTTTAAGCATTCCTAATGGTTCAACCATCACATTTTTTATGAGTTTATATAGGAAGAAAATTGTACCAGAAAACTGAATTCAATGACTGTCATTCTATGAATAAATTCTGTTATCTTTGATACTTGGGGTATAATAAAGACATACAAAAGTTAAATTTCAGCATCCTTGCAGAGTTATGTCAACTGTTTTTAATGTCAGTAAGACACTGCTGTTCAATCAATGTCTTTTCCCTCCAAAAAATACTGCTCGATTTTCAGGTTATGTTTTCATTAAAACAACTTGTTTTTAACAGTGAGATGCTGTGTATGTTTGCTAATCTATGTATACTTCAAAGTCTGATCAAAATGAAGAGTTATAATTTCAAGACATGGAGCTCAGTAAAAATCCATCTATACTTTGGATGAAAGATTAAAATAAAAGTCAGCTATCCATAAAATGTGTTTTATATAAGTTAGATCAGAAAATATCTTGGGGGCTTCCCTGGTGGCGCAGTGGTTGAGAATCTGCCTGCCAATGCAGGGGACACGGGTTCGAGCCCTGGTCTGGGAAGATCCCACATGCTGCGGAGCAACTGGGCCCGTGAGCCACAATTACTGAGCCTGCACGTCTGGAGCCTGTGCTCCGCAGCAAGAGAGGCCGCGATAGTGAGAGGCCCGCACACCGCGATGAAGAGTGGCCCCCACTTGCCGCAACTAGAGAAAGCCCTCACACAGAAACGAAGACCCAACACAGCCAAAAATAAATAAATTTTTTAAAAAAATCCCAAAAGTATGGGGTTCAGAGAGTTTCCAGGTTGGTGAACACATGCATGTGCTTGGAAGGTGGTGCACCCCAATGCCACGGGAACAGAAGTTCCTGCTCCCTGGACCACTGCAAACCTCATCCTATGTGTCTCTTCATCTGGCTGTTCATATGTATCCTATAAAAAAAAAAAAAGAAAATATCTTGGTAGAGTAACTTTGATCAAGCAGATTCTTTATATCACCCATCACCCTGTGATTAGAGGGCATATTTTACATTGCATCCTATAGGTATATTCTACAAATAAGATATTGATCTTTATGATCACCTATGAGATTTTTTTAAAAAAACGCAATGATATAAATAAAACAAAGTGCAGATTTCCTGAACTATCCAACTTCAATATTTGCAAATTGATTCACTGTGCTTCTTTTATAGGATAAAAACTCTAAGCACCTTCTTAAAGATATGGGAAACCTGAAGCACAGAGAGTTTCCCCACAGTATTGACCCACAGACTCTCAGCTGCTCATCCAAAGGTCTATAATTTTCCTTAGGGGAGGGGGTGGAATGTTGAATTTTTACCTCCGAAAGATGTAACCTATCTAAGTGGCCATTTCCTTAATGGCTTATTTGCTAAGATACAAGAAAACTGAAGTTAAAATCGTAGAGATGATCAGCAATGTCAAAGCTCTGAAAGTCCTCTGCTGCCTTCACTCCCACCCACCCCACATACCCTAATGAGTCCATACGTATAAGTTACAAACTAATGAAACATTGCAGGTATTTGCTAGTGACGTGGACACATCCCTCGGATTTGTGAGACCCTCCACACTTAGTTATTAACATCTGGGACCTCAGGGTTCCTATATTCTCTTAAGCTTTGCCTCAGGGAGGTTTCTGCCTTGTTTCCTGGTCTCAGGCTAACCCTCAGACCTTCTGCATGTAGGAAAAGCAGGAAACGATTTGGACCGAAGTACATTTTGAGGTACGTAAACCAAATTTATTCCCAAGTCTAGTAGAGTTTAAAAAAAATCCTCTTGTTTTTTTGGTGAAATAAGTAGGTAATTGAAATAAAAGTGACTCCCTGGCCTAAATATATATCAGATGACATGAATTCTCTATTTGTCTGTGGAGACAGCTTCTGATCTTGACCACAAGCAAGATTTCCCAGAAAAATTAAAGTCATGGAAAGGAAGGCAGGCTCAGGAACAGGTCCATTAGGCGGGCTGTTGGAGTTTCATTAGACACACCTTAACCTCTTCTAGGGCATTCACCCAGCTTATTTTCATGACTGGGCTAAATCATCTTTTCTGGACCTACCCAACCAGATGACTCCATGTTAGCAAATGAGTGTTTTGTTTTCTTTTAAAAGTGTACAAGGAGATGCTTATTTGTGAAGAAGTTTCCAGAGTTGGCATCCTTGGAAGTTAATCCTGATTAATAGGTGCTTGGCTGTATAATTTTGGCTCTTGCTTGACATTGAGGTTCTGGCCTCCAGCCACCTGACAATTATCACCAAGTCTCAGGGCACACCTTGTAGACACCCCCATGTGGGGGCGATGGCTTAATTGGATGGCATAAACAACACCTTATAACCAGGAAACACTCATTAAGCATCTCATCTCCCAGAATTTCACAATCCTCTCTCATTTTCCCATGTTCATTGGCAGCACAAAGAGGTGTTTTTTCTTGCTTTGTTTTGTTTTGCTTTTGTATGATATTTGCTGAAGTTTTTCCTTGCTCTGGGGTGGTTGTCAGCATTAAGGAGAAAGTGGAATCAACATTGCTTGAATGTTTTCACCCTGCAATTGAGACTGGATCGTGGATAGCGAATGTTCTCAGAGCTATGTTTTTATTATTTTACTTTGATAAGCAGGAACAGCTCCATACAATTTCTCCGCTAGCTTCTGGGAAATATCTCTACTGTGCATTCTCTTTAGATGCTACGATGTGAGGGTTTGAGGTTGAAGTATAAGAACTTTGATGGGGGTTTTCAAGATGGCAGTTATTTCAAATTTCACTTGAAACCCCTGGCACACAGATTTGCACAAATGGCACTTCTTGTGTAGACTAAAATCAAATAAATGGCCTGACAGTGGAGGGAGACAAAGGCACCTTGGGCTTCTGGCTCCCCACGTTCTTCTGCCCTCTCTCTGATTCACAAAATGACCTGGGAGGGACTTTGAGGATATGGTCATATTTTTAACAAATTAGGGAAGTTAAGTTTCTACGAAGCACTTTCTATATGTAGAACACAGAGCTAGATGTTGTGAAGATAAAGAAACTTTATATAGGTCTTATTGCTAAAGAAATTCATAATCTAGTTGGAGGATTAGTGTCAGGTCTAACTTAAATACCTGTGAGTTTGCATCCAACGTGCGATGGTGATTTGCGAGACCAGGAAAGGACTCCAAATATTCCACCTATACCAAGGTTAAAGCCAGCTCCAATTTCATCCTAACCCAACCTCAGCGTCAAACCTAACCTTTCCAAAAACAACAGTAGATCTCTTACACTGAGTACCTGGAACATGCTTGGCATTGTGATATGTTCTTAATAGATGTGATGTTATTTCGTTCTGAACTGTATTTGGCTTTGAGCCTGCTTTAGCTTTTCTGCCAGTTCAAGTGCCAGGCAACCTCTTGTATAGGCTTGGGTTGAGCTGGATGGCCACTCAAGGCACTAAACTGCTGCCCCAGATTTGCAACTGCATGTTCCCAAAGCCACCCAGAGAGCTGTCATCCAAGGCGTCTACATGTTTTGGAAATTTGGTAAGGCTGGGAACAAAAGGAACCTGAAGTAACATCCTAGGATATTAGGGTGTCCCCTTCCCTCAGTCCCCAAAGGGCTCCTATCACCCTGATGAATTGTAAAGAGTAGAGAAGTTCTCTAATAATAGTCTCAACATGTTTCTTCTACGTCCTCAGCTTATTTACCAGAAGGGCTTCAGGATTCCACTGTCTTTAAGGTCTCTTAGATTGTGGGCTCTGTGTGGGTGAGAAAGAGACAGAATTCTCTCAAGACTTGACTTGGATTTTGAATTCTGGATTTCTATCTGTACAGCTACAAAGAACTACCTGACTGCCCCCCATCTCTGAAGTGTCAGCACAAGTTCAGAATGATAACTCTCCAAACACCATTAAGTCAAGACTACTGGTGTGTTCATCAAACCTGGCTTATCCCAAACCACAGATTGTTTCAGGAATAGAATTTGTGAAGTGTGCTCAGAATTATTTTTTTATTGGGGAGGGAAAAGTTCTATAAATTTGTACCAAAGTAGATCATATAGCTACTTTTGAAACTCTTCCTTTTGTTCTTGTTATTCCTACTAAAATATGGGGAGATACCCTAAGGATTCATCTGTGGGACATGGAAGAAGCACCCCCAAAGCTGTACTTTTAAAAGTCTTAATAGATTCCAAAGATTAGTTGAATGTTATATGCCACTTTTCATACATTTCTTTGCTTTCTTAGACAACCCTGAAAGACCAACATTAATAATTCCACTTCAATAGAGTAACTGAGGCTCAGATGAGTTAAACAACATGGCCAACTCCATACATCAGCCTCTTGTGCTCTTTCCACTAACACTTTGCTCCTTTTTTTTTTTTTTATTTTAAATATTTATTTATTTATTTGGCTGCTCCGGGTCTTAGTTTTCGGCACATGGGATCTTTGTTGTGGCATGCCGACTCTCAGCTGCCACATGCGGGATCTAGTTCCCTGACCAGGGATGGAACCTGGGCCCCCTGCATTGGGAGCTCGGAGCCTTAGCCACTGGACCACCAGGGAAGTCCCATGATTATCACGGTAACCATTCATGTCCATCACGTCTCAAAACTACCGTTTCTTTTTTGTGGTGAGAGCATTCAAGACCTACTCTTTTAGCAACTTTCAAGTATATAATACAGTACTGTTAACTATAATTGCAATGCTGTGCCTTACATCCCCAGAACTTATTCATCTTCTAATTGGAAATTTGTCCTCTTTACCAATATTTCCCCATTTCCCTCATCCCTCAGGCCCTGGTAACCACCATTCTACTCCCTGTTTCTGTGAGTTTGGCTTTTTTAGATTCCACATATAAGTGCTATTTTACAGTATTTGTCCCTGTCTGATTTACTTCATTTAGCATAATACCCTCAAGGTCGATCCATGTTGTCACAAAAGGCAGGATGTCATTCTTATAGCTGAATAATATCCCATATATATTATATATCACATCTTCTTTATCCATTCATCTATTGATGGACACTTAGGTTGCTTCCATATCTTGGCCATTATACATACTACTGCTAGGAACATTGGAGTGTGTATATTTTTTCAAATGAGTGTTTTTGTTTTCTTTGGATAAATACCCAGAAATGGAATTGCTGGGTTGTATGGTAGTTCTAGTTTCAGTTTTTTGAGTAAACTCCAATTGGCTGCACCAATTTACATTCTCACCAACAGTGCACAAGTTTCCAAAAGAAAAATCATTACAGCCTTAAAATAGGTGTCTCTTTTCTCATGTCCTGTTTCTCATCAGCACCACTAAGGGAGATGGTATAAAAGTCCCAAGAAGAATATTGGAGAATGTGTTCAAGACAACTGGGGCACAACACTAATTTGCATCTGCTATAATGCATCAATAGAAATGCAGAAGAAATCTGATATGGATGTTAAAATGAATATTGCTGAAGGAAGAAGACTCTTGGCTTCTTGGTGGAACCATGAGAAGAGTCCAAAAGTTTAGCTAAGTCTTGGTGCCACAATCAGTCCCGTCATTTGGCAAAGAGTCAGTGACTAGAGTTGATTAGTTGCAGCTAACCAGTGGAGTGCTGGTAAAGTAGGGGTGGGGCTCTGGGAAACCGGATTTGTGGCATTTGTCAAAAAAAGCAATCTAAAAAAGAATGGATATATGTATATGTATAACTGATTCGCTTTGCTGTACAGCAGAAACTAACAAAACATTGTAAATCAACTATACTGCAATAAAAATTAAAAAAAAAAAAAACCAATGGTTTAACAATGGTCTCACAAATTCCTGAAAATTTAACAACTTGCTCTCATAAGCCACTATGATCTGGCTCTGACATGCTACCACAATTCTTCTCTGAGAACCGATGGCCCCAGGCAGCTTCTGGTAAAATACATCCAGGATTTACTTGCCCAGGATTTCCCAGGTGGACGCTCATCATGAGAGTGATGCTGGTTCCATTCATGACATTTCCTGCTACAGTGGCTGGTGATTAAGGAAATCCCCTTTCAAAAAAATCTTTCAAGCAGGTAGAACTTTGTTTTGAGGAAAACAAGACAGTGTAAAATGTTTGTAAACACCAAAGATGCCAATTTATCAGGGAGATCTCAGATGAAAAACCCATTAGAAATAAAGCCCAAATTCATACTACTCAGTAGCAAAACCCCCCAAGTAACCCAATTTAAAAAGGGACAAATGACCTGAATAGACATTTTTCTCAAAAACAGCATACAAGAGGCCAACAGGTACTCAATATCACTAATCAGGGCAATAGAAATCAAAACCACAAGGAGATATCACCTCACACCTGTTAGGATGGCTATTATCAAAAAAATAAGAAATAATAAGTATTGACAAGGATGTGGAGAAAAGTGAACCCTTGTGCACTGTTGGTGGGAATGTAAATTGGTGCAGCCACTATGGAAAAGTGTATGGGGGTTCTCACTACAGAGATCCAGGGCTGCAGGAGAACTCAAGCCAGGCAGAGCCTTAAGGGGCTGAATTCCCTCTCTAGGAAGAAAGGAGTGCACAGAACAGCTCGGGGTCAGGAGCTGGGTTCCCATCCCAACTGCCACTCTGTAGCTGTGTGAACGTCAGACAGCTTATTGACCTCTTTAATCTCTGGTTCTCATCTGTAAAATGTGGATAACATTCCCAACTTCATGATAACGTTATGGGACTTACACGTAAATAGCTTTGAAAGTACGCAAGTAACATATATAAAAACATATTTATCTAGGAATATCTCTAAGTGTCAGATATATAGTAAGCCCTCTGCAGTGTGGTCCAGAGACTGTGCTCCTGGGAAGGCCTCCCACTCGCCCCCAGGTCTCCCTGGAGCCCAGCCTTTGCCCTCTGTGCAAGGGTGGGGAACGAGTGTTTCAGTGCAGGCTCTGCTCTGGCAAGAGCCCAGCACCCAGCAGGCTGAGCCAAAGCCCTCTAGCCAGGTGCGTCCGGCCTGAGTCACCACGCCGGGCCAGGTGAAGCTCTGGGGTGGCACCTGCCCGGGGTTGGCAAGACTTCTGAGAGCACTGCCTAATCCCCAGTAATCATAATGACAACAGTAGTGGCAATAATGCAGGGCTTTCTGTGCACAAAGTGTGGTTCAGTCCCCAAAGGTCCAGGAACTCTACGAAAGGTCCTGATAAGTATTATTATCTCTTGGGAGGGCAGCAGGTTTCCCCTGCGGGCAAATTCTGTGTGGGGAAGTAACGAGCCTGAGACATCAGGAGAGCAGGTAATAATGACAATGCTAATGCCTGTCGCCAGGAAAAAGGACAGGCAGAAAGCCACGTGCGGAGAATCAGGGCTGGTTCAGGGAGGACTTGTCTTTCCTATTTCTCTTTGGAGGTGAATTATCAGCAGCAAATGACAGAACACAAGCTCAGGTTTTACGGTAAAGAGGGGGACACTGTGTGGGGGGCTGTTTGCCCTGCATGTGTGGTCTGCCGCTGGCACACTGGAGGGTCTTCGGGGCTGGCAGGTAATGGTAGTGAATGAAAACGGTCAGGTGGAAGGCAAGCATAGTCCAAGTGGAATGAGATGAAGATGACCATGGCCATTGATGCTTGGCTTCTGTACTGGGGGAGGATAAGGAGGGGTGGGGACTGCGGCAAAGTGAAGGGAAAAGAGCACGCTCCTACAAAACGGGGCATCTCTGCTCAGATCCAACCAAAGCTGGCCCCATGTTGCCACATCTTCCAGTTTTGGAGGGAAGCAGGAAATCTAATTTTTTTTCTTTTTTTAAAAAAAATTTATTTTATTGAAGTAGAATTGATTTACAATGTGTTAATTTCAGGTGTACAGCGAAGTGATTCAGTTATACATATATGTACATTCTTTTTCATATTCTTCTCTGTTATGGTTCATCACAGGATATTGAATATAGTTCCCTGTGCTATAAGTAGGACCTTGTTGTTTATCCATTCTCTGTGTAACAGTTTGCATCTGCTAACCCCAAACTCCCAAACCATCCCTCTTCCTCCCCCACTCCCCCTTGGCAACCACAAGTCTGTTCTCTATGTCTGTGAGTCTGTTTCTGTTTTGTAGATAGGTTCATTTGTGTCATATTTTAGATTCCACATATAAGTGATATCATGTGGTATTTGTCTTTTTTTGTCTGACTGACTTCACTCAGTATGACAATCTCTAGGTCCATCCATGTTGCTGCAAATGGCATTATTTCATTCTTTTTTATGGCTGAGTAATATTCCATGGTATATATGTGCCACATCTTCTTTATCCATTCATCTGTCAATGGACATTTAGGTTGTGGAAATCTAAATTTTTGTGAAAGATACCTTTAATTTGAAATATTGGTAACTGATGTGAACATTTTCAAATGCCATTGGCCTATGGCCTGCCTGGTTAGGGTCTCTCTTGGAAGATAATCCTTCAGTTATTTCAAATTTTTAAGAAGTTGAGCCTCATTATACACATGGAGTTGGATGAGACAGAGCTGGCCCGCTGTGCACTTCCCACCCCAATCTGCATCCCCAAGGTTATAAAGGAAGCCAGTGGGAAGGAGGAGGATTCAAGGCTCAGTTGGAGTGGGGCTGGATGGGGCTACCCAGCTATGATCAGGTGAGAGCAAGAAAAAGGAAGGTGGTAGAAGGAGGGCTGCTGAGGGTGAGATGCCTCAAGGCGGCTGGAGATAAAGGGCAACTAGGACAAAACGTTGTCGTTTTTAGCTTCCCCCTCCCTTTCTTTCTCTTTACAACCCTACCATTCATTCTTTCTCCCAGCCCTTCTTTCCTTCCTTCCTTCCTTCCTCCCTTCCTTCCTTCCACAAATTCTCTGCCCACTTATGTTGTGTCAAGAGCTTTCCTAGGCTATGGGAATAGTCTAGGCCTAAAAATTATGTTTCTAACTTTTTTTTTTAACCATACCATATGAAAACAGCTGTATATGTTTTTACCAAATTTGGAGTTTGGTCTGACAAGGTTGGACATTGTACAAGCTGGCTGTGTAAACTGTTCTTTGAGGGAATCACTTCAGCGAGACACAGCCAACCTCCAGAGCAGCAGACGTTGAAGTATAGTGAGAGGCCTGATGGTTGTGAGTGACATGAGACCCAGCAGATGCCTGAGATGTTGTGGGCAGAGGCTACAAACAGTAGATTCAAATCTGAGCCTTGAATTGAAAGTCACTAGGGAAAGAGCTGTTTCTGACAAGGTCAACTCCATAGAGGTGCTGCTGGGTAAGTAGCAAAAACAGGTGTTCATTTAATGATGCTGCTGACTTCTAACGACATTGTGGAGGTTGTGAGTGGTGAATGGGTCAGCTCATCTTCTCAATCTCCAAGTGTGGACCATAGACCTGCAGCACCAGCATCACCTGGGAGCCTCTTAGAAATGCAGACTCTTGACTCTAGCATGGATCTACTGCCTTTTAACCATATGTCCACATGTGCACATTACCATTGGAGAAGCACAGTGGGTATATGTATATGTATAACTGAATCACTTTACTGTACAGCAGAAACTAACACAACATTGTTAATCAACTATACTTCAATAAAAAAAAAAGAATTGGAGAAACATTGCTCTAAAGCAAGAGTTCTTAACCTTGGATTCATCTGTGGAAACTGGAAAAAAATACCAACATGCTTGGGCCACCACAACCCCACCCTCCTTCCCCCACCACCAAGAGGCTCTGATTTACTCATTCTCGGGGAGTGGTCTGGGCAACAGAAAATTTTGAATCTTTCCTCCCATGTTTCTCATATGCAGCCAGGTTTGAGAACTACTGCTTGTTAGAAATGAAAATTCTTGGGCCCTACCTCAAACCTAATGAATCAGAATCCGTGTTCTCACAAGCCTTGGAGGGGTGATTCTGAGGCATGCCGAAGTTTGAGAACCACAATCTATGGTGGAGACAGACAGGAGAGACAAGCTTGTGGGCATTCATCTATGCAGAGACGAGAGACCAGACAGGGATTCTCTTGTGGGAGACATCCAGCCTGGTGCAGAGGAGGACAAGAAAGGCCTTCTGTAGCCAGGTGACATCTAGAGGGAGAGTGGGACCCAGCCAGGTAAAGAGACAGGAAAGAAAAGAACACTCCAGAAAAAGGAACAGTGCGTGCAATGGCCCTAAGGTAAGAGAGCGTGCAACTTATCTGAGCTCCTGAAAATGGTTCGGTTTGGCTGGAGGTGATGGTGCTGAGGGGTGAAACTAAGCTATAAGCAGGAGATGGATAATGAAGGACCTTGTGTGTTGTGCTAAGGAACTTCTTCTCTATCCTCAGGTGGGTTTTTGGTGGGAGAGTATTAGAGAGATCACTTTGGTTGCCATGTGGAGAAAGGTTTTGGGGAGGGAGGGGACACTGGTGGGGTCAGCGGGCCAATTGGAAGATGGTCACAGCAGTTCAGACAGGGGATGCACATATTATCAATCAGCCAGTTTTTCCTGAGAAACTACTATACTAATAATTGTATGGGACACAGTAGACAGTTTTTGCCCTCAAGGGCCTTTGTTGGATTGTCGAGACAAATAGATCATCCTATTCAATCAGTTGATTCAACATAGCTTAAAATATCCATAAACCCTGCACTACAGAGAGGCAATGTTCATAGCAGCACTATTTACAATAGCCAAGACATGGAAGCAACCTAACTGTCCATCAACAGATGAATAGATAAAGAAGATGTGGTATATATATACAATGGACTGTTACTCAGCCATAAAAAAGAATGAAATAATGCCATTTGCAGCAACATGGATGGACCTAGAGATGATCATACTAAGTGAAGTAAGTCAGACAGAGAAGACAAATATCATATGATATCACTTAAGTATGGAATCTAAAAAAATGATACAAATGAACTAATTGACAAAACAGAAAGAGACTCACAGACACAGTAACAAACAAACTTATGGTTACCAAAGGGGAAAGGGAGAGGGATAAATTAGGATTTGGGGATTAACAGATACACACTACTATATATAAAACAGATAAACAACAGGGACCTACTGTATAGCACAGGGAACTATATTCAATACCTTATAATGATCTATAATGGGAAAGAATATGAAAAAAATATTCATAAACCCTGCACTGCAGAGGGGCAATGTCCCAAGGGACAGGGACATGCAGTGATCAGTAAAGCATGGTTGCTGCCATCAAGGAGCTTATAGTCTCCTGGGGGAGGCAGATGGCCAAACACCATGTATGGTACAGAGTACAGATACTGTTGTGGACAAGTAAATCAACTGGCCCGCACTGGCCATGTCCTCTTATTGTAATACGCACCATGCCCCTGATTTATCCAACCTCATCTCTCGTGCTTGGCTCATCTGGGCCAATAACAGTCTTGTGTGGCAGTAGTATCTTCATTTCCATTTCATAGATAAGAAAACTGAGGTGCAAGTATATCTATATCTTTATCTATATCTGAATCACTTTGCTGTACACCTGAAACTAACACACCATTGTAAATCAACTATACTTCAATTTTAAAAAAAAGAGTGCAGCATTAGTATTTTGAAAAGAGAGAACATAAAAAAAAAAAAGAAAGAAAGAAAACTGAGATGCAGAGAGGTTATGTCATTTGCTCTGGATCACAGGACCAGCAAAGGAGTAGGGATAAGATGCGTTACCCCAGGTGCTCTGGCCTCATCATCCTGTATTCTGATGATTATAATGACGTTTCCCAAACTTCAGTCATCCTTTCTGATTTTTACCACAATTGTGCAAGGCTGCATGATTATTTACTTTGTATTTTACATTAAACTGACTTGCTTTTTCATGTTAAATAATTTATTCTAGAAAGAAGGTCATATGAATATAGTGAATAGAAAGTCGGCATCACTTGCTACAAATAGGAAATAAGTGTAACATTAAGTATGTCAGACACAAACCAACGGTATTAAAAATCAAGTTGCATATGGTAGCCTGGCCCAGGCTCTGAGCCTGAGGTCTGCTCTCTCTTTGTGAAAAAAGGAAACGTGCAAATGTTAAGAGGTGTTAAAGATGTGGTAGCACCAACCTGACACTTAGCTTTGATTCATCACAAGGCTCTAAAGATAATTGAGCCTCTTGGGAATAACTTTCTCTCTATGAGATTTAATCTTATTTAATGGTATCCGTCTACTACCCCAAATCATTGCACATCATCCACGGGGCAGACACTGTGAAGTGTCCCATTCTCCCATTCTCCCTTTTTATAAAGATGACTGTCCTCCTCTGTCACAAGTCCCCACCCCACAGGGTCACCAGGGACACTCCTTCTAGGAGGGCAGAGAAGAGTGAAACTTTGGGACAGTGTCATAAGATGTAGAGGCAGCTGCTGGGGTTTCAGTCTTGGGGACTATGATTGTGATAAACAGTGATGATCCTCATGTGGTAACTGGCAAAGATTAGATCTTGCTTTGCCCTTAGCACCTGTTTTTCTTTTCTTTTTTTCTCCTTTGTGGGACCACTTTAGCTTTGGTCTTACATTTCTGTCTCTCAGGATTCATGAACCCTCCCTCGTTTTGTTAACGATGTTTAATAATATTTTTATATTATTACACAACGTGATAACTTTCAGGACGTAGAGAGAAAGAAAGAGACTTTGAAGTTGCCTCAAAATCTGGGAGCCTGAGGGACTGAGACCACGGAGCAGAAGCTGGGTGAGAGGGGAGGTTATTGGCTTGGTTTGCCTGTCCATGGGGGCATCTGGATACTGGAGCACTGGCCATAAATGTGGGAGGACCAAAGGCTGAGGCTGGAGAGAGGTCCTGAGGCAGGATTTAGAGCCGTGTGAAACGCCTGAGTGTAAATCCCACTCCAAATGAGGGACTGAGGAGGCATCCACACTGCACTTAGAGCCCACAAGCCTGTGGGGATTCCTAGCCCTTTGAGAATGAGCCTCCAGTTTGACCATTCTCCCTGACTTGAGAAGGTACAAGAGAAGGGACTTGTCTTAGGAATAATACCTCCCGAGTGATGTATCTGTTGACCTAGCTCTGTATATACCTAATTTGTACATCAGCGGGGACATTGCTTGAGTCAAACGACTTATATGTGAACTACTCTACTTTAATGATCATGATTACCATGATTTATCATATACTTTTTAGCATTCTGGTAAAAGAAAACCTTACAAAATTCAGGAGATTATCACCTGAGTCTGCTAGGCAAATGATTTATTTCTGTCAATATTCCAGGGAGAGGGGAACATTTTGTTTATGTGACACATGCTCGGGATTTACAAAGAGCAAGAGACCCCCCATAAAACATATCTAAACACACGCAACTCCACATGAAAGATTAAAGGAAAAAGAAGAAAATGATTGTTTAGACAAAGTCTTGAATTTCTCTGGATTTTAGTATAGTGGCTTTCCATGTAGTATAGTCTACCCTTCAGAGGTTGGGTTTGAACAAAATAAAAAGGCCTCTAGAAACTTTTTAAAAAACAGCTTTAGGGACTTCTCTGGCAGTCCAGTGGTTAAGGTTCCAAGTTCCACTGCAGAGGGTGCAGGTTTGATCTAAGAACTAATATCCTGCAGGCTGTGTGGTGCGGCCGAAAAAAAAACCACACACACACAAAATTCCCCCCCCAAAAAGCCCCCCAAAACAGCTTTAAAAATCCCATTTAAAAATAGAAGACAGAAATTCTTAGAAAAGCACAACCTTCTGAGACTGAACCAGGAAGAAATAGAAAATATAAACAGACCAATCACAAGCACTGAAATTGAAACTGTGATTAAAAATCTTCCAACAAGCAACCGCATAGCACAGGGAGATCAGCTCTGTGCTTTGTGACCACCTAGAGGGGTGGGATAGGGAGGGTGGGAGGGAGGGAGATGCAAGAGGGAAGAGATATGGGAACATATGTATATGTATAACTGATTCATTTTGTTATAAAGCAGAAACTAACACACCACTGTGAAGCAATTATACTCCAATAAAGACGTTAAAAAAAAAAAAACAAAAAACTTCCAACAAACAAAAGCCCAGGACCAGAGGGCTTCACAGGTGAATTCTATCAAACATTTAGAGAAGAGCTAACACCTATCCTTCGCAAACTCTTCCAAAATATAACAGAGGGAGGAACACTCCTAAACTCATTCTACGAGGCCACCATCACCCTGATACCAAAATCAGACAAAGATGTCACAAAGAAAGAAAACTACAGACCAATATCACAGACAAACATAGATGCAAAAATCCTCAACAAAATACTAGCAAACAGAATCCAACAACACATTAAAAGGATCATACACCATGATCAAGTGGGGTTTATCCCAGGAATGCAAGTATTTTTCAATATACGCAAATCAATCAATGTGTTACACCATATTAACAAATTGAAGGATCAATAGATGCAGATAAAGCTTTTGACAAAATTCAACACCCATTTATGATAAAAACCCTCCAGAAAGTAGGCATACAGGGAACTTACCTCAACATAATAGAGGCCATATATGACAAACCCACAGCCAACATCATTCTCAATGGTGAAAAACTGAAACCATTTCCACTAAGATCAGGAAGATGACAAGGTTGCCCACTCTCACCACTATTATTCAACATAGTTTTGGACTATTATTCAACATAGTTTGGAAGTTTTAGCCACAGCAATCAGAGACGAAAAAGAAATAACAGGAATCCAAATCGAAAAAGAAGAAATAAAGCTGTCACTGTTTGCAGATGACATGATACTATACATAGAGAAACCTAAAGACTCTACCAGAAAACTACTAGAGCTAATCAATGAATTTGGTAAAGTAGCAGGATGCAAAATTAATGCACAGAAATCTCTTGCATTCCTATACACTAATGATGAAATTAAAGTGAAATTAAAAGTGAAATTAAAGTGAAAGTGAAATTAAAGAAACACTCCCATTTGCCATTGCAACATAAAGAATAAAATACCTAGGAATAAACCTACCTAAGGAGAGAAAAGAACTGTATGCAGAAAACTATAAGACACTGATGAAAGAAATTAAAGATGATACAAACAGATGGAGAGATATACCATGTTCTCGGATTGGAAGAATCAACATTGTGAAAATGACTATACTACCCAAAGCAATCTACAGAATCAATGCAATTGCTATCAAACTACCAATGGCATTTTTCACAGAACTAGAACAAAACATTTCACAATTTGTATGGAAACACAAAAGACCCCGAATAGCCAAAGCAATCTTGAGAAAGAAAAATGGAGCTGGAGGAATCAGACTCCCTGACTTCAGACTATACTACAAAGCTACAGTAATCAAGACAGTATTGTAATGGCACAAAAAGAGAAATATAGATCAATGGAACAGGATAGAAAGCCCAGAGATAAACCCACGCAAATATGGTCACCTTATCTTCGATAAAGGAGGCAAGAATATACAATGGAGAAAAGACAGCCTCTTCAATAAGTGGTGCTTGGAAAACTGGACAGGTACATGGAAAAGAATGAAATTAGAATACTCCCTAACACCATACACAAAAATAAACTCAAAATGGATTAAAGACCTAAATGTAAGGCCAGACACTATCAAACTCCTAGAGAAAAACACAGGCAGAACACTCTATGACATAAATCACAGCAAGATTCTTTTTGACCCACCTCCTAGAGAAATGGAAATAAAAACAAAAATAAACAAATGGGACCTAATGAAACTTAAATACTTTTGCACAACAAAGGAAACCATAAACAAGATGAAAAGACAACCCTCGGAATGGGAGAAAATATTTGCAAATGAAGCAACTGACAAAGTATTAATCTCTAAAAGTTACAAGCAGCTCATGCAGCTCAACATTAAATAAATAAACAACCCAATCCAAAAATGGGCAGAAGACCTAAATAGACATTTCTCCAAAGAAGATATACAGATTGCCAACAAACACATGAAAGGATGCTCAACATCACTAATCATTAGAGAAATGTAAATCAAAACTACAATGAGGTATCACCTCACACCAGTCAGAATGGCCATCATCAAAAAATCTACAAAGAATAAATGCTGGAGAGGGTGTGGAGAAAAGGGAACCCTCTTGCACTGTTGGTGGGAATGTAAATTGATACAACCACTCTGGAGAACAGTATGGAGGTTCCTTAATAAACTAAAAATAGAACTACCATATGACCCAGCAATCCCACTACTAGGCATATACCCTGAGAAAACCATAATTCAAAAAGAGTCATGTACCACAATGTTCATTGCAGCACTATTTACAATAACCAGGACGCAGAAGCAACCGAAGTGTCCATCGACAGCTGAATGGATAAAGAAGATGTGGCACATATATACAATGGAATATTTCTCAGCCATAAAAAGAAATGAAATCGAATTATTTGTAGTGAGGTGGATGGACCTAGAGACTGTCATTCAGAGTGAAGTAAGTCAGAAAGAGACAAAGAAATAACGTATGCTAACACATATATATGGAATCCAAAAAAAAAAAAAAAGGTTATGAAAAACCTAGGGGCAGGATAGGAATTAAGATGCGGACATAGAGAATGGACTTGAGGACATGGGGAGGGGGAAGGGAAAGCTGGGACGAAGTGAGAGAGTGGCATGGATTTATATACACTACCAAATGTAAAATAGATAGCTAATGGGAAGCAGCAGCATAGCACAGGGAGATCAGCTCAGTGCTTTGTGACCACCTAGAGGGGTGGGATAGGGAGGGTGGGAGGGAGACACAAAAGGGAGGAGATATGGGGATATATGTATATGTATAGCTGATTCATTTTGTTATAAAGCAGAAACTAAGACACCATTGTAAAACAATTACACTCCAATAAGGATGTTAAAAAAAAACCCGAGAAGACAGAAAACCTGATTTTTTTTCTAAAATATCTTTCTAGAAAATATGCATTTATTTATTCCAGGTACTAAAGACACTGGGTATACATAAATGATAAGACGTAACCATGACTCTCAGGACATTTACAATCCCCCAAGGGAAACAGACATAAAATGATGATAAAAGTAGTCTAGAGGATTTGAAAAGTGGCAGGTGAACCCAGGGGCTAGAGAATTCATTTTATATCAGCTGGCAGAGGAAAGGACTATGGAGGAGGTGGCACTGGAGTTCGTTCTCACTGGGTACATAGGGTTTTGCAAGGAGTGGGGAATGGAGAGTATAGGCAGAGGGAAGAGTGGGAGCAAAGACAGAGAAACAGGAACATGCAGAATGTGCTTGGTGGAATGGAAGTGAGGACAGGAGCATCGTGCCTGTTTGAGGGAAAATGAGGGAGTATAGGGGTGGAAAGGTGAGTCGGAGCCCAATTGTGAAGGTCTCTGAATGGTGCTTGGATTTCCTTGAACTAGTAGTGGGCAACCATCATGGATGCTTAAGCCGGATGGTGACGATGATGGGATATTTTGATTTAGAAAGCTAGGAATGGAGATTACGCAAGAGGCTTTTTACGTTGGCCCGGTTAAAATTATCCTTCATGTATCGGATACCAACTCTGTTCTCTCTCTTTTTTTCTTCTAATAACTATACTGAAATAAAGGATTTTTAATTTGGAGAGACCGAATGTATTTGTCACACAAACAACTCAGGTTGTTCCAGTGAGTGAAGTCCTGAAACACAGCCAAAGGGATGAGAAAGGGCTGTCTTCATTTTGAATTTCTGGTTTGTATTTTTTTAGTATGTGGGACATTACTGAGATGGAAGGAGGGGAAAGAGGAAGAGGGAAGAAAACCATGTGCCATACTTTGCCTATTCCTCCAAGAAGACAGTTTTTTTTTTTTTCTTTTTGTGAGGCTCTTCAGATGAAGTTAAGCAGTAAAAATAATCTGATTGAGTTGGACTGGACTGGAGATGGATTCTTCTCTTAGTACAATGATGTGGTGTAATCTGTGTTTCCAATTATACCATTCCTCCTTCCAAGAGGAACACTGAGCTTGTAAACAGATTCTCAGTCAGGCTCGGAAAGAAGCGTGGCTGCTGTTATTAAAGAGGGGGAAGAGATGCTGTCATAATGTGCATGACGCCCAGCGCCTTGAAAGATATTGCCTTCCTGCTTTGAGGAGTGGAGGGAAGGCAGAGGGACCGGTGGATAGACCAATCGTCGAGGGAAATTTTACTGTAAAGTATAAGACCATGGTGATGGCTGCTTTTTGAGACTTGACTTTAGCTCAGGTCACTGAAGGATCTGCAGACGTGGCGGGTGATGGCGGTGACAGTGGTTCTAACTTGGCCAGCATCATCGCAAGAGCCCGCTGCCTAAAGGAAGCTCGGCTGTCTTTCTACGTGATCAGAGCAAGTTGTGGATCTTTCCCGACACTGTCCTCCATCCCCACCCACTTAGAATACGTTCCTCCTTCTGAATCACAAATGAGAAACATAGTTTGCAGTTTTCAGTCGCAAACTTTTAATTTTCGGATCTGATTTTGGATAAGTCATGAGAAAAACAAGTTGTAAGGCTTTATCTTCATTTTTTTTTTTTTTCTCTTTTCAAATTCTCTGTAGTATCTTTCTTTCTATCCAAGCTCCCTGGGGAGGTGCGTTGACACTGGGAAACACGTTTTCCCTTACGTTGGGGTGGGGTGGGGGGGGGAGGTGGGGAGGCCAGGATATTCCATTGTCAGTTAAAAAAATAATGATCTGCAGCTGATTAAAGAACTGAGCAAGCCTTACACTTTGAGTCTTTTAAGTGGGTAATTCCTTTAACTGGGAAATTCTTCTAAGCGGGTAATCTCTTTAAGCAGGACCCTTCACAGCCCTGTAAAACGGAAGACCATCTAGGAACTCTTGAACTGTTTCAAATTGTTTTCAAATGGGTCTGAATGCTGCTGAGAAATGCATAATTTACGACCTTAACACTTGATTAGGTGGTAAACGACTGTCAGGAGAGATGTCCTTGGTAATCTAGTCATCATCCAGACTCTAATTATCACTTCACAGGGGAAGGAAGGCTGGGTAATTGAGAACCAAAACTCTTAAAGGGCTTGGAGTGGCCATTTTCCTATGCAGTTAAACAAATTATTTCTCTACCTAGAAGGTGTTTAATTGGTACCAATTGAGGAGGAGGAAATGGTGCTGTGACTTGCAGGAGTGAGTGAGTCAGGGGGCTTCAGCCAAGGAAACAGAAAGTTGCATTGATTACTAAGAGGTCTCTCCCACTTAAAAAATGCACTTAGACTGGGACTGACACATACACACTACTACATATAAAATAGATAGCTAATAAGGACCTACTGTCTAGCACAGGGAACTCTACTCAACACTCTGTAATGACCTATATGGGAAAAGAATCTAAAAAAGTGGGGATATGTATATGTATAACTGATTCACTTTGCTGTACACCTGAAACTAACATAACATTGTAAATCAACTATACTCCAATAAAACTGTTTAAAAATGAGACAAAAAATAAAATAAAATATATGTTAGGAAGGAAGAGAAGAGAAAAGAGGAGGCAGCCGAGACGACAGAATGTAATTAAGAGCTGATAGCCATACCTCTCCCCTGTCTGTCATTACTAAGGATTTTTCTCAGATGAGACCCAATTTCACCTAGTGTTAGTTCCCATTGATCACTATAAATTATTTAAGCTGCAAATGCTCTGCCATCCATTAAAACAAGAATGGGGAGAATTGGCCAAAGTCTGCCTGAGGGAAGGGTCCTACTCTCCTGAATTCAGTAGGAAATACGAGTGAGAGGAAACAGGTAAAGAGATTCCCATCTATAGCTTTTTCTCTGACCAGTCCTCTTCGTCCTCTCTACCCCCAATCTTCTGCGGAGCACTTCTGTGTCCATAAATGTCCACACTAAGTGCTATGGATACAAAAATGGGAATGTCAGACATGACCCTCGGTCTTCAGCAGTATCCACCCTAGAAAGACACTGATGGATAGCGTTGGGGTTTAAAGGAAGCTGAGAATCAACACCTCATTCTTCGCCTTTCAAATGTGGGGTGAATTGATAGATACATTCTGGAGAGTGGGAAGTCAGAGTGCCTTGATTACTTATAAAGTTGATTGGAGAATGTGGGTTAGATCGGTGGCCAAGTGGGTTTGCCTATTGTAGACAAACAATGTCGCCTGCCATATGAGCAAACAAAGGATGTTGTGACCATCAAGCCATCAGGCACTGCAGCCGCCCCAGTGGTGCACCCTGAGGGGATTCAGGATGGAAAAGGACAGGATACTGGCCCTAGATAGTTGAGGTGCATATCAAAGGAATCATTTCATTAAGCCACCCAGACTCTTGCATCTTCGCATACATAGAAAGGGGCTAAATTCATTAACCTGAGACTTTTTTTTTCTTTAATTAACAGTAATTGTTTGATGTTCCAACTACCTGGGTTTTGTTGCAAAAACTCCTATATATCCTGGCTCCTTCCTTATCTCTTTGGAGCAGTCGCTCAGAGGTATCTGAGAGGCTATCTCCCGTGCTTAAGTCCTCAGGAAGTCCACCGAATAAAACATAATTCTCAATTTTTAGATTGTGTATTTTTTTCAGTGGAGACCATTCACCAGCTCTTACCTCTGGTAGCTGGCCCAGCTGGTCAACTGCAGGCGTTCCCCATGATGAGGGTGTGGGGGGCAATGCCCATGGCAGAGAGCAGATCAGAATGCATGTGGCCTTCAGACAGGCTGGCTCCAAAAGAGCTTCTCCCTAAGACTCTGATCAGATCATCACAGCTGCCATCAGAGGAGTGAGCTGGAGGTGGAGCCCAGAGTGTCCCTCTAGCTTACATCCTTCTACGTGGAAAAACAAGGGTCCTGTAACAGAGAGGCCTTGAAAGTGATATTAAGTGGAGACTAACCTGTGTTTGGTAAGTTACATGCTTAATTCGTTGGTTTTGTGGGTTTGAGGTTAGAAATGCAATTCTATGCAGTGTTCTGAAAACTAAAACTGGCCACATCCTGAAGAACTCAAAGGACTAAAAATGCACAGAACCACCACAATCTAGAATCACTATCTTATTATGCCTGGGATGCAGAAAACATGTCTCCTATCCCTGATTGGTAGGTGTTGGTTTGGCACAACAAATGTCTGGTGAGCAGGAAATGATGGCTGAATGTAAGCCTGTATCTTCCAGGTTCTTCTGAATTTATTTTTTCTTGATAGCATCTTTTTTTTTGCATGGATACAAATGCAATACATATGTATCATAGAATATTTAGAAAATACACAAAAGTATCAAGAAGAAAATAAAAGTCAACTTTGTCCCACCATTCAAGGATATCATTGCTACCATTCAGGTTTTGTTTTTTTAATTCTATGTATAAAGCGATGGATGTTAACTAAACATATTGTGGTAATCACTTTGCAATATATACATATATCAAGTCATTATGTTGCATACCTTAAATGTATACAATGCTATATGTCAATTAAATATATCCCAATAAAACTGGAAAAAATAAAATTCTTTATATATCCACATTTTGTGGGACTGTTTTCCCACAAAATTCCTCTTTTACTCTATATGGAGTTTGATATTCTGATTTCCCCTTATTATATCTTGAATGATTTTTCATGTCATCAAGCAGACTTAAAAGTAGGATTTCAGTAGCTGAAGAGCATTTTGTTTAACCTGCTGCTTCCTCTGGACATTTAGGTTATTTTCAACTTTCTTTTCTACGAAGACCTTTCTTATATGTAAATATTTATGTGCTTCTCTCAATACTTCTTACAGTAGAGTTTTTGGGAGAATTTGAACATCTTAAAGCAGTGTCGTGCCGGTAAATGCTTAATAACTGGCTTGCAAAGGGGGACGAAAGACTTGATTTATAGTATTTGCCCATTTCTGGGGTATAAATACTCCCACCATAGTTGATTTCAAGCTACCAATGGTTTAATACCTCCCTTAAAAATTTTTGAAAAATTAACAATTGGTGCTTGTGAACCAACACACCACCACTGCAAGGCTTTAAATACACATTTTGCTGTTTCTCTCCAGAAAGTTTGTACCTAATAACATTCCTACTAGCAACATGCAGGATGGCCTGCTTAGATCCAGGTGGGCCAGCAGCTGAGGTGGAAGGTAAGTAAACCCAGATTTCCTTTACTCTGAAGGATCCATGCCACCTCTGATGACATGTAGGAAAAATAACTTTTTCCCTAAAGGACGATTCCACATGTATAAATGTTGTAAAAGGGGAAAAACTAAACTCAGAATTTGTTTTAGATTTTTATGTAAGACCAAGTCCAAATATTTGCTAACCAAAATAGTCTCTCTGTTACTTCTCTATCCTTCATATTGATGCAATGCTATTAAATATGACATTTCATCATCTTGTATATGCAGAGAAATATGGCATCATGGAATAAAAAGGGACTTTGTAATATTGCTGGAGCATGGTACTTCTCAAAGAGCCAGAGCCCTGGCCCAGCCGCTAACTAACTCTGTGACCATAAGTAGACCCTCTGCATGTTCTGTTTATCCTCTCTATGAGAATGAGCGTGAGCCTCAAAGTGCAGACCTAGTTCTGCCACCCCTCCCTTCCATACATTCTTTGAATGAGTGCCCCTTATTGGCATCAGGATAAAGTATCAAATTCTTAATAAGATGTACTGTGTTACATGGTACAACAGTCAAACTCTAAGGTGACCTCTTGTGCCATCCCCTCACCTTGAGTGTGAGTGAGCTTATGACTTGCTTTTACCCAATAGAATATGGCAAAGATGATGGAATGTTACTCCAGTGTTTATGTCATGTTATTTAGGACTCCACCTCTCTGGAATCATTCTTGTTCTCCTGCTGGCCTTGAAGGAATAAACAGCCATGTTGTGAATGTCTCTGGAAAGGCCCACATGTCAGGTAAATGCAGGAAGCCTGTAGGAATTGAGGGCCTCAGTCCTATAACCACAAGGAACTGAATTCTGCCAACAACCTGAATGAGCTTGGGAACAGAACAGTCCCCAGTCCCCAGTCAAACCTTCAGATGAGAATGCAGCCTGTCCAACACCTTGGTTACAGTCTGGTGAGACCCTGAAGCAGAGAACCAGCTAAGCAGGCTTGGACTCCTGAGCCACAGAAATGTGAGATAATAAATATGTATTATTTTAAGCTGCTAAGTTTGGGGTGCTTTATTGCACAGCAATGCAAAACTGGTTACAATGTCTTCCACGATATTCTGATAGCACACCTTCTCTAGTGTGTTCTGGTGTTCTCCACCTGCCTCTTCCAGATCCATTCTTTATGCTCTTTCTTCTTTCCCTGTGCTCCAGGAGGCTGACTGGTAGGGACTGCATCTGCTGAGCTTCCTTGACCACTGGCTTTTGACTGGCACTGAAATGAGGCTGGGAAGCGGGAGACAGGGAAGAAGATGAATCGAGGCTCCCTCCCTGTGAGGTTGTAGGTTGGAAATAGCCTCATTTCTCTACGGCAGGCCACAGCTCTTGTCATGAGGCTTTCTCCTCTGGCTCCAGCTCTGTCTGGTTCCCTTACTGCTCCCTTCCTGTGCCCCTGAGTGTCACAGGGTACACTCTGCATTGTTGTTAGTCCTCCATATTCACCACCCTTTCCCTTGTTCACTTCCCTTAGCCCTGCCTAAATCTTTGTTAGCAGTCACGTCATTAAACTCTCCTAAATTACCCTGTTTAAGTGTATCACTGTTTCTTGTTGGGACTCTGATTGATACAAAGCATTATTTCAATTCCCTGCTCTTTTATACAAAGGGCTTCTCACACACTAGGGCAGCGGTCCCCAACCTTTTTGGCACCAGGGACTGGTTTCATGGAAGACAATTTTTCCATGGATGGGGTTGGGGGGGATGGTTCAGGTGCTAATGTGAGCGATGGGGGGGATGATTCAGGAGGTAATGCCAGCGATGGGGAGCAATGGGGAGCGGCACATGAAGCTTTGCTTGCTCGCCCGCCGCTCACCTCCTGCTGTGTGGCACAGTTCCTAATGGGCTGTGGACCGGTAGTGGTCCACAGCCCAGGGGTTGGGGGTCCCTGCACTAGAGGACAGTTTCCCCAGCCTCTGGTCCCCATCTTTATCTAGCTCAGTAGTTTGCAAAATGTGGCCTCCAGAACTGCAGCATCAGCCTCAACCTGGGAATGTGTTAGAAATGCAAGTTCTCAGGCCATGGCCCAGATCTACTGAATCAGAAATGCTGTGACTGGGCCCAGCGGTCTGTATTTTAACAAGCCCTCCAGGTGATTCTGAGGCATGCGAAAGTTTGGGAACCACTGAGCTAGTTTGCTCTGTTATCTTTTACTTTAAGTCCCAACTTAAACTCTTAGACTTCATTTGTTCCCTCTGTTACATTTCCCACAGCACTCTCTGTCTCTGTACTTGTAGTAATCCTATCCTTATAGTTGCTTGTTCAAAGGTGGTCTCTCCCAGCATCCTATGAGTCCAGCATCTATTTCTGCTTTGTTCATGTTGGAATTATTCATGTTGTATCTGGTGCCTGACCTATAATGGACATGCAATAATTATGTCTCAAAACATTGATTCAGTGAACCATTTGGGCCTCAGTTTACTCATTCATGGAAAGAAGTTTGACTGGCTCATTCATTCAACAATCACCTTTGCTCAAGTAGCTTGGTTAAGTCATAGAGTTTGGTGCTGGGCAGAAGTTTTCACCCTTCTGGTTTGGAAAGATCTATATGGTATGGGTTAATTATTATCCTTTTCAACCATTTTTATCTAAGCTCAAAAGGTTGCAGAGTTGCAAAAATATGTTATATAACATAGTTTACTTTATAAATAGCTTAGATCATAGTTTGGATGAATTGCTTTCAAAGTCTATCTAAATAATCTGACCAAAGAACTTGTGTTCTATTGTTCAGATCAGACCTCTTTGTCAGCTTTAGAGTCATCTCTTATTGTTTTTAAACATATTCAGCCATCCATCCACTCAACATTTACACCTTGCAACAACTATTTACTCTGTGTCAAGACAAGTGCTTTGAACTTGGAATAGTAGCCATGGCAGGGACAATTAGTTAGGACTGTTGTTTTTTTAAAAAACCACAAAACTGTAGCCTGATCTCACGTTTTTAATGACAGCGGGGTCATAATCTAAGCTGAATTTGCTCGACTTGAAGTGGCCTTGTTCCTGAAGGATCTCCTTGAATTTATGACACAGAGGAGGAGATGGGAGCCGTTGGAAGTTTGAGCAGAGGTATGACAGGAACAAACTTACATTTTAAAAGGATCACCCTGGCTACTCCGTGGTGTAGGGTGAGGCGGAACAAGAGCAGAGGCAGAGAGATATGTTACGAGGCGATGGCAGTAATACAGGGAGAGATGACGTTGACCGGGATGAGAGTGGTAACACCGCAAACGGAGGTGTATTCAGCTTCTGGGTATATTTTGAAGGTAGAGCTGTTGGGCTTTGCTGACAGATGTGATCTGGGGTGAGAGAGATAGAAAGAAGTCAAGGTTTTTGGCCCATGTAACTGTTAGGATGGGGCTGCTGTTTAGTGAGATGGGGAAACTGTCAAAGACGAAGGCTCTGAGCAGGAGAATCAGGAGTACAGGTCGCATCTCCTGTAAATCATCTAGCTCTGATTGAGTAAATAATATCAAGTTTAACAAATATCTTGGGAATTTTACAAACTGTCTCAAATGTTGGCATCATTATGACTGTGGATGGAGACAAAGAACATCCTATGATTTTATCCCTCATCAGTCTGTGATAACTGAGATAGATGTGCTTCAAGAAAGCAGGAGATCATCGCCCCATGTGGATTAGATTCTGAGCTGGTCCTCGGATCAGATCTATTCCTTGCCCTTTTCTGGGTCTGCTCTGCATCACAGAAGAGCTGATAATTGCAGGCTGTGGTTCCTGGGGTCCATGATTAGGGGTCTTTGGCTATGTTGGTAGCGGGAGGTGAGTGTGTGGAGGGGAGGGAGAAGCTGGGCTATTTCTCCTCCTCTCTGTCTGACTCATGCAGCATCACTGGTAGTAGCTGATCATCCTCTGCTGCACCTGCCCCCACTGGACAGGCCCTCTGTGGCTCTGGTCTCTCTCCTCCCCCTGGGCTCTGATAACATTATCTCCCCGCTCTGAACCTCCAGCCTAGGGGAGCCCCAGTTTCCCACAGCTGCCATCTCTGGGCTGCCATCCTGTCCCTGTTTGGCTTCTCAGTTTAATGTCCAGCGAAGTTTCTATTTTCCTGGATGGCTCCCTCAGGCTAAGATTCCCATAGTGAAAAAAGAGGGAATCCAGGGTAATTATTTGGTACATCACTTATTTCAAGGGTGTCTGAGTGTTTGACTTGAGTTTATTCTCTCTACTTGTCTTGTCCATGACTTGATTATCCTTCTGGGTGAGATGGGCTGTGGGTTTAGCATTGATCTGGCCCTCATGCATTTTGATCCACTACTCAGGACCCAAAGTGTTGACAGTAATCTTAAAACAAAACCACCCCTCTGATGCTTGAATTTCTTCTCTGGTATCCCAATCCTTCCTGGATATTCTTCAGTAGAAACTCATTAATTTCCAAGGTTTGTCATTTTATCTTTAGATAGTTCTGTTTCAAATTTTAATTTTTTGATTTAGAACAGTCTATGTCAAAAAAAACCAAAAAACAAAAACCAAAAAATCCTCAAACTGGCTTAAAGAAAAAAAATAGCATTTATTGGCTCCTTTAATTGATCAATCGAGGGGGAATGGTTCAGATGAAGCTTTATTCTGGGCTCAAACAATGTCTATGACCCAATTTCTGTTTTTGTTTTTGTGTTTTTTTTCTCCCTTTCTTAGCACATCTTCTTCAAGATTGTTTCCATCCTGAGGTAGGCTCCCCTAGTGGTCTGAAGTGGGCTCTCATTGGCTCACAAAAGCTTGAACAAATCCTGGAATCTCCTGGCCCTGATTGGCTCATATGTTCCAGCTCTCTTTGGTCTGCTTAGGTCACATTCCTACCCCTGATTGGCTTGCCTTGGGTCATGCTCCCATCCCTGAACTAATTCGTGTGGCTGGGTCAGTGGGATACATTGATAGGCCTAAGAAAATACTCAGTAAATGGGACTAACTGATTAGCTTAAACAAATACATGACTGAACAGAACTGGAAGTGGGGTCAATCCCACCCAACCGCAGGTCTCAAAAATTCAGGATGAAGTTAGTAAGGAAGAGGGGGGAAATGGGTTCTAGGGATTGCTGGAGGGAAAATATGTCTACTATAGAAGGTAAAGGCAAAGAGTCATTTGAGGGTCTGCTATTATTTCATCTCCATAGGTAAAGGATTCTTGAAGGTTTACATTGGCCAAATTAAGGTTTACAAGGTACATTAACAAATCACAGATGCCACTACTCCAAAATTTGGTAAGTAAAACAAAAGGTTCTCTATTCCATAAGGAGGTAAACTCTGAATTTTCAAAACTCCTTGAGCAGTAATAAAACTATTCTTTATTCAATTATAAATCAATAAACAGTACACTATAGGCATACATATTTGGAAGGAGACGACAAAACAAAAGAAACAAAAAGAAAGGATGATTAAAAAAATCTCAGCTTTTGACATAGTACGAATACATCGGAAAAAGAGCCATCACCTAAAACAATGCACAATTAGAATGGAAACTATCACAGCAAATGTGGAGGGAAGGGCTATCAATATCAAAACAATGTATTGAACCCTCATGAGAAATGCAGCCAAAATTTCATTGGATAATTCCATTGCTTCATTCAGCAAAATGGTAACTGTGGCAACTGAAATATGCTTTAAAGGTCTACACCTCCAAGGACACTTCAATTTGTGGCAGGTTGTTAGTTAATTCGTTATGCTTTTTCGTGGAGGCCAGTGAGCAGTTATACCGAACAAAGCTTCCCTCCCCTACCCACCGATTTCTTTTATTTCTTTTTGGTTTGGAGGTGCCTAGATTTTATCTCTGCACAGGACAATAAAATGGCGGATGACCTGCTAACAGTGACGAAAACAAAACCCCACCTACAACTTCAAAAAAATGAAGTGAACGGTGATTCACTTAATCCCGTGCTTACCATTGAGTCATAGCTAATTATAAATTAAGAACAAAGTTCGTAAGTCTTAGTGAACATGGTTGATTGGTATAATAGGGAGTAGAACTCGATGGGATTCTTTATTTTTTTTGGCATGTGTGTTTTTTGTCTTTCTGCCAAAGTGAACCGTAACTCTTTAAGCCTCAATAGACTATTGGAGGCTTGAAGGAGCTATTGTTCTGACAAAACTTACCTGTTGAGGTTGTTTTTCCTGTTAATCACCCACACTAAATAATTCTGAGATGGCTTCTTTTTATTTTTTTAACATCTTTATTGGATTATAATAGATTTACATTGTTGTGTTAGTTTCTGCTGTATAACAAAGTGAATCAGCCATATGTATACAAATATCTCCATATCCCCTCCCTCTTGGGTCTCCCTCCCACCCTCCCTATCCCAGCCCTCTAGGTGGTCACAAAGCACCGAGCTGATCTCCCTGTGCTATGCAGCTGCTTCCCACCAGCTATCTATTTTACATTTGGTAGTGTATATATGTCCATACCACTCTCTCACTTCATCCCAGCTTACCCTTCCGCCTCCCCATGTCCTCAAGTCCATTCTCTACATCTGCGTCTTTATTTCTGTCCTGCCCCTAGGTTCTTCAGAACCTTTTTTTTTTTTTTTTTTACATTCGATATATATGTGTTAACGTATGGTATTTTTTTTAATGATATAATGAACATTGTGCTACATGACTCTTTTTGAATTATGGTTTTCTCAGAGTATATGCCCAGTAGTGGGATTGCTGGGTCATATGATAGTTCTAATTTTAGTTTTTTAAGGAACCTCCATACTGTGCTCCATAGTGGCTGTATCAATTTACATTCCCACCAACAGTGCAAGAGGGTTCCCTTTTCTCCACACTCTCTCCAGCATTTATTGTTTGTAGATTTTTTTGATGATGGCCATTCTGACCGGTGTGAGGTAATACCTCATTGTAGTTTTGATTTGCATTTCTGTAATGATTAGTGATGTTGAGCATCCTTTCATGTGTTTGTTGGCAATCTGTAGATCTTCCTTGGAGAAATGTCTATTTAGGTCTTCTGCCCATTTTTGGATTAGGTTGTTTGTTTTTTTGATATTGAGCTGCATGAGCTGCTTGTATATTTGGGAGATTAATCCTTTGTCACTTGCTTCGTTTGCAAATATTTTCTCCCATTCTGAGGGTTGTCTTTTGGTCTTGTTTATGCTTTCCTTTGCTGTGCAAAAGCTTTTAAGTTTCATTAGGTCCCATTTGTTTGTGTTTTTATTTCCATTTCTCTAGGAGCTGGGTCAAAAAGGATCTTGCTGTGATTTATGTCATAGAGTGTTCTGCCTATGTTTTTCTCTAAGAGTTTTATAGTGTCTGGCCTTACATTTAGGACTTTAATCCACTTTGAGTTTATTTTTGTGTATGGTGTTAGGAAGTGTTCTAATTTCATTCTTTTCCATGTAGCTGTCCAGTTTTCCCAGCACCACTTATTGAAGAGGCTGTCTTTTCTCCATTGTATATTCTTGCCTCCTTTATCAAAAATAAGGTGACCATACGTGCGTGGGTTTATCTCTGGGCTTTCTATCCTGTTCCATTGATCTATATTTCTGTTTTTGTGCCAGTACCATACTGTCTTGATTACTGTAACTTTGTAATATAGTCTGAAGTCAGGGAGCCTGATTCCTCCAGCTCTGTTTTTCTTTCTCAAGATTGCTTTGGCTATTCCGGGTCTTTTGTGTTTCCATACAAATTGTGAAGTTTTTTGTTCTAGTTCTGTAAAAAATGCCATTGGTAGTTTGATAGGGATTGCATTGATTCTGTAGATTGCTTTGGGTAGTATAGTCATTTTCACAATGTTGACTCTTCCAATCCAGGAACATGGTATATCTCTCCATCTGTTTGTATCATATTTAATTTCTTTCATCAGTGTCTTATAATTTTCTGCATACAGGTCTTTTCTCTCCTTAGGTAGGTTTATTCCTAGGTATTTTATTCTGTTTGTTGCAATGGTAAATGGGAGTGTTTCCTTAATTTCGCTTTCAGATTTTCCATCATTAGTGTGTAGGAATACAAGAGATTTCTGTGCATTAATTTTGTATCCTGCTACTTTACCAAATTCATTGATTAGCTCTGGTAGTTTTCTGGTAGCATCTTTAGGATTCTCTCTGTTTAGTATCATGTCATCTACAAACAGTGAAAGCTTTACTTCTTCTTTTCTGATTTGGATACTTTTATTTCTTTTTCGTCTGATTGCTGTGGTTAAAACTTCCAAAACTATGTTGAATAATAGTGGTGAGAGTGGACAACCTTGTCTTATTCCTGATCTTAGAGGAAATGGTTTCAGTTTTTCACCATTGAGAATGATGTTGGCTTTGGGTTTGTCATATATGGTCTTTATTATGTTGAGGAAAGTTCCCTCTAAGCCTACTTTCTGGAGGGTTTTTATCATAAATGGGAGTTGAATTTTGTCAAAAGCTTTTTCTGCATCTATTGAGATGATCATATGCTTTTTATCTTTCAGTTTGTTAATATGGTTTATCACATTGATTGATTTGCATATATTGAAGAATCCTTTCATTCCTGGGATAAACCCCACTTCATCATGGTGTATGATCCCTTTAATGTGCTGTTGGATTCTGCTTGCTAGTATTTTGTTGAGGAATTTTGCATCTAGGTTCATCAGTGATATTGGCCTGTAGTTTTCCTTTTGTGACATCTTTGTCTGGTTTTGGTATCAGGGTGATGGTGGCCTCATAGAATGAGTTTGGGAGTGTTCCTCCCTCTGCTATATTTTGGAAGAGTTTGAGAAGGATAGATGTTAGCTCTTCTCTACATGTTTGATAGAATTCGCCTCTGAAGCCATCTGGTCCTGGACTTTTGTTTGTTGGAAGGTTTTTAATCACAGTTTCAATTTCAGTGCATGTGATTGATCTGTTTATATTTTCTGTTTCTTCCTAGTTCTGTCTCGGAATGTTGTGTTTTTCTAAGAATTTGTCCATTTCTTCCAGGTGGTCCATTTTATAGGCATATAGTTGTTTGTAGTAATCTCTCATGATCCTTTGTATTTCTGCAGTTTCAGTTGTTACTTCTTTTTCATTTCTAATTCTATGTATTTGAGTCTTATCCCTTTTTTTCTTAATGAGTCTGGCTAATGGTTTATCAACTTTGTTTATCTTCTCAAGGAACCAGCTTTTAGTTTTATTGATCTTTGCTATCATTTCTTTCATTTCTTTTTTATTTATTTCTCAACTGATCTTTATGATTTCTTTCCTTCTGCTAACTTTGGGGTTTTTTTTGTTCTTCTTTCTCTAATTGCTTTATGTGTAAGCTTAGGTTGTTTATTGGAGATTTTTCTTGTTTCTTGAGTTAGGATTGTAGTGCTATAAACTTCCTTCTTAGAACTGCTATTGCTGCATACCATAGGTTTTGGGCCGTCATGTTTTCATTGTCATTTGTTTTTAGGTATTTTTTGATTTCCTCTTTGATTTCTTCAGTGATCTCTTGGTTACTTAGTAGCATATTGTTTACCCTCCATGTGTTTGTATTTTTTACAGTTTTTTTTAATGTAATTGATATCTAGTCTCATAGCCTTGTGGTCGGAAATGATACTTGATACGATTTCAGTTTTGTTAAGTTTACCAATGCTTGAATTGTGACTCAAGATATGATCTATCCTGGAGAATATTACATGAGCACTTGAGAAGAAAGTGTATTCTGTTGTTTTGGGATGTAATAGCCTATAAATATCAATTAAGTCCATTTTGTTTAATGTGTCATTTAAAGCTTGTGTTTCCTTGTTTATTTTCATTTCGGTTGATCTGTCCATTGGTGAAAGTGGGGTGTTAAAATCCCCTACTATTATTGTGTTACTGTCGATTTCCCCTTTTATGGCTGTTAGCATTTGCCTTATGTATTGAGGTGCTCCTATGTTGGGTGCATAAATATTACAATTGTTACATCTTCTTCTTGGGTTGTTCCCTTGATCATTATGTAGTCTCCTTCTTTGTTTCTTATAATAGTCTTTATTTTAAAGTCTATTTTGTCTGATATGAGAATTGCTACTCCAGCTTTCTTTTGATTTCCATTTGCATGGAATATCTTTTTCCATCCTCTCACTTTCAGTCTGTATGTGTCCCTAGGCCTGAAGTGGGTCTCTTGTAGACAGCTTATATACGGTTCTTGTTTTTGTATCCATTCAGCCAGTCTATGTCTTTTGGTGGGAGCATTTAATCCATTTACTTTTAAGGTAATTATCAATATGTATGTTCCTATTACCATTTTCTGAATTGTTTTTGGTTTGTTATTGTAAGTCTTTTCCTTCTCTTGTGTTTCCTGCCTAGAGAAGTTCCTTTACCATTTGTTGTAAAGCTGGTTTGATGTTGCTGAATTCTCTTAGCTTTTGCTTGTCTTTAAAGGTTTTGATTTCTCTGTCAAATCTGAATGACATCCTTGCTAGGTAGAGTAATCTTGGCTGTAGGTTTTTTCCTTCCATCACCTTAAATATGTCCTGCCACTCCCTTCTGGCTTGCAGAGTTTCTGCTGAAAGTTTAGCTGTTAACCTCATGGGGATTCCCTTGTATGCTATTTGTTGCTTTTCCCTTGCTGCTTGTAACATTTTTTCTTTGTATTTAATTTTTGATAGTTTGATTAATATGTATCTTGGCGTGTTTCTCCTTGGATTTATCCTGCATGGGGCTCTCTGTGCTTCCTGTACTTGATTGACAATTTCCTTTCCCATATTAGGGAAGTTTTCAACTGTAATCTCTTCCAATATTTTCTCAGTCCCTTTCTTTTTCTCTCCTTCTTCTGGGACCCCTATAATTCGAATGTTGGTGCATTTAATGTTGTCCCAGAGGTCTCTGAGACTGTCCTCAATTCTTTTCATTCCCTTTTCTTTATTCTGGTCTGCAGTAGTTATTTTCACTATTTTATCTTCCAGGTCACTTATCCGTTCTTCTGCCTCAGTTATTCTGTTATTGATTCCTTCTAGAGCATTTTTAATTTTATTTATTGTGTTGTTCATCATTGTTTGTTTGCTCTTTAGTTCTTCTAGGTCCTTGTTGAATGTTTCTTGTATTTTTTCCATTCTATTTCCAAGATTTTGATCATCTTTACTATCATTACTCTGAATTCTTTTTCAGGTAGATTGCCTATTTCCTCTTCATTTGTTTGGTGTGGTGGGTTTTTACTTTGCTCCTTCATCTGCTGCGTATTTCTATGTCTTCTCATTTTGCTTAACTTACTGTGTTTGAGCTCTCCTTTATGCAGGCTGCATGTTTGTAGTTCCCATTGTTTTTGGTGTCTGCTCCCAGTGTGTAAGTTTGGTTCAGTGGCTTGTGTAGGCTTCCTGGTGGAGGGGACTGGTGCCTGTGTTCTGGTGGATGAGGCTGGATCTTGTCTTTCTGTTGGTCAGGACTGCGTCGAGTGGTGTGTTTTGGGGTGTCTACGAACTTAGTATGATTTTAGGCAGCCTCTCTGCTAATGGGTGGGGTTGTGTTCCCGTCTTGCTAGTTGTTTGGCATGGTGTGTCCAGCATTGGAGATTGCTGGTCGTTGAGTGGAGCTGAGTCTTAGTGTTGAGATGGAGCTCTCTGGGAGAGCTCTCACTGATTGATATTATGTGGGGCTGGGAGGTCTCTGGTAATCTAATGTCCTGTACTTGGCTCTTCTACCTCAGAGACTCTGGCCTGACAACCTGCCAGAGCACCAACACCCTGTCAGTCACATGGCTGCGGGTCTTGGAGGGCCTTCTGGGGAGGTGGGTGTGGCTGTGACTCACTGTGGGGACAAAGACACTAGTGGCAGAAGCTCTGGAGAATATTCCTCGGCATGAGCTCCCCTGGAGGCTGCCATTTTCTCCATGGCTTCTTTTTAAAAAAATTTTTTATTGACATTACAGTTGCTTTACAATGTTGTGTTAGTTTCTGCTGTACAGCAAAGTGAATCAGTTATATGTATACATATATCCCCTCTTTCTTAGATTTCCTTCCCATTTAGGTCACCACAGAGCACTGAGTAGAGATCCCTGTGCTATACAGCAGGTTCTCATCAGTTATCAATTTTATACATAGTAGTGTATATATGTCAATCCCAATCTCCAAATTCATCCCACCACCCCCCCTTTCCCCCTTGGTATCCATAAGTTTGTTCTCTACATCTGTGTGTCTATTTCTGCTTTGCAAATAAGTCCATCAACAGAGGAATGGATAAAGATGTGGTACATATATACAATGGAATATTACTCAGCCATAAAAAGGAATGAAATAGTGCCATTTGCAGAGATGTGGATAGACCTAGAGACTGTCATACAGAGTGAAGTAAGTCAGAAAGAGAAAAACAAGTACCATATAATATCGCTTATATGTGGAGTCTAGAAAAATGGTACAGATGAGATGGTTTCTTTTTAAAATTTTAAAAAATTGAAACATAGTTGATTTAGAATGTTTTGTCAGTTTCAGTTGTACAGCAAAGTGATTCAGTTATACCTATATACATTCTTTTTCAGATTCTTTTCCATTATATGTTATTACAAGAGGTTGAATATGGTTCCCTGTGCTCTACAGTAAGACCTTGGGTAGCTTCTTTTCTTAAACTGCCTTGAAAAGCACCCCCATAGTAATAACAACCAGAGAGAGGTCTGCCAAAGCTGTTGTAAGATTCGGGTTCACCTGGTTCTCTAGCATAATGATTGGGGAAGTGTTTCAGTTAGCTGTTGTAGTGAAACAACCCCCCTCAAAACTTACTGGCCTAAAAGAACAACGGTTGATTATTCCTAGCAAGCCAGTGCATCTGCTGGGTGGATCCACCGATCTGGACTGGACTTGGCCCATCTTGGCCGGGTTCCCTCATGTCTCTGTGGTCAGCTGGAGGCTTGGCTGGGGCTGGCTGCTCTAAGATGGCCATGGCTGCGATGAATCAGCTTGGCTCCATGTGGTCTCTGATCCTTCTTGGAAGTCAGTCTGGACTTGTCCACGTGGCAGTGGCAAGGTTCCAACAGAGTGGAAGCATGGAAGTTCTCTTGAGCCCTAGAGTCTGAATTGGATCATTATCACTTTGGCCTCATTCTACTGGCAAAAGCAAGCCCAGATTCCAGAGAAAGGGAAATAGACAATGCTTCTTGGTGGGAGAAGCAACAAACTCCCCTTGGATGTAGGAGGGAAAGAATTGAAGCCACATTTGCATCCATGTACCACAGAAAACCTGAGTATGCTCAGCTCACATGGTAAACACCTTATTTTTAGGGAGGAGAGTAGTATAAAAATAAACATTATGTGTAAAAGAAGTTCCCATACCCAATTTAGAAACAATCTGGTTTATTAAAATAGAAGCTTCCCCCCCAAATCCTTTTTTAGTTTTCTTGTTTCTACCATTTGTTGATTTTTCCACTCAATGTAGAGAGAAACTTTCATATTTAACTTTTTGTTTTGTTTTGTTTTGATTATACTTGAAGTATTTTTGGCTTTGTTTGTTAATATATTATTGTGGAGTTTATGCTTTTAATACCATGGGAATATTATCTATTCTTCTGAGTTTGTTTTTAGGTTTCTTAAAATGAATTGCAACCCATAGTGGAATACTTGAAATTACTGTGTAAAAGGTAAAATATGATTCAAGTATTCACTTCTTCAAGAAACAGTGGTTGAGTGAGTTCCTCCTGGGTATATTAGAAGCTGGGCTAGTGCTCAGGACACAGTGGAGAGCAAGACATACAAAATCCCTGCCCTCATGGTGCTTACACTTTACTGGGGTGACAGATAGGAAGCCAGCAAACCATGACTGACTGTGATAAGTGCTGAGAAAGATAAAACCGGGCACTGGAGAGCTTCTTTTAAACAGAGACAGCTCCACCTCCACTTACTGGAGACTGGAGGAGGTAAAAATGAAGCCAAGATTCTCTTGAGGAAAAGAAGACACCTGTGCAAAAGGCCAGGGGCAGAGAGATCCAGAGTGGGGCAGACCTTGATGAGGCCTCAAGATGCTTTCAGGGAGTGTTTTAGGAACAGAAACCCAGTGTCACAGGTGCTGTCACCACTCTGTCTGTATCTATTTAGATTCATCAGCCTCTGGTTTGCTTTCCCTCCCAGTAGCAGTAGCTGCCTCTCTATTGGAAGGCTGCCTTCAGGCCGCCAGAATTCACTTTGCCTGCAAGTCCCAAGAGCTACAAGTTCTGGAAATGGAATTCTCTGGGGCAGCCCTTTACCAATACTGATGAAAACAGGGGTATCAATTCCCCAGCTCCCTTGCCCCGATGGGGGCACCTCCCCGACCTCTCCTGCAAAAGTGGGCCAAAGTTGTGCTAATTGGGACTTTGCTTGATTTCTCACCCTCGCTTGGTTTTCTTCTTTTTCTGTCCCACTCCGTCACTCCCCTACTGGCTTTTCCTGGAACACTTTCTAATAAATGGCTCTCCCAGGAATTCTTGTCCCTGGAGATGATTCTAAGGTATCCCAGCCTAGGTAGCCTGTGACACTGGAGCAAAGTGAATGAAGGAGGCATGAGATAGGGTTCCCGAGACAGCTCAGGCACAATGTAGCCCCCCTGTACAAGCAGGGATGACATCACCTAATATACATACATAAGAGCGTCACTCTGTGAGCAATGGCTGGAGGGAGAATTAGTTGGATGAGGGAAAGAGCAAAACCTCAAATCAGATTCAAGGCCAGTAATCCTCCCTGTGCTGACATCTCTACCAATTTCCTTTTATCTTTTCAATTGGGATAAAATGATCTACCCTTTGGCTATCCCTCAAAGATGGTGTGAGGATGAAAAGATGATTTGCATAAAGTTCTTATCGTTCTCCAGAAAAGATGTGCCCAATAAAAACCACTGTTATTATTGATATAAATAAAAATAACAATGCAAGCTCATGTCCAGTCTCTGGAGAATTTTCATACATTAATAGGAAAATTAAGGGTAATATTAAAGACTAAAGCAACTGTTTCTAGGTTTCTCTTTTGTTCATACCATTGTTGCTCCTTTTGGTGTGTGAGAAGCAAAAGAGCTGATGCAAATATTTGTGCCCCGACCTGGTTCAGTCTGAAAGTAGAGATAAAGATCTTTCGAAAAATGGCAGCAATGAAACCAACATTCCAGGTCCTTTCCTTTGGGGGGAAGGGGTACCTTATTTTGAAATTAAAAAAAAAACAACAACTATTGTATAAATGGAGGTAAAACTATTGTTAAAAAATATTGGCTTATGTTCTAGATCCATACACACACATATAACCTCCATACAAGTGAGTGTGTGTGTGCGTGTGTGTGCGTGGGTGTGTGTTATGTGTATATGCAAACGTGCTTGGTAGACTGTCTCTGCTCATGAAAGCTTTTTCCAAACCAATGTACGGAAAGTGACAGATGGATCGTCAATGGATGAGAAGCAGTTACACATATCTGGCCAGCATGGTTTTGATTGTGTGTTGGGTCGTCAGCCAGCCACACACCAGAACTATTATTTTAGGAAGCTGGAAGAGAATTAGCCAATGTCAAAGGGAAGAGAGAGATGCAGGGAATGAAATAGACCCTCTGTAAGTATGTAGGGGGAGGGATCAGTGGAGGCAAAGTGGGAGATGCAGTGTCAGTTCTACTAAGAAGTTGCCCAGGTCCCTGGGGCCACTAATTTCTCTCCATGGAAAGACCATCTTTCTGTCTTCTGTAAAAATGCTTTCAGTAAGGCATCAGTGTAGCTGAAGCTACATCCACCTGTTGGAATTCACACAAGAACTCACTGAGAACAATACATTCTGGTATTCAGGTTCAATTGTTATTGTTCCTATGTTATCATAATAAAAATCTCATAGTTGAAATAAATATGGGATACGCAGGATACACAGGATAATATTGTAGGCCCACACTTTCCAATAACCCTGTAAATGCTTCTTATCTCAGGGGTTTTCTGAACAACACAGCAGGTGTAAGCTCAAATGCAGTAGAAAATGACAGACATACTTCAGTGTCAGAAGAACAAATATTTGGGCTCAGCACGTGAGAAGATCACATACCTCAGTAAGCCCAACAAATCAGAGAAGTCTGTAGAAAAGCATGGACATGTTTACTTTTCTACTTCTCCATCAACACTATTCTGGTACTTTGCTGTATATGCTTTAAAACACACTCTGCTTGATACAAAATGTCAAATCAGCCCAAACAATCCAGGGCAGTCTAGACTTTACTAAGATGAGGATTCTCTGTTAAGTCACTAGTTTCTTTTTCCAGGAAGAGTCCCAAGTTGAATCAACAGACTACCCTAATCTTTCTCTCAGAAGAAAGGGACATTCCAGGCCTGTGTGTTATTAGGCTAGACCTCTGCCATGTCTTAGCATCTCACCCGCTGGCCCCTTGATAAGTTTGGGAGATACTTACAAGGGTCGGTTTTGAAAAACGGTAGGCGTGACAGAGTTACATGCAGTATTGCTAACAGTTGCTACCCATGTAGCTTTAGGTACATCAGAGACCCTCTCAGCCACCTCTGCTTCATTCTCTCTGGTCCTCACCTTCCCCAGTGGCTCTTCTGTGGTGTGGGTTCCCATGTGGTTCATCCCAACTGCTTGTAGGCATTCTTACACTCACTTTTGAGGACTGCCTCTTCTTGAAAAAATTTATTATTTTTTTAATTACAGAGTATAAAATTGCCACTGTAGAAAACCAGGGCCTAAAACTTAGTGCTGACAAAATATGCATTGAATGAATGAATTAAAAATATTTTGAAAATAAAATACGGAGGAAGAAAAAATTAAGAACCAGTCATAAACCCACCCTCCAGAGATGGACAATAACACCACTTCTTGTTTATATGCTCTGAGATATTTTCTGCAAGTCTATAAACAAAAATTAGACCATTTTGTCTTATTGTTTTGTTATATGCTAGCCTCCCATCTCCAGTTGGAAAATCTCCCATGCCAATACAGGTTCTTACATACCACACTTCTTTTTTTTAAAACCTCTTTATTGGAGTATAATTGCTTCACAATGGTGTGTTAGCTTCTGCTGTATAACAAAGTGAATAAGCTATACGTATACATATATCCCCATTTCTGCTCCCTCTTGCATCTCCCTCCCTCCCACCCTCCCTAACCCACCCCTCTAGGTGCTCACAAAGCACCAAGCTGATCTCCCTGTGCTATGCGGCTGCTTCCCACCAGCTATCTATTTTACATTTGACATACCACACTTTTAATGGCTACATAATAATTCATTGTATAGAATACTAACAATGAATTGTTTAACTAAGTTCCTGCTGTTTGACATTTACCTTGCCTCCCTTTTTTTGTTGTTTTTGTAAACAATACTGCAACAAGTATCCTTGATGCTGTTCTCTATTTTTTGCATGTAATTCTATTTTTTTAAAATTTTTTATTTGTTTTCTTTTTAAATGTTTATTTTTGACCTACAGCACTATGTTTTTTCCTGTTACACAACATACTGATTTTTCTATACATTTCATTTTTTTCTTTTTTTTTAAATTGAAGTATAGTTGATTTACAATGTTGTGCTTATTTCTGCTGTACAGCAAAGTGGCTCAGTTATACACATATAGACATTCTTTTTTTATATGCATGTAATTTAAATTATTTCTTTAGGGTAAATTCCCAGAAATGAGGTATGTGGGTTAAAGAATCTGTGTGTTTTATTGCCTATTGACAAGTCATCCAGGGAAGCATCTCTTTGCCTGAGACTTGAGGCTGATCCCTGTCCAAATAGAACTCTGAATTATAACCTCCTTCAGGGTCTATGCCCTTCAGGACCCGTGACTTGTACAGCAGGCAATCAACGTGTATTTATTGGATCAAGTAATTTGAATATCCCATTCCCTTGGACTTGATTCTAGCCCCCTCAAGAACTGAATTCCCCTGTACAGCAAAAAAAGAGATACACAGGAAGCCACAGAGAAAACCCCCATGTTATCCCTGAAATCTTAACTGCAGCTCAATTAATTAATCTAAGCCAGGGGTCAACCAACTACAGCCCATGGGTCAAATCCAGCCTGTTTTTTTTAAGATTTTTTAAATGTGGACCATTTTTTTTTTAGCATCTTTATTGGAGTATAATTGCTTTACATTGTTGTGTTAATTTCTGCTGTATAACAAAGTGAATCAGCTATACGTACACATATATCCCCATAACCCCTCTCTCTTGCGTCTCCCTCCCACCCTCCCTGTCCCACCCCTCTAGGTGGTCACAAAGCACAGAGCTGATCTCCCTGTGCTATGTGGCTGCTTCCCACTAGCTATCTACTTTACATTTGGTAGTGTATATATGTCAATGCCACTCTCTCACTTCATCCCAGCTTACCCTTTCCCCTCTCTGTGTCCTCAAGTCCATTCTCTACGTCTGTGTCTTTATTCCCATCCTGCCCCTAGGTTCTTCAGAACCATTTTTTTTTTTTAGATTCCATATATATGTGTTAGCATACGGTTTTTGTTTTTCTCTTTCTGACTTACTTCACTCTGTATGACAGCCTCTAGGTCCATCCACCTCACGACAAACAACTCAATTTCATTTCTTTTTATGGCTGAGTAATATTCCATTGTATATATGTGCCACATCTTTATCCATTCACCTGTTGATGGACAGTTAGGTTGCTTCCATGTCCTGGCTATTGTAAATAGAGCTGCAATGAACATTATGGTACAGGACACTTTTTGAATTACGGTTTTCTCAGGGTATATGCCCAGTAGTGGGATTGCTGGGTCATATGGTAGTTCTATTTTTAGTTTTTTAAGGAACCTCCATACTGTTCTCCATAGTGGCTGTATCAATTTACATTCCCACCAACAGTGCAAGAGGGTTCCCTTTTCTCCACACCTTCTCCAGCTTTTGTTGTTTGTAGATTTTTTGATGATGACCATTCTGACCGGTGTGAGGTGATACCTCATTGTAGTTTTGATTTGCATTTCTCTAATGATTAGTGGTGTTGAGCATCCTTTCATGTGTTTGTTGGCAATCTGTATATCTTCCTTGGAGAAATGTCTATTTAGGTCTTCTGCCCATTTTTGGATTGGGTTGTTTGTTTTTTTGATATTGAGCTGCATGAGCTGCTTGTATATTTTGGAGATTGATGTGGACCATTTTTAAAGTCTTTATTGAATTTGTTACAATATTTCTTCTGTTTTATGTTTTGGTTTTTGGCTGTGAGACATGTGGGATCTTAGCTCCCCAACCAGGAATCGAACTCACACCCCCTGCATTGGAAGGCAAAGTCTTAACCACTGGACCACCAGGGAAGTCCCCAGCCTGTTTTTGTATGGCCCATAAACCAAGAATTTTTCCTATATTTGAAAATGCTTGAAAAAAATCAAAACAAGAAGAATAGTTCTTGAACTGAAAAGTATATAGAATTTAATTTGTGTCCATAAATAAAGTTTTATTGGAATACAGCTAGACTAATTTATTTATGACTTATCTATGGCTGCTTTAGTGCTAAAATGGCAGAACCAAGTAATTTCAACCGAGACCATAAGGCCTGCAAAACTTATAGTATTTACTCTTTGGCCCTTTACAGAAAGAGCATGCTGAACGCTGATCTAGGCGTCAGTCAATCCAAGCAGAGTAATCTACAACCTAGAAAAATGAAATCTGCAATGATGCTGTCACTAAATCAGCACTCGTAGAGAGCCGCGATTATTAGCACTTCCAGTGTGTAGGGGTGAGGTCTCAACATCTTCCTATTGTCTCAGCTTTGACCCCAGCATTGCATAGGTGAGAAAATCTAGCACCTTAAACCCTGGCTCCACAAAGTACTCAGACAGGGGGTTTTCGTTGTGAGCATTGACAATTTCCCAAGTTTACAGTTTCAGCATTGTTGATACCAAGTCCTTAGGGCATGCTTTGGCTAGTGCGGCTGCCGAGATGAAGTATGGCTCTCTTATTAACTTGTCAAAGTGCGGTGCAGCTGCATCATTTGCTGACCCATTTGCTTAACTTAAATAAAGGTTGGTGGTTAGGCTTCTGTTGCATTGTGCTCTCCTGCTAATTATCAGTGTATTTGTTTTAGAGACAATTAGCCACCTGGTTCATTCTCCCATTGAAGTCAGGTCATCATGAGTTACATCTGCTTTCAGGCCTCCTCAAGTCCAAGACATAATAAAAAGATGATGGCTATGATTATAAAAAGCGTGTGGGGTTGGGCATCCATGGTACAGCATATTGAATTCCCAAGGAGCATTGAGTTGCATCATTGTACTCACAGAAGCTCCTCTCTGCCAGTCACAAAATAAGGATGTGAACAGAGAACTCTCGCGCAGAGCCAGAAGTTCCTTTAGCAAGTGGGGGGAGTATTTGCAAGGGTAGACACTAATAACGGCGAAACACAGTGAGACACGATTTCCTCCCTCGGGCGCTGTGCTGATACAACAAAAAAGTGACAAATAAACACATCTTCGTGCTTGCAGAATTTGCATAAAACTGAAGTTGTTCAGACCTGTGGGTGTTGCCTTTCAAAAAATGTGCCTGATAATTGTGACACAATATTATGCGGAATACACATTTGCTTTTATAATCCCATATGCTCTGGCAAAACTTAGCATTTTGGAGCTAAGACTTTGTTACGCTAAGTCCTAGCTGAATCCCATTGATGGGATGATGGAGGCATGTTTGTAGCTTTCTGAATTCGGGGAGGTGAGGGTCTACGGCACTGAGGCTGCTCGATCACAGGGGACGTTGTGATCCGAGGATGTTACTTACTTGACTGTAGCGAGGGAATCAGACCTATGAGGCTTAGTAATGAATCAAGTGTGTGTCTTTGCTGCAGAGGCCCTGGAACTGGATTCAACAGATTGAGAGTGAGTATTAAACAGTTCACTTGGCTGCCTTAATACTCGTCAAGCAGAGACTGTCAAGTGAGGTTTGGTTCAGTATTGGGGAAAATGAAGCATTTGTAAAAGTTACAGGGAACAGGTCACCAGGATACATTCTGAAAACCTTTCACCGTGGAGGAAGGTGACAGAGAATGCATGCTTCAGACCCCTAATTATCAAGTTGCTTAAGCACCGAAAGAAATTCCGATTTACATAAAAACTCACACATCCACAAAACTCTGGAGATTGCGGCACTTTCCAAAAAGTCACAGCGGATTATTTATAATGTATTGTCCAACTTAAACTAGAAAAAATGTAAGCAGAGAGCCAATTTGGAGTTCTAAATTTGGGTTTCCCAAAGTGAATCCTGGTAGAACATTGGTTCCATGGAATATTATGTTGAAAATGAGATTCTGTGGCCTCTAAATTTTGGGAAACGGGGGCTCAGCAAGGGTAACTTAGCTAAGTTAAACGTTTCTGTAGGACTTCTGGGAGCTTTTAATATGCTATTGAGCTTTGTGAAATGCACATTTCCCAAACTTATTACACCACAGAACCCCCTTTTCCTGAGCATCTGGCAGAATAGTGTTCTGATAAAGGCTTGTTGAGAAACCTTTGCCCCAAAGTGTTTGCTCTAACTCAGGGCTTGATGAAAAACCCAAGAGTGAGTGCAAGGAAATGGCGGGGCTTGGGGGGTGGCCGGTGGGCTTACACAACTGAAGACCAGGTTGGTTTCTGGATCTTAGGGCTTGGGCTTTTCTTCAGGTCTGATGTCTGAGCATGAATGGCCCCACTTTTCAATTTTTTTTTCTTTCTTTTTTTTTCAATTGCTGCCTTGTGGAGCCTTAGGCTATGATTTGAAATGGCAAGAAATAATTTAGCTAATTGAGTCGAGTAGTCAGCCCACAACTTTTGATCACCTGCATAAAATCCATTAGTCTGAAGATAAATTGTGTAGTACAAAGGGCGTTCCAATGAGTACAGTGGGGTGGGATCGGCCTAATTTCCTAAATGCAGGAGAAAGCCTGATTTTACATCACCACTGGTGGCATATGAGCCTCACTATTTGAAAATGTTTGCCAGGTACATACTAGAGTGTGGAACGTAAATAATACGGATCAAGTGAGAACGCGGGACCAGGAAGGTTACTGTTTTACGCGCACTAATTCATAACACCGGTATTTGAGAGAGGACTCCTGGAACTGCAGCTACATACAAATGCGTATCCGTTGTTTGGGTCTATTTCTGTGTTGTGCTTTTTCGCAGACTTTCACGAGACTGTTGTAAACTTAATCCTGTTTAGCAATTATGAGTTACTTCAATTGGCTCCACTCATTAAGCTGTTTAAACTTAGATTTAAAGAATAATATCCACTTTGTTCCTTTCCACAATTTGTGGGGTGGGGAATCAAACATTTAAAATGGGTTTCTTGGCAGAGAACAATCGAGGACACTAAAGCTGACTGTACCTTTAATACAGATTTTTTTTTCTTCTTTAAAAAGCACTTTGAAGGAGAACAACAAAGCCCAGACTGTTTTTTAAAAAAGCGAGAGGAGTGACTCCTGATAAAAGCGAATTGCAAACTGCATATACGCTATTTATTTAGACTTGAGAAAATGTATATCTTGAAAAAGTATATATGTTTATATAATCACAGATCAGCAGCCTCGGGGTTTCAACCTATTAGAAACAGCTAAGGAGCGACCAAAAGCCTGTCATTCATGGAAGCTTGATAGCGCATGAAAGAGAGAAAACAGTGGTTTCTTCCCTCTCAAGGCATCCTATTGATTGATGTGTGTGTGTTTGGAGAAGCTGATGCTCAGATTGCTGACCGGTGTAGTTTAGGCTTCAGAGTCTGTGTGAGGACAAAGATGCCGTCTTTGAACACTTATTCTTCAAGGCTATCACCTTACACCATGCTGGCCTCAGCTCCTCAGGACAGAATGAAATCACTTTGCGCCTATTGGTAATGGCCCTGCAAGGCCTTTAGAAATGACTTGAAGGAAACACAGTACATTCATGAATTTCTCACGTGTGTGTTTAATCAAAATCAGAAAGTCACAACATGTTGAATTCAATGAACTACTGGATACCGAGCCATACGCCTGGGGTGATATTTGAGCTTTCGTATGAAGAAATAAGAGGGAAACCACCTCCAGTCTGAAAACGTGTTTGTATTATGTGTTTGCTTGGGGAAATCCAGGGCAATGAAGAAAATTTCATGAAAAACAAAGCAGAAATAACGTTCTTCCTCTGGTAGATGATGTCATCAAATTTAGAACTTTCCAACTGATTAAAATTTTCTTTTTGCTTTAGTTGCTGGGAGATTTACACTAAACCTGATGTTCATTTAAATTTTGGGTATGATGATTGCCATTTTTCTTATATATGACTTTTGGGTTTTTATTTGTGTTTCACACTTGTACGGTACTTTCTTTTTTTAATTTAATGGACTTTCCAAACATTTTGCTTGTTTTAATATAGTCGGTACAGACAATTACCATTTAAAATCCCAAGTCAAAAGATATCGGTGCTTTGTTTCAAATGCTTCTGTATGACCTCCTTTCTTTTTTTATCTGGAATCTTCCGACAAGATTTTTAAAACTCTTAAAATGCACTGTCTCTTCAGTAAAGGCAACTTTGGAGTTGATTATTATTATTACCCTGACCAAGCCTCCTCACTTCCAACCCAGTTTTTGCTGTTTTGGTCCAGACTGTCAGATTGTAAATGTGTGTTCAAGTTAAGGAAATACCTTTTCCTTCCCATTTTAGTCCTCTGAAAACTTCCATCTCCCACTGCTGTCATCAGAATGTTTGTATCCCCCACAAACTCACCTGCTGAAATCCTAACCCCCAAGGTGATGGTATTTGGGGGTGGGCCTTAGGGAGGTGATTAGGTCATGAGGGTGGAGCCCTCATGAATAGGATTAGTGCCCTTATAAAAGAGGCTTCAGAAAGATCCCTCTCCCCTTCCATCATGTGAGGACACAGGAAGACTACAGGCTCTCACCCCACCATCCTGGCACCTTGATCTCTGACTTCTAGCCTCCAGGGCTGTGAGAAATAAATGTTTGTGTATAAGCCACTCAGTCTGCATTATTTTGTTACTGCAGCCTGAATGAACTAGAAGGTCAGCAGTGAAGCAGTCCCTGGTCAAAACTTCAGGGCCCAACAGGAAGTCGCTAGTGCCTGCATTCAGCAACCCCATCGCAGACAAGCCTGAGAATGCCCAGTTCTAGAACAGGGCTCTCCTCCCACAGCATCCACATACACTTTATAAAAAGGGGAGGGCAACACAAAGGAGGATGGAGCTGGGGCACAGGAACTCAGCAAGACACAAACAAATGAAAAAGAATAATAAGCACCAGGATTCAAAATATCAATACAAGATTTTTTAAGGGGGAACTCTCAGAAAATGGGGATCTGCTTCAATTCAGCATTGAACTTCACATTATAAAGAAACTTTTTTTTTTAATGGAAAAGAAAGAAAATTAAAAGGGTGTCTAAACTGTTGAAAGTCTTGCTGTTTGTTCCTGATAAATGGTGATCACATCTCCTTCCTCCACTACCAGTTTTTTCGCAGCTGGATTATCAGAAATCCACTGACCTTCAAGGAGAAACCTGAGCAATTTCATTGGAACCCCCTGATGTTGATAGCATGATTCTTTGAGTTTCTTGATGTGTTTGTCTTCACCCTGAAGCAGCTCTTGTGGCTGTATTGTCTCATCAATAACTTTAAGGCATTTTCCCTTCTTACCCACCAATTCCTCAGTGTATGGTTCGCCTCCCCTCCTTCGCACAGGGTCCTTGCAGTAGCAACACCCAAAAGACAGAATCCTGCTCCAGAGCTACATGGCTTCTTTCTTTCCCACCACACCACCCCCACGTGGTGTTTTTTTCCTGCAGAGTCCTGAGCCTTTTTAGAAAGGAGCCAGGGATAAGGATTATAAAGCAATGAGGAAGGTTATGCTCAGGCGGTGTGGCTTAGAGGTTGGGTTGCAAACTTTGGAACTATACCCTTAGGTTTAAATTCCAGGGCTGACATGCACTCCAATGTTCATAGCAGCACTATTTACAATAACCATGACATGGAAGCAACCCAAGTGCCCATCAACGGATGATTGGCTTAAGAAGCTGTGAGATCTATATCTATATCTATATCTACATATCTGAAAAATATATATATATATATAACTGAATCACTGTGCTGTATACCTGAAACAAACACAATACAGTAAATAAATTATACTTCAATTAAAAAAAATAAAAATAAATTCCAGGGTTGCCACTTGCTAACAGTGTGACCTTACTCAAGTCGCTTTGCCTCTCTAAGCCTTAGTTTCGTCATCTACCCAATGCAGGTAATAAGGGTGACAGCTCACAAAGCTATGAGGAGGAGTAATAGATTAAAGCATGTAAACACTTAGCACAGTGCTTTGCACACGGTAAGTGCTCAATACATTTTTGCTGCTATTGTGATCATTGACTAGGCAATAAGAGAGGAACAGAGGGACTAGTTGTTGTCCTGAATAAATGTGCAGACTTCAGTCACACACAAGCGTGTGCAACACACACATTCATGATGAGAGAGAATTGCAAAGCTATGGGATAGAAGGCTATGGAAACTAATGAGATTTTTTTTTTTAAAGGATGTTAGTGTGAAATGGTATGAATAAAGAAAAGTTCATTGCCAGGACTTGAGCTGGCCACTAAATGACAAGGAAGTTTGGAGAGGTGGACAGAGCAGAAAAGACTGATCTAGCATCAGGCATGAGGGAATAAGCATAGAATATGTAGAAGACCCAGGAAACATGACCAAACCACAGAGCTTATGTTGGGGCATGTATGGTGGCTAACACATGGTAGATGGTTCAGATAGGCTTGTGGATGAAGGAAGGAAGATATTTTCAGATGTGTAGTAGGCGCCCAGACAATGGAGAGACTTGGGTGTAAGATGAGGTACTTGAGCCCAACATACAGCAAAAGGCAAGAAGAGAAACTTACAATTTAGGAATATTATTCCAAAGAGGTCAACATGATAAACTGAAGAAAAAAGAACCTGGAAACAGAGACACCAGTTATGAGGCTATAGTGATAACAAAGATTCCAAGAGCTGGACCTCTAGTGGGATCTGGCAGTAGAAATAGCTGGAGGGAAGAATATCCAGCTATTTTAGGATATTGTAGGATAAATGCAAACAGCTGTCTCTCCAGCCACTTTTTATCCCTTGTCCTGTTTTATCGTCTTCAGACACTTTCCACAATCTGCTGGTCCTTTGTTGATTTATGTGTTTTATTTTATTGTCCACCTCCTTCTCTAGGAGGTCAGCTCTGGAGAACAGAGACCTTACTGCTTCCAGAATATGGCCTGATGTATAAGTTGTATCAAAGGGATAAAGGGCAGGAAGCACCTTTAAGCTGTAGGTTGTCACAGGACTGCAGTGGGAACTAACAGAAGCAAGGAAGTGGGGACCAGCTGATGGCAGCATCCATGCCTCTACCCACCCTTTCAGCTATACTACTTGTTGAGGGCTTATGGGAGGTCATGAAGATCAGTCATGTTCCCAGTGAATTTAAGGTTCTTGCCTCATCTTGAAGGAATTTGGAGACGAAGCAGAGAGGTTAAGAAAGTAAAGTGAGAATTTATTTAAGCAAGAACACTCGCTCAGAGGGAGAGCGGGCAGACAGGTGAGGAGCTGCCGCCCTGGGTTTCTTTGGCAAGCTGGTTACGAGGGGCATATAAATGAAGGGGTGGAATATTCACTGGGGAAGGAGCAGTTTGGGGGTCATATTCCCTGATTTCCATCCAGCTCCATCTCCCCAGGGGAGGAGGGATTTTTGTCCTTATTTAACCTTGATTGGAAGTGTCGTGGCTTTGGTGCGTGATGGGAACTTCTATCTGCAAGGCTAATTTTATTGTAATGAGAGCATAATGAGCAACAGGTTACGTGTGGATGCCAGAGATTCCTGCCTTTTCCCACCTTCCTTTGCCTCCAGGACAGCTATCACCCCAAAATGTGTAGTTTCCTGTCAGTCTGGTGGTTCCTGCTTTTCTTTGTCTGCCCAAGGAACCCCATTGTTCACAAGATGTGTGATTTCCTGCCCCCTGGCCCCTGCCCCCATTTCTCTGCTCATACCTAGCTACCTGCCTGCTCTAACAGTTATGGCTCAGACGCCGACATTGGATGGCTTGGGGTTGAGCCCCAGTCTCAGCATCATTTCACCTGGGAAGGGACTTTGGGCAAGTTACTCTCTGAGCCCTAATCTCCTCATCTGTACAATGGGGATAATAATAAAACCCACCTCACAGGATTGATGTGAAAACTGACTGAGATGGGTATGATAGGCTCCTAGCACAGTGCTGGGCATTACAAAGGACTCAGGAACAGTAGTTCTTGTTACTGCCATGTGCCAGGCATTGTGCCACCGCGTTCAGGTGGCAGGGAGACTGGGCAGTGGAAATATAAAGAAGGCGTCAGATATACCAACCTGGTGTCTAAATGAGACTCGAGAGTGAATTTGCTTGATCTCACTCCCTTGTTGACTTGGGTTCCTACTGCTGGCCTTGTCACAGTGAAAGGAAGCAGTCTCCAAAGCTATTTCAGATATATTTTCTACAAGGGGCTCACAATAACAAAGGAAGTTACTGTCAAGAAATGAGACCTGGTGTATAGTTCTTCCAGAAGGAGAAATGAAGCAAGTTGGAAACTATTTCTTTTCTTTTTTTTTTGTAGCTCACAATAATGCTAGAAAATAGTAGGATAATTTCAAAGTCGAGTGCTTATTGATGTTTTCTGGTTTATAAGAAAATTGGGGTATTTAAATTTCAGGGACTGTTATGAATAGCTGTACTAGACAGCCAGAAAAACGAAATAACGAAGCTCCTGATATCTGGTAGAATAACAGAGACAAACAGTGTTAATAACAACCCAAGATGCTTTTTTTTACTATCAAAAAGATTTTTAAAGTATTTCTGATATTAAAGAAAAAGGGGGAGCTTCCCTGGTGGCGCAGTGGTTGAGAACCTGCCTGCCAATGCAGGGGACACGGGTTCGAGCCCTGGTCCAGGAAGGTCCCACATGCCACAGAGCTACTAGGCCCGTGAGCCACAATTACTGAGCCTGCGCGTCTGGAGCCTGTGCTCCGCAACAAGAGAGGCCGCGATAGTGAGAGGCCCGCGCACCGCGATGAAGAGTGGCCCCCGCTTGCCACAACTAGAGAAAGCCCTCACACAGAAACGAAGACCCAACACAGCCATAAATAAATTAATTAATTAAAAAAAAAAGGGGGGAGGAGTTTCACTGCCTAAGACGTTTCTTGTTCAATGTCTTAATAATGGTTTATTTTAAAGAATAAACTTTAATAAACAGGGAATAGATTAACTGGAGCCATACCATAGAATGTTGGGACTGAAAAGGAGCTTGAGGATGATTTCAGTCTTATTATTCCGCAGATCATGAAACTCAGAGACTGAAAGGGATCTCCTCAGGGCCACGGAGCTCTGGGTGGCAGAACTTGGACAGAACCCACGTCTCCAGATTCCTAACCCAGATCCTTTTCCCCTTCACCAGGTTGGTGGTCTATGCTAAAGGGGCAAATGTCCAACTAGGGGACACATTGAAATAACAGGGCAAATGACCATCAACTTCCATGATGATTTCTGTGATCTGCATGTGTCCAATCTGGTCTTGTTCATCCAAGCCCCAGTGTAGCCACTGACATATCCCAGGGACCTTAGACTCAACGTGGACTTTTTATCTTGGCAAATGGCACCACCATCAAACTTCTTGGTCAAAAAGGATTCTGCGCATCATAATGGTTTTTCTTTTTCTTCCCAGAACAAACCATTCAGTAAATGTCACTGTCCTCCCCTCCCACAGTGCTCCTTGAACCCTTCTACTTCTCTCCATCTCCACTCCCTCCATCCCAGAGAAACCCACCACTATCTCTCACCTATATTACTGCTACAGCCTCTGACCAGTCTCCCCGTTCTTCTTCTTCTCTCTTCCTATTTTCCTGCTCAGTCTGATCTTCACATGTGGCAAGAGTGACTACTGAATCAAATCTAGTTATTTCACAGTGTTTGTTATTCATCAGTGGTACCCATCACCCACAAGATAAAATCCAAACTCCCTTCGTTTGAAATAAAAGGTGTTGCAAAAACTAGTCCTTGGTGATCTTCCAGCCTCATGTATTCCTTTATTTTCTCCTCCCAATCCCCCTCCCCATGATGAGTCTATACTCTAGCCATATTGAACTTTGATTTTTCCAAATGTACTAAGCTCTCATATGTCTAGGGCTTTGTATGTGCTATTCTGTCTGCCTTGAATGCTTTCCCCTTGTATCTTTGCCTGGTTAGTTGCTAATCATCCTTTGGATTTTTGCTTAGATGTTACTTCTTCCAAACAATCCTCCCTGACCACCCAGCCCCTCCACCTGTCTGGTGAAACTCCTCCTCCCTACTTTAAGAATAAGCCTCGTGTCCCCACCGTAGCACTTATCACACGTTACTGTAATTGTCTACCTTTTATTCTTCCTCGTTAGCCTATCAGCTCCACAGGGGATGGAAATCATGCCCAACTTCTGTGTAGAAGCCTCACTATCTATTGCACTTCCTGGCACATAATCATAAATAGTTGATAAATGAATGATTGAACGAATAAATGGAGCTGCTTTTCATTTTCTAAAATTCCTCATGGGATTAAGAGAGATTGAGTTGTGTGTGAGGATGGGTGAAGAATGAATGGTTCAGAAAGAAATATTCCAGATTGGAGTTGGGAGGAGGCAGAGCATCATCTGTTTCTCTGCCCCTTGGAATTGTAATGAAGAGCAAGGTTGGAGACAAAGGAGGATGGGGTGTTGGATTAAGGATGGACTCGCAGATCTATTAAGGAAGACTGTGAAATCAAGGGGAATCTCCTTATCAGAGACTCCTTACCCTACACAAATGATTTGCATGTACTTTTGTGTATGTCTAAAATTCTCTGTAATAAAAAGTCTTAAAAAATTATTCTTTTGCCTAGAATTCCAGGAAATTGGAGAGTCAATCATGTGGTCAAGAGCAAATGCTTATTTAATCAGTCAATGGGTACTGGTAGGCATGGGCATCAGGGAAGAAAAAAGTATTAATCAGATAATTTTATGTGAGAAGTGGAGATCCAAGTGCTTGATGGTCAAGGAACTTATACTGAGAGGAAGAACTTAACATCAGTTTAATTATTATTATTATTTTTTATTGAAGTGTAGTTGATTTACAATGTATTAATTACTGCTGTCCATCAAAGTGATTCAGTTATACATATATATACATTCTTTTTAAAAATATTCTTTTCTCATTATGGTTTATCATAAGATACTGAATATAGTTCTCTGTGCTATACAGTAAGACATTGTTGTTTATCCATTCTATATATAAAAGCTTACTTAACATCAGTTTAAATCGTAATTGTTTGTTAAGAAATGGAATAATAATCTTTGTTATATAATTGTTTTAGTGCTTCTCTGTGTGTTTTAAAAAAATTTTTTAAAAATAGTATATGGTAGTATGTGTCTTTAACCGTGTAAGATTGTGTTGAAACGATTACTTTTGAACTTCTGAAAGCGAGCCAGGAACGCTGGTTTAAGTGGGTTATTGCTACATAAAAATCACATCATAGTCTCAGTTCCCCAAAGAATTTTGTCAAGCTCTTTTCTGAAGGCAAAAGGCTTGTATTCTAGATAGCTTCCATACTTTTAATTTTCTATCTTTCACAATTTTTCTTTGCCTACATGGATAAAATTACTTACAACCAGCAGTTTTGTTGAGTCTAATGTTTGGACACTCTCCTTCATGCTCCAGCCAAAACATGTTTGTGGAAATGAAGATTCTCTTTCAAGACAGGAGATGAAATCCGGGCCCAGTGGTTTCCCATGAAGCCAGGACAGTTTCTCCTGGACATTTTTGGTTGGAGCCCAAATATATTTGACTCATAGTTCGGTATTTCATTCTGGTGATTTTCCTCATTTTTCATAATTTACCTACTGCTGTCAAGAACAATCATTGTCTTCCCCAACAGACTAGTAAATACTCCTTTAAGCCAATGGATTTATAAAAGGTGGAATCCAATGATTCAATCCATTTGGGCAGATTCGTCAAATGCTTCCTAAATACAAGGCATGGTGGAAGATGTTTTCAGGGATGCAAAGAGAACCATCCTTGACCCCGAGAAAATTGTAGTTAAATTATGGACAAACAGAAAAAAAATGTACACAGATAAAATTATTTTCTGCCCTTAAATGGACATAGTCTATAAGAGACAAAACCCGTATACTAAACTTCTATTGAAGGAACACATGATTGCACCCAAAACCAACTGTGAGAGGGTTTATACAGAATAACTGGAAATGAGTGTTTTTCTATCATTCTTTTTTTTTTTAATTGAAGTATAGTTGACTTACAATGTTGTGTTAGTTTCTGCCGTACAGCAAAGTGATCCAGTTATACATATACATCTATCATTCTTTATGCTCCATCTGAGAACAGATGCTGCCATAGATAAACTTTCTTTTTTAGAACTTTCTCCAGAGAAAGCAAGGTTGATGTAGTATCAACCTCATACATCTATTTGCTTTAGAAATGAACACATCCTGGACTAAGAAAACTTCTAGCTAATCAGGCCACTGGAGTTCAGCCCATGCAAGATTCTGGAGGAAGAGTGTACAAGAGTTGGGCCATTTTGATTTGAGGTTGTCATATAAAGCCTCAAACTGACAGAAATAATGGAAGTTTCTCTGGTTTAGGGGACTAAAATGTCATTTGTTATTTTTTTTTGGCAATGTTAGAGGAGGTCATCAAGAGGACGTGACCACCGGTTGACCCACGAGCTGACCCTGGACAATCAGAAGCCCCTCACCCCCTCCCTGTCCTTGTAATGTATGTTCTGCCCACTGTCCCCACAGTTGGAGCTGTTTTCAAGGACAAAGTCTTGAGAGAGCAGTGTGGTGTTGAGACCACCTGGGTATGACTGAACGTTCTATATAAACTTTAAGATTCTTGTGGGTGGGTGTGAAGTTCCACTCATCTTTTGGCATCCAAGACAAGCCTCATATGTAAGTTCCCTTGAGTATTCAACCTGCCACCTACCACCTGGAGTGGTCACCTCTTCCTTTGGTCTCTCCCTGCCCTCTGTGCATGGGAGACCAGTTTGTGAACCAACACGCGAAATGCAATTTGAATTTTAGCATTTATTTTAGCTTATTTTGCACTTGTTTTGTTTAAAATTTACCTTCTTTGGAAGAATTTGCTACTTTTAAGAACTTAATAAAGTGTGGGCTACAGCCCTGTTGACTTCCAACTAAACTACTCAGAAAAGAAAGCAAATACTAAACGAGTTAGATATCTAAATCCAAATGTAATTCTAGACTTAATCTATATCTATATCTTTACACATGAATTATATAGTCATGTATTCATATTTGGTATAAAACTCATAACCATGGCCACTTATAAACCATAGAATTGCTCTTTGTATGCAGATTTCTGTTACCAAGTCCAAGCTTATACTGCTTGCCGCATGACAGGCCAATAAATTGAGAGAAGAGGTGTTGGGAATAGTGACTTTATTTGGAAAGCCAGCAGACAGAGATGATGGTGGACTTGTGTCCCAAAGAACCATCTTCCTGGAGTTAGAAGTCAGGCTTCTTTTATACTAAAAGGAGAGGAGGTGTGGTTGTTTGTTGCAAACTTCTTGGTGTCAGAATCCTTTGTTCTTGCAGCTGTCTGGTCACAATGTTCCTATAAACCTCCAACAAGACAATGTTATTCTCTGTTCTGCAACTTTTTCTCTCTATATGAATGGAAAAGTGTTATACCTTTAAAGGTCAGAGCCTCAAAAAGGGCTATAGGCAACATTTGTAACTTGTTGCAAAAGCAACAGAGCACAAAGTTTGAAGTAAAAGAAACAGATCCAATATAGAGTCAGATTTGTTCTTCCCTATTACATTTCCAATGAAGCACAAAAATTTTTAGGAAAAATAATCCCTCTGGATTCTTCTTCTTCTTCTTCTTCTTTCTTTTTTTTGGCTGCACTATGTGGCTTTCAGGATCTTAGCTCCCTGATCAGGGACTGAACCCGGCCACAACAGTGAAAGTGCCCAGTCCTAACCACGGGACCACCAGGGAACTCCCTGGATTCTTCATTTTTAATATAACAATAATCTGATACTCAATATAGAGGAAGGCAGAACTCCTTCATTGACTATTTCAGGTTGGCAGGAACACCTAGTAATGAAAGTACGGAAGGATGATTTACTGCCATGGCCTCATTGTGGCAGAGTATGATTCTCCACCCCTGGACTTTGGACTTGATTGTGTAAGTTGTTTTGGTCAAAGGGTTGTTAAGACACATGAGACCAGCAGAGGCTTTGTATGCGCTTGTGGGACTGGGTTTGCCTTTTTGCACTTGTGATCCTCAGGGAGGACAACATGCCTCGTGTAGCCACTGTTGCTTCAGCCTGAGTTCCAGGACGAGAAATGAGGACCACCTGCCCCTGACAATTGCTGATCCACCTGGAGTTGATCTGAACCGAACCTGCAGCCTGGAGCCTATAGTCCTACCCAGCTCAGCCACAGAGCAGCCACCCTGCTGCTGATGGGTGTGAGAATAAATGATTGCTGCTTCAAGTCCATGAGCTTTAGGGTGGTTTGTTACTCAGCGTTATTGTGTGAATAACTGACTGATACAGATGATCTCTAGAGAGTTTTTTTCTAACTCCATATAGACATATTGACTTTGAAAATTTCTCAAAATATTCCTTCCCATAAGTGTCTCCAACAGTTTTGCAGTGTAATGTGGATATTCAGAGCTTTCAACTAAATGACTTTTTTCTGCATTGGAAGAACTGAATTAAGTTTAAAAAATAGAAGCATGTTCTGAGTGAATTCTAGATATAATAGGTATTACTTTCTGTCTTCGAAAGGTATAAAAGCTGACTATATGTTGTGTATTTGGAATTTGGGAATTGATACTTAGAGGCACTCTGAGACATTGTAGGAAGTGAATTTTGTGTGAAGCTGGAAGTTTCCAGAAGTGCTATGCTGTTTTAAACAACTCTTCTCTGAAGTTTGAGCAAACTTTTTACTCATAAGCTTTCTAATTTTCTAAGTAGAAAAAAAAAAAAATTTCATATCACAAAGAATGCAAGTGTGAGGAACAGTTAGTTCCAAACTGCCTGCTGCTCTCCAGCTAGGATTGTGTGCAGTTTATGTCCAAACACTTCAGCAAAGAAATACAAATACAGACTAATGTTTGACTTCTTTTGTTGTGTTGAACTGGAGCCAGCAAAAGTATTTATATATAAATCCACTTGTGAAATGCGTAACCCTCTCAATGTGACTTATATGTTTAAGGCTTAAAGTGAATTCGGGTTGACTGACAGAAGCTACCACTCTTACAAGGTCACAATGTCTGACTCTACTTATGTGGAAACTTTTAAATTCATTCTTTTCACTGAGGGATGTTTACCTTCTGAACATTTATTTGCCCTACTATGTGGATTGTAAAGCATAAGACTTCAATACACCCATCCTCATTCTTCTCTTTAAAAACTTGAGGACAACAAATCCCCCCCAAACCCCAAGTGTATTCCTAAAATATCTCCTTAAACATTGCCTGAGGGCAAAATAGATGACTTTGCCATTTTAAACACTTGAGCATAATGTAGGTATAAAAGTGAGCCCTGTCATATGGAGTCAGATATTTTCCTTCTCTCTCTAACAGTAATATTCTACAAAACACTGTTTTCTTCTCTCTAATTCTGTGAGGAACTAAGACATGGTTTTTGAATCTTGATTTAGATGAACTTCTGGATGAACTACTATAAAAGACCACAGGCACATCAGCTGCCTGAGACACCATGTAGGAATGTCATGTCTCCATTTTTCAAAAGCTCCATCCTCCCATTTTGTTGAACTTTAGTACCTTGTTTAAATTTTTATTGCATTCCCACATAGTGTTATGCATAAGTATATAAGAAATGCCACAACAGATTAGGCCAATGGTCCATCTTGCCTGCCTCTGAGGGACGTTGTGTAGGGAGCTAAGGTTGTCTTTTTTGACATTACTCTGAAAACTTTAGGAATCCACTGCACACATTCCTTACACCCCTTTAATATTCCATTATAGAGCCATCATCTGAGAATTTTCCTAAACCTTTTAAAACTTACTTATAGTTTCACCCTTTGTTATTCTTTTGGGACCATAAAAACACTGTATAATTTGAATGAAAAAAAAAATGACCTCCTTCAAGTTTCAAGAGTTGGTTCCTGAGGTCTAGCATTTTGAAATTGGGTGAATAAGTTTCTGATTACAAATCCCACCTCTTCACAATTTCCTAGAAATTAGTTATGTGGTAGGCTGCTTCTAAAGTGGTTCCCAAGGATCCCCAAATCCTGGTGTCCACACCCTTGTGTAATTCCCTCCCCTTATGCCTGAGCTTGACCTAGTAACTTGCTTGTAGTGTATAGCATATGGCACAAGTGATGACATATCAATTTCAAGATTAGGTTATAAAAGTCTGTGACTTCCATCTTGCTTGTACACTCTCTCTCTGTGTCTTTCTGAGTGCTTGCTCTGAAGAAGCAGACTACCACATTGTAAGCTGTCTTATGGAGGGGTTCACATGGAAAAGACCTGAGGGCAGCCTCTGGCCAACAGCCAGCAAGGAACTGAGGACCTCAGTCCAACATCCCTTGAGAACCAGATCCTGCCAACAATAATGCAGAAGCTGATTCTTCCTGTGCTGAACCTTCAGATGAGGCAGCAGACGCAGATGACACTGTGATGGCAATCTAGTAGGAGACCTGGAAGACAAGTTGGGGATCACCGGGGGACCTATTCAGAGGCAGCCTACCATGTAATTAATCAGGGATTGTGAAGGTTTTTGCCTCCATTTATTTTGATTATATCTTTGAGATAGTTCTGCTATAAGATCCTAATAGTTTGCCATATTGGTCCTCCAAAAATATTTTTGTCTTGGCAATTCTAAGATGTGTTCCCCCTCTCAGATCATTGATGGGACTTAAAAATAGTTCAAGCATCATCCTAAGAGATTTTGATATGGTAGGGGTATTACTTAGTTATTTCTGTGTAACGGACCATCTTAAAACTTGGTGGCTTAAAACATTAACTATGTATTTAGTTCCTGATTCTGTGGGTTGGCAGTTGGCTGGGCTCATCTGGTTAAGTCTGACCTCGGCAGGACTCCTTCTTGATCTGCCATCCACTGCAGGTCACCTAGCTGGCTTTGCTGATCTTGTATAGATTCTCTCACATCTCTGAGGCCTCAGCTGGGATTGACCCGCAGACTCAATTGTGATCTGTGTGATAATGATTCAGCAAGCTATCTCCAGTTTGTTCACATGGCAGTGTCAGTGTCCCAAGAAAATAAACAGAAGCAGGGCCTCTTAAGTCTTATGCTTAGGACTGAAACATCGGTCACTACTACCATGTTCTATTGGCCAAAGTAAGTCACAAGCCCAGTCCCGATTCATGGGGTGGGGGAAGAGATTCTACATTTTGTTAGAAGGAAATGCAAAGTCAGTTTTACAAACAGCAAGGACATGGTGGGAATGAATAGTGTGGCTATTTTTGCCATCAACCCCAGTGGACATGATTTAACATAGAGTCCTCTCCCTCCATGACACAGTACATTGTTACACTGAGTGGTGTCTCTTATACTACTGATGCTGGGTTCTCCTCCCAGTTTTGCAGCTCACCATCTGGGTGCCTCTGTGCTTCAATTTACTTATCTGTAGAGTAAGGCTGGAAATAGGCCCTACTTCACAGGGTCACTGTGAACATTTAATGAATTACTAGGCATAATGATCTTAGGCCTGAAGTGCTCAAAAATTGTTAGCTGTTATCATTAAGATTATGTTGCTTTGTAACAATTATTTACGCTCAGGTTTATTTCTCTGTTAGACGTTGGACCCGTTGAGGGAAAGACCTCCCTGCATTTAATCTTTCATCAAAAATTATTGAGCATCATGATATGCCAGGAGCTAGGAGCTGGGGAATAACTAGCCCCAGTAGGACAGAAGCCTATAACTATGTTATTTTTAGCACCATGTGTTTTCATTCTGGTATCTTACTTCCCTAAACTCCTGCCTCCATCTACTTTTTTGTTTTTATTTTTCATAATTTGTTGTTGTTTAAATCTTTGGAATATTTTAAAACATCTTTGGTGATCTCTTTCATATATATCCACTGGTTATCCTGTATGTGCCTCTTTTTGTTACTCCAACATGATAAGTTATAGTACATTAATGAGGTTTTGACTTCTTTTTTTCTATATTTTCCAGGGACTCTGTTTATTCCCTTTGTATCTAAGTTTGTGGTAGAAATTGAATACCTTTAGAGGGAACTTATTATGTTCATTTAGCCAAATGGTGGCATTATTCATCTGTTCCTTCTCCTGGCAAATGGGGGTAGTGAGTACCCAGAGCTGTTGGGTGGATTATTTCTGTCATTTCAGCAGGCAGCAGAGCCACTTGGTACACAGGTTTTCTCATTTGTCACTTGGGAATAATGTTAACAACTCTACTTATCTCTAGGGTTGTAGTGAAAGGAAATTAAAGAATAGAAACAAATGAAGACCTAGATAGATATTTCTCCAAAGAAGACGTACAGATGGCCAATGGGCCCATGAAAAGATGATCAACATCACTAATTATTAGAGAAATGCAAATCAAAACTATAATGAGGTACCACCTCACACTGGCCAGAATGGCCATCATTAAAAAATCTACAAATAATAAATGCTGAAGAGGGTGTGGAGAAAATGGAACCCTCCTACACTGTTGGTAATAATGTAAAGTGGTACAGCAACTATGGAAAACAGTCTGGAGATTCCTTAAAAAACTAAAAATAAAGTTGCTATATGATCCAGCAATCCCACTCCTGGGCATATATTCAGACAAAACTATAATTCAAAAAGATACATGCACCCCTATGTTCATAGCAGCACTAGTCACAATAGCCAAAACACGGAAGCAACCTAAATGTCCATCAACAGATGAATGGGTAAAGATGTGAATGGATAAAGATGTGATATATATACATACATACACAATGGAATACTACTTAGCCATAAAAACAAATGAAATAATGCCATTTGCAGCTACATGGATGGACCTAGAGATTATCATACTAAATGAAGTAAATCAGAAAGAGAAAGACAAACACCATATGATAACACTTATATGTGGAATCTCAAATATTACACAAATGAGCTTATCTATGAAACAGAAACACTCACAGACATAGAGTTATGGTTGGCAAGGGGGAGAGAGGGTGGGGGAGGGAAAGATTGAGAGTTTGGGATTAGCAGATGCAAACTATTACATATAGGATGGATAAACAACAAGGTCTTACTGTATTAGCACAGGGAACTCTATTCAATATCCTGTGATAAACCATAATGGAAAAGAATATGAAAAAGAATGTATATATGTATAACTGAATCACTTTGCTATGCAGCAGAAATTAACATAACATTGTAAAACAACCATACTTCAATAAAATAAATTTAAAAAAGAGAATAGAAACAAGTTTAGAAAATGTCTTAATATTATCTGTAATGGGAATGAGGTCACATTTAACAAGGAGCAAATGTAGCCAGACCCGTGGAGGAAAGAAATTGGCAAAGACCCAATAAATTCTAGGGACCAAAAGGAACTTGTATTGGTCTAAAGATTTTTGAAAAATAAGGATAATATTTTACTTAACATAACGGCTCCCTATCTTTTTCATCTTTCCCAACATTTTCCCCCCTACTTCTTGAATCTAAATCAAGGTTGAACACAGAAGCTTCAGTATGATGTAAAATCACTGTTGCAGTAACTATAAAATGTTGCATGTACTTCATTTCCGTTAGTACAATGTGTTCTGCTTCACTTTTATTTTACTCTATTAGGTATGCAGCCCATTTGCCAGGGTGAGTTATATCCTCTTAGAGTTTGGTTATATACCTAGTATATTTTGTAAACAGAATTTCCATTAAAAATGAATTACTTTTCCTTAGAGCTAATTGATGGGGCTGACACATCGCTAAATTCCTTTTCTGAGCCAAGATTTGTCACCTTGATCAAAAGCTGGCAAAATGCAATTTGTGATCATTTGAAAGGTACAAGTGGTGTGTGCCCTTCAAAAGGTTTTCTTTGTGGCACACTTGCCCTTGATGTTTGTCTTTAAAGCAATTAACCAGCAGGAACAAAGAAATAGCAACTCTGCACTCTGATTCCTCATATAGTCTTGGCATTCACCAGAAACACTTTTCTTCATTTAGGAAGAAGTGTTCTTCTGACAGACAGTCTGGAACAAAGTGTGCGTACACACACACAATGAGTCAAGAGTTGGATTGCGGAAACACGAGACCCCCAAACAGTAAGCTAAAGATGTGATACCCGATGCTTGGCAGAAAGATTATGTTCATTGTACGCCTTCCGAAATCCAGCCCATGACACAAACAGTCATCGCTGTTATTAGTAATCACTCCCCAATATTTCCAGAAAAGGAGGGAAGAGAAAAGCATTGGTTTGGTGAGATCATCTCTCTGCTTCTTTCAATTTTACCAATAAAAAGTTGTTAAAGAGGTTTTCTTTTTCTGATCATAAAATTAATACGTGCTCATTATATGAAAGAAAAAATCAGAAAATATAGAAAATTAGCAGTGAGAATAGAATTGAGAAGAATTTAGGACATTATCCCAACCAGCGCTATTTGGTTGTTTTCATTTATGGGTGTAGATACAGACTGTGGTCAAAAGATTTAATTATTTGGGGCTTACAAGGTCCATCAATGGGTGAGCATGATCAGGTAATTTCTATGACCTCTGAGGAAACAAAGGGATTTCTTGATGGAGTATTTGCCCCATTGTTCTGAACTAATTAGCTTTTAAAATATCCTAAGCTTCATTTTTCATGAAATTTCCCACACAAACCCACTTCCCCTCAGTTTCTCAAAATGACATAAATGTGAGGAGAGAGAAGCCCTATGGAATCGGTACAGAAAAAAGCCAATGCTCCGAGATGCATTTGGAAGGCTTGTTTTCACAGAAATGAGGGAGGTCAAGATCAGTGAGGCTTGGGCTGAATGTGTTGATTTGCAGGAGAAAAGGAAACTTTTTTTTTTTTTATGTTGAACATCAGTAAATGATGAATACTTTTCTGTAACAGCATAAAGCTGTGTGGAGTTGAGGGCAGGTCTATAAAATAAAGAACCTCATGGGAAACAAGAAAAGAAAACCATCTTTGTAAACGTCCTCCCTATAAAAAGAGAAGAGAGTAAACAATAATGATTATTCACTGATGGGTGACAGAGGATAATGGCCCAACCGACCATCGGGTGCTCCCCTAGGGAGCTGCTCCCCATGCCATCTCTCCCCCACCAAGAAGGGGGAGGGAGGGAAATGGTGGGCAGTGATAATTAGTGGGAAAGACACTGCACAGTTCACAGGGTGCCCAGCGCCCCAAGGTGAGGCTTGGAGAGAGAAGCTAGAGACACCACTGCTTAAACAGCTTAAACAGAGGGGTAAGAACCAAAGAGGCTAGAAATAAGTGTTCATTTTCTGCTTGCGTCCCTTTCAGGGCTTGGGAGAAAGTGGTTTTCTATCTCCACCTGCACACATTTTTCTATGTGGGTTACAAAGTTCCACAAAGTGTTTTGATCCCTGCTGGCTGTGTTAGTATAAAGAAAGTATTTATTCATATAGCAACTGTACTAATAGTAATAGTAGTAATAATAGAGTATGTACTAGCTAATGTTAGGGAGGGATGTCACAGACATTCCAGTGTTTTACAAGGATGACTTCATTTCACCCTAATCCAATGCTGTGAGGTAGGTGCTATTGTTACTTATTTTATTGATGAGGAGACTGAGCTTGAAGAGGTCCCCTAACTTGCCCATTGGCATTGGAAATAGATGGCAAATCCATGGAGGTGGTGAACCCCAGCAATCTGTCTCCAGGCCCTTCACCCACTGCCTACCTGGGAAGTAAATAATGAACATTTATTGCGCATTTCCTACACTCCCGGATGGTACTACGTAGTCGATGTGTATCATCTCATTTACTGACACAAAGCTGATGAGGCAGGTACACACATGATGCTCACATTGTAGATGCAGGACTGAGGTTTATACAGTTTCAGTGACTCACCTCCGTCAGGTGAGCAAGTCAGGCTCCTCCCTTGCTGACGTGAGGTCTGAGGTACCCCAGCATGAGCACCCTGAATCCTTGTTCTATGTTGTCATTTTAACACTCTTTTTACTTATATGTTGAAAAGTCTTTTGAAAAAGATAAACTTTTCCTTCTGTCTATTTTTCTTCTTTTTTTTAAACCATGATGCTGTCTTACCACTTATTTTTTCTTTCAAAAAATGTGCCTCTTTTGGACTACAAGAGGAAAGCACTCATTGGGTGATAGGCTTATTAAAAACCCTCTCTTTTGAGGAGATGGGGACCCCTGAACACTTTCATGCTTCCCTTGTGAGCACAGACTGAGAGCATACTAAATTTTGCTATTTGGTACTTGACAGTGACCACTGCCTAATGCTTTTTAGGCGTGTTAGAAACCCTGCAGTGCCTCTAAATTGTGTAGGAGTACTCCTTGGGGAGAAATGTCTTTCTGACCCCAGCTTGCAATCAATTAACACCATGAAGCATGGGAATTTATAACCCTTACTTTTTATTTTCTCAGCAAGGGAGAATATGGAAGTCACCAACGCTGTAATGGAGTCAAAGGAAGCAATCTGATCTGTTGGTCCACAGATCTCTCTTTGACCCATGTTGTAAGGTCAGCACCAAGTGATACTGTTTCAACCATCCCCCAGCATTACGCTGAGCGCTGTGTGGCTTTTTTTTTTTTTTTTTTTTTCTTTTTTAAACAAACTTCCAACGTCTAACTTTTTAATTCTTGCCATCACACCAGCTGGCTCGTAATTAACCGCTGGCATCATCAATATCTCGTCAAAGTTAATGAGTTTTTAACATAATTTTTAACTGCTCTGAAGAGGTTACAGAATTAAAAGAACAAGAATAATGTATATATTTATTCACAGGCAAACAGAGGGATGAAAGATACGAATCCAGCTCTAAGGCCTCTGAGCAAGGAATTGGAGACAACTTCCGGCCTTCCTAGTGAATCCAGTGGTCAAGGGTGAAGGGGTTTACATGCCTGAGTGGCCTACACACCATTTGTACTCGCTAAGAACTAACATTTACCTTTATTTGAAATTGCTTAGGCTGAACAGCCATTCAGATGCAAAGAGATAAATGCTTAGGATTGATTTTTTTTTTTTCCTCTCTCTTTGGCCCTCAGACTCAGAGATTTCACTTAATCAAGGTTCCCATTGCTCAGCCCACTACTGTCAGCCAGAGAGCAAGGGCCATCTCTTTCCTTCCCCTCGTCATTCTCCCTCCCTCTACTCCTCTCCTCTCCATCCCCTCTCCTGCCTTTCCCTTTCCTTCTTCCCTCCCTTCCTCCCTCCTTTTCTTCCTAGCTTCGTTCCTTCCTCCCTCCCTCCCTTCCTTCCCCCTTTTTTATCCCTATTCCCCCCTCCCATGTCCCTCACTCGCCCATAGCCAACCATTTTTAAAAGATTGATGTATATCCTTTTATCTGTATATGTCCTTATACAATGTGTGCTGTTGTTTTTGAACGCGGGTTTTTAATTAACACGAATAGTATTGTGTTATAGATCTCATTCTCTCTTTTACTGTTTTTAATCTTTCTGTGTGGCTTTGCATATGTCTGCTTGTTCATTCTAAGAGCCGCAAAATATTCACATGGAACAAATGCATCTCCTCGTGTTGGACCAGGATTGCCTCCAATTTCCCACCTCCATGAGTGATGCTGTCATGAATATGTTCATGTAGGTTCCCATAGTGACCTGTGTGGGAATTTCCCTGGAACATTCCCAGGAGCTAGAATGCTAGGTCTTAGGGCATGCCTGAACTTCATTTGATTACACAGCTATATGGCCCTCCAATGGGGCTGTGAAGTCTGCATGGGAAATCCTGTAGCCCACACATTGCCCACATTTGTCATCATCCCGGTGTTTGTTTATGTTTTATTCTTTTTATTGAAGTCTAGTTGATTTACAATGTTGTGTTAGTCTCAGGTGTACAACACAGTGATTCAGCTATACACATATATTTTTTTCTGATTCTCCTCCATTATAGATTATTACAAGATATTGAATATAGTTCTCTGTGCTTGTTTATTTTATATATAGTAGTGTGTATGTGTTAATCCCAAACTCCTAATTTATCCCTCCCTCCCCACCCCCTTTCACCTCTGGTAACCATAAGTTTGTTTTCTATGTCTGTGACTCTATTTCTGTTTTGTAAATAAGTTTGTTTGTATCATTTTTTAGATTCCACATATAAGTGATATCATATGGTATTTGTCTTTCTCTGACTTACTTCACTTATTATGATAATGTCTAGGTCCATTCATGTTGCTGCAAATGGCGTTATTTTATTCTTTTTTTATGGCTGAGTAATATTCCGTTGTGTATATATACTACATCTTCTTTATTCATTTGTCAACGGGCATTAAGTTTGCTTCCATGTCTTGGCTATTGTGACTAGTGCTGCTATTAACATAAGGGTGCATGTATCTTTTTGAATTAGTCTTTGTCCTTTTTGAATACGTGCCCAGGAATGGGATTGCTGGATCATATAATAGCTCTATTTTTAGCTTTTTGAGGACCCTCCATACTGTTCTCTATAGTGGCTGCACCAATTTACATTCCCTCCTGGTGTTTAATATTTACCAATCAAATGGTATTAAGTGACATCTCAAAGTTGTAATTTACCTTTCTCTCATTATTAATTAGCCTGAATTCTTTTTATGTATTTCTCAGACTCTGTGTTTTCTTTTTTGGTAATTGCCTATTCATATCTTTTGCCCATTTTTTCTATTGAGGTTTGTAAAGTTTTTTTTGTTGATTTGTAAGAGCTTTCTCTTTTCCTCTTTTTCTTTTCTTTTTTAAAAAAACATGTTCTACATACTAGTTCCTCAACAGTTTTGGACATGGCACTATTTCCCACCAGTGTCACTTGTCTGTTAACTTTGTCCATCATTCCCTACCTTGCACTGATCCCCTTAATTTTGATGGAATTTAATTAATTTTGTCCTGATAGTTTGTGCTTTTGAGGTTTTGTTTAAGAGGATCTTCCTCACCATTAGATCCTAAAGATGATCTCTGACATTATTAAATCTGCTACCTTTAATCCACCTGATGTCTACCTTGCATGTGGTGTGAGGTAGGGATCCAGTTTTATTTTTCTGCATATAGTGAACCAGTTTCCCAACTTCATGTATTATATAGGCTAATTTTTGCCCACGGATTTGGGTTGTACAAACACATTTCCTTTTATATATGGGTCTCACTCTCAACTGTCCATTTTCTCACATAGGCCTACTTGTTTGTTCTTGTACCGCTGCCATGTTACTTTCAATTACTGTGTTTTTATTATATGTCTTAATATTTGGTAGGGTCAGCACCCTCCTCATATTTTCTCTTTAATTGCAGGGTTGACTTAGCTATTCATGAGTATCTTTTATATACATTTTAGAATAATAATTGGAAGTGCATTTGGGAAGAATTGACATCTTTTTGAAGTAAACATCCTATTCAACAGCATGAACTGTCTCTTGTTTTACTTTGATCTTTTATGTACTTTGATATAATTATATACTCTCATCCATAGAGGTCTCATGTATTAATTTTTAATTTAATTTCCGACCTTTGTCTTTTCAAGAACCTTTAATGCTTTTTCCAACAGCACAAGCTCAGACCATTGGCATGAGGACAGGCCATGTGGTGTTGTTTGAATCAGTTGTTCCCCAAAGCAGTTTCTAGTCTGGTGTTGAACTGGCTGGGAAAGACTCATCTTCATGCTTTGTTAAAATTAAAAATGACTGGGATCTAACCCTGCAGGGATTTTGATTTGATTGGTTCAAGTGGACTTAAGAATCTGAATTTTTCCTAGTTCTCAGATGATTCTAATGGGCAGCCATGTTTGGGAACAGCTGTTCATTGCACTAAAAGATGATTTTGAGTTTTTTATGATTCTTCCCTCTTCTCCTCCATTTGAGAGAGTACCCTGAGAAAAGGTAATTCTGAGATAAGAAGGAATTCTGAACCAACATTGGTAATTACAAATACAGGTCATCGTAAATTTATTGTACATTTTTTACCTTTAACGCCTTAGGTCAAAGGTATGCTAAAAACCCTCTGAATACTATTTAAAAGGAAATTAATTCAAGTAGTTCAGGATAACTCCATAATACACAATTTATTCTTCTTTCCAAGCCCAATAAACAAAACAGGGCAATTATAACGGCAATGATAACTTCTAGATGGCTAGCAAATTGAAGTCAATGTCCGTTGTGAGATGAAAATTCTATGCTTTGTACCAGTGCAACGCACGTTTTAACCTCTACTGGACGAAGTTTACAGAAATGGATTTCATCAATGACAAATCAATGAGGAGACAGTTGTATCTTTCAGGAGCAAATGGGCAACAGGGAAGACGGATGGTCAAGTGGAAGTGTATAATTATCTATTCTAGCTATCCTGAAACTTTAATGAATGAGCCCTTAAATGCCATTTAAGAAAAGGTGGATCAATTGCTTGGCCACTTGTTCACCTGATCTATCATGTTTTATAGGGACATGTTAAAGTCTTTGTTGACGCAACAAAACTGTATTTCATGATGGAATTTAAGGCAGTAAGTCTTCAAGGGCCTGAAACAGTAAACAGAGCATCAAAACCTCATGTCATGAGGGATGGTGGTTATGTTGAGCTGTGTTCTAGTGGTCCTAAAAGCATTTATGAATTTGCCTTCAAATGCCATTGGAGAATTGTTTATCACAACTACAACTGAAGCTCTGAAACTTAAAAAAAAAAAGCAAAAAACAACAGGCCTTTATTAACACCCTTTAATTCATTGAAAGACTGAAATGCTTTAGTCTTCTCATGCTTAAGTCATTGTGATGGCTTCATTTTCATTGCTTGCACCTAAACCTTGCTTTACAGCTGTTGTATGGCATCCTCATATTTATTCTGCCTGGTTGATTTCCTATTTGTGGATGAAATTCAAAGTTGATGGGCTTCATGGAAATGGAAAGTGATCACATAGGAAAATTTCAAACTAAACATTTGTTAGGAACTTTTAAGACAAAAAGTGGTATACTGGTAATTCTAGAGAAGAAAGATCAAGTGTCTTTTCAACAACCTTTACAGGACTCTTTGTTCAGCCCTTTCCTGCCCAAGAACATCGTGGTGGATGATCTATCTATCTATCTATGCATCTACCTATCTATCTACCTATCCATCTGTATATCTATGTATATCAGCAATGTGATATGTATGTATATCAACAGTACCTGAGGCTTCTGTAGTGTTTACCATTTACAAATTTTGAGCCACCTGTGAGCCATTGTCAGCAATATCTGACATTTCTTTTATATTTATGAATTACAAAGCATGTTTTAAAAAATAACTTTCACAGTTGAGTCTCCTTATAACTCTGTGAAGTTTGTATTATTAAACCGATTTTACAGATGGGAAAATTTGGCCAAGGAGCAAGTGAATCTATCTTTAACTCAGGTTTGCTGACTCTAAATTTCCCCAACACTCTCAGCCTGATAAAATACTTTCCCTTGCATTGATACGTCTATATTTCACATTTAGGAGTAGAGAGCAGGGGTTGGTAAACTGTCTGTAAAGGGCCAGAAAGTAAGCATTTTAGGCTTTGTGGGCCGTAGGGGTGCAACTCTCTTGCCACTCCTTTCTTCCGCCTTCTTGGAGTATGAAAGCAGCTTAATCAGTTCTTAATGGGTGTGTCTATCTGTGTTCCGATAAAACCTGATTTTGCAAAACCAGGCTGGCCAGATTCAGCCCAGGGGCTGGGGTTTGCTGACACCACGTACAGAGTAATGAATCTTGCGAAGAGAAAAAGTAAAATATGTGTGGAACCCAGGTGTGTTTTAGAATCCTAATTCCTCACACGTAACTCACTTGGGTTTTTGTCCTGATTTCATGTAAGAGTTGCACTCCACACCACGTCATGAAGCTCCCCGGCTGTCACGTCTAGACCTTTCTTCTCTTTCTTCCCAGCAGCTGTCACCTCTTCCTCGGGCTCCATTAACTTTTCTTTTTTTTTCTTATAAATTTATTTATTTTATTTATTTATCTTTGACTGCGTTGGATCTTCGTTGCTGCACGTGGGCTTTCTCTAGTTGCAGCGAGCGGGGGCTACTCTTCGTTGTGGTGCGCGGGCTTCTCATTGCGGTGGCTTCTCTTGTTCCAGAGCACGGGCTCTAGGCACGTGGGCTTCAGTTGTTGTGGCACGCGGGCTCAGTAGTTGTGGCTCACAGGCTCTAGAGCAGAGGCTCAGTAGTTGTGGTGCATGGGCTTAGTTGCTCCGTGGCATATGGGATCTTCCCAGACCAGGGCTTGAACTTGAATCCCCTGCATTGGCAGGCAGATTCTTAACCACTGCGCCACCAGGGAAGCCCATCCCTTCTCTTTTCTGACTGCAGACCTTTCTTTCCATAGTCTCTCTTGTCCCCCTCTGCTGTTCCAGCTCCTCCTTCCTTAGGGGTCTTCCTGTCTCTCTTCTTACTTGCAATGACCAGCTCTTCAGGAGCATCCTCATTTGCATCCCCACCCATCATTTTCTCTCAGCACTAAGAGGGGACCTGGGAATTGATTCTCCTTTGCAGCTAGGAGAAAGGGTGATTATTAATACAAATCAATGTTTCCTCTGCTTAATATAGGTAAAGCGCTTACCCTAGAGATTGGCACAAGGCAAATGCTTAGAAAATAACTATCACTTTTGCATTGGGAACCTGATAAGGAGTTTTGGAGGCTGTCAAGTACTATGCAAATGTAAGTCATTGTCTAGTATTATGGCAGTTAAGACAGCAAAAACTTTCACACAGCCCAGAGAGCTCAGAAGCCTTGCATTTAGGACTTACTGGGGGGTGATGCTTTCATGGTCACTGAGAGGGTTTCTGAGTAAAATCTATACTTCCAGACTATGCTAGTTTCCCTGTGGAAAATATTTGCTTGTTTTGCATTAACTCAAACACGAGGGCATTTTTGCTTAAAGACTTTGTGGCTTGGGGCTTCCCTGGTGGCGCAGTGGTTGAGAATCTGCCTGCCAATGCAGGGGACACAGGTTCAAACCCTGGTCTGGGAAGATCCCACATGCCGCGGAGCAACTAGGCCCGTGAGCCACAACTACTGAGCCTGCGTGTCTGGAGCCTGCGCTCCGCAACAAGAGAGGCCGCGACAGTGAGAGGCCCGCGCACCGCGATGAAGAGTGGCCCCCACTTGCCGCAACTAGAGAAAGCCCTCACACAGAAACGAAGACCCAACACAGCCAAAAATAAACAAATGAATGAATGAATAAATAAATAAATAAATAAAATAATTAAAAAAAAAAGACTTTGTGGCTTGAAGAAAAGGATCTTCTTGGAGTTGACAGCAGATTTTATTCAATAGGACCTGCTTCTGGGAGCTCCATGTTTGCATTCCCAAGGAATAAAGAGCCTCAAACATGTTTCCAGCCAGAGAGTCACTTGCAGAACAGGACTTTGTGAATTACACTGAAGAACCTGATGTTAAAAATTTATCCTATTTTTTTATAGACATAATAACATGATCACAATATTTTAAAGCAAACTGTCATGTGCAACGAATACCACAATGTAAGTCACTTTTGCATATTTTTCAATCATTTTCAAAGCATTCCCCCATCCTTGCACTCATTCACTCAAGCAAACATGATTTTCAACTGCCTGTTACATTCCAGGTGTCAAATAGTAAGACAGTTTATTCTCTCTAGGAGTATGATCCAGTGGGAGAGATAGTCACGTTATAAAAGTCTTCAATAGAGGCACGTACAAGAGGATCCTACAAGACAGAGTGTTTCTGTAACTGTGAGGGTGCTGAATAATCATGGAGTCCTTCATTGTTTTAGAACAATTTTAAGGTGGTTTACAGAGTATATATAATTAGACAGAAACTAAGTAGTGAGGAAACTGGGACCAAGAAAAAAAATAAGGGTAGGATAGGAAAAGTCCATTGAACTAAATGTAAGGTTAGTGAAAAAAACACATATCATAAATGATACACATATTAGAGATGAGCTATAAATTTGGCTCTAAGCTTCACACCAGTCAAAACAGAGAGGAAACCATGACACTTTCCATGATCAGAGTATATCCTGAAGACAAAACAGAAGAACTATTTCTAGTGAACATTTCTGAGAGAAATGTATCTTGTGGGTTTTCCTAATTGACACCTAGTCTTCACTGTCCCTACATAAGTCCCCAAATAAGTCTCCTGTAGGGTGTTTCTTATACCTTCCTTCAAATAGACCAGTAGGGTAATGTCAGAGCAGAGGTCAGCAAAAACACCTGATATCATGCCAGAACAATGTCTCCTGATTAATTCTTATCTTCTGCTTACTCTGTAGATCAGGTGCATTGCATCTAGAGGAATCAATATTCTGATTAACTTTTAAGAGATCCTCCATGTCTCTTATTTCTCTCAGTTGAGCTTTTGTGAGTAAATGGCATCAGAAAATTTGAGTTTATACTGAGCAAATCTGAACAAGACTGCTTTAAACTAGCAGAGACTGAGTAGTCTTTAATTGGCAAAATCAACTTCTCTTTCACCTGTGCTGTGGACTGAATGTTTGTTCCACCAACCCCACCCCCCTGCCCTATTCATATGTTGAAGCCCTAATCCCCAACATGATGACATTTGGAGGTAATTAGTTTATGAGGGTGGAGTCCTCTTGATGGGATTAGTGCCCTTAGAAGAAGAGACAGAGAGAGCATGCTTTCTTCTTCCCCTCCGCTCCCTTTCCCCTCCCTCTGCTCTGTCCTGTGAGGATACATCCAGAAGACAGCTGTCTACAAGACAGGAAGTAGGTCCTCACCAGACACTGGATCTGCCAGGGTTTTGATTTTGGATTCCCAGCCTCCAGAACTGTAAGAAATAAATGTTTGTTGTTTGTCAACCAGTCTATGGTATTTTTGTTATAGCAGCACAAACTGACTAAGGCATGCTCTGATCTAATAATTTTGTGGTAATGGAGTGAAGGAGATCATGAGAAAATAAAGGTCAGAAATAGAGAAACAGAGAGTTACAATTTTAGTATATCTTGGAGTATATAATTTTTTGCTTTGCTACATCTGTATCTAAACATCTGTCTTCCAGGCCCTCAATTATTGTCAATAACATTAGCTCCCATATCTAGAGCAGTGACAAAACCCCTTACAAGGGACAGAAGAGGATGGGTTGACATTAGGTAAATTGGCATGGAAATAACTATATATGTATTTTAGTGTTTAATATTATCATGTAAAAAATGAGTTGCAGAAATCAGTATTAGGTAAAATAATATTTTATTTTTCCTACCATTTAGCAATTAAAGGACACTGTTTTTTTTTTTTGGCTGCGTTGGGTCTTCATTGTTGCGTGTGGATTTTCTCTAGTTGTGGCGAGCACAGGCTACTCTTCATCGTGGTGCACGGACTTCTTATTGCAGTGGCTTCTCTTGTTGCGGAGCGCGAGCTCTAGGGCACTCAGGCTTCAGTAGTTGCGGCCTGCAGGCTCAGTAGTTGTGGCTCGTGGGCTCCATAGTTGTGGCTCACGGGCTCTAGAGTGTAGGCTCAGTAGTTGTGGCGTATAGGCTTAGCTACTCCGAGGCATGTGGGATCTTCCCGGACCAGGGCTCGAACCCGTGTCCTCTGCATTGGCAGGCGGATTCTTAACCACTGCACCACCAGGGAAATTCCTAAAGAACACTGAATAGCATAAGTCCACTTCTTGCAAAACTTCCTAATAAAATGTTTCTAGAACTCATCAGAAGTGAAAAGTCTTGATATACCATGTATAGGTAGAATTTGTACCTATATTTCACTTATATTTTTGGAATTTTGTTTTCTTTATCATATCCATACTTGTTTATTGGAGAAAATTGAGTCATAGGAAAATATAAAGAAGATAAATGTCACCTATAATATTTCCACCTAGGAAATTTGAAATATTTCCAGCTGTTGAAATTTTACTCTATTTAAAATTATTTTTTTCTGTTCACACATATTCACATAATGGTGATTATATTTACTTCATTTGACATTATATTACAATAATTTTGCCCTGTATTATTAGAAACATCATTTTTGGTGACTGTGTAATATTCTGCCTGCTAAGTGTCTCATAAATTACTTAGCCTTTTCTATCATGAGTTTCTTGACATTTGGGGACAAAGTGGTAAATCACCTTGAAACGTGTCCCTTATCTCTGTAATCTTCGCACAGTACTGCATTTAGACCCAGGTAAGGATGACCCTTGTCCTCGCCCCCATGTTTGAGGGGACACACACTGCAGAGCACCTTCCTCAAAATTTCCTAGGTCCTCCTATGGTGCCTGGGACCAGCCCAGGCCAGCGGTCAGGGCTGGCTTCATGGGCTGTGACCTGTGAGGTCACACAGAGCCCCATGCTCAGATGGGCCCTTCTGTTTAATACTTTCCTGTCGCTGCCTTAAAAGTCTAAGTAAAATTTAAACAAGGGGTCCCACCTTTTCATTTGCACTAGGCCCAGCAAATTACATAGCTAGTCCTCAGTCTAAGCAAATTATATAGCCATAGAAAAAAATACTAGTTTTAAACAGAGTTAAATTTCAACAGTGGGTAATCCTGGGTGGAAATATTATAGGTGACATTTATTATCTTTTTTTATATTTTTCTATGACTCAAATTTTCTCCAATTATGTAACCATCTCAGCGGGTTGCTCTGCAGCCAGAGCAGAACATTTTCCTCAGGGCTCTCTCTGATCCTTAACCCTAATGTCAGGTTGACCAGATGCCCTGTGCTCTAGGATTTGTGCCTGTGGGGTTTCCTAGGGGCCTGGTTCCAGAAGGGCAGGCTAGCAAGAATATTGCTCATGTTGGAAAGGACAGTATGTCTTTTGCAGGGTCAGGTGAGGCAAGGCTGCCAGAATAGTGCTGACACTTTAATTCTGGGTGAATCAAATTGCTTATACAGTCAAGGGCCCCACATACTGGAGGGGTGGCCCTGCTTTGGCCAAAGCACTAAGCCTGCTCTGCTTCAGTTTTCTGTTATACTTCGCATATCCCCATCCTCCATGTCCTTCTCCCAGTTCTTGTCTTGGCACAATCTTGGTTGATTTTTGGCACAAGCTGAGAGTCCCAGAGAGTATGAAGTCTGATACAGAGGTGGCGAGGATGACAGTAACAAGGTCGTAGAAGGGAAGTGAGGACCTCCTTCTTGGCGGGGAGTATCTCCAAAAGTAAGGGCCTTGGTTGGGGCATCAATTCCCACAGAGCCTGAAGAACATTAACAAGGGCCCTGTTCTGAGTCAGGACTTATTTATAAACTCTTAGTTAATTTCTCAATGTTATATTTGGAAGCTGAAATTCCCACAATTTCTGGTATGAATGGAAAAGTCACAGCATATGGCAGGAGCGATGAATCTTAGGAAGCTTACATTTTTGCTTTTCTCAGAGGCTCCTCAGCTGAGAAATCTCTAGTTCCTTCCTTCCTTCTTGCCAGTTGGGGATCAGCTTGGCTCATCTGGTTTCTTGTGAAGGTTTGGACTGTGGCCTTGGAAACGCCAGGTGCCCTAGGGGCTTTGTTCTGGGCACTCTGTGTGTTGGTGGAGCCTGGGGGCGGGGACCACAGCCATGCTGGAGAACGTGTTAGTGCCTGGAGGTCCAGTTTTTATTCCTGACCTATGTTTGGCATCCAAGTCCTACTGTGCTAATTCAAGGCTCCTGATCCTAGGTTTTTACTGTTATCTGTTATTTCCTTGACTTTGGTTCCTTGCCATACCCAGAGGAGAAATGTAATCAAGGAGCATTTCCACATCAGAAGAGTCAAGGGTGGTTTTGTGGAGATCTGATTGCATGTCCTGTGATTAGATACAGCAGGAAACTTGCAAGGTCATAGCTATTTATGAAGCCATAATTCATCCATTCATTCATTCATTCACTAAACATTTCTTGAACCCTAGCTACTTCCCTGGCACTATCATGGGGACAAGAAAAGAAACGAGCTTTATTTTTTTTTCCTTTTGTGGGGCTCACAGAAAAATGGGAGAGCAAAATTACAAAGCAATCTGAGAAGCATGAATTAGAGCCATGTATCAAAGGCTGTGGGAAGCATAAAGGAGGATAAAGCTCTTTGCTGTCTTTGGAAGGAGGCCGGATGATCATGCAGGTCTTCATGGAGGAGGTGCTCTTTGAGCTGGGGCTTGATGGGGGAGTAGGAGTGACCAGTTAGGTTGGTGCCACGTGACTTGTTCTGTCCAATGGGCTTTGAATGGAGTGCCAAGCCTCTAGGAAAAGATAGCTAAAAGCCAGTGTGTATCATCCATTTTTCCCTTTGGCAGAGTCTGTGGAAGCTGTGTGTTGAAATTGTGGAGGCTCGAGATGGAATCTTTGGTTGACTGCGTGGAAGAGAGCCACCCAGTAAGATCCCCCACCCACAGTGATCTTTTGCATGGGTGAGAAAAACCTCTGTTGTGGTAAGCTATTGAGATTTAGGGTTACTTGTTGCAACAGTTTAGCTAATCCTATTATGACGGATTTAAGTTTTCCTAGCATGTAAGGTGACATTTCCAAATGAGAGAAAAGCAGGTGAAACTTCATGGAGGTTTCCATGTCTTCATATCTTTCCTGAAGACAAGGATGCTGGTTTGTTTTCCTACCAATTCCTTTCCATCCTTAGCTAAAGGCTGCTCTGGAAGAAAGGACCCCTCTCTGTACTTCTGGGCTACCATATGCTCCTGTGGAGGAGAAGGCTCACAGGCAAAGAGGGGCAGGTCCTGTTTATAGAAAGCCGATGGACTGTGTGGAAATGGTGAATGCCAAGGTGATGGGGTGGGATGCTGACATCATTTTACCGATGATAGTTGAAGGTAGCAAAGACTGTTTGCCTGCCTCTTAGTCATTCCTGTAGTGGATATCTGGGCCCCATCATTTACGGCTGTCTTTAGAATGTGGGGTACTTGACCCCTCTTTGTCCTTCTCTACTTACTGGCCTGTCATCAATTCTGGGCAACAGAAAAAGTCTCATTGAACATCCCATGATACTGTTTGCAAGCTTTTTGTGCAAGGCATTGGGGCCCAGAGAATCTGCCTCGTCTTTCAAATCATTAAGTGGCAGAGCCAGGACGAAGTCCAAGTTCAGTATTTTTTCTCTCTCATTATCTGTTTGATATTTCTTTTGTTGTTGTTTGCTTTTCCTCTTGTGTCTTCTTCCTTATCATCCCAATAGCCAGGTCAGTTCATTTCTTTAAAGGGAATGAAAGAAACACAGTACAGTGGTTACATTCTTGAGGTAAGAGGCAGACAGCTTTGGTTACATCCTGTGCCATCTCTGTCTCCCAGCCCATCAACTTCTATCTGTGAGACCTTAGGCAAGTCACTCACTCTCTCTCCAGCCTCAGTCTCCTGATCTGAAAATAGGATAATGATAAATGCTATGGGGCATGTAACACACCAAGCACAGACTCTGGCTTAGAGCAACTGCTCAGCAAGTGCTGGTTACTAGGGTGAATCCAGTTTTCAGGATAAGGTCTAAGCAACATGGCGAAGAAACAAAATCTACTTCTGTCTTCAGCAGATTTTATTTTTATTTGTTGTGCCTCCTTGTCCTAGTCTATCCTCCCTTCCCTGTGTGCCCCACCAGGCATCTCCATTCAGCTTTGGTCCATTGAGAGCCCTCTGCCTCTATTTCTACCAAATCAAACCTTCTGGCATCTGGGTTTATCTTTCCAACAGAATGTGTTTCTCATCCTCTCAAACCCATAGCAGCAACACAGTGATCTGACAATGAATTTTTTTTTTTTTCTAACGGGGAAGATAAATAAATTTGTTTCAGACAGTTAGGTGCATTTTAAGTGAGGTATTTTGGAGGCAATGCTCTCTTTGCCCATAGCTTCCCACTTTATACTGTAAATCATGAAGGGAATCAATTGGTAAGAATTTATATTAGGGTAAGTAGACTGGTGGCCTCAACCCTCACATTGCATTCTGGCTCACTTGGGGGTCTTACATAAAAACAAGAGCAGAAAAAGGACACATGGAAACAGATAAACAGAAGCCCTGGCAGGACCAGCTTTGCCTTCGACAGGATAAGAAATAGTGGAGCCACTCCAACTAGATTTGGGCTAGTCAGTATGAAACTTTGTAGACGTTTTAGGAAAGTTGAGGTCACTTTCTTTTAGCTTCTGATATACAAATGGTGTAGCCTGAGCAGAGATAAATATATGTTGGCAATTATAAAGGTTCTACATCAGGATAGAGATGAAGATGTAACCCTGGTGATTTGTGATTCCATCACCAGCCCCTCAAGCTGTTTCTAACCTCTTATTTATAGCTTTCCTTGGGCTATATCTCTTATAAATACAAAACAAATGAAGTAGTGCAAATGAAAAAGCAGCTTTCCTTATGTCCTATTTCCATCACCTTTCTGGTCACCAGGGTAAATAAAGACACAAACTCCTGGTCTATGGGTAACAGAACTAATCCTGGTGTTTACAATGTGGAGAAAAGATGTCAATGGGCAGAGAATGCTGGGGAGGCTGAGAGAGACACTTGTGGCCTTTGAACTTCCCAAATGAGGAGAATTCTGAAGGTTGGTTATCTTTCATTTCATAGTCCAGGAGTATCTTGACATTCCCCACAGATGTCTTCTGAGGTTTTCAGGAGTCTCCATGGTGAAAGATACCTAAGGGGTAGATGGAATTTTTGGTCCCAAATCTTTGCCTTCCCTAAGATTCACACCATCTCCATCACTTTGTCATGGTGCAGTGCATTTCCCCTGCCCTTGACTTTGGGCTTGGCTATGTGACTTTGCTTTGGCTAATGGCACCAGGGCAGAAATGGCAGTGTATCAATTCTCAGCCTAGGCCTCAGAGGGCCTTGTACATTTTCATTTGCTTTCATGTGCCTATCCCATCACCACAAGAACATGATCTGAATAGCTCACTCAATGGTCCAAGGAGAAAGAAAGACATATAGAGCAGAACAGAACTGCTGAGATGAAGTTTATGAAATTGATGAAGTTCACTATGTATGTGACAAGAGTTCAGAAACATAAAACAGATCCCTAGTGGCAATGTTATCTTAACCCTAAGTCTCAGTGATATACCGTAACAGAGGTTTTCTCACCCAGGCAAGGTCATTGTGGGTGGGGCATAGTTACTGGGTGGCTCTCTTCCAGGAGGTGACCCAAGGATTCGATCTTGAGGCTGTACAGTTTCAACACACAGCTTCCACAGATGCTGCCAAAGGGGAAGGGAGAAAAGGATGAGACACATTAGCTTTTAACTTTTTACCTCTCTCTGCCTGGAAGACTGTCATTTCCATTCAAAGCCCCTGGGTGAGAATATTCAGAGAACAGGACCTGTTTTGGGAGCGCTAACTGCCTCTGTCACACGCTTACGTCTCCTTCCAGCCTCAGCTCAAAGGGCACCTCCTCCTGCCCCCTTCTATGGAGAACAAATTGCTTCCTCCTCTTTATGGTTCCACAGTGCTTTGATATACGTTTCACCAGCCAATAGCAAGGCCCAAGTGCTTTAAATTTGAGCCCTCTTAAATTTTAAAAGGCTGCCTTGGCCTTAGTGGACATGTGTTACTCTGCCTGCTCAGCACCAATTTGCCTTCGTTCCTTTGGAGAAGCCCCTCTTCTGTCTTCAGTCCATGGCTGTGGAGGGACTGACCCACCTCTCAGCTTCGGGGGAGCACAGGTGACCAATCAGCACATTCCAGTCCCTGGACACTGAGCTTGTTGCAGAGATGAGCACGTGACTTCAACTGATATGACTCGAGCCAGGACTTTTCTTTTTCAATTTTTTAACTGAAATATAGTTGATTTACAATATTGTGCTTGTTTCAGGTGTACAGCAAAGTGATTCAGTTATATATATATATATATATATATATATATATATATATATATATATATATATATTCTTTTTTATATTCTTTTCCATTATGGTTTATCACAGGTTTACACTGTCCTCTTCTTTGTCCCAGGAATGTCACATTTTTCTGTACTGTTCTCAGTTGTCTTGTCTCTATATTGTATAGAGTTCCCTGTGCTATACAGTAGGTTCTTGTTGTTTATCTATTTTATATACAGTAGTGTGTATCTGTTCAACACAAATTCCTAATTTATCCCCCCACCCCTTTCCCCTTTGGTAACCATAAGTTTGTTTTCTATGTCTGAGTCTATTTCTGTTTTGTCAATAAGTTCATTTGTATCATTCTTTTTAGATTCCACAAATAAGTGATATCATTTGATATTTGCCTTTCTCTGTCTGACTTACTTCCCTTAGTATGATAATCTCTAGATCCATCCATGTTGCTGCAAATGGCATTATTTCATTCTTTTTTATGGAGGAGTAATATTCCATTACATATATATATATCACAACTTCTTTATCCATTTGTCTGTTGATGGGCACTGAGGTTGCGTCCATGTCTTGGCTATTGTAAATAGGGCTGCTATGAACATTGGGGTGCATGTATCTTTTCAAATTAGAGTTTTCATCAAAGCTAGGACTTTTGTTAGCATTTTTGGGAAAGAGAAGATTCCTAATTTATCCCCCCCACCCCTTTCCCCTTTGGTAACCATAATTTTGTTTTCTATGTCTGAGTCTGTTTCTGTTTTGTAAATGTCTGATCTGTTTCTGTTTTGTACTTGGATATACAGCTATCAAAGTAATGAGAGCTGGAGATATCTGAGGTCCCTAGTGGAGAAGGCCTGCTTGAGAATGATGTCAACAGAGAGGGGAAGGTGGGACTGAGAGAGAAAGAGATGGAACTGGAAATAAATGCAGAGATGGAGATAAAAGAGTGGGGAGGAAAGAGAGAGGGGGAAGGCTAGTGTGACTTGAGCCATGTGAGATCCTGGGATTAACTGGGCCAGAAATCATTCTTTCTTGAACTTTTCAATGAAATAACTAAATTTTATTTAAATTTAAACTTATTTTCTCTTAAAACAGTTTGAGCAAGATTTTCTCTCACATGTAACCCAAAGATTTCTGAATTCGCAAATAGTTGAAACTAAGTAAAACACCCTAAAATGCCCAAATCTATCAGTATGTGGATAAGACAGGCAGCGTAAGACTTTTCCTCACTGATAGATGGAGAAATGGGGTCCATTCAGTAATGACTGTCCTTAGAGATTCCACGTGAGGTTGGATTGAATATGGAAAAGTCTGATCCTGCTTCCCCATGCCATCTTTTCTTTTCTTGCTTTTCCCTCCACGTACCGTCTTGATTATTTTGTTAGTCATGAGTAGTTCTTCACTCCTCAAGTCTCCTAGACCCACTACCTAACCCTGGATTCCTACAATTCATGTTCAGTTATTATCAGCCATCCAATCCTGGGTTTGTCCTTGATTTGTTGTGAGTTCAGGGAAGTTTCGAACTTTCTTCCCTTCCTCTTGCTTTGACTGACTGACTAGTAAAACAGACTTGATGGTGATACTGCAAGAAGGCCCTGGGGACTAACTCATCATGCAGCATCTTCCATGTACGGGTTACTTAGGTTGAGTGGTGATACACCAGTGCATTGCAAAAACCCTTGCTGTGGTGGGCTATTAGCATGCCTTCTTCATAACCTCTGCAACCTTGCTCCTTCCCTGAGTGGATAATGCTTCTCTGCATCCCTCTTTATGCAAAGTTAGGAATTTTCCTTCCTATTTTTCTGCTTCTTTCTTGCCCATATTTTTTCACCTTTCCATAATACTTCACAAAGTAGTGAAAGTTCACCTACTCTCTTTGAAGTCTGAATAGGGGTAATAATGTTCACTTACTAAAATTGTTATGATGACTATGAGATTAGCCACACAGAGGGAACAACCGAAAGCCTGGAGCATCAGAGATGCTAACATACATTAGTACTGTAACCTTTCTGGTGTGTGTACATTCTTTTCCTCCTCCACTGTGATGGTGAAATACAGTCCAAATATATTTCATCTTTTAAAGTAGAGGGGGTGATGTGTCTTTAACATCTCTTCTTCTTTTAGTTGAATTCAAATTGAGAATTCTTGAATTTTTCAATGACTCACTCATTTCATGTGTGGAATTTCATTTGAGAACATGGCCTTGCCCCTTTCCTTCCATACACATGCCATTGTCTGCCACAGAAATGGAAAACCATGAGAATCCCTATTTTCAGCTAATCTCTGAAGCATTGTTCCTTTCCTGGGCTACCTTAAAGCACCAGTCTTATGTTGGCGGCTTCAGTGGTTACTGTGTGTTCTACAGAACACTAGCTCCGTGGACTATTTGTGGGTGCCAGGAGGTCTAAAAAGTTCCACAGCTGAATAAATTTGTGAGTCACTTGGCTTAAACCAAGAATATCATCTTCTTGTGAATCTCCAAGGAAAGCGGGGGAGAGATAATGCAAGGTTTCTCCAACCCATTTGGCCATGGAACCTATTACTGTTTGAGCCTCTCCTGGGACAAGCATTCCAGAGAACAGACTTAGGGAAATGCTGACCTCGTGTTCTAATTAGATTTCTCTAATCCTGTCCTCTTCTTTGTTCCAGGAATGTCACATTTTTTCTGTATTCTTCCTCAGTTGTCTTGTCTCTTTCGTGCTGGCTCCTTTTTTCGTGACGTTCCTGCTGGGTAAAGATAGTCATAGCCTGAATGATAAAACACAGTGATTAGTCAACCAAGTAGAAGAGTGCATAGTCACACCCGTGTGGGATGATAAATGTTTGCAATATGTTGAATTCACTTTTGCTGCTTTTCTTTAACTGATAACGTGAATGGGGGAAGGTAATATTATCTCCATTCTTTTCTAGGACTTGCCTTCTGATTGGAACAGGAGAGGCTTAGTGAGGTCTTACACATCAAGAACATCTTTTGGGAAAATGGTCCACTTTTTCTTTGTAAGAACTCACATCAAAATAGATTAACCTGTAGTCATTTGATTTTTGTGGCTTATCTGTTTCTAATTTGCTTGCAAAAACTGGGGTGTATAATGTAGACCACACAAACAGATAGAATTTTCATGTACACAGTTACCAATAAGAGTCAAGAAATTATCATTTACACACTTATGCCTTCCCTCTCTCTAAAATTTAGCGTATCATTAATTAATTAATATTAGCAAAGATTTCCCTCCCACCCTTTTTTGGGTTCCTTTTCATTGTAATTCAAATAAAACTTTTATAAAATGGAATTAGTGTATTTCACACATTGTAGCTAATTTTTAAAATACGGTCCCCTCTGGATTACTATATATCTGAATTAAATTAGGAGATCAGAATTAATGCCCCTGCTTTCCTTTTCCTTTTTCTTTCTTTGGTCTGAAGCTTTCTCTCTCTAATAAAAAGAGTATGATTTTTTTTAAAGCCTGCTCTTAATTTTGTTTAGTCTAATAAGAGCCAACATATCCTACTTATTGTTTTCTTTGCTTTTATTTGTAAAGAGATATCACCTCTGTGACAGGTATATAACCTTAGGCAGCACGTAAATAAGATACATCCTTCCTGTGCTTTTATCTTTTTACATAGGATTTAATTCTGGAATTCTCCATTTATGGAATCAATTTATTATTAGCCATTTTAGGGATACAATAAAGTAAAAGAATTTAAAAGCAGACTAGTTCTTTTTAAATGGGAGTCAAATAAGAAATGTATAGAATTTCTCTTTTATGGAACACACATGTTTATAATACTTGGGCCCATTACATTACTTCTATAGTGATTTATATTTAAACTGAGGATATATTTATAAGAAATGCCTTTAAAGGTCATATATATATACGTGTCATATATATATATATATATATATATATACGTGTCATATATATATATATATATATATATACGTGTCATATATATATATATATATATATATATATATATATATATATATATATACATGTTTCTCACTTACAAATTCTGATTTAGTAGTTGTGGGGTGTGGCCCCAGCATCTAAAATTTTAAAGCCCCCCTCCTGGGTTTTATTGGTACACACTCAATTAAGAAGCACTGGTGCAGAATGTTCTATTTGGAAATAATGTCTACTGTGAGAAGGGCGCCTCATTCATGGCTGACAGGACAAAGGCACAGAGGGATGAAAGGATTTTTGTAGAAACCACACGGCAAGCCCTTGGGGGTCCCAGCAATAGGTAGGGATTATTTCCTCTTAGGTGCTCTCTTCCTCAACCCAAGCAAATGAGCGCTGGAGGATGTAGGCAAGGCCCTGGTTTTTGCAGAGGAGTGTAACTCACACTTGGCCCCTTAGTTATGCCTCTTCTGTGCTTTTCTAGAAAAAAACAAGTCCACATTGGCTGGAGCAGAGTACATGAGCAATCCGTGGGAACCCTAGCTCTTTTCTAATTCAGGATAGTTTTAGATTTGCTTTGGTTTAAATGGGCCAGCCTGCCTACACAGAATGTTTGGGCATGGATGGTTACAACTTGTCCAAATTTCCTCTTCACTCTTCTCCGTTCACCAACGCATACCTCCACCTCCTTTACTATAGTGTAAAAACACAAGGAAAAGGAATGGCTAGCAAAGGCAGTGCATTTCAAAGGTTAGAGTTGTGACTAAATCGGATCAGTTTTTCACATTCTTTGCCTGCAGGATGTGAAAGTCAACATGGGTCTCTGTGTGCAGGTCCCGTTTTCATGGCCGTTATAGAATAGGATCTTAGAAGGAATTCTACAAGGGGATGTCCAGAGCAGGGATAAAAGCATCCTTTCTGGTGGTGAAACATAGCTTTATGAACACGGACAAGTGGTCAGTGTTTCCCAGAACTTTCGTACTTTGTCATGCTCAACAATTACGCTTAACCACATGTGGTTAAGAAAAGCATGCTTCAATGAGATTTAAGCATCAAGTCCCCCTCCATCATTTCCACAAATGAGAAGCAGATGTCCATATTCTCTGGGTGATATTCAGGCCTTAATAACATTGCCATGCATTGGGCCCATTAATTGATGCTGACAGTAGTAATAAGAATAGTAATAATCATAGTAAACTTTTACTGAGTGATTACCATGTGCCAGACACTAATGTTTTAGGTAGATTACTTTCTGTAATCCTCACAAATGCCTATGTAGAAAGGTAGTGAATGTTTTTTATTTTAGGCCACCCAGATTCTCTCTCCCTTTCTGTTGATAATAGTACCCAGATTTTCATTTCTTCCCCAAGGATATCCCCAATGATTTGGGGGACACAGATCCCATCCCCATCTCCAGGATAAGCCCTTGTAGACTGAAGCCAATCAACAAATCCCAGCTGCAGTGATTAGTTAAGGATGATCATGTGACCTAGTTTGGACCAATTAGATCACAGGAGAAATTTACAGAGGGATCCTGGATGTTCTGCGAAAATGTCTGGAGCGACATTCTTTTCGTGTTAAATATGAATGTGGAAGCGTGGAAGCTGCTGAGGGGAGTCAGCCTTGGGTAAAAGTAGCACCAAAGAAGGCAGTAAAGAAAAACTGGAAGAAATTAGAACTCTGTCGATTTCACTGAGCAGCTAGATTAAGCCTCAATTAAAGCCTACTCTACTTTTAGTGTTTTCACCCAATAACTTGCGTTCATCATTTAAGTTGAATTGGGTTTTCTCAATCTGACAACCAAAGGATTCCTAACAGGTTTTGATATTAAAATCTGTGTTTTATGGATAAGGAAATTGGCTGAGAGAATTTGAATACTTTGCCAATATAATTGACAAAGTAAATGGGAGATTAGGGATTTGAATCCAGGTGGTTCTATTCCAAAATCCATGAACATACTTGATAACGCAAGAAGGTAGAAGAAAATGTTATTGTTAAGGATAGAGTCCTCGAAAATAATGTTTCCCTTCTGTTTCTTACTCCTGATGGAATGTAGATTTAACTTGTGAAGAATGTGTAAGAAATTAATTTGAAATCTCAGGTTGTATAACTTTGGTTTGATATAAATTTCTATGTCTGGATTCTGGAGTGCTTATAGGAACCAAACATCTTACTGGAAAAATCATTATAAATCACCTTGTTATGAACTCATCACATGTAATATTTAACATTAAGTTTTTGGAACTGGGTTGGATTTAAGAATGTTGCCAAATCTGATTACATTTTTTAATAACTTGGGAAGTTTATAAAAATATACATGCTTGAGCTTAAGAACAGTCTGTTTGAGGTGCGATCCCAGGTATTTATGGTTCACAACTGGATTTGACAGCCCCTGGTTTAAGCTTGTGACTCTGTATAAAGAGAAACTGCATGTAGTTGTTAGGAGACCTAATGAACAGAGATTAAGCAATTGATCAAAAACAAAGTCCAGAGAGGGGTAGATAATTTATACTTGACAAAACATATTCTCCCCTCTCTCTCCTCTTCTCCCCTCCCCTCTCCCCTCCTCTCCACTCTTCTTTTCTCTTCTTCCCGCTTAGATTAGGAGGGAAAAGAGAAACAAGGAGACTTGGAAATACAGCTGGACTCCTTCCTCCAATAACTTGATAATTTTTTAGCAGTCAGTTAGAAATTTATCTTGCACATAGAAACAACCTAAATGTCCATTGATAGATGAATGGATAAAGAAGATGTGGTGTATAAACACAATGGACTATTACTCAGCCATAAAAAAGAATAAAATAATACCATTTACAGCAACATGGATGCACCTAGAGATTATCATACTAAGCGAAGTAAGCCAGACAGAGAAAGACAAATACCATATGATATCACTTATATGTGGAATCTAAAATATGACACAAATGAACTTATCTATGAAACAGAAACAGACTCACAGATATAGAGAACAGACTTGTGCCAAGGGGGAGGGTGGGCAGGGGAGGAATGGATTGGGAGTTTGGGATTAGCAGATGCAAGAATGGATAAACAGCAAGGTCCCACTGTGTAGCACAGGGAACTATATTCAATATCCTGTGATAAACCATAATGGAAAAAATATGAAAAAGAATATATATATAAAAGAAATTTATCTTGCAAAAGAAACCACAGTCTATGTGGAAGACTATTGCAAGAGCCTTTTTTTTTTTTTTCCTTTTTCTTTTGATTGAACTATCGTTGATTTACAATGTTGTATTAGATTCAGGTGTGCAGCAAAGTGATTCAGTTATTTTTATATATATATTCTTTTTCAGATTCTTTTCCATTATAGGTTATTACAAGATATTGAATATAGTTCCCTGTGCTATACAGTATCGTTGGGTCCTTGTTGTTTATCTATTTTATACATAAATAACTTTTGATGTAAACTTTCCCTAAAAATTTGACACTCACTAGAGCCATTAACAAACCCTAGGCAGTGTTTTTCCAATTTTAGTGGATGTTAGAATCTCCTGTGATGGTTGTTAAGATTGTGTATCTGTCCTCATCCCACATCTTCTGAATCAGAATGACTGGAATAAAGGGAATCTGTACTTAGTCCCCTCTCCCCCCCACCCCCATTCCATCATGGTGACTCTATGCAGATCATCTAGGTGCCTAGGAGATAGCTCAAAATTGAAGAGCATCATTATTTAGATAACGAATTATGCCTACAAATGGTCATCAAATAGTGTTTTAAATTTTGTATCATTTTAGTTGTAGCAATCAATGAAAAATAATTATTTAAAATACTTATTTAATAAATTGCTCAATGTTTAAAAATTAAGAGTAATAGGATGGTTAAGAACGAGGCAGTATCTTCAGTGATTCAGTGAACTATACCGGGGAATGCTCAAATCACGAAGCTGTGGCTTGAGCGTTTGGGCCAGTTTACTTGGATTGAAGAGAAATTAGTGCCTAGAAGGAGAGGCTTCTCAGAGTGTCAATCACACCAAATCTTCTCAAGGTGATGGTTAACCTCAAGGTTTTTGCCTAGCTTTTGCACAGTGAAAGATTCTCATTTTCTTTTAACAGAGAGGAGAGGAACAGTGTTCTTTGTAGCTATGGCATTTTAGTCATTTGAGGCTGACTACAATAGACTTCTCATAAAATTCTGTGCAAATTGCCAGAATGTTAGTTATTCCATCAGTAAGAATGAACATAACTAATCATAGTGATGTAAATAATCATCCTGTAAACTCTTTATGACTAAGGAGTTCAGCATGAGGTCGTGTGTTCTGAACATCTGGTTGAATGACTGAATTGTGAATGATCAAGGTCTTGTGAAGAAGGAGAAAGCTGCCTGCTATCTTTAGTATTTCTGCCTCTTTGTGAAAACATACAAAATAGTCAGTTAGGATAAATAGGAAATTGACCTTCCAGTGATAAAGGTGATCAGGAAATGACTTTCTTCAGCCCTGTTTAGAAAAGGCAATGATGAAGGGAACAGTCCTCGTTACCAGAGTACTTGGCAGATTGTGGTTCATTGCAAAATGGACCCAAATTCTTCCCATCCCTGGATGCATATCGTTTTGCAATATAACTTCCCACTTTTCCTATCAAGAGGTGCATTTTATCTTCTCATTCCTTGAACCTGGTCTTGACCACATGACTTGTTTTCATCAATGGGACACTGGCAAAAGTGATACAAGGAAAGACTTGAAAAGTGCTTGCACAATGGGTCTTGCCCTGTCTTGCTACCCTTGGGAGCTTTGTAATCTCCACTGTGTGAAGAAGCCAGGGCTAGCCTCCTGGAGGATAAGAGACACCTCAGTTGACAGTCAGCACACACTGACAGCCTTCCCACCTCCATACATGGAAGTTCATCCAGCCCCCATCAACACTCAGACTTGTGAGCAATAATTAGATGGTTCTTGCTTTCAGCCCCTCTGTTTCAGAGTGGCTTGTTATGTAGTGAAAGCTAACATACAGTGTGCTATGGGCTGAATGTTTGTGTCTCCAAAACTCATATGTTGAAATCCTAACCCCCAAAGGTGATGGTAGGTATTAGTAGGTGTGGCCTTTGGGAGGGTCTTAAGTCATGAATGGGATTTGTGCCCTTATAAAAGAGGCTTCAGAAAACTTCCTAGCCCCCTCCACCATGTGAGGACACAACAAGAACTCTGATACCTGGAAGAGGGTCCTCACCCCACGATCCTGGTACCTTGATTTTGGACTTTCAGCCTCCAGAACTGTGAGAAATACATTTTCAATGTTTATAAGCCACCCAGTCTGTGGTATTTTGTTACGGCAGCCCTAACAGTCTAAGACACAGAGCATTTCTCTTTGAAAGCACTTTATACTTTCACTTTTAGGGGAGTGTCAGCTTCGCTCCTTCTGCAAAATTCTTTGAGGGCAAAAAGAGTTTTTTGCTCACTGTAGCAGATGCACCTTACATTCCTCATCAGATTCTTTGGGCTAACCTGCCTTCTGGCCCCCATATCACTTGCTCTGCTGCCACAGCCTCCAGACTCCATATGGGTCCCTGTGATGCTGATGCCTGAGACCAAGAGCTGCCAGCCAGACTTTCTCACTCCTTCCACCACTTCTGGGCTCCAGTGAAATGCCGTGCTTGATCTGGCTTCCAGAGCAGTTGCTCAGGGATCTGGATGATGCTCCCAGAAGTGCAGGGGGGTTGTCTCCCCGTGGAGCAAACTCGTGCAACAGAGAGAGAGGCAGGAGGGAGGTGAGCAGATGACTTCCCCTTCTTCCCTCCCTCTGATGGGCTTACTGAGAACGGTTTCTCTGCAAACCCTATCCGAATAGGTCCCTTATCCTCCGGGCACCCAGCAGTGTCTCTTTCAAGGCTTGTCTTGAGCTGTGGCTCACGTGGTAATGTACTGTCTGGGATTGCATCCAGCGATCCCTGCCTCACACCCCTTTTCATCACTCTTCCCATCCTGGGACGTCACCTTCCAAATAAAGCATCAACATTCTATCTCAGGCTGCCTTTTAGCAAACACAGATGGAGATCTTCATTTTGTAGTCTTAGCATTGTGTTTAGGATATCCAAGCTCAGTATTCACTGTTGGAGTGCCTTGAAGGATTTTATCAAAAACACGGTGAAGTGTAGTCCAGATAATTAGACTCACAGAGTCGTATCAGGGCTCTACCACAGTGGCAAAGCCTTCATTATGAGGCTGCTCCCTGTTGGCCATCTCGGACCATGCATATGAATTAATTGTCGATTAATTTATTTGCTTTTGTGTATGTGATTTACACATGGTTCCAAAATTCAAATAGTTAAGAAGGCAAAACAGAAGTCTCCCTCCCACTTTTCCTTGCCCCTCAATTCCATGTTCCAGAGGAGAACCCTTTTATCAATTTTCTTTTGTATCCTTACTGAGGTGGTCTATGCATATATATGTGTAGATACATCTTTTATTTTTTCATATTTATGATTATTTACATAGTGTTCTGCACCTTGCTTTTTTCCCTTTACCACGTGTCCTGGAGATCATTCCAAATCATTTCCTAAGAGCTGCCCTGTCTTTTTAAGGTCTGTACAGTGTATGGTGAGAGCAGAGTTTATCTAGAGTGATGGATGTTTCAATTGTTTCCACTTTTGATATTGCAAACATGCTACAATGTGTCACACATACATCTCTGAACAACTGCTAAGTTCTTAGGAGTGGGATTTGCTGAGGCAAAGGGGTTTGTGTGCCTTTTACCTTTTGAAATTTTGAAATTGACATTTTCTTAATGTTTGTTTAAGTTCTTGGCTCCAAATGGCCATCGGGATCTTGTGCTAAGTGGACTCTACTGTGTCTAAGAAAGTGGAGGTTTAACCGGCATGTGGGGGGAGGTGTGAGCTGACTCGCCAGACAGAAGAGATGGGGATGGGGTTTGGAGGGGAAAGGGAGGAACTGATTGAAGCAAGGAGACAATTGGAGGTGTGCCAAAAGCAACACCCTTTCATCATTGCGGGGAAGCAAATTCTAGGAGGCATCCCAAGCACCGCAGTGATCAAAACGGCAGAGGAGAAGAGGGACTAATTAGGAGAGTAAAGAGACAAAGGCTCCCTCTCCCATATGGAGTCGATCTTTAATTACTTTAAATAGGTTAAAGATTCATTACAAACTATGATTTTTCTTCCTGGACATCCTCTGATGGCAAGAGATGCTTTTTCCTTCCCCTCCAAATGGGACACAATCAGAACAGTCACAGTGGCACATATGTTATGTCTTCCAAACCTTAGGGGACTTCCTTCCTCCAAGTGGGGCATCACCAAGGCCCTTTTCCATACTTTTGGTTCTTCTTGCAGTTAGGGGCACACCGACTAACACACAGGCTTGGGGATCTCTCACCCCAGCTGGGGCAGGAGGGCTGCAGGGGGAGACGGTCCCAGCACCATAAAAGGCTGGTCTCCAGGGACAGGGTATTGAATAATAAGGGCTCATGTGTTCCCAGAGGGGCTCTAATCTCCACCCTTGCTGACCTCATTCTCGCTCCTTTGCACTTGACTCTGGACTTCAAAAGTCTCGCTTTTAGTTCTTTTGTCACTTCAACAGAAGCGTTTCTGCAAAGGAGGGAAGATTTCTCTGCCTAAAGGAGGGCATAGAAATGTCCAGGCAGAGGCAATAAAAACACATTTTTGTGAATGTGAACTTCATACCATCAGATACATCCCTTTGTTGTGTCTCTGTAGTTTTATCTGTCTAGAGGAAAGCAAGATAAGAAGGACCATTACCCAGAAATTACATATTTTAATTGATGAAAAAAGAGTAATGTAATTTAGGACTCTATGATTCAGACCGAGTTGATCAAATGCCCTTTTTAAAAGACAAGACAGCATTTCTACTCATTTAGACACTTTCACATTTTGCCACAATGTGTCCTTGGATGTTTATCATGGCAAAATTTTCCCTTAAGTTCGGCACAGGAATAGAATTGAGGAGGCAGGAATCATGTACTGGGGTAATCCTGGACCATACTGGAAGCAAGCACTCTGAAATATATATTACAGTCACTACATATTTGAACTTCCTGTCTAGAACAAGCGTAACTCTATGTAGTATGATGGCATCAAGCTGGAAGCACCTACCATAATTTTGTGTTCTCTGTCTTCCAAATGGAATAAAAATAACTCTATCATATTTTGATATAGTCTGGTTAGAATAGTCAGAATTATAACCCAGGTTTTCCCATACTAGAAATAATTATTTTGCATGGTTTGTTCTTCAAAATCTAAGTCATATTAAGGAGACTAAATGGCCTGGAGAGTTTGGATCCATCTAAGAGAAGGAATTAAAAGTATTTAATCTGCTTACTCACTGTTTAAATGAATGGTCAAAATTTTTATGCTGAGGAAATTTCTTCAAATAAACTCTTTAATGGAACCCAATGTGTATAAAACAAATGAAGGTTGGAGTCATGTCTGCTGCTGGCCCTCCCCTCTTTCCAAATCTAGATGCCGTGGAAGCCAGAACTGGGCAGAGCTGACATAGGCTGGCTATCTCTGCATCATCAATACCTGACACAGCATCTCGCACATAAAGGTGTCCAATAAATGCTTGTGAAATTACACAGAAACTAGTGCTTATAGAAACATGAATATAGGGTGTTTTAGGTGGAAATGTTTACAGTTCATGTATCTAAAAATTGGTCCAAATAAAAGCTATGTCTTTCAAGTGTGTGTTCCTTGGCAACATTTACAAGGGTTTGTGATACTTATTTTGGGAATGTCAAAAGTAAAATAATTATAAGGGTTGTGATCTGTGTCGAGGCAAATGTAGCTCCTAGGGGGACAGGGGTCCAAAGTAGGATACCTGGTAAAGGTGCCATCTTGGCATACAAAGGTGTGTAGGTGTGCGCATGTGTGTGCGTGTGCGTGTTCGTGTGTGTGTGTGTGATTCCTTGGTCAAGGCTTATGGTAGAGCTGTGAACTGGCAGATTAAGGGAAAAATCTAGCTCAAAGACTGGCTCAGAGAGTGTTTTAAAAATAATTTTGAATTTGCTGCCAGGATTTTGAAAATTGTAAGATTTCACATTTAAATCCAGATTTCTGGTTTCTCTTGGGAAAGTAGAAGATCTAGTAACACAGCGAGCCTGTCTTCCTCTTAACCAGTGGTTCTCAAAGTGTGGTCTTGAGCCAGCAGCATCAGTACTGCCTGGGAACTTGTTAGACAGTCTGGGGCTGGGCCCAGCAATCTGCACTCTCACAAGCCCTCGCGGGATGCTGACGCCTGCTTACCTTTGAGAATCACCGCTCTTGACTATAATCAAGTAGAGTTGGGTGGTGTGTGCGCTTAACACCTGGGCTGTTCCTCTCATTCATCTGGCCCTAAGGAGCCTTTGATGGTTTTTACTCTTTGTGCATGGATAAGATCACTTAGTAGGAACTCATGAGATTTTCAAACCTCCATTTATGAATCTGAGGCCCCAAAGATCTGAGGTCATGCCGAGACCTTTAGGAACCCAGAACCATCCCATAGCATCTCAGATCTGACCTCCCATCTTCTTCTAGCTGCTGCCCATGTGGCCCTATGAGGAAATTCAATTAGCGCAAAGAGATAAGAGCCTATTAAAGTCCTGGGAAGCAGAGAGCCCTGGTCGGGGTCCCTAATGCATACAAGTAAAATGGTCAGATAAAGCTTTATTTAATTATAGTGCAGGCGGGAAGAAGTCACAAGGAATCTTGGTGTATTTAAGTGTGTGTTTTGTAATGAACTTTTCAGAATGTCTGTATGGTTTATGCCAGTTTGTCAGACAGCCATCAATTACTGTCTCACCCTAAATATAAACAAGCCACCATCAGCAAATATCTACCAAAGCCGACTCTCTCTACATGGGCCAGCATCCTACGTAATTACCAAGCCTGAACCCACACAGAGGTGCCCTCAAGTCAGCCCTCTGTTTACTCCCCTGTTAGATGCAGATTGGTATGACTCTTAGATCAACCTAAGGTTCTTTTATTTTTATCTAAAAAAAAATTTTTTTAGCTCTTTCAGACCCTAAAGATAATGTTTAGCTTCCTGAAATAAACATTTATGAAATAATATTAATCAGTGCTCACCAAACACCCATGTCTTCTTTATTTCCCAGCCCCGAGGCAGATAGGTGAGATTATATGGCTAATTCTTACCAACAGAATGTAAATAGGAGTGTCATTTCAATTCTGGTCTGAGGCAGTTACAAGAAGGTACATGTTCTCTGTGCTTTCACCTTTCCTGCTTTGGTAATTTTAGAGAACCCATGCTGGAGATGATGGAACAGCAAAAGGGAAGCAGCTTGGGTTCTTGATTTGCCATCTGAAAGACCACTGTGCAGAACTCCCTGACACACTTCTGAGTCTGGCATGAACAAGAATTAAGCCTTTGTTGTGTTACACTTTGCTCTGGATTGTTTTGCTACAAATAGTCTGTCCTCCCCTGACTAATACAAACTGGCCTAACTGAGAAGCTGACTGGGCTGAGGCACGTGCTAGGACTTCGGAGGAAGCCATAGGGAAGAGGCAGCGGCTTGGAGTTTATACGTGTGCAGAGCTGGCCCTAGAAGGGAGTGGTCAGCAGCCCATCTGACAGTGTCTGGAGAAGGAGGTTTGCTCTAGACAGGAGTCAGTGTCCAAGAAGATTTGATCTCATGAGCAAGACACAGAAGCAGGATTTTCTGGGCAGTGATAACGCTTGAGATTGTATGAGAGGGATCATGGAGATTCAGGATAATTTTGTGATTTGGAGAAGGACCCCAGCTAGTTTCTGAGAGGGCAGGACATGAAGCCAAGCCCTTGGAGCCTGAAGGCTGTGTTGAGTGACCAGGGTCCCAAGGAGGATTGAGGCTAATCTCAGAGTTCATGACCCAGAAGAAACAGCTGGGATGGAGGAGGTTATACTCAGTAACTAGAGAAGATTCCCAGTTTGAGATTTGGATGACCAGTTAGATGGAAGTACCATTCCCTGAGATAGGGGGACATGGGATGAGTGGTTAAGATTTGTTAGCACTGAGTTTTGAATATATATGGATATCCAAATGTCAGCAGTGGTGCCCACAAGTAGCTTGGAGTGGCTCATAGCCTTCTCCTAACTTCCATTAGCTTTCTACTTGGCTACCCCAACTATTTTTTCTTTTTTAATAAATTTATTTATTTAGGCTGCGTTGGGTCTTCCTTGCTGCGCACAGGCTTTCTCTAATTGCAGCAAGCAGGGACTACTCTTCATTACGGTGTGCGGGCTTCTCATTGCGGTGGCTTCTCTTGCTGTGGAGCACAGGCTCTAGGTGCACGGGCTTCAGTAGTTGTGGCACACGGGCTCAGTAGTTGTGGCTCATGGGCTCTAGAGCACAGGCTCAGTAATTGTGGTGCATGGGGGCTTAGTTGCTCTGTGGCATGCAAGAGCTTCCCAGACCAGGGCTCAAACTCATGTCCCCTGCATTGGCGGGTGGATTCTTAACCACTGTGCCACCAGGGAAGCCCTACCCCAACTCTTAATACATACACAGTTGTAGTCAAAACAATGCTGTGCAAAGGCAGTTTTTATACTACCCAGTCTTTCCCTTCCCACTAGAGTGTTGTTTCTAAACCTCTCCTAAAGAGAAGTTTGGGGACCTCCAGTGTCAAGTTGAAATGTCCAGTAAGCAGTTGTATATACGGGTCTGGAGGTCAGAAGCAGGACTGGGGATGGAAATTAAAAACTTTTCAGTCATTAGCATAACAATGGTTATGTAACTCTTGGAAGAGAAGGGAATTGCCCCCCCTCCAAAGTGTATCTAATGAGAAGAGGACTTAATACGGAAAACAGAGCAGCCTAGATTTCTGAGAACTGGGCTGAGAAAGAAGGTGATTAAAGGAAAAGAGTTGAGAATGGTGTCTAAGAAAATCGAGGAAGGAAAGGTTTCATGGAGGAGAGAAAGATCATCAAAATTATGGGGAAAGTAAGGACAAAAAGGCTGACTTTGGATTTTCCCACTAAAGGGTCATTGTCAGGATTGGTGGGTATGGAAGGCAGATGGAGGAATGAATGGGAGATGAGAAAATGGAGGTCATGGGTGGAGACAATGTCTCCAAGAAGATTGGCTCTCAGGGGATAGCTGTCAATAACCAGAGGGGGACTTTGGGTTTGCTACCCCGCCCATAAGAGCCACAAAACCCCTTCTGATGCATGAGTCAGATCATGTCACTTCTCTCCTGGAACCCTGCCGGGGTCCTCTCTCCTCTCAGCATCAAAGCCAAAGTCCTCAGAGGAGGTGATGGGGTCTGACGTAATCTGTTTCCCATCGGCTTCAGGCACTGTGACTGTTCCCCTTCCTAACTCACTCCAGCCACACCGCTTTTCCTGTTTATACGCCAGGCCTGCTCTTGCCTCAGCCCTGGCTCTTCCTTTGCCTGGAACATTCTTCCCCCAGACATCGTCCCAGTCACTTGTCTCCTTCAAGTCTCGCATTGCATGTTTTCTCAGTGAATAGAATCCTGACTGATCTTTGAAAATGGCCACTCGCTCAACCTCTGCACTCCTGTTTCCGTCTTCTTCGTCGTCTTTTTTTTTTTAAATGTAGTTGATTTACAATGTTGTGTTAGTTTTGGGTGTACACAAAGTGATTCAGATATATTTCTTTTCCCTTATTATAAGACATTGAATATAATTCCCTGTGCTATACAGTAGGACCTTGTTGTTTATCTATTTTATATATAGTAGTGTGTATCTGCTAATCCTGAGCTCCTAATTTATCCCTCCCTCCCCTCCCACTTTCCCCTTTGGTAACCATAAGTTTGTTTCTATGTCTGTGAGTCTGTTTCTGTTTTGTAAATAAGTTCATTTGTATCATTTTTTTTAAGATTCTACATATATGTGATATCATATATTTGTCTTTCTCTGTCTGACTTACTTCACTTAGTATGATAATCTCTAGGTCCATCCATGTTGCTGCCAATGGCATTATTTTGTTCTTTTTTATGGCTGAGTAATATTCCATTTTAAGTATGTACCACATCTTCTTTACCCATTCCTCTGTCGATGGACATTTAGGTTGTTTCCATGTCTTGGCTATTGTGAATAGTGCCACTATGAACATTGGGGGTGCCATGTATCTTGTTGAATTAGAATTTTCGTCTTTTCTGGATATATGCCCAGGAGTGGGAATGCTGGATCATATGGTAATCCTGCTTCCTTCTTACTCTGCCTGGCATCACATTTACCATTTAATACATTGTGTTTATTGCTCATTGTCTCTCTTCTCTTGCTAGAATATAACCTCTTCTGAAGCAGGGATCCTTGACCATTTTATTCCTTTGATATATCCCATATAACATAACCACTCACATCTCTCTGGAACAATGCCCGGCACAGAGAAGGCCTGCAATGAATGGTGTTGAAGAAATGAAGGCAGTTTTTAAAAATGGAGAGCCTCTATCATATATATGTGATAAGCTGTAGAGGAGCCACTGGATGGAAGGAGGTGGCCATGGGGATAGAACACTGGAGTGGAAGAAAGTCAGTGATTTCCGTGGTGTGGAGGACAGAACTTCAAGGCTAATGTCTTAGGTCAGCGTGGTCTTAGTTGATTAGCACATGGTACCACTGAGTTCCAGATTGTAGGTTCAATTCCCACTTGGGGCCACTTAACATTGTCTCACCCTGATCCTGGGCTGCAGTGTCATCTCACAAGGCATGGCATTGGTCACAAAGGATGAACAGATCAGGCTGGAGCCTTGTGCATTTGTGAACCTTTCCAGGAAAGTGGTGGCCAGTATTTCAGAAGAAAGGCATATTCTCAGGTTTTCTCTTCTCTCACTTTTCACTTAACAGGTGTCCTCCTAGGAACTGCCCTTAAGCACAGAAGAGGTAGAGAGGAAGGCTTGCCAAGGGAGGGTGTTCTCTCCACTGTCTGCCTCTTGCAGGCTGACTAGGCAGCTGAGTGACAAGAGAGGGGAGCTCTTTGCCCCTAGATGTCGCAAAGCAGGGATCAGATTCCTTCTGTGGGAGCTTCCCCTCCCCCGACCCCCACGTACTCTGTTGACTCCGGCAGGCATGGAGCAACCCTTAGGCTCCACAAAGATAACATAGTAACAGCTTGGCCAGAGCGCCGCATCCTTCCCCAGCTCCGCAAAGAGCCTTGGATGGTGTAGCAACCACTTGCCACCCAAACGGCAGTTATCGCCACCCCCCCCCACCCAGAATCACCGACACGCTGCCTGCTAGGTTGGTTGATAGGCCTTTTATTTAGCATTGTGTTAACTTGCTAAACACTGTTTTGGTCTGTGTGACAGGAGAATGTAAAAATGCAGTAGGTGGTTTATAGGAGACGAGTTGCTGGAGAATGCCCAGGGCTCTGAGCCGCGCACACACAATACCTACCCTCCGCAGCGCGGGATTTTCCCTTGGGCTGCGGGGCGCAAGCTCAGAGAGGTCCCCCACCCCTCCCCGTCCTCTTCACGGCTCTCTTTGACCTGCTCCTCCCCTCCGAGCTGTGTGGTGGGCGTACAACTGTTACAAGGAGGTGGCACAGCTGTTTGCTTTGACTGCCTCTGTACCTCGGGGATCCCAGCCATGCCGTTATCATTGCAGGATGAAAATGGCATTTATGCTTTAATAAACTCACCCTATTTCTTTGTTAGAGGGAAAAAAAGGTGGGGGGGATCCCACCGGGGGGGATCCCACCCACCACGTTGCCAGCTACATGTCACTGCTCAGAGCACACCACAGTGGCTAATGTTTTCCAAATTCTCCCTTGCATTGGAAATGGAAACCATTAGAAAAATATTGGGATGGTGTGAAGATTTCCCAAACACCTGCCTCTCACCTCTTATGCACATATGCCCGGTTTTTGCAATGCCTGTAGCACTTTTTTTTGCCGTTTGGTGCATTTTCATTTACAAGCACATGTATATTTTATAAGTGTATGTGTACATACTTCTTGGTGATTTACTTGTAAATTTCCTAAGTGGGGAAGCCACACAAAGGTCGCCAAGCTGTGGACAGAATTAAATAGCATTTCCTAATAGGAAATAATAAAGCAAGCGTCAAAAATGTATAGGCAAGGGGAGAAAATGCATTTTCAACCTGAATGTTATTGAGTGTTTATAATCAAGGAGCTGATCCTGTAGAGGAGGGGTCAGTCCTCCTCTTCTCTGTCAAATAAATCGTTGCAAGCTCACAAAGTTATCGCTCCAAGGGGCTAAATCTTTCAGCCTTTGCTCTTTTTTGTCCTGCAAAAACAACACATATCCTTTCTGGCACACCTGTTTCTCCCTCCTCCTTGCCTGGTAGTATCTAGCAAAACATATTTCATGGGTTACCTTGGATGGCACATTTTGCTGATTTGACTTGAAGTATCCATAACTATGATGGAATTCTTTGCCTGACTCAGAAATCAGCTGCCTTCCAATCCCCCACCTAGGGGACCCCTGTAAATCAAAGGGAATGAATGGCAACATTGACTTCTTGCTTTTGTTGTCATTATATTATTTTTATTAACTAGTCTGTTATTATTTTAACATTGTGAAGCAGCAAATAACTCAATCCGGGATAATGAAATCCATAGTATGAAGGAAGTTTGGAATCAGCAGAACCCTTAGATCTTACATCTCTAGACAATGCAGAGTGACGATTGAAACCTGATAGCCTAGAGTCATATTAATGATTGTGATGTGCCCTGTTTACTTAATACTTTTGTCTTTTGATTTTAAGATGTTTGAAAACAATGACTGAGGTATTTTGGATGTTTCATATTTTTTTTCTCAAAGCTTATGTTTTGCTATATAAGCAGGAAATATCTCATTCTTTCACTTATTAAGTATTTTTATTGAATACCTTGTATGTTCTCGGTACTGTTCTAGGTGCTGAGGATAATAGAGCAAACAAGAATGATACCATACTGTCATGGAGCTTATATTATTGCAGGGGCGTCAGACAGTAAAATAATAAATCAATAAACGAAATAATTTAATGCTTCCTGGGCTCTGAAAAAATCAGACAGGGTTAGATGCTGGTGGCTGAGGGGTTTGCTACTTTAGGTTGAGTGGTCATGGAAGCCTTCTCTGAGGAGGTGACATTAGGTTTGAGAACAGTATGGAGGTTCCTTAAAAAACTAAAAATTGAGTTACCATACGATCCTACAATCCCACTCCTGGGCATACATCTGTAGAAAAACATGGTCTGAAAGGGTACGTGCACCCCAATGTTCACAATAGCACTGTTCACAATAGTAAAGACGTGGAAGCAACATAAGTGTCCATCAACAGATGAATGGGTAAAGAAGTTGTGGTACATATATACTATGGAATATTAGCCATAAAAAAGAATGAAATAATGCCATTTACAGCAGCATGGATGGACCTTCATACTAAGTGAAGTCAGACAGAGAAAGACAAATATCATATGATATCGCTTACGTATGGAATCTAAAAAAATAGTACAAATGAACTTATGGACAAAACAGAAAGAGACTCACAGACACAGTAAACAAACTTATGGTTACCAAAGGGAAAAGGGAGAGAGGGATAAATTAGGAGTTTAAGATTGGCAGATAGACACTACTATATAAAATAGATAACCAACAGGGACCTACTGTATAGCACAGGGAATTATACTCAATATCTTGTAATAACCTATAAGGGAAAAGACCCTGACAAAGAATAAATGTATATGTATATAAGTGAATCACTGTGCTGTACACCTGAAACTAGCAAGACATTGTAAATCAACTACACTTCAAGAAAAAATAAGTAAGTAAATAAGTAAATAAATAAATAAAAAGAAGGAACAGCAGGTGAATAAAGATTTGGGAAAGGAATTTTCCAGGTACAGTACTACTGTAACAGCCTAAGGCAGGGATGAACTTGGCAAGTCTGAGAAGAGCCAGACTGAGCCGGGGCGAGAAGGGTGTGAGAAGGCAGAGAACACCACAGACCGGGTGGCTTACAAGAAACAGAAATTCATTCCTCACAGTTCTGGAGGCTGGGAAGTCTGAGATCAAGGCACCGGCAGATTTGGTGTCTGGTGAGAACACACTTCCTGGTTCATGGACGGCCGTCTTCTCAGTGGGGCAGAAGGGGTGAGGGACCTCCGGGGTCCCTTGTATAAGGGCTTTAATCTCACTCATGGGGGCTCCACCCGCATGACCTAATCACCTCTCAAAGTCCCCACTTCCTAATGCCATTACATTGGGTGTTAGGTTTCAATATATGAATTTGGGGGGCACACAGACATTCATTCTAGAGCACTCAGGGAATTAGTTTGAGTTATATTTTAAATGCAACAGGAAGCCATGGGTGGGGGGCAGTGGGGTGTAGACAGGAGAAAGATGCTGCAGATCCCCTGCTTCTGGAGGAGCTGGAAGGCTGTGGCTCAGGAGGGTCCACTCTTTTGCATCCACAGGGACTGAGTGTGGGCAGGGGTACTTCCTTAAGGGAAATCCAAAATGTTATGAACAGAAGGACGGGGAATGGATGGGAGGCAGCCAAAATCAAAGATGTTATGCTGCCAGAATCTTTTCTGAAGACAAATTTTGCAGGTTTTTGTACAAGGGGCAAAAATAGTCATAAAAACATCAGAACATCTGTATCTATGTATCTATGTATCTAAGTATGTATGTATGTACGTATCTATCTATCATCTATCTATCTATCTATCTATCTATCTATCTATCTATCTATCTATTTACCACCTATCCATCCTTTCCACATGTAAAGGGTCAGAAAAGGGATGACCCCAGAGGGCATTTACTCTCTAGGATTTTTGGAGAATGTGAGGAGAAGGCAATAGCTTTTGCCCAGCAAGGATATATTTACACCCAACTTTTAGAGACTTCATCAATAATAATGAAGATATCCTTCATTTATCCAGTTAGGTTGGGTCTCCTCCAAAGTGGATGTAGACACAGAGATTTGAGTATAGGTTTTTTATTGAGAGGTAATCCCAGGAGCCAGAGAGGGACGCGGGAGTCAGGAGAACAAGGAGAGCGAGTAATGTAAATGGCGTATTAATGAGGGGTCGCCATTGTAGACAACTGGGGACCCTCTGTGCAGGATCTGCTTTGGAACTGTGTCACCAAGAGGAAGGTGTCTGGGATATTTATCCACCAATTTCCATTCCTCATCATTTGAGGGTCTATCCTGGGGTATTAACTCCCTGTTTTTTCCAGTCTGCTCAACAATACAGGGTCCAGAGAGCACTTTCAAGAAGAAAGAAGCAGGAAGCTGTTGACATTTATAGGTACTGCTGGTGACATCGGGGGAGGGGTCCAGCATATGAACAGGACACCTATATGGAAATTTAAGGAAACCTCAGGTGTAAATGATGCTGGTGATATCCTGTTGTAGGTTCCCATTTCATGACCCCAAGGAAAATCCTACTTATTTAGGGCAGCCTCACCACAGACCCTGTGATGGGGTGGTTTTTAAAACCTCGTGCAGCAGCTTTCATAGTAACTGTGTCCATAGTTGCAGAGCCTCTGCATTTGAGGGTCCCCTTGCCTTGTGGGTCCCTCTGTGATACCTGCCTTCCTACTCCCCTGCCATGTCTAAAGATGGTGGTCATTTCTTCAGCTGAAACTTCGAATATGCAGTTGGCTTCCTGGGACATCAGGGAATTTCTGAGAGTGGGAGAGTGTAGCGGAGGCCTTAGGGCCCTGCCAGAACGCCCTTCAGGATGCAGGCACTCATCCCCCAGCTGCTGGGGGATGTGGCTGCTGGTCCTCACAGTTAAGACGTTATTCAGGAATTGCTGTCACCAAAGACAGCACCCTCCCATCAGGTTACACCCCCTCCCAGGGGCAGCCTATATCCAGTGACTGGTTGATGCAAGGGTACAAAGGTCAGGTCCCCTTGCTTCAATTCAGGGGCAACCCTGGAAGAACCAGCCTAGCTCTGGGGCTCGCTGAGGGGTAGGCTGAGGCCTCTGCTGCAATTGCATCCGTCTGACCTCCCCCTCTTTCCAATTCTGCTTCCTTCACTCCGCCATAGATGTTGACTCCCCACCAAAACACACCCCAATACATCTCCTGCACCTAAATCTCTGCGTCAGAGTCCGTTTCCTGAGGAATATGACTTAAGGGTCTAATGAGGGGCAACTGTGGATGCCTTCTTACCTGGCCCTCATATTCCCCAATAACAGCTGACAGAGTCTAAAAGGGGACCCATTGAGATTCCTGGAAACAGGAAGGTCCTTGAGACTATTGGTTGTTTGGGGAGGTCCAAGAGTGAGCACTTTCATTGCAGAGCCCTTGATATCATTCCTGTAGTGGAAAAGAGCCCTCCAGATACCCAAGGAGTCATAGTAAACAGATGGCACCCCATGGCTCCTGAAGCTAGCTGAGTTCAGAACAGTCTGTCAAGTGGTGAAATGTTTCCCTGAGATTTTTATGACTGTAGAATGTTTGAAGGCCAACATATATCAAGAAATGTAGACAAGGAAGGACAGCCTCCAAAAGGGGTAAGGAAATAAGAAGCCTTTAAGTCTTGGATTTAATATTCTGGAAACAGAAATGAATAATTTAAAGCTCATTTGTTTATGTTTGTTTACCATTTGGTGCCTAGTGTTCCTGGGGTAGAATTTGCTTCACAATTTTAGGATTCTATTTTACATACCAATAGCACCTTACACCTTCTGTATTTAATGCATTTCATCCAGAGACCATAAGACTATCCATCTACAGAGACACACTCTCAAACTCATGTTTGTGTACACAGTGAAGCTAATATTATACACAGGGAAGGGGAGATATGAAGAGACCGACCTTAATAAATTCTTTGTTATTGAAATAAGTTTTTAGAGAATGGTAAGCATAGTGCAAGAATTTCGATAAACTTTTAGAGTCTGCTTTCCCAAATGACTGAGCAAACCACAATATGAGTTTTCATTTTTCTCTTGTTTCCTACCAAACTCAACCCTGCGTTGGTGGACATTGAAAATCAAGCAGTAGGAATTATACCCTATGTTCAATACTTAAATTTTATATCTGCAGAGCATTGATGACTGATTTAACTATCAAATTATAATGTTAAGGAAATTTATGGGAAAATGATTTTCTAGGTGTTCTAAAAACATAGTACTGTAGGTTGATAATCGCATAATAAGTTTAAAAGGACATCTGTGCTGGCATAGACACCGAATTTTAGACTCATGTGAATTGACACTAACTATGTAAGAAAACATTTAATTATATTCAACTTCAAGACACCAAGATCAGGAGCTACGTTTAATAATAACAGCAGCTCATTTCAAATTATTTTACTTTATGAAGCTTTGCAATGATGTGACCATTTCTGAATCTAATGGATTCTTTCTACCCCAAATATTGAATTTGGTGAAAAGAGGCTTCAGACATCAAGAATTTAATATCGTATTAATGACGATGCTCATTGCAATGTTGCATATAATATTGAAATATGGGGACAACTTAAATGTCCATCAAAAGGGGAACGGTTATATAAATTATGGTATATTTATGCAATGCGTTCTTGAATAAATATACATCTATTGGCCATAGAAACATGGCCATGTCATATTATTGACTGATAAAAGCAGATTATAAAGTAGCATAAATAGTATAATCAATTTATATATAATTGTATGTAGATGGATAGATAACAGCAAGCACCGAAATATTATATATACTTCTACATAATAGTGAGTGGTTCACCAAGTGTTAATTGTGATTATCTCTACCTAAAGAGTAGAATTTCAAGTGACGTTTATTCTTTGTAATTTTTTTACAATAACTATACATTAATTTTACAAAAAGAAATTAAAACTGTATAGCGTCTGTCACCATATGATCCAGCAATCCCACTCCTGGGCGTATATCTGAAAAAGATGAAAACTCTAATTCAAAAAGATACATGCACCCCAAAGTTCATAGCAGCATTATTAACAATAGCCAAGGGGAGGGATAAATCAGGAACTTGGGATGAATACACTCACACTATTATATATAAGATAAATAACCAGCAAGGACCTACAGTATAGCACAGGGAACTCTACCCAATACTCTGATAACCTATATAATTAAAGAATCAAAAAAAGAATGAATATATGTATATGTATACACTTTGAATCACTGAATTATTTTGCTGTACACCTGAAACTAACATAACATTGCAAATCAACTATACTCCAATAAAATTAAAACATTAAAAACAAAACAATAGCCAAGATATGGAAACAACCTAAATGTCCATCAACAGATGAAAGGAGATGTGGTGTGTGTGTGTGTGTATATATATATATATATACACACACACGTGCACGCACACACACACACACACACACACACACACCATGGAATACTCCTTAGCCATAAAAAAGAATGAAGTTCTGCCATTTGCAACAATGTGGATGGTCCTAGAGAGTATTATACTTAGTGAGTTTGAATCACTAAGCATTTTTATCTTTGAGTGGAGAAATAGAAAGGTATGAAATAATTTACGTTAGGGCTGTTGTGTAGAATGTAGATTGGTTCTCCTTTTAGTGTTGCAACTTTAACAAAGATCACAGCAGCATCAACACCACATCCAATATTCATTGATCACATACTATGTGCTAAATCCTGTTCAAGGCATTTATGTGTAATTTTTATCCAAATGATGTTTGTACATAGTATAATAAATTGAAAGAATGGGAAAAAGAAGAGAAAAAAGAAGAAAAATGGTACTACAAAGCTTATAATGAAATACTATTTTCTTGTTCCACCCTCTCCCCCATCTTTGAAGTCCCCCTCCCCAGAGACAACCACTTTCAACTATTTTAGTTGTTTCTTCTGCTATTTACCTCCATATTTTAAAACAAGCTTATATTTCTATATCTCAAATTTTCCATTTTAAATATTATTTGCTGACCTCCTACCTTGGAAGATGAGGATTCAGCTTACCAATGGCATCTTTCCCAACTCCCCCTCATTTCATTAGAGTTATGTCAAAGCTTTTGAAAAATTCAATTTCAGCATTTGCTTTATTATGACCTTATAAATATTACAGATGACATTTTTATGGCACCTTTGATTTTTCTTGGAGTTAATAATTTCTTCACATTTAAAAAAACTTAGCTTTCTACAGAACTATCACTAATTCTTTCTTCAAGCTCTAAAAGCTGTAACACTCCTCCCAGTTCAATGAAACAGGTATGAGTTACTCTTATTTTTTGTTCCTCTGGAGACTAAAGCCCTCAGTCCTCCTGTTCATGTATGGATGAGTCACTGCATAGCTATCATTGGAGCCCTTATTTCACCATCACCTTTGGAATTGCTCATTTCTTGGTCCCCACGTTTTCCTTTTTTGGTTTTATTTCCTTGTTTTGTTGGGTGACATACTAATGTGCTTCCTGAGAAAGGATGCATGAGAGGTAAAGTTTTTTAGACCTTGTATATCTTAAGATGTCTTTATCCTATCTCATACTTGACTGGTAGTTTGGCTGGGTATAGAATTCTACTATGAGACTCATTTTCCCTCGAGGTTTTGACATCATTGCTTTATTTTTTTCTAGCTTTCGGTGGTGCCATTAAGAAATCCAATGTCACTACTGTTGCCAGTCCCTTGAATAGGATCATTTTATTTCCTTTCAGAAAGTTTTTAGGACCTCTTTTTATGTGCTATATTGAAGTTTCAGTGTGGTCTGACTTCTTAGTCTGTTTGGGCTGCTGTAACAAGATATTGTACACTGGGTAGTTTATAAACAACAGAAATTTATTTCTCACAGTTCTGGAAGTTAAGTCCATGATCAAGTCTCCAGCAGATTCTGTGTCTGGTGAGAGCCGACTTTCTGATTCATAGACAGAGAGTTGCCTTCTTACTGTGTTCACACAGGTGGAAGGGTGAGGGAGCTCTCTGGGGTCCCATTTATAAGAGCACTAATCCCATGCATGAGGAGTCCATCCTCATGACCTCATCACCTCCCAAAGGCCCTATATCCAAATACACTGGGGAAATAGGTTCCAACATATGAATTTTAGGATAGTAATAGTCCATAGCACTAAATAATAATTTTAAAAATTTATTGTGCTGGATACTCTATAGTCCCTTTCAATCTGGAAATTCATATCTTGCTATTCTGAAAAATTTCTCCAATGGTTTCTTTTTTTGTTTTTGGTTAATGTGTTTATTATTTTAGGTAAAACCTGAAACATTAAGCAGGTTGTATATCAACTAAGGAAATAACATTAGCAACTACTATCACCAGTGAGGTAAGAAACATACTGTAGAATACTTTCATGCTCAACATATCAGTGATACCGAATTACAAGAGTAAAAAAGATTCAAATTCTTGCCACAGAGTCCAATGTTTTTTTTAATAATTTCTTCCCATCTTTCTTCTCTGTTCTCATTTTCTGAAATTATTGGATGTTGAACTTCCTGGATTTCTTATATCTTTTTTCCTATTTTTGACCTCTTTATATATTTTTCTCCTTCCTAAAGTATTGCCTCAACTATATATTTCAACCTTTTCAGTACTTTTTTTCAGTTTATGCTATTATATTTTTGATTCCCAAATATTCTTGTGTGGGCTCTAGAATCAAACTACCTATGTTCATAACCCAGCTCTGCTGTATGATCTTAGTCAAATTACTCAACCTCTCTGTGCCTGTTTTCTCATCTGTAAAATAAGGATAACAGAACCTACCTCATAAGGTTGTTACAATGATTAAATGGTTTAATATTTGTAGAGCACTTAGTGTTTTGTATTGCCTGGCATATACTGAGTTCTGTGTAACTATCAGATAAATGCAATTAATAAATAGTCTTATTTCATGGCTGTTAATACCTCCACTTATTTTTCTGGAAACAGCATTGCCTTCTGCATTGTTTGTGTTTCTTCGTTATTTGTTTGTTTCCATCTTTCTCCTTCATGTTAGAAGCACTTCTCAAATGTCTTCTGTTGTTTGTTTGTTTCCATCTTTGTCCATCATATTAGAAGGACTTCTCAAATGTTTGGTGATTTTTGGGTGTAGATTTATATTTAAGATGAAGACTATATAAAGCCAACTTGAAGCTCTGTATGTATTTGTTTTCTATTGCTGCCCTGACAAATTACCACAAATACAAGTCATAAGACAACACAAAGATATTACCTTACAATTCTGCAGGTAGAAGTTCAACATGGGTCTCACTGGGCTATAGTCATTGTGTTGACAGGGCTGCCTTCCCCTCTGGAAGCTCTAGAGGAAAATCTGCTTTTTTGGCTTTTCCAGTTTCTAGAGGCTGCCTGCATTCTCTAGGTCATGGCCTCTCCTCCATCTTCAAAGCCAACAATTGCAGGTTGAGTCCTTGATATCCCTCACCTGCTTTCATAGTCACATTTCCCTCTGACTTTCCTCTTCACCTCTGTTCTCTTCTTTAAGGATCCTTGTGATGACATTAGGCCCACATGGATAATCCAGAATAATCTCTCTATTTCAGGGTTGGCTAGTTAGCAGCTTCAATTTCTCTTTATCATGTAACTTGACATATTCAGGTTCCAAGGACTAGGTCGTGGACAGGTAGACTTTATCCTAAACTCTAGTCTCCAGTACCAGGACTCTCCTCCTCCCTCTGTTTGCCTAGTGATCCCAAGTCAGAGACACTTAAGAGACTGAAACTCCAATCTCTTTCTGAGGTCAGAGAGGGACAGTTAGTTGTCTGGCTAAATGGAGTATGGGAGGAATGCTAGAGATCTGATTCCTCCTTATGCAAACATTTTTTCTCTTTTTTAAAACTTACTTTTGACATAATTTCAGACATATTGTGAAAACAGCATTCAGTAATAGAGTTTCCTTATTCTCTTCACCCAGATTCCCCAGAATCACCCAGAATGATAAACAGTTGCTTTATCATTCTCGCTCTAAGTGTAAAAGCAAGCTGGATCCTGTTTTATTGACATATGCATTAGTTTCCTACTGCTGTATTACCACAAACTTAATGGCTTAAACAACACAAATTTATCCTCTTTTAGTTATGAAGTTCAGAGTTTTGAAATTGGCCTTACTGGGCCAAAATGAGGGTATTGCAGGACTACCTCCTGAAGGTACTAGTACTTTCTGGAGGTACTGCCTTCCATTTCCTTGCCTTTTCCAGCTTCTGGAGGCTGCCCACATCCTTTGGCTTGTGGCCCCATTCATCCATCTTCACAGCCAAAAAAGTAGCATCTCCAAGTCTCTGTCTGACTCTGATCCCTATTTTGCCTTCTTCCACTTTCAAAGATGTTTCAGATAACATTGAGCCCACATGGATAATCCAGGATAAACTTCTTAAAGTCAGTTGAGTAACAGTCTCAATTCCATCCACAACCTTATATAATCCTTTGCCATGTATGATAACATATATAGAGGTTGAAGGATTAGGATATATACATCTTTGGGGAACCATTATTCTGCCTACCACAACATGTATCCATCATTCTTTAAGCAAGTCAGTATTTTCGGGAATAACAAGATATTGCAGGGTCATTTTGTACTTTCCCTACCCCTGCCCTGGAGATATCCATCTGTTATCTCATTTAATCTTTACAACAACAACGGTGATAGATGCTATTATTACTCTTGTTTGATAATGAGTTACTATGAAATATAGAGAGGTTAATCAAGCAGCTCATGGTCACACAGCTGGAAAGAGGCTGATATCAAGAAAGGGGCTGCGATCCACATGTATCTTACTTCATGCCTGTGTTCTCAACCCCTAGATTGCTCTGTGCAGGATGGAAACCCTCCCTTCCAAAGGCAAAACCCATTTCAACCTATTGGTCTAGGGAAATAGAATCTACACTTACTACTCTGAGTAGTAGTAGTATATATAAATAGTATATATAAATATTGTTCAGTATGTACTTGAGTTTGGGAATTCCAAGTATGAATGGTAATTCACACATTCATATGAATAAGTAAAGCATACATAATAAGTGCTTAACAATTATTTCTTGACTGATTGAACAGTGAACTCTGTAATAATAGTCTTTCATTGTCCTTGAGTGAATGGAAATTTATGTGCTGAGTTGTTTGAGATAAATAGTTTTGTATCAATCAAATGTATACACTTCTACAATATAGTTTTAATAATTGAGATTTTAGAACTGAGTTAGGTTCAAAACATGAGCATTAAGCAACTGGTTTGTTCAGATTCTTGACCTGAAGTTAGTGATTAAGAATTAAGTTGGATAATATTTCCTCCACAACTTAATTAGTGATGTTATTTTGGCAGAACATTTATTTATGTGTGTGTGTGTGTGCGCACACAAACAGATTTGTGTGAATTAACAATATGGGCCAGACATGATCGAGCTCAGTATAACAGGAAACTGTTGGGATATTAACCACTCAACCCAACCAGTATTTATAGTAGAAATAAGCCTTTTCCATAAAGCTACTCCAACAGGACTTGTAACTATTATGGCACTAGCAGGTGTCACCACAGTAAAGAAGCCAGCCTCCCCATGAACAAATATTAAATTAAAATAATCAATCAATCCGTAGTCTCAGTTCTGGCCCAGCATCATTTCTTCCAATAATGGCAAACTCTGGGTTTATAAGTACCTTGTTAACAGGTTAAAGACCTTTAGATTATTATTATTACTTTTGAACTAGATCAGGCAATTGGATCTTTTATTTTTTAACATTTTTATTGGAGTATAATTGCTTTACAATGGTGTGTTAGTTTCTGCTTTATAACAAAGTGAATCAGTTATACATATACATATATCCCCATATCTCTTCCCTCTTGCATCTCCCTCCCTCCCCCTCTCCCTATCCCATCCTTCTAGCTGGTCAAAAAGCACCGAGCTGATCTCCCTGTGCTATGCGACTGCTTCCCACTAGCTATCTATTTTACATTTGGTAGTGTATATATGTCCATATATACACTACCACTCTCTCACTTTGTCCCAGCTTACCCTTCCCCCTCCCCCTGTCCCCAAGTCCATTCTCTAGTAGGTCTGCGTCTTAATTCCTGTCTTGCCCCTAGGCTATTCATGACCAATTTTTTTTTTTAAGATTCCATATATATGTATTAGCATACAGTATTTGTTTTTCTCTTTCTGACTTACTTCACTCTGTATGACAGACTCTAGGTCCATCCAGCTCACTACAAATAACTCAATTTCGGTTCTTTTTATGGCTGAGTAATATTTCATTGTATATATGTGCCACATCTTCTTTATCCATTCATCTGTCCATAGACACTTAGGTTGCTTCTATGTCCTGGCTATTGTAAATAGAGCTGCAATGAACATTGTGGTACATGACTCTTTTTGATTTATGGTTTTCTCAGTGTATATGCCCAGTAGTGGTATTGCTGGGTCGTATGGTAGTTCTATTTTTAGTTTTTTAAGGAACCTCCATACTGTTCTCCATAGTGGTTGTATCAATTTACATTCTCACCAACAGTGCAAGAGGGTTCCCTTTTCTGCACACCCTCTCCAGCATTTATTCTTTGTAGATTTTTTGATGATGGCCATTCTGACTGGTGTGAGGTGATACTTCATTGTAGTTTTGATTTGCATTTCTCTAATGATTACTGATGTTTAGCATTCTTTCATGTGTTTTCTGGCTATCTGTATATCTTCTTTGGAGAAATGTCTCTTTAGTTCTTCTGCCCATTTTTGGATTGGGTTGTTTTTTTGATATTGAGCTGCATGAGCTGCTTGTAAATTTTGGAGATTAATCCTTTGTCAGTTGCTTCATTTGAAAATATTTTATCCCATACTGAGGGTTGTTTTTTGTCTTGTTTATGGTTTCCTTTGCTGTGCAAAAGCTTTTAAGTTTCATTAAGTCCCATTAGTTTATGGTTGTTTATATTTCCATTTCTCTAGGAGGTGGGTCAAAAGGATCTTGCTGTGATGTATGTCATAGAGTGTTATGCCTATGTTTTCCTCTAAGAGTTTGATAGTGTCTGGCCTTACATTTAGGTCTTTAATCCCTTTTGAGTTTATTTTTGAGTATGGTGTTAGGGAGTGTTTTAATTTCACTCTTTTACATGTAGCTGTCCAGTTTTCCCAGCACCACTTATTGAAGAGACTGTCTTTTCTCCATTGTATATCCTTGCCTTCTTTGTCATAGATTAGGTGACCATAGGTGCGTGGATTTATCTCTGGACTTTCTATCCTGTTCCATTGATCTATATTTCTGTTTTTGCAGCAGTACCATACTGTCTTGATTACTGTAGCTTTGTAGTATAGTCTGAAGTCAGGGAGTCTGATTCCTCCAGCTCCGTTTTTCTTTCTCAAGATTGCTTTGGCTATTTGGGGTCTTTTGTGTTTCCATACAAATTGTGAAATTTTTTGTTCTAGTTCTGTGAAAAATGCCTGTGGTAGTTTGATAGGGATTGCATTGAATCTGTAGATTGCTTTGGGTAGTAGAGTCATTTTCACAATGTTGATTCTTCCAATCCAAGAACATGGTATATCTCTCCATCTATTTGTATCATTTTTAATTTCTTTCATCAGTGCCTTATAATTTTCTGCATACAGATCTTTTGTCTCCTTAGGTAGGTTTATTCCTAGGTATTTTATTCTTTTTGTTGCAATGGTAAATGGGAGTGTTTTCTTAATTTCACTTTCAGATTTTTCATCATTAGTGTATAGGAATGCAAGAGATTTCTGTGCATTAATTTTGTATCCTGCTACTTTACCAAATTCATTGATTACAGGCAGTTGGATATTTTCCTTTCCCAATTGCCACTTTGGAATTGGTGGGTAAATGTTGGTGGGACTCATGGCCTGAGGGCAAGTCCTTTGGCCCTAAAAGCTGTCAGGAAATGGCAGGATTTTGCAAGGTGGGCTGGTGACTCCTCTAGGAACGCCAAGAAAGCTGTCTATTCTTCAGGACCTGATGTTGTCAGATTTGGGTGGGGGAGTGGGGGTCCCTGTGTGGTTGATTAACCTCAGAAAGGCATCTTCACCCCTCTTGCTTTGTCCTGGTCTCCCCTTTCTAATGACTTATGATCCATCCTTGGCTGCCCAGGGCACCCAAGCTGCTCTCTCTCTTTCTGTTTCTATGCCTCCTCTCTCCCGTCTCCATTCCGAGACCTCCACATCTTTCTCACACTCCTTTCCACAAAGGCAGTAATGGCTGGTGGGAAGTCTTCTATGGCTTTGGGCTGCAGTGCAAGGCAATCCATTTGGTTACGTGGGGACCATCCCTGAAGCATAGTTTGGGAGCCTGCTGTGGAATTTCCACCATCACTTGAAGTAGGAAGACATGCTATCTTTCAGACTGCCATGATTCCACCCCGCGTTGGGGTCTGTCTATGATTTTCAACCCCCAAATGTCACTGTAGTGTTGGGGGCTTACAATTTAGGTGCTAAAACTGAGAACTATCAAGAGCAGTGCCTCCCAAATTTTCATGTATAGGGAGCAGCTCGGGATGTTTTAAAGCACCAGTTTGGAATGAGTAGTTCTCATGCGATCCAGGAACCTGCACTTATAACAAGCTCCTGCGTGATGTTGATGCTGCTGGCCTGTGATCACAGTTTGAATAGCAAGAACTAGAGAGAGATGAAGGGAAATCTTCAGAAGTGCCCCACACTTTTCTTCTGGAGACCTGTGGAAACTGCCTTTGGTCTAGAAGGAAACATGTGACTGTTTTTTTTGTAGAATTTTTCTAAAACTTTTCTCTTCAACCAAATCACTGAACATTTGGCTAGCTTGGCCAGTGAGAAAAAATGTGTATTATAAGCGTTTCTTTGGTTATGATTGTTCTGAAAATAATGCCAGCACACTATTCTTGTGATCATGTGTAAGTTACAAAATAAAAAAAAAAAAAACCAACCAAGAAAATCAAACAACCATAAAAAAACGTAAAAATAAGTTAGTTTGCTACATCACCTCCACATATACTTTGTAGCACCATTCCTTGGAACAGGGAGAGATTTATGGATGAGTCATATTGGGGAGAACGTGACGTACATAAATAAAAATCAAAAGCTATACTTACTAAATCTTTTTTGTCTCTCACTGAATAAAAGGTCCCCTTCCCCCATTTCATACATTTTCATTTTCATGCTGATAGAGGAAGAAAAAGTTTAAGATAACCTCTCTACTTCTTGACACACTTTAAACCAATTAATCTTCTTTCTTCAAATCTGGGAAAAATCCTCACAAAAAAGACAACGGATCTGAGGTGCTGAGATAATTCACCCAGTTGAAGCCATGGCTCTGCTCAAATAACCTGTAAGTCACATGTAGCTGGTCTTTTTTAAACATATTTTTCAATTTGACATGAATTTCCTGGACAATTTCCTGGCATGCATTTTGTTACTCCACTGGAAGTGTTTAGAATTGGATAATATGGTAATTTATAAGGGGAGAGATTCTAACGTAAGCCTGAGTTTTGGGAGTCCAGTCCACACGTGTAAAGGTGTGTGTGTGTGTTGTTTGGGGTCAGGATGGAAGAGGGCTGTGGCAGAGCTGAAATAGTACTGAATATGTCTGGTGTTTTAGTTCCAAAATCATGCAAGTCCTATGAGCCTCAGTTTTCTCATCCATAAAATGGGGATGGTAAGTGGTGCAGTTTAGTTCTCTGCTTTACATGTTTGTGCTGAAAATCAGATGAGATGATGTATATAAATGAGGTGATATAGAAAACCATTTACAAACCTATGGTAAATTTTACTCAGGTAGGACTCAAATCAGGGCATCCCCAAATACTCCAGCCTTGTGGCCTTATGCCCTCTTTAATAGTAAAATAAGAGGGTTTGAGCCCCTGTTCCATGTAAGTTAGGAGACCATGAACTCACTCCCCTCACAAGCTCCAGCCCGATGTCTCTGGAGAGTCCCAGTGGACTCACCTTTCTTCTAGTCACCAGTGGTCTCCCATTCCTTTACTAATTGGAGTCTTGATTTCCTTCACATCTTGCCTTCTGTAGCTGGTCTTCTAACTCTGTTGTACAGCATCCCTTTGGCTTTGGTTTTTGTGTGTTTTGCTGCTTTGGCTGCTACAGCAGTTGCTATAGTCCTGCTGGTCCTAAAAAGGCTTTCTGACAGCAGTCCTGGGAAAGCAGACACACTAAATTAAATCTTAGATGACATTCCTGTTCTTTAAATTCCCCTGAAGTTCTTGCCACACAGATCTTATCACTGGCAACTTCCTTAAATATATATATATAATCACTCCAGTGACGTTGTTGGCCATCTCCCCTCCTCCTCTGTCCCTGACTCACTCCATCTATCTTTTCTCCTCTTTCTCTGCTTTGCTCTCCACATTCTGTTCAACCTACTAAAGAATTCTGCTCCTTCTTGATTTTTGCTTCGGATCCACATTAAGGCACATTAAAAACACTTCAGAATGTATCCTGTTCAATCAAAGAACATCTTCTCCAGCCCTCCTCTTTTAGCATGGAGTCGACCTGTTATGGGCTGAATTGTTTCTCCCCCAAATGCCTGTGTTAAAGTCCTAATCCCCAGTACCTCAGAATGTGACTGGACAGTCTGTCCTTCACATTTGCTGGTCTGCATCTGTGGCTTCATCCAACTGTGGATCAAATAAATTTGGAAAAAGAAAAATTCCAGAAAGTTCCCAAAAACCAAACTTGAATTTGCTGTGCTGGCAACTATTTACATAGCATTTGCATTGTGTTTACTATTTACATAGAATTTACATTGTATTAAGTATTACAAGTTATCTACAGATGGCTTAAAGTATATGGGCGGATGTGCGTAGGATATATGCAAATACTACGTCATTTTATATACGGGACTTGAGCATCCATGGATTTTGGCATCCATGGATTTTGGTATTTTGGAACTAATTCCCCAAGGGATGACAGTATTTGGAGATAGAGTCTTTAAAGAGGTAATTAAGGTTAAATGAGGTCATTAGGGTGGACCTTAATCCATATGGCTGCTGTCCTTATAAGAAGAGGAAGTCGGGACACAGACACACACAGACAGAGAAAACCACATGAGGACACATAGAGAAGATAGCCATCTTCCTGCCAAGGGGAGAGGCCTCAGAAGAAACCAATCCTGACACCTTGATCTTGAACTTCCAGCCTCCAAAATTTCTGCTGTTAAGCCACCCTATCTGCTGTACTTCATTACGGCAGCCCTGGAAACTAATACACGACCAATAGTAATATAATACAAGCCATATACGCAATTTAAAATTTTCTGGTAGTCACATTAAAAAACTAAAAAGAAACAAGTGAAATTAATCATCGCAATATATTGTAGTTAGCCCAATACATCCAAAATACTATCAACATGCAACCAGTATAAAAATAATGGAATATTTTATATTCTTTTTTTCATATCAAGTCTTCAAAATTGGTGCATATTTTACACACCTCCATTTGGTCCAACCACATTTCACATGCTCCACAGCCTTATACGACAAGTGCCTACTGTCTTGGACAGCATAGTTTTAGCAGCCCCAAACACTGCTATGAATTTTGAAATTACCACTCCTTCTTTGACGTGGGTCAGCTGAAATCTTAGGCAGAAGTGGAAAGGAACAGTATAAAACTTTGCCTTCTCCTTATTGTGAGTCATATCAACTTTCCCTCCAAAAGTCTGAGTCAGTGTTTTTAAACATTTTCCCTCTTCCCGTCACAAAGGGATTATCATGAGGGAGATATAAAAACCAGTTTCCTATACCAGTGGCTCTTTTCAACCCTAGTTCAGATGTTCCCAGCCTGATCTGACAACTATTAACCCTTTCCACGAGCTCACCACACAGCTGGTTTGGGGTGACCTTTCCCTCTAATCCTCTCATTGTTCAAAGCCTTTTCCATGGTCCCATTTCTAAGATGTTCCTAATCACTCTGGGCTTCATTATCTCAGAATCTAACATGTGACGTTGGGCCATATCCCCTAGCTTAAAAGTATTTTGCATAACATACTGTTGTTTTACATGCATTTATCTCGTTTTCACAACTAGATTATAGGACACATTGTGGCTTCGAGGGAAGTGCATAGGTCTGTGCACTGTCTCCGCTAGTTACACACTGTGTGCCCTTACATGATGCACTTAGCATCTTTGTGCCTCCATTAAATAGGGATTAAGCTACCTACTTCACAGGGTCTTCATGAAGATTAAATGCAAGAATGTATCCCAAAAGCCTATCCCTCAGTAGGTTCTCCATAAACAGCTGACATTGTCCCTTATAACCCCCCAGTTTATTTAGCATCTATTAAATACCAAAGACAGTGCTCAGTCCTGGGAATTCAGCTGTGAACAAGGCAAGCTTAGTATTAACTTCTTGGAAAAAAGGACCAAGCCTTACATTTCTGTTTTATTTCATGTTTCAAAATAGATTGCAGAGTGTATGATAAGCATTTAATATATACTTATTTCTGTAACAATATACAACATAGATTGAAAATCTCAGAGTCCATTGTGAGTTTGGTGTGGGTTTGGTACCTGGTGGCCGGGGTAATAGGAATTTTCAGGGTCTCTGGTTTCCTTCTCTGAAGGTATTCTTCAGAGGTTCCTTGGTTTGACTGAGTGTCAATATACTGTATTTTAAGTTGTGTTTTGAGAGCTCAAGATAGGATTTACTTCCTGTAAGTTTCACTTGAATATCATTCTAGATTGTTTTAGTGTTGAGTCTGTACTGCCAACGGGCACTCAAAACGTTGAAAATTACATGGAAGGGCTATGGAACACAGGAAATTTTAGAACAGGAAATCTCTGTAAGTCTGGTTGAATCTGCAATTGTGCCACCCCATAATTACTTTCCTTTGTAATGCTTATCTCCTTAAAATATATAGTATTTGTATAAAGACACATATGCATATGTACAGTACACATATATTAGCAATCTGAACTTGCATAGTAGTTTGTATTGTAAATTTACCCCTGTCTTTGTAAAGGAATCCCACTAAAACTTATTTAATACCATATTCTTTCTGGGCTTATGTACAAGCCTCTTTTTTTTCTTTGTTTTTGGCATTTTGTCCTTGCAAGTCTCCCTCTATCCTGTTACCTTGGAATTGAGGACATTCTTAGTGAATTCCCTTTACATTTTCTTTTTCTTTCTTTTTTTTTTTACAGAGGAAAGTAGAGCAACTATGTTTCCAACCTTTGTAAATAATTAAGGTCCTTGAGTCCTTGTATCATTCTGGTTGCCCTCTGTTGTACCTTCTTGATTTCAATTCTGTTCATATTAATGCGATCCGTTTTGTAGGACTCCTCTTGCTGCATTCCAAATGGAACTCTGCTCCAGCCCCCTCCATTACAACGCAATAACTATTATTGACCTGCATTCTGTGGCTGTGTAGCCACGGTTCCATTTCCTATTCTTCAACTGCTGGAATTTTCCCCTACTGCTTTTTCTTTCTACACTGGCTTTATTATCCAGTGACCCAAAACTTCAGGGCCATCTTCAGCGCCTTTCTATCTGTCCTTGGTCACCGACAGTCACCTGCAAAAAGCAACTACTTCCACTAAGAAAGCATGCCTGCTGAAGATAGAAATAGGCTCAAGAAGGGTTTGGAGACATTGAGACAGGAGAGAGCCCTAATGCACTTATGAAGGGGAGAAGGATGTAAATTACTAATGTTTTCTGGGCGCACTGGTAGCAATTGCCACGTGTAAAGAGGGCCACCACCATGTTGGTGCCATTGCCAGCACCAAACGCTGCCCCCAGGGGACCCATCTTGTGAACTGCTGTGATATTTCCTGTGCCCTTTGCTGACACACCTGGAGTTTTCCAGTTCTTCCCTATGTCTCTACTGTGCCCAGTTCCCGGTTTACTTCTCAGATTACCAGAATATTCTTCTTTGTCAACACCAACACACTGTCTCTATCCACTCTAAATTATTCTGCACATGGCTCAAAATAATTTCTTGTGCCTGGCACTGGGATCAAGGTATTCAGTGACTTAAGCCTCCAGTGGCTCTTCATGGCTCTAATCAAATCAGTCTTCCTCTGTTGCTACTGAAGCTCTTGAACTGGATTTTCCTGTTTGAAGGGATCCTATGCCATTTTTTTGCCTTCTTGTCACCCATTTACCTCTGCTCGATTTGGCCCTCCTTCACATATTTGTCCCCCTTTCCTCGTCCCCAGTCATCTCAGATTTATGTTTTAAGATCTTCCCAACGTGGTCCAAATGTCGTTTCTCCATTTCTTTAAATTACTGATTAAAGTTCAACTTCTCCTAAAAATATTGCTTAAATCACTTTACCCAATCACAAACCATTATACTAGTCCTATGCTTCTCTCAAATACATTCATATGATCATGGTAAAATGTAAATATTGTTTAAAGCCATGCCTCTATGTTGGAAATAGTTGTATTAATTTTAGATGTGCACATTCATTCCAGAAGTACCAAAGCAACTGGGCAGTTGGGGCAGTTTTATCGACTATAGTCAGCTAATCTGCAAGTTTGATCTCAAAAACTAGATAAATTCTAATGACTTGTAATAACTTAGTTAGTACATTATTGATCTTTTTTAAGCAAATCTGAAACTGTTCAAAATATCTGGATAGCAACAACTTAACTTTTTATCCAATGTTTCCTAAGGGATGTTGTGGATGGTGTGTGTGTGTGTGTGTGTGTGTGTGTGTGTGTGTATGTGTACGTACTGAGAGAAGGGGTGAGGGTATCAAAATGAGTTAGGCAAGGTTTTTAAGAACACGCATGTTTGAGACCTCCTTTATACCATCAGGTTGTCCTTCGATGAACCGTCTTGATCTCAATGACTTTCTTGTCTCATTGATGGCAGCCGGCATCCCAAGTGGAGCTCTTCCTACAACAACCTCCACTGTAAGGTCGTCACACTCATTGAACTGCATTTCATGGCTGCCCAATCATGATTCAAAAGGTAAAAAATAAAACAACAGTTCAGTGCTATTTATACATGCCTTCTTTTCCCTTACTCCCACCTTTGGGGGAAAAAGTAGAATAGTCTCACCTCTGGTGATTTTGTGGTGAGAAAAGCTCTCATCCCCTACTAGTGATAATAAAAGTGGTTCCAACCTTTCTGAAGGACATTTTGCCCATATGTGTCTAGAGCCTGTATTTCACTTCTAGAAACCTATTATCAGGCAATCAGAAATATTATAAAAAATTTATATGCAAGGATGTTGGATTGTATATAAATGGTTTGATTATGGTTATATTGTTTATGGGACATAGTATAATCTTTCTCTGTTACTCGTAGGCGCCATTATAAAATACTGTGTCCAGAAAACAGAAGTTCTCAAAATGGCATGCCAGGTAGGGACAGGACCTTACGCCTTCTAAGAAATTAGAAAAATTGCCATCTAAAAATCCCGAACAGTTTCCCCCTTGGAAGATGGAAAATCCAAATTTTCTTTTGGGATTATCCAGTTGTTGACTGAACTAATACTATGTTGGTGGCCTCCATACCAGTCATGGACTCTACACCTACAGACTTCATTTTCAGGAGCAAATAATAATCCTCTCTGTTGTTGAAGTCACTGTTATATCCAGTTTCTGTTATTAGCAGCTAAAAATAATTCCTAACTGATGCAACTAACTTATATGACAGTTATAAGCCGGCAGAGCTTGGAATAGCAAAATTATAATTTACAAACGTTCTGAACTTATTTTTTATTCTACTTAGGAATGTGTTATGGATTTGTGTGTCATGTTTAAGATAAGGAGTAACAATAGCCATCAGTATTAGCATAGAAATTTATTGTTCTACACTAATATATATTAGTACAGAAATTTAAAGCATGTCCACATATCTGATTTTATTGGCTCATTGCAGGAAGCTTGGGTAAGAGTTTACTATAAAGGAAACTTGTAGAGTTCCTTGGGGTCCTAGCTTTGGATCTGGCAGCAGCTAATGTTATGACCTCGGGTGAATATGGTAGAGACAAATAGTCCCATTTTATAGAGGAGAAAACTGGAATATGATGAAGTTAGGTGGCTTTTCCAAAGCCCTTAGAATTGCTGACCTCAAAGATCTATTCCAGTCTTAAAATTCTATCTGCTGTTATGTTTCTGACCTTAGCCAAATACTGACCTCTCCTACCTTAGAGGCTCTGACCTTCATCAAAGTTTACTCTTCTGGAGATGAGGAGCTAAAGCTACAGATGGAAATATTAGGCTAGAAGAGGATGTGGGACCAGGACAGCAAGACAGAGAGACCCATGATTCAAGAAAGATGACAGAGAGAGTGTTTCTTTGTGAAAAGAAACACTATTTCTATGGGTTTAATATGCAAGTGACATGCTTCACTCATTTATTTTACCTGCGTGGTTCCCTTAGCTATTCCTAGAGTAGATGAACTTGAAACTTCCAGGTAGCTCAATATAATGTGACCGTCAACCTGAAAGTAATTGCTGGTTCATATTAGGATGTGAGTTTCACAGAACAAACCATCCAAAATATCTACTCATACACCTTGGTTCAAAGATGGAATTTTTTATAGAAAAAGGATGAATCTGATACGTAATATTCTTAAGTAGTAGACACACGCATGCATGGTATTTGTGAGGTGTAATTAGGATAACCGTTTTAGGGTAAGGCTCTAGATCTGTGCTACACCATCTACTCACTGCTGGGCACATTTGTTATTTCCATTTTAACTTAATTAAAATGAAAACTTTTAATTAAATTAAAATGAAAACTTAAATTAAATTTAAATAAAATTAAAATGAAAAATTTAATTTAGTTAATGAAATGAAATGAAAAATTTTAATTAAACTGAAATGAAAATTGTAAATAAAATTTAAAAATCCAGTTCCTGGGTCACATTTGAAGGGCTCAGTTGTCACGTATGGCTGGTGGTGAGCATACTGGACCATGTAGGTTATAGAACATTCCCAGCATCATGGAAGGTTCTGTTTGACACTGCCACTCTAGATCAGGTCTCAAGTTTTTGACACCGCCAACACATCTGAGACCTATAACATGATCCCATTAAAAACAGTGCCCTCCACTCCCCTCTGTGCTTATTCCCAGTGGGTACTTCCTTCTCAAAGGAGAGAGGCTTAACAGAGTCTGAGGGAGGGGTAGTTCCAAAGAGTCCCCAGGTTACTCCCATATGTGTTTCTACACTTCAGGGTCTCTCTGAGGTCACTGTTCCTGAAAGCTCATCGGGCGGTCCTTCTCAACCTCCCCTGCACGTTAGAATCACCTTGGGAGTTTTAAACATACTGATGCCTGGGTCCCACTCCCAGAAATTCTGCCTTAATTGGGCATTGGGAATCTTAAAGGCTTCCCGGGAGATTCTAGTGGGCAGCCTAGATGGAAAAAACCCTATTTTAGCGATGAGTATTTAGTAATCAACAGATTATCACTTGGTTAATCCCATTAGGAAATTATGAATAAGGAGTCATATTTTACTGCCAGAAGCATTTTATAATGGCTGCTCTTTAAGCTGTTTTTTTAAAAAAATAGACACCATTTGTAGTTACTTTAACTAAGAGGTTACCAACAAATAAAGTTTGACTTGAGTATCTAAAATTATTAATAAAAAAGGTGGATTTCAAATTAAAAACCCTTCCAATGACTTTCTATCTCCCTTAGGATAAAGCAACAAATTACACACCCTCCTTAGCCTTTGCTTTCATCTCTACCATCTAGCCACTCTGCATTTCACAGCTGCCATGCTCTCTCTTGCCTCCAGGACTTGACATATATGGTCCCCTCTGCTGGGAGTACCTTTTCCTCTAATCATCCTCCCCCCACTCTGCCATTATCCTTCAAGTCTTATTGTAAACTTCCCTTCTTGAGGAGAGACTTCTCTAGAAGTCTCTAGACTGGATTACTGGGCAGAGACTCAGAATAAATCTTGCCAAATATCCCTATATTTCCTAGCCCTTTAGAGTTAGGCAGAGTCATGTGACATTTTCTGACCAATGACTGGAGAGTGGAAAAGACAGATTGCAATTCCATGAGCTGTGTCTCATTCACGTCTGATTCTCCTTATTCCTTCCTCTCTGGGGTGATAAGCAGCATCCCAGATGGTAGAATGTCCATCAGTCTGAGCCTGTGATGAGCAGGTAGATGCAGATCCTTATGTTGAATATGGAGCACAGGTGAGACAGACACCTTTGTCCAGTTGAGTTTTGGTGCTTACTTTGTGACTGCAGCACATCTAACTTAACCTGATTAATACACATATGTCCCCTCTTATGTGCCCCTTTGCACCTTCATTTCCTTTTTATGTCTAACAACTCTTTAATGCAGGTCTTTCCCTTTAGACTGTCAGGTCCACGTGGGCAAGAATGTCATCTGTTTCATTCACTGTTGAATTCCCAGCACTTAGTTCACCAATTGGCACATACTGGTTGAGCAATAGATATATGATGAATGAATGAATGAATGGGTGGATGAGAGATAGAGATGAGAAGTAGTTATATCTTCTTATTCATTGCCAGTGTGTGCAGAGCACTCTATTTATAGTATATAGGCAAACCCCACTATTGTGACAATTACAGAGAACATAAGGTTGAGACATTACTTATAAGAGTAAATTCAAAGAGCTGGAGCTAGAAGGAAACTTAGACATCATGTAATTCAAGGTGTCTCTGAGTGAGGTCAAAGGAACGTCTACACTGAAACAAGGTGGGGGTGTCTTTAAAAATTAGCTAGTTGAATGAATGAGTGCAACTGATATGGACTCTACCGTTCTGGAATGTCATTCATCACCACAGGGGGAAAGGGAGCCCTAGGAATCAAACATGGGTCCTTACTGGTTTGTGGAATTGCCACACACCATTTCAATTCACCAAAGCCAGAGTAAATCCAAAATTCTGGGGATGGGACCTGGATATTTGCATTTTTAGCAAGTGCCTCAGGTGACTTTTGTGCACTGGAGTTTGAGAACCACTAACCTAGTTTCACAAATTGGGAAAGGCAGGTGAATGTGACTACATTGCTAGGTTCACTGCTCTGTGGGGGTTGGTGACAAGCAGTGACAGTAACTTTATGAAATCATTTCCAGGGGAAAATTCCACCAGTGTTCCACATGGAGACGCCCTTGCAGCTGAAGAGCAGAATAGATAAAAGCGCCCCTCTGGAGTCAGAATCTCTGGTTTTTAATCTGGCTCCACCACTTCCTAGATGCCTAAACTTTGCGTTAGTTGTTTACCCTCTCTGTGCCTCAATTTTGTCATCTGGGAAATGGGGATAATAACAGAATCTACTTCATAGGAGTGTTTTGAGGATTAAATGAGATGATATTTATAAAGCACTTGATATGGAGTACATACTCAACGTATATTAGCTATGATTTTAACATAGCTACTAAAAAGCTGGTTCCTGTGCTTTCCCCAATATTTTGGAATGCTTATTGTTTTGGGGAAGATTTATAGAAAAGGTATCTGCTCATGGGAAATATAACTAGATCCTCAGTGTAAAGAATTTCATAGTACTGTACTGGTCTTTGTCAGATTATCTTCTACGATACATTTAGGCCTTGTCTACGTAACCCCAATAAGAAAAAGTGCAGATGTACACAGAAGACATATTAATAAGTTATTATTTACTTGATAAATATAATCTTTCCTTTTTAATAAAAGGTTCCTATAAGATCAATTTGAATAAAAATTCCTGTGGCACCTTTAAATTATGATTGGTATACCAAAAAAATGAATTTGTATGAAACTTTTTAGAGATAGGTTTATTGTACAAATGAAAAAGTTCTTTTTTATTTCTTTCCTTCTCAAGGCTGCCTTTTGAGGTAGTGTAACATAGCTATCATTGTTCATCAGCAAAACATTGGGGCTCAAGTTGATTGGATGATATTTCATCATACCTTCAGGATCATACTTGAAGGTATGATCTTAGAAAGGACATCAAGATTTAGAATCATAGGGTGATTAGCACTAGAAGTGAGCACAGCTTCAGTGATTCTCAGATGCCATATATGGATGGAGACCGGCCTGGGACAAAGTTTTCACTGGTCCATTGTTCAATGACAAAATAAGGATAATGTAACGAGGTTTCCCTGAAACTAAGTTTCTTCAAATGGAGGGGCTGTTCTTGATTTGATATTATGTCGTCTTATTTAAGGGTTTAAAATTTCCTGCCTTTTATGAAATGTTGGCTATAAATATGACTATCTTTTATTGTCCTTACTGGATAAAACAAAAATTTGGCACTTTTACATTGGACCCAACATTAAGTTTTGGGCTTATTTTAAAAGTCCAGGAAAGACTAAAATTCAATCCTGATTTTCCAAAAGAGCTCAAGAATCAGAGAAAACGAGTAACCTGTACAAGAATACACAGCTAGTGTCAAAGCTAGCATAGAACCCCATTCTCCAGATGCCTTCTGCTGCCTAAGATGATTTCTTATTATGTCTGTGTTTTCTGTTCTTCCCTCCCATCAGCCTGGCTTTTCTCAGTCATCTCATTCTGATAAGATCTGTAGTTGTGCCCTATTGCTAGATAGTTGCTCCCAGTGTATAACTGCATTTTCTTTTACATAACTTTACCATTTTTGTCCCTTTTATAAATATGAACTTGGTTACTTAGTACTTAATTGGGTTGTTGGGACTAAGTGGTTATTTATTCATTTATTATAATAAAAAGAGCCATTCAAACTTGTTTTTCCTTATGAATACCATGGAGTTTGCATGGAGTTTGGGCTTTTATTTTTTTCTTTCTTTTAAAACAATGCCTCACACTGAGATGCCGTGGAAGGGACTGAGGGTAACCTTTCAGCCCAAGGGAAGTTACACGTTATCACAGGAGACAGACATAGGAAGGTGTTTGACATGGAATCATCTGTTTCTCAAAATGCAGCCCACCCTTCTCCGTTTTGTTTGAAAAGTAGACAGCTGGGCAGATTGAAAATGATTGTAAAACTCCGTTTCTTGCATTCTCAGGAAGGACAGAGTCTCATCCACAAATTCCCTATGGGATTCAGCACAGAGCATGCCAGCCAACAGCTGGACTCTTGCAAAGGCTGCTCTTTCATTCATTCATTTTTTTTTTAAATAAATAAAAAATTGGAAACACATCTGAGAGTAAATCTTGTATGGAGAAGTTACAAGGGGGAACTATGCCTGTGATCATGTTGGGGGAAAAACCCACCATCAGCCTGGTCATGATCAGAAGATGAAGCCTTTCACAGAGCCCCCTTTGTATGGTTGCCTGAAGCTGGACCACTCTACCCAATGCGGCAGGCTTGCTGTGTCCTCTGCAATCCACCCCCCAGGCCCTGAGCCACAAGAGGTCAGTGGTCCAGCTCAAGTTTCAGAAAAGAGCTCTTCTACGGTGTGTTGTTTTTTTTTTTTCATTTTTCTATTCACCTTCTCTGGTTTTAATTTTCCTCTTTTTTCCTTTTCAGGGTGAACAAAAATTCTTTTCAAAAAGAATTGTCTTCAATTCCTGGTAGTCATTTGTGCCGTTATAAACATTTTGTTTTTACTTTAAATGTTTGTATATGTCCATGATGTGTTCGTTGCTTTCTAATTGGCATGCTCCTGTTTATTTTATTACTAGGCTGTATGTGAGAATATGTATGTACACAAAAATGGTCAGTATTGTGTGTGTATGTATTTATGTATAGAGACATATGTATTTCTATGCTTTTCATAGATTTATCTCTATTTTATATTATTTCTCTATTTTTGATTCCCATGCTTTATGTGTACATATATACATACACACACGTAAAGAATAGAAAGAAAAAGTAGAGAGAGAAATTATATCAAATATATCTACCCATATATTTGAAATCCCATATTCTACTTACAGGAAAAGCCTGAGTAAACTTTCTCAAATCAATACATTTATAAATAGATAGATAAAATATAGACTTAATAAGACCCCCAAAATAGAAAACACCCTGTGGAAAATAATATATAATAAACCCAAGAAGCAGAACTGCACAGTGTACCCAGCCTGTTATTACCATCACGTACTTATACATCCTATGTGCTTTCCTAGCCAACATCACTAAAGTCATGGGCTGAAAGTAATTTGTACCATTCCTGGATACAGCAAATTGTCCTGTTCTACAGTAGCAAATGAATGGCAGAGAGGTATACCTGCTATAAACTGTAAACTTAAAAAAATATCTATCTATCTATATCTATCTATCTATCTATCTATCTATCTATCTATCTATCTATCTATCTATCTATATCTCCCAGTTCTGGGCAGTCCTATTGGAATTTGATTTCTTTTTTCTTTCTCTTCTTCTTCTTCTTTTTTTTTTTTAATTTGAAAAATGCCTCTGTAATTACCCACAGCACCCACTGTTTTGTGGCTTGCCCTGCCCTCAGAGACTGCACAATTAAATCCCATTTGCTGCAGCAGCTGCAGGACTGCTTGGAGGTGACAGTCCCCTCTGTATCTAATTCCCCGTAGGCAGTGGTCTGGATCAAGCTATAGGACCGTTGGGGGAGGCTCCCACACAGGAAAACCAAAACCAAACAACAATAACCAAAAGCAGAGCAAGATTCTTTCTCTCCTATTTTTCTTACAAGAGAGATAAAGGTGATGAGAGTAGGTTGATACTTGATGAATTGGTTCTATTCAGAGGAGTGCTATCATTTTAATGTCCTTTTTTTTTTTTTTTGGAAAACACACCCACAGTCTCTGAATTCCCATTAATGCAAAGTTCAGATAAAGCTGATGAAAAGCATCTGCCATCTTGATCGTTGCCATGGCAGATGGCGCCAGCCTTCCTGCTTTTATCAGTATTAGTATCAGCACACACTTTGTGTTCCAAGCTGAGATAAAAATCATTAAAGCTGTACCTGGAAGAGGCAGTGCCACACCACGGGCCCCGCTGCTGCTCTGCGTCTTGACAGAACTGCCTGCATCAAAGCCACGCACGACGTATTCTTGTGGTTCATTAGTTCATCCACGCGGATGGTATTTTGCAAACTTGGAGGATGAGGGTGGTTTTTTTTTTCTCTGAAAAATTGCTCTACAGTTTGCCGCTTTTTCTGGCCACATGTCTTCTTGGAATGTGTGGGCAAGCACATCACTAGTGAGCATTTATGTTCACTCTGCTGGCCTTCTGGGAAGTCCTGTGGGGACACTCAGTGTCAATGTTGGGAACCTAAGAACAGTGAGAAAAACAAGGACCCTTTGAGTACTTTGAGCTCCAGAAGGATGCCTGCAGCTTCCCTTCAGCAGGTCATTGTGATGCTCACCTCTCTTTCCATTTCTCCCTGTCGTAGCTGCCGTTGCAAAGTGCCCCATGTGGGTAACGTAGCACTGAAACCCTGCACCATCTCCCCACTCTTGGCTCCAATCCAAGTTCTGCAGCCTCCTGTAGGATGGCTCAATGGGCGCTTGTTTATTCCAAATATCCCAAAGATGTGACTTCAGAGAGTTAAACCTTTCCACTAACCAGCTCTATATGGTCATTTCCAAACATGTTGACAGATTCTCCCCCCACCTTTGGCTTCCCCATCTTTAGTTACGGGTGCAGTTATTTTTGGTAACATTGTTGCCAGATAAATAGAGGGCTTGTGAGATCTTAAGTTATTATGCAAATGTTAGCTCCCCAGCCTGGTAAACCATGTGGCTGGTGCATGGGGGGAGATGAACAGTGCCACAGAGGAGGAGGGCAAGGGAGGGATTTTAAATTAAAGTCTACATACACGTCTATATGACATTAATAATAAGGGTTGGGAGCCATCAGAGTTGGCTGTACTGGATTTTCAGGCACCTCCATGAACGCTTTAAAACTCTTTACAGAATGAAAAGACAAAAGTGACTTTCTTATTTTCCTTCCCTTGGTTAAAAGGACTGTATTCAGAGCCCAGGTCCAAATACAGGCTGCACCATATACTAAGTGTGTGACTTGGGGACACCTACTTAACTTCTCTATGGCTTGTTTTCCATATTTATGAGGAGTAGATTATACTCACATCCATCTGACAGATTAAATAAGATCATATGTGTAAAGCACAAGGATATAAGGGCTCAATAAACACTTGTGATTACTAGTATTATTATTTCCATCACTTGCCTATTTCTCAGCACTGAAATAGCTTCAAAAAGGATACGTGTCATTAAAACCTAACACACCAGTGGCATCTACCTGGGTGGGGCACCTGACTACTGTTTTCCAGACTTCTAAGCAGTCAGTGGCTGTGATCTCAGCCCAGCTCCAAGTCAGGGCGCAAGCGTGCTTTCTGAGTTCTGCTGCCTGCTGGGCATCGCGTAGCCTGGTTCTTACGTGAAGTTCTGGGTTGGATGGGTGAAGGTCAGTAATTAATTCAGATCTCCTAATTTATTCCAGAACTGTAGGGTTTACAAAGAGCTGTCACCGGAAGGCAGGGAGAGACATCATTACCACTGACTCACCAATTCTCCATCTGGTTCAATGCCCATGCCTATTTATACTAGACTGTGTTATTATCCCAGAAGAAGGTGAAAAAGAAAATGTACACTTTTAAGACATGTTCAATAGTTAATATAATTTTACATTTGAAAATGGAATGATATATTGTCTTTCTTCATTTTTAATGAGGTATAATTTATGTACAGTAAAATGAACATTTTAGTGTATAGTTCTGCAAGATTTGACAAAAATATAGTTATATAACCATCTTTGTAATAAAAGTATAGAATAATTTTATCATTCTAAAATAATTCTCCGTACGTGGCCTCTTTGCAGACAACCCGTCACCCACACTCATCCCTTGGCAATCCCTGATCTATTTTCTGTTTCTATTGTTTTGTCTTTTCAAGAGTGTCATATGGGGACTTCTCTGGTGGTCCAGTGGTTAACACTCTGCCCTTCCAATGCAGGGGACATGGGTTCAATCCCTGGTCGGGGAACTAAGATCCCACATGCAGTGCAGCCAAAACAAACAAAAAAAATGTCATATAAGTGGAATAATACAGTAGGTAGACTTTTGGGCCTGGCTACTGTCATTTACCTTACTTAACATATTTGAGAGTCATCCATACTGTGTGTATATCAGTAATTTATTCCTTGTTGTTAAATAGTATTCCATTGTATAGATCTCTCACACTCTTTTATCTACTACTCAGTTGAGAGACCTTTGGGCTGTTTCCAGGTTTGAGCAATTATAAGTAAGATGCTCTGAACATTCATAAACAGGTTTTTGTGTGGACATAAATTTTTATTTCACTTGGGTAAATGCTTAGGAATGTGATTGCTGGGTCGTATGGTAAGTACGTATTTACCTTTATAAGAAATGGCCAAATGCTTTTCCAAGTGGCTATACCAGTTTGCATTCTTACCGTCAATGATGAAAGTTCCAGCAGTTCCACATCCTTGTCAACACTTGGTATTGTTGGATTTGGGGGATTTTAATTTTAGCCTTTCTAGTAAGTGTGCAGTGATTTCTCATTATGATTTTAACGTGTATTTCTCCAGTGAATGATCTTAAGCATCTTTTCATGTGTTTATTTCCCATTTATACATTTTTGTAGGGAAGTTTCTGTTCAAATGTTTTGTCCATTTTTAAAAATTTGGTTGTTGTTTTCTTATTATTCAGTTTTGAGAGTTTAAAAAATATATATCCAGGATACAAGTCTTTAATCAGATATGCAATTTGAGAAAAATATTTTCTCCAAGTCTGTAGCTTACCTTTTAATTCTCTCAACAGTATCTTTACAAGAGCAGAATTTCTTAGTTTGAGGAAGTTCAATTTATCAATTGACTTCGATAAAGTCAATTTGTAAAAATTTTATAGTTCATGTTTTCAATGTTATATCTAAGAAATCTTTGCTTTATGGAACACAAATATTTACTCCTGTGTTATGTTCTAGAGGTTTCATAGTTTAAAATTTTACATTTAGGTCTGTGATCCATTTTGAGTTGATTTTTATATACAATACAAGGTACAGATCAAGGTTTTGTATTGTTCTGGTTTGTTTTCTATATGGGTCCGGTTGTTCTGGGACCAATTGCTGAAACATCATCCTTCCTCCATTAAATTATTCACCCTTTTGCTTTTCTCAAAAATCAATTGACATATATATGGGTCTATTTCTGCACTTTCTGGTCTGTTCCATTGATCTATATGTCTATTCTGTCTTCAATACCACACTGTTTTGATTACTGTAGCTTTATAGTAAATCTTAAAATCACATAGTGTGAGTCCCTCTACCTTGCACTTCTTTTTCAAAGTTGAAAACTATATGATGTAAAGCATAAATACATTTCTCAGTCACTGTATGTCAAACATGCACACTTACTTTAGATGTGACACTGGTGGGTGACACCTTCCTGCACCCTGGGGATTTTAGAAACACTGCAGGGTATGTATATGTGTATTAAAAAGACAAGAGAAACTATATGAATGCCCAGAGACCAGAAAATCACTTACATCTCTAATCAGATGGAATGTCTTGTTAAAGCTTGTAGATATAGTTAGCCTACATTTAAAAAAATAAACCCATCTTTATTTTTTTGTAGATACCTGTCCACAAATTCCATTCAGAAAATTCTAACTTGTTTAGGCTGCTGCATGAAGTTTCAGGTATAAACAAAACATGACTATTTCCTATGACTCATCCGTGTATAGGACTTACTATTAAAAGCTTGCCTTGTATACAAGGTTCTTTTGTGCGAGTAATTTATTAAGTCCTCACAATCAGCCTTGGAGCAAGTTTTCCTCTCCCAATTCTACGGATAAGGAACCTTCAGAGAGTTCAAATCACTGACTCATTATTACTGGCAGAAAGTGTCTGAGTTAAAACTCTACCTAAGTCCTTATACCAAGTCTTCTGAATCTGTGCCACAGTACATCCTGACTTTAGGAAGTTCAGATTGCCCTAGGTCAATGGCAGCTGTCCCAGGGTATCCTGAAGGGCAATCTGACCTTGTAAAAACCCCATCACTGTCAAATTCAACCAGAATCAGATCAATTTGTGGGGAGTGTTGGTTTTAATTATTAACTATGCCTTCATGCCAGATTCCACAGTGCCAAGTTTAAATTCAATTCTCCAGATTTGGTTCAGTTAGGGAACAGATAGGAAGAGCTATTTTAAAAGGGTGTGAAATCTAGGAAATTCTCACTGTTACCTCTAAAACTTGCTCCTCTATTGGGCTGAGTACATACACCGCTGATGCAATTTGTTGTTGTTGTGTTAGTAATCAGTGGCCATCAGCCACCCTGAGTGAGAACTATGAGTTTCAATATTTGACAAATTTTGGTACCAAAGTCAGGCATCAAAAACAGGGTCATACTTGGAATCCGTTCCTGCAATCTACAGCTACAGAATAACTTTGACATGTGTTCAGCCCAGAAAGTACTTAAAAGAAACTGTCTCATCTCGTGGTTCTCAAAGTGGGGTTCAGCACCAGCAACTGCAGTATCACCATCACCTAGGAATTCGTTAGAAATGCAGATTTTCAGCCCTCTCCCTCAATTGATTTCCCTTAATATTTTTTTCTCCTAAGAAAATGAACAAAATCTGCACAGAAGGACAGCTTGAGAAGGGGAAGCACGTGAGGTCATCACAGAACTCATTTGTAGATATTAGGCACCATAAATAGATTAATGCTGAGAAAACACTGGAATTATCTACTGTGGTTCAGGAAGAGCTGGAGAGTGGTTCTAAGATCAAGTTGGGAAATTAAGCCACAAAATTCTGTTCAGGATGGACTCAGATTCCAGGTTAATTTATGCTCCTGGGTGTGTGGTGTGAGGAGGGCATGTCTTTTAATAGAGAATGCTCACAGTTGTCTCAAGGTTCTAAGAGATTCTTAACTGTATTTTCTTTTTGGAGAAAAAAAATCCAGACACCTTTCTGATGAGAATCTGTTCTTGGAATGAGAAAATGTGTCTTTGGCTTGTGTTTTCATTTTCACAAGACTCTAGGTTTATACTTTCAGTTAGAAGATCCAAGAGAAATGAAAAATTATCAGGACTCCTCTTCCTTCGATGTGTCCTCCGAGACAGCAAGCACCTACTTGTTTTTTTTTCAACAAGAGATAGAAGCCAATTTTTCAAATTTATACGCTATTGTAGATGGAAGGAACCTTAGAAAACATCAAGCACTTTTTAAAGGGAATTTCATTTGCATTTGGGGAGGGACATTATTTCATGGGGAGAGACCATCCTGTGTTAAAGATATTTAGCATTTCTGGCCTTTGATACAAAATGCTAAGAGCATCCCCCAGTTGTCATTATGACAAAAACCTCCCAACATATTTCTGAACACCCTCTAGGGTGGTGCCTTAGGTTGGGAACTTCCTCCAGCCCCATGGTTTTATCATTGAGGAAACTGAGATTCAGTTGGTTAATGAAGAACCAGTCTTTGACTCTGACTTTCTGACCCTCAGCCCCACCTTAGCGTAAGTGCCATGAACACAAGAATTTTTGTCTGTTTGACATAGAGAACAGACTTGTGGTTGCCAAGGGGGAGGTGATGGGGGAGGGATGGACTGAGAGTTTGGGATTAGCAGATGCAAGCTAGTATATATAGACTGGATAAACAACAAGGTCCTACTGTATAGCACAGGGAGCTATATTCAATATCTTGTGATAAACCATAATGGAAAAGAATATGAAAGAGAATCTATATATATGTATAACTGAATCACTTTGCTGTACAGTAGACATTAACACAACATTGTAAATCAACTATACTTCAATAAAGTAAATTTAAAAAAAATTTTTTTGTCTGTTTTGTTCACTGCTGAATCCCCAGGGCTTAGCACAGTTTTGGGCACATAGGAGGCACTCAATAAATATTTCTTGAATGAGTAAATGAATGAATGAGTAGATGGATGACTATATACTCTAAGATACCATCTCCAAGATCCACCAAAAACAAAGTGATTGACTATTGATGATTTCCAAAGGCCTTAAACATAATCAGCTTTCAGGTAACCACAAAAATAGGGTCCATTATCAGAGATGAAGGAGCCACAGAGTAAATGGGATGCTTCAAGGCAGTCCTACATTGTCACAGAAGCTTAACTTCCAAATTAAATGCTTAAATCCTCCACTGATTTAAGATGTACAGTATTTCCATTAGAATAATAATACCACCACTGAGATTTTGAATTTATGTGCCTATTTATGGAGTGAGCTGTCTATTGATGGATCATAACGATGACATCTCTGCTACAAAAGAGTCCAAGCCTGGCGCCACAAAATGGCCCACACTATTGGAACCATGCCATGGGTGCAGCACCCAACATGCTGTTGCCTCTTGGCAACTGCTAATTCCATGAATTGCTTTTTAAAGGGTGTTTTCTTTATTCATTTCCCCAATTAAAAACATATCTAAAGATTGTTCCATGCTTTTAAGTTCACGCAAGAATATTTTTGTGTCCTTTGAGAGGATATTCAATACCTTTTTACAGAGTATACAGAGCTAGCTCAAGGAAATAGCATTTGCTCAGGAAAAACATTTTGGAATGTGCCAGGCTATCATGGTATGGTTTGTTCTACATTCTACTGGTATTTCATCTTAACAACACATCCATATTTGGAATCTCACCTTGCCATTGTGAAGCTAGGTTGAGTGTTTTCATATGACAATGATTTTCAGTTCATATTTAATATCTGGGTGAGGCAGGTGAAGCTTAGGAAAGCAAAGGGACATTGGCCATCTTGAAAGCTTTGGTCTTAGTGGTAGATATCTGAGCTTCAGTGACCAAGACATCGGGGACAGCAGGTTACCCTTTCTTTACTATGTATATTTGGAAGTTGATTTTATTTGCATTGCACTTTTAATTAGCTTAAAATATCTCATTGTCCTCACACACATTCCATTTTCCTTATAAAACTCTGATTCTTATCATTTTTTCAGTCTGAGAAATGTTGAAAAAATATATATATTATATATAGTGTATTAGTCAGGATGGTTTAGATTATGTTGTGGTAACTAACACCCTTCCAATTCTCCAGTTCACCCTTTTGAACAACAAAAGTTCATTTCTCATTCAAGTCACATGCCCCACATCCATGGGCTGGGGTCTCTTTTCTACACAGAACTTACAGACCCACCATCCGGCACATATGTCTTCTCTAGTGGCTGAGGTAGAGGAAGAGACACTCGGAGGACCATGCCCATCTCTTTTGCCCAGAAGGGACTACACCACACTTTCCACAACCCACTGGCCCAAAATAGTTACACAGTTCCTTCAGCATGATAACAGGGTGGTAAAATGTCATTCTCCAGGGTGCCTGAAAGAAGAGAACAGACATGAGGAAGGACCAGCATCTCTACCACAGATAACAAGAACTAGCTGCCACTTTCTGCCAGGACAATTCCCCGAGCTAACTGAATTTCACAACCAATATGTCCAGGCTCCAATATTGTGTAGACTATAGGAAATAAAAATATGTGACTGAATCATGTTTGAAATTTAGTTTCCTTCTGTAAATCATCTGAGTCCAAATGGTATGTTAAAGAGAGATGTTATCCAATCCTTTATGGACTCGGATAGGAGGGATAGTCTGCCCAGTGTGTACATATAACTTTACATATTCCCACACAGTGGGTTCCAAAGCTAACACCAGGTCTGCAGCAAAGAAGCATTTCTTTACGCTTTTGTTTTAATAACTGAGTCCTTCACATTCTCCCACTCATTGGAAGGTGAGAGATATTAACTAAATGTCTGATTTACCTTTCTAAATCTCAGACTGATGCAATAATTTTATCAGTCTCTCTAAAAATTGCTTCTTTTTCCAATGTTCTTCTGTCTATGTCCAGCTGAATAGGGGGAGGGATGTGGGATTTACATACCTCCAACATTCAGGGGGAGAGGGTTGGTGCCCCAGCCTGCTCCTTGGGCATGGTGGGTATGTAGTTTATTGATGTCTGAGGTTGTGTCTTGTCATCATAGACCACTGGTCCTGTTGGTTGGCCTCTGCTGTTGGAATCTGCAGCACTCATGGGCTTCTCTTTGGCTCCTGATGGTTAGCCATGCCTGACTTGATCTCCTCCAGGCTCACGTTCGACTCCTCTGAGCTCTGGTGAGGATCTGTCCTTGGGGGTCCACTGCACAGCCCCTGCTACAGTAGACCGGCTACAGTGACCTCCTTGGGAGAACACTGTAGCCATTTCTGGGGCTGGTGCATACAGCACGGATTTGGGAAATAAAGGTCAGATCCTCCTGCTTTGTCACCATGCTTGGGTGCCAGGTTTACTTTGGTGTGGTTGTATTCCAGATTAGTGAAGATAATCTGTAAAGTGGCCCACTCTCAGAATACTAATTAGACTGTTGGTTGGCAGGGAGGGACATCAGAAGAAGAGCTTCTTTCTGCCTTTAGTATTATCCTCAGCTCTCGAACAATCCTCTCCCTGTCCTTGTCGAGCTGTGGAGACTCAGTCAGGAGGCATCTGCTGATCTGACTCTCCAGCGGCTCACTCTGTGCCTACCCACAATCCCCTGGAGTTGGAAAGGGACAGACTTTCTCTCCGCTTCTTCCTGTTTGAACTTCTCTCCAGCCCATCAGGTCTGGCTTTTGATATGCTAAACGTAGACAATTTTTTCTTAATACAAGCTTGCCTAACTTGCAAGATGATTTTCTTGCTGTAAAATCTTATATTTGAACGTCAGAAGCTAAAAATTACCTTATTTTCTGTTTCTGTTCCCTGCTTAGCAGTCCTCATTTTCTCCCTAGGAAGATAAATGTCCTAAGTCAACTAAGGTGACGGACCTGTACTTGAAAAGACAAAGGAGAAAAGCACATTAATTATTCTCCACATATCAGCTCTGCAACACATATGTGCAAATTAGAGAAAATGAATATACTTTTGGTTGGAAACTAGTGTTTCATTTACTCAGTACTCCCATAGATGTTAGAATCAGTATCAGAGTTTGGAACCTGATTTCGTGTGTGTGTGTGTGTGTCTGTGTGTGTGTTTTACTTCATTTACGCAACAAACATGTTCAAATAATCTATTTTATGTCAAGCCTGTCCCATAAATAACACAGCCCATTTCCTCCTTGGGTCTCAAAAATCTATTAGTTGAGAAACTCAAACTCTCATGCAATCGGTGCACTTGAGAGGTGTGTAGATGCACAGTGAGAGCAGAGGAAGAAAATTTCACTCCACCTGGGGATACCAGGGAAGTATCCCCAGAGAATGTGACATTTTAGACAACTCAGAGGATGAAGAAGAGGGTGCAATAGGTTGGTGGTAATTTTAAGCAGAGGGAGAGAAAACAGCACGTGTAAAAGTGCAGAGGTCACACAAGGCATGTCACTTTGGTGCTTCTGTGTGGCTGGAAGATATGCTATTTTGGGTACAGATGGGGGCGGTTTCAATGGTGGTAGATGAGGAAGAAAATATAAGAGAGACCAAGGCCAGACTTAAAAGTGCTTGTTCAATATCCAAACAACTTTAGCTTAATCGCAGGTGATACATGTGTCATTAAACATTTTTCAGCAGGTGGTAATGTCTCAGATATTCATATTTGAACTTAAGGGAAGTCAGTGGAGAGGATGAATTGGAGGAGGCAAAGCAGGAAGACTGGTTAAGCAGCGATTCGATTAAACCAGACATGGTGGTCATTGGTGCTTTGCATCAAATATTTCCAGCTTTCTTTCTTCTGGGTGTACAGTATGACTGCACTCTCAGGCTGCCTATGAGGTTGGGTGTAGCTGTGTGAGACAGGCTTCAGTGAATGAAATGTTAGCTGAGGTGTCATGTGTCATTTCTGGGTGGAAACTTTAAGATACAGTGTGTGATTCATCTTGTCTTTTGACCCCCGCCCTGGTGATCATGGTGTCTTCCTCAGCCTGGGTCCCTGGGTGATGACGGTGAGCAGGGCTCCAGGTGATGCAGGTTGGCTATGCCACATGAGTAAGAAACTTCTGTTGTGTTAAGCCACTGAGATTTGGGGGTTGTTCATTATCACTGTGTAACCGAGACAATCCTGACCACCAGGTCAGTGGCAACAGGGGCCACAACTAATACTATGCGGCAGCAAAAATCGAGAGGAGTGACAAGTTCAAGAGATATTAAGGTGGTCAAAATGACAGAATTTAGTGAGAGAGTAAACGTGTGGAAGGAGGATGTGAAGTCTAGAATGACGGCCACATTTCAGACTGGTTGGACCATGCCTAGCCACTCATGTGCATTCATTTTGCTTCCCCGTTTGAATCCAAGTTCTTTGAGAAAACATTTTGTGAGACTCTTTTGAATTCCATTTGGTATACCCATTCTCTGACCCATACCTCCTGCTCCAACTCTCAGATGAAATGAATTCTGTGTTTTAATAACAGGTGACGCACAGCTTTGCTACAGCATATTTGACAAGTCAAAGATATTTACAGAGCATTCTGTTGATGGTCACTTTCTCCAGGATCCACAAGTGACCTT